>NC_067399.1:161882943-162629193 GCF_016432865.1 Antechinus flavipes | reverse complement strand
CCGGTGTTATGTAATTATGTCACCAGTAGTCATACTGTTAATGATCAATTAGGAAAATTAATGCTCTAGACAGGATTGAGAAATGGATCTGAGAGTCAAATTTCATCCCACCTTTTCCTGAACTCGCTATTTCCTTCAAGAACCATCTTGTTCCTCTTTAACAAACCAAGAGCAATTCAATTCCTCTATCCCCAAAGGGATTTTTTATGGTTTTATGGTCCATAGCTTCTTCTCCTACATCAAAAACATACCTCTAGGATTCCCTCAGGAATGCCCTGCTCTGTTATTGACAATGGATGGTAAGAGACTGATGCTAACCATTTAGCCACCCCTTCTACACTACCTTTTTATTTCAGAGATTCTAAGGAACTGTGATTTCATCTTTGTAGCCTTGCTTTTCTCCATTGGTGATCAAAAGGCTCTCTAAAACTGTCTCCCCCATAGCTGCAACCAAAAAATTCATCATGCAGTAGCTCACTACCTGAGAATGAGTCTCCTAAGGCTCAGAATGGCCATGCTCAGACAAGACGACATAGAGCTCATGCTGGGTCGAAACTTGAGGACTTGTCAGCTTAGTAAGATCTGTAAAATCTTAAAGGCAGCTGACCTCTCAAGGAGAAGTGTGACATCATCCCTATAAGGAACATCTTGAGAAGCTGCGAGTTATCATTTGGCACATGAATCTTCTAAGCTTGAGCCTGCTGTCCCCTGGACTCTGAATATACTGGTAGAAAAGTGTCACATCCTTTTCTGTTTCACATACCTTTGAGTGGAAGGTACCTTCAACTTAAGAATGAAGAAAATAAGTACCTTAACTTAGTATGCACAGTTCCATAAAAGGCTCTGAAGGAGTGACGTCATTAAGAATAATTTCAGATAAGATTCAAATCCAACTGATACATAATAAATATGGAAATAACCTTTACAAATTACAGCAAATAAAGGTGAATGAACATAATTATTCTGGTAAGCTCCAGTTGTCTGTATTTTGTAAAGCCTTACATTTTATGGGAACACAAAACTAAATTTTATAAATACATTAATGTCTATTATTAGTCCTTATGAGAACCTTAAATTACTTACAGCTATTACTTTTCTGAGTTGACAAATATAATATTTAGCTTATATGGATCATGGTCATTATTTTGGTGATAAGATTATGAATTTCTTGCAAATTAGACCCTTTTCTTGTCCAAAGCTTCTTCACTTTCTTACTCAATAAAAAAACACTTCATACTGTTCCTGAATTATTAGAAAAATTCATTCTAACAGTTACAAATATTCAAGTCTTCCAGTAACATATTTGATTTATTTACAGAGGAGGTTTGCTACATTTGCAAAAATTTTCACAAAATCCAAGGAAATGATCTGAATTTTTACAATTTTGAATGATAAAATCTTTTATTATCTAGACTCTTTGAACCATTGTTGTAAATGGAAAAAGTCAAGAAATGTTCACAGATTGTTCTAAGAAATTCCAGGTTACCGTTATCCCTTAGAGTTGAGTCTTATCCTACAGCAATGTTAATCTCAGTGTACAACTAATATGCAAAAGTGGGGGGAAATGTTCATTTCACAAGAGTAGAGCTAGGCCTAGTCTTCAGTGTTCCCCTACCTATGGGTCTTCATTGTAGCCTAAAGCAAATCTATGGATGTACTGGATGAGATACTGGAAATTTTACATCCAAAAGAAGGATTCCTCTTTATCCCACCTCCTAGATTCAGGGACATTTTTGGCGACATTCACAAATATTTCTGAGGTCCTACTGACACAAAATTCCTACAAATGTAGCAAATATCTTCTGTCATTAAGACATGTATTTGCTGAAAAAGTTCATTAATTTGTAACTATTAAAGTATATTTTCCCAATAATCCAGGAACAGCATTTAGTGATTTTTATTAAGTATGAAGCAATATTTAGTGCTTTTTAGAATTCATTACCATAAAACACAGATATATTATAATTTTTCACTAATTTGCCTTCCTTTTTAATAGTGAGAACCTTTACTCACACTTCACTACAAAAATTTAAGGCCATTTTTTTAAAGTTCCCCCTTTTTCTCCTTTTTACTTCGTTTACTGCTGACATCATCTTCTGTTATGTCTTCCTTTACTCTAGTCTCTGATAATGAGGTAGACTTTCTTTTAGCCTGACACAATATCTGGCTCTAGCAAGTTCTTAATTAAATGTTTGGTGGCTGTATGATTCCAAATTAAGTGTCATTTTAGTAAATTAAACAACTGCCCATGAATAATACAGGAGACAGCAATTGAAAAACAAAAGACAGAGGAGTCAGAACAGTTGACTTCTAATCTTAGTAATGACATGGATTTACTGGGTAGTTATAGGAAGCTCTTTATCTTTACCCTTTTTAGCTTCAGTTTCATAATGGTAAAATGGCAATCTCTAAGATGCGCTCAAAATTTTAACATTCTGTGATTTAAAAAAATTAAATCCCTCAGTGATTCATAAGTCTTAGTAAACCAACCAGTGAGCATCAAAGACAACTTTTAAAGTTATCTTTGGTAAAAGCTGACAAAATTGCCAAAAAAAAAAAAAAAAAATGCACGTCCTTTTGTTTAAAGAATATCTTTAAAATATCATTTAAATAAAATAGGCTGAATACAAATTTTGTGACAAGAAGTGCCAGAAGATAAATGGCTGCCATTTTCGTTCTCTGAAACCTAAAAGTAGGCCATAGTAACAGCATCTTGCAGCCTGTAAAAAACTGGTTTTCTCCTCCCTCTATTCTTCCTACTTCCAACTTATAGGACTGCTAAAGAAAAAAAAAACCACCACCACCTGATTGTTGTTCACATTTGTTTATAGGGAATGGGCTGGCTGTGATTCTTTTCTGATTGGTTCTGGATAGGGGGGTTCCTCAGCAGTCTATTGCTATTGTATTGTTTCAAACTGTGCTGAGAAAGGGCAGCAGCAGGGAGACTAACCCACCCTAAAGCAATCAACTATAAGGTAGCAAAGGTGTCAGGAAGAATTGGTGTCTAAGAAGAAAGACTTTAGTCCTTTTCCCAAAAGCAAAAAATGGCAGCAGCAGCAAAAGAATAGGCAGACTACATATAGCAGTGCATCTATTCCTCCATTTTGCCACACCCACCCAAAGACATACCAAACCTTGTGTTTTTTCTTTTTTTTTCCCCACTTAGGTCTGTTTCTTCCTTCGCAACTGTGACTAATAAGAAAATATGTTTTCTATGATAGCACATCTATAAACTACGTCAAACTGCTTTTATCATCTTTGGAAGGGAAAGGGGAAGGAGGAAGAAAAAATTGAAACTCTAAATCTTGTAAAAATGAATGCTAAAAATGTTCCTGACATGTAAGTGGGGAAAAATACTATTTAAAATATTTTTAAAAGATGAAAAATGTATACTCCTTAAAAAATTGAATGGCAAGTAAAACAAAGGTATCAATTCAAAATTAAATTTAAAAATACTCAGAGGCAGCTATCATATCCCCTTTCTTTAGGTTAAACCTATATAATCATCTGAATCAACCCGGCTATGGTATAATCTCAAGCTCTTTCACCATCCTGGTCAATAGATTTGGATATGGCTTGCTTCCTAGTTCTTTCCTCATCCTAGTTGTCTTTCTTCTAGATGGTCTTAATTTTGTTGATTCTAATGGACAAGTTGACAATTTTTGTCAATTTCTAAAATATGGTTTGGTGACCAGAACCAAGCAGAGTAGTATTTCAATTATCATTTTTCTAGACAGAACAATTTTTAAAGCAGTCTAGGATAACAGGTGTGTGTGTGTGTGTGTGTGTCTCTTTTGACCAGCTATAACTGTTGACCAAGTGTAACAATTTATATGTAAAGTCTTACATAAGGGTTCAAAAATTCAAAAGCATAAATATAAGATGAGTTAAAAATAACAAAATAGCATTTTATGTAGGGGGGAAAAATAAAGATTTTGCTGAACCACAAACTCCAAATGAGCCAACAGTATGACCTGAGGGAATAGAGGGAACTTCTTCACATTAAAGTTCCCTATTACACTACAATTACAGGTCCAGTCTTGATCCCTACACATATATAATACATTTCTATAGAACTTAGTGTTCTTAGAACTAGTGTTTCTCCTAAGATTTCTCAGCTGTAAAACCTAGGTGGGGGAATGAGAAATTGGACTAGATGGTCTTTAAGTAATCCTCTTAATCCTCCAATTGCATGATTTGATGTTGCTTTTATTATTTCTCCTCTGCTTTGATATAGTCTTCTGTGAATTATCAGATATTATATACTAACATTCTTTTTTTTATTCTCTGTGGCATCTGGCTAGGCAGATGAATGTGGGAACTTCCCCATTTCTTGTATTTTTCTTATGAAGTCTTTGATCAGATCTGTAAATGTTTAGGTAAATGTTTATTTACCACTTCTAGCTAAGAGACCATTATTTTTCTGTCTTGAGTCCTGATTCAGAAAAACAGTTCTCCATTCTTTGACATTTTCTTCTTAACTGTAAGTTCACTTTCCATTCCTGATTTTTTCTTCTAAAGCTCTACCTTCATTTGGTAGTATTGATGAAAATAACACTAGAGACTCCAGTTTCTTGCTGAGAATTCATAATCCCTTGAGATACTTTATAAATCCCTTCTGGGTATATCATTTGCCCCCACAAAATCCCCAGAAATGCTTTTCTCAACTTAAGCAAGTCTCAAGCGGCTCTCCATCAGATACCAAAAAAAAAAAAAAAAAAAAAGGCTCTAGGAAGAAAGCATATTTTCCGATTGTTCACATAAGGTCAATGAATAGTTGCTTTGGTGCCCTGTGGCCAGAAGTAATCAATCACCATGATACATTTTCTCTTCCTGGGTTCAGTATTGAAAAGCTTCACTCCTGATGGTACCAAAGAAATCTTTGCTAAAAACACAGAAGTTGCTTCTTGTTCAAAAAGGTTCAGATCTTGCCTGCATGGAAAAGACTTCTATTTTCTATCTCCAAAGAGTCAATGGTTTACCTTTCTTTTTCTGTTATATTCTACTTTCTAACTTCTGGCACATTTGAATTCTCATCTGCCTATATGATTATTTTCTTGTTTTCTTCTTGTTGCATATTTTCTAGAGAATGTACCGTTTCTGATAAGTCAGAGAGTAAAGAAGTATTGCCACTACCTTCTTGATCCATAGCACTTCATCTTTGCATGTATAATATCTTATTTACTTCTTGAAAGTCCCACTGGCTTCCTTGCTCCTTTGAAAGTCTTCTCAAATCTTTCTGACCATTTTCTTCTCTGAAGAATGTTGTTCTTTCTCCCATCCCTTAAATGAAGATATTCCACCAAAACTCTCTCTTAGCTTTGTCCTCATCTCTTGTACATTTTCCTTGGGTGAATTTACTCATCCCCATAGGTTCAAATGTCATTTCTATGCAAATAATGCTTTATCCTTGACATTTTCCTCAAGCTCCACTTCAATTTTCTATTAGATATCTTTACTTGAATGCCCCACTGGGCATTATCCAACAACATGTCCAAAATAGAACATACATTTTAACAAAAATTACCTCTCATTATATCCTTATTTTTTAGGATGTGGTGGGAAGAGAGATTTTTGTCATTGCTCTCCTTATAGTCATTTATGCCTACTATCTTCAAATAATTATTTAGCTTCTCTTTCATTCCTTTTCTACAATTGATGGCTCACTAAGTCCATTTCAATCTTATCTGCCTAATCTGCTTTCAAATTTATTCCCTTATTTCCATCTCTACTTTCATCACTACAATTTAAATTCTAATTAACACTGGTCTCTTAACTGGTCTATAATGGAATTAATTTCTTTGAAATCCCTTTGCCATACAAACCTGCCCAGTCCTGATCACATTGTTCTGCTCAAAATTCTTTAATGTTTCTCAACTGCTTATGTAAATATGTTCACAGACTGGTATCCAAGGCCCTCTATTCTCTTCCCTGTTGGTCTGTGTCGTAGTCTCCTAACATTTCATTATATGCACCTTACATTTCAGCCAAACTTGGCTATTTGCTTCCCCTATACTTGCCTCATACTTCTGATCACTTATATACCTACAAAGTCCTTCATTTACCTCTCAGATGATCAAAACCCTATCTTCTCAAATGACATTTCCCTAAATAAAGCTTTTCTTAGGACTCATTATACTGGGCCAGCTCTAGCTATGTATCATTATTTTTTGACCACCTTCTCTCCAACTGCCTTGGTAAACATAGTACTCTCTCCACCTTACCTCTCATTCTATCTTTAATATTCTAGAACCATAATCAAAGCAATCCTTTCATTGTTATTGTAAAGGGAATGCTAATCTACTATGTATGTGACACCACTTTAGTAGCTAATGCTACTCTTCCTATTGCTCCTCTGGTCATTCCAATAACTTCCCAAAGCTAACATCCCTCCCATATTCATTACTTGTACTGTATCTTTCTAGTAGGATGATTAAGAGCAGGAAACATCTTCACTTTACTCTTTATAAGCCCAGAACTTAGAAGTACTACAGATGGGCGCAGCCTCAATCACACTGAGACCTGTTGAAGACCTTAGCTTAAAAAGACCAATTTCTCCCACTACATCCAGGGCCATCTCCAGTCATTCTGGTCTATATTTGACCAATGGACCCAGATATGTTTGGGGGGAAAGTGAGTCAGGTGACCTTGCCCAGCCCTCCTTCACCTGCCTGTCATGGCTTCAGCTCCCTGATGTCATGGTCCTCTTTCAGAAGGAAGGACAAACATTAAGCATGTACCATATGCTTTTTCATCCAACCATCTATCCATCTATATTACAGTTTAGTTTACCTTGAACCGCTTTATGTCTGTATTTTATCTTCCTTACTAGCCTATAAATTCCTTGAGGTTCCTCTAACATTCCCAAAATGGTACCTTACACGAGTAAGAACTAACAACTCTGTTAATGATAGGGATTCAAATAGGATTAGTGATATCATTTATGGTGAAATGCCAATGCCGATTAATGCCTTCTCTACCATATATCACTTTAAAGTGAATCTAAGCTTTACAGCATTGTGAGGTGATTTGCAGTCACACAGATGTCAGAAGTGGGACCTAAACTAAATTGGAAGAACAACTCTATATTCTCTACTAAATGTTAACTTTCATTCTGAATGAATATAACACATTCTAACATGGTCATATGTGATTAACTAACAGCAAATTCAGAAGGAGTAATTTATTTACTCAACATAAAACTACACAAACACCAGTTAAGATATCAAAATGTCATGATATTTGCAGATAATTAACACAAGAACTCTGAATTAACTTTTTATTAAAATAAAATCAAATTATAAATTCTCTTAGCAAAAAATACAATGTTTAGAGGTATTATCACTTATTTTAGATGAAATGGATTTAAACTGAATTCATGTGTTTCTGTCTATGAGATGCAATATTTGATCTTAGCCCAAAGAGCCTGAAAAACAATTATATGATGACTAATGTAAGAAAATAATAGTCACAGAAAATAATCAGAAATAGAAGTCTAAATATAGAAAGAAATATTTTTTAAAATTATTAAACTAAGTAAAGGTTTTATGGGACTCAACAATTAAGGAGGCGGCCCCAAAGTAATAAATACATATCCTGCGTTAAACTACCAACAGTGGAATAGAACCTGTAGATTAAATTCAACATTGGATAAAGGAGAATCGAAAGTCACAGGAAAAAGCCTCAGAGAGCACTCATCTTGCAAATGTACCACAGACAGAATCTACACTCCTGTACATCATGGTTAGGTTCCTTGTCTTTCCAAATGAACAAATTTAATTAAAGCACAGGGATCAATTTTTCTTGTGAAGAAAGCAATTGGCTTGATTTGTTGGGTATTCATACCAACTTATGTTCTTTATATAGCACTTTCCCTTAAGTTCTCACTAAAAATTTATTTAAATAACTAAAATAGGTACAGGTTAGGAAAAAAAAATCCTTCAGATTTTCAAATTCATTTGCATGACTTTATTCTTACTAGAAGACAATACTCATAATCCATAAGATAATTTCTCTTTGGAAGTAAACAGATTCTCTAGTTGGGCAATATGAATGAGACTTTTAATAGATTAGTCTCAGAGCTCCTTGACTACTTATTTGTAGTGACCTTCATTCCATTAACTCCATTTTAGCCATCACCAAAGTTCACACATTAACTACTATGATCATTTAAAACTGCTCCATATCTAAGATATGAATTCTAAAGTTTTATTCTACCCATTTCTTATCAGCTTTTGGAGCTCTTTATCATGTCTTCCTTCCCTAGGAAAATCATCATTGAGAAATTTCATCATCTTGCAGTCTCTAGTATTCATGCCTCATCAGTAATCATTTGTACCTCTGATTGAAGGACAAGACAATGGGTTATAAGGCCTCAATGTTGGGAAGGGGCTCAGCACAGTCTTCTCATTTATCACAAGCTAAACTGCTTTTGGATTTCTTTGGACTTCTCCACCATATCCTGGAATAATGAATCTCACCCTAGTACTCTTAATTTCTTTCTTCTCTTTTTGGCTTCCTGTTGTGAATTTTCTTTTCTCCGTTAGGTTGTAAGCTCAATGAGCTATTAATAACCATATTAAGAACATTCCAAAGCATTAATAATATAGAAATACAAATCAAAACACCTCTGAGGTTTCACTTCATATTCAGGAAATTAGCAAAACTGAAAAAAAGGTAGGAACAGTCAAATTAGAGGTGCTGTGGAAACATAGATACACTAATGCATTGCTGGTGGAGCTGTAAATTGATATAACCATTGTAGAAATTATACAAATAAAGTGACAAATAGAATGACCAAAAAATGATTCTGTTATGCTATATTCCAAGGAGGTCAATAATAAAGAAAGATAACATATAAACAATGTATCTATAGCAAAATATTTTTAGAATTGAAAACAAAGTAGATATCCATTAATTAAGGAATGACTCAACAAACTGTACTTGAATATCATAAATATAACTGCATTGTAAGAGATGTATATGACATAAATACTGAGAAGAATGAAGACTATCATGAACTGCTGCAAAATGAAGTAAGCATAGATAAAAAAAAAATAACACGTAGAATTAAAAATGTGAATGGAAAGATAAAATGGCAAAATTACAAAGAGTTGACATGGGAAGACATCTCTCTCCACTTCTTTGTGAGTGTCCACTGGTTTGAGAAATAGCATCCATAAGATTTTGTTTCTCTTACTCTTAAAAAAAAATAACATTCATCAGATGGCTCTCTGGGAGAGGGGAAGGATGAAATAAAGGGTAAAATTTAAGTTCTGTAAAAAGAAGATATCAATAAAAATTTATCTTAAAAATATTTTAAAATCATGACTCTTAGATATTGTTTGTGTCCCATAAGAAAATTTGACCAGTGTACCATTTCAACTTATATGAGTCATTAATAAAAATGTTACAATATTAGCCCAAACCCAGATCTCTTGAGGTACTCCAATGAAGAGTTTCTTCCAAGTGGTCACTGAACCATTAATGGATATTTCGGGTATAACTATTCACTTGGTTCTGATTCCACCTAACACTGATTTATAGTTACAATCTAGTTCATATCTCTCCATACTGTCCACATTAGCAACATGAGAGGCTTTATCAGATGCCTCAATGAATTTTTTTCAATCAAAAATGAATCTTTGTGATCCCATATATATATATATATATATTTTTTTTTGGGGGGGGGGCAAAGATACTAGAGTGGTTTGCCATTTCCTTCTCCAACTCATTATATAGATGTGCAAACTGAAGCAAACAGGGTTAGGTGATTTGCCCAAGGTTATACAACTAGGTAATGTCCAAGTGCAGATCTAAATTGAGGAAGATGAGTCTTCTAGGCTCAGCATTCTATCCACTATGCCATCTACCACACCTTAGGTAAAACTATATACATATTTTACCAATTTAGCAATACTATTCATAAAAGAAATGAAGCTAGTCTGGCATATTCGGTTTTTACTAGATGTTAGTCAATGATCCCTTATATAAGGCATTCTAGATTCTGCCAAGAATCAATCAAATTCATTAGTCTATAACTTAAAGGTTCCATTCTTTTCCCTTTATTGAAAGTAAAGATAATATCAACCCTTCTTCAGTTCTACTGTACATTATCTTTTCAGGGTTCCTCCTCCTTCCCCCACCCCAGATAACTGACTATAGTTCAATCATGTGTGCAAGTTATTACAATATGTTAAGATAATTGTTTAACTGGATCTGATGACAAATTCAAGAGCAATTAGATACTCTCTTACTACTTATCTAGTCAGTTTTTCCATGTTAGTTAATTACTAAGATAATGGATAATACCTAATTCTAAAATCTAGTCACAACTAGTCCAGATCTCTTATTTTTAACTACTACATGGACTTCCCCACAGCATGTTCTGTTGAAACCTTTATTTGGCCATTCACAAAACAGAACTGCTTATTTCTATGTACTCTTATGCTCTCATCCTATCACTGCTTCTAAGTTGCCAAATTCCAACTCTGAATAAATAACATCATTTGTATCCTCTGATCATGTTCACATGGTGTTGAATGAATCTGATATAAATCATGCATCTGAGCTATCTAGGTCCAATACAAAATAATGTTAGCTGAGTTGCAACTTTTACTCTTCCCCAATTCTCTTTTCAATTTCACTTGGAGGCTATTCTCAATTCTGTTCTTTTTTCTTTCAAAAACTTCTACTAATCACCTCTTTTTATTCTCACATCTGAGGCTCTTATGTGATATTTTACTGAGAAAAAATTGAAGGTAATCACCACAAGGTCCCTCTTCTCTGTATCTCAAAATTGCTTGATATAACCTCTCACTTTTTCCTTCTTTACTCCACTCTCTGATAATGCAACGGCCCTTCTTGAGGAGGTCAATCCTCTACATGTCCTCATGATTCCTGCCACCTTTTTTTAATCAACTCAATCATTTCTTCTGCTTTTAAATTTCATTCTTTTTAAATTTAATGGCTGTCAATGCTGCCTAAATACATGTAGAAGTCTCCTCCATATCAAATCAAGAATAACATGCATACATATCTATAAACAACAACAAAATATTACTAGACACTACCATATCTTAAAGCTATCATTCATTTTTTAAATTTTTAAAGTTTTTTAAAATAGCCTTTTATTTTCAAAACATATGCAAAAATAGTTTTCAACATTCACCCTTGCAAAACTTAGTATTTCAAAAATTTTCCCTCTCTTCCTCTCACCTCCCCTTCCCTTAGAGGGCAAGTAATCCAATATATGTTAAACATGTACAATTCTTCTAAACATATTTCCACATTTATCATGTTTCACAAGAAAAATCAGATCAAAAAGGGAAAAAACGAAAAAAGAAAAAAAGCAAGCACAACAACAAAAAGAGTGAAAATGTTATGTTGTGATCCATACTGTTCCCACAGTCCTCTCTCTGAGTGCAGAGGCTCTCTCCCTCACAAGAAGACCATTGGAATTGGCCTGAATCATCTCGTTTTTGAAAAGAACCACATGAATCAGAATTGATCTTCATATACTCTTGTTGTTGCCATATACCATGATCTCCTAGTTCTCCTCACCTCACTTAGCATCAGTTTGTGTAAGTCTTTCCAGACCTCTCTGAAATCATCCTGCTAATAGTTTCTCATAGAACCATAATATTCCATATACCATAACCTTATTTAGCCATTTCCAAACTGATGGGCATCCACTCGGTTTCCAATTTCTTGCTACTACAAGAAGGGCTGCTACAAACATTTTTGCACATGTGGGTCCTTTTCCCTTTTTTATGATTTTTTTTTTTTGGATATAGGTCCAGTAGAGACCTGCTGAATCTCTGACTGCTGCTGAATCAAAGGGTAGGCACAGTTTGATAGCCCTTTGACAAAGTTCCATACTGCTCTCCATTAGTGCCCTAGTTTTCCTACATCCTCTCCAACATTTATCAGTATCTTTTCCTGTCATCTTAAAGCTATCATTTATTTCTTCTTTTCTTGACCAGTGTTACCAAAGATTTCTTAACTTCCAAATGAGGTATTCTTTTCTCAGTCTTAATCCTTCTTGATCTTTTTGCAGTACCTGAGACTGTTGATTACTCTTTTCTCCTGACCACTCTCTTCTCTGCCCTTTTGGCTCTTCTGTCTGACTGCTTCATCTCAGCCAGAATCCTTTCCTGGATCTTCAATCATATCAAGTCCCCTAATTGTGGGTATACCCTAATACTCTGTACCAGACCTTCTTCTAGTCTCTTTTTATACTTTCTCAGTCAATAAACTTAGTAGTTCAATGGGTTAATTCTATCTTTTTGCAGGTAATTATCAGAACTATATGCCCAGTCCCAATCTCTAAGCTCCATATCAATGAATGTCCTAGAGACAGCTGAAACTCAGCATGTTAAAAACAAAACAAACAAAAAAACCCACCAACTTTTCATCCTCCATCTTTCATCCTCCCAACTGTGTGCTCTTTACCAAATTTCCTCCTCTTTCTCAAAGGCAACATCATCCTTACAGTCCTCAGTGGTCTCCTTAATTCTTATTCTCCCTCATTCTACATATGCCAGCAGTTGCCAAACTTTGCTGTGTGTGTGTGTGTGTGTGTGTGTGTGTGTGTGTGTGTGTGTGTGTGCGCTTTTCACCCCCACAACAGTTCTTACATCTGCTAGCTGATTGCTATAGCTATCTGATGGTTGTCTGTTCAATCAGATTCGGGTATGAATATCTGATTCATCATCTCTTGCCTTTGAGTTGGTCTCCATACTTCATGTCTCCTCTGAATGGCTGCAAAAACAATTCCCCTTAAGTGCAGATTTGACCATATTACTGTCCCAACATAATAATTCCTAGTGGCTAACTTACGTCTAAGACAAAAACAAACTCCTGTTTGATCTTTATGTCATTCTCAACCAGGCCTCAACCAACCCTTTCAGTCTCATTATATAGTACTCTGCTTTCTATAGTCTATGAGATAGCCAAATTAATTTTTTTCCCCATATCAGCCCAATTCCCTTTCTGTTCTCCCACAACTGAGAGATATTCCCTCATCATCTTTTATCTCACAGAATTCTTACTTCCTTCAGGATCTTTCATATACAAAAATCATATAATTTTTTTCATCATCACTGTCTTAATAGTATACATATTAAATATCTCTTGATGCCATCTCCCTCATTCCATCCTTCCTGCTACCAACTTTATTACTTTTTTCCAGAAACATTATGACTATCTCTTAACTGGTTTTCTTAACTTGGTTCCTCTCTTCTTTAAAAGGCTCTTATTGTTGTAGGAAATAATCTTCCTGAAACATAGTTCACATCATGCCCTTAACTAAAACACTTCAATTATTCCCCATTCACCACAGACTAAATTTCTACCTCTGTAGCAAGATTGATAGTTTAATAAACTTTAGCATATTTTATTTTGAATTATAATTAATCATATATAAACACACACACACACACACACACACACACACACACACATATATGTTTTATTTCCCTGACTATAATGTAAGCTTCATCAGGGTAAGGCCACTGTCTTTTTCATCTTTGAATCTCTCATAGTAATCAATGTACAATGCCTCAAAAGGTGTTCAATAAATAGTTATTGAATGAAGGAACTCCATTCTTGAAGCAATCTATGTTCTTTTCTAATTCAACCTTTTCGCTTTATAGTTAAGGTAGCTGATCTCTGGAGAGGATAAGTTACTTGGTCAGAGACACTGAAAAGTTTGTGTCAAAATCAGGTGTTTCTACTCTGTATCAAATACAATAAAAAGTTCTCTTAGGAATTTGTGCTGTTAGGCCCAAATTAGAGATAGAAATATTAAAATAAAACTCAAAGCACATGATTAGTGGTAGAATTTGCAGATGAGCCATTCTGAAATGTTGGATTTATCTTAATTATCTTAATTTTGAGTCTTCTTTAACATATGAATTTTTTGATCTACAGCCAGATGTAGATTGTTATCAAATAATGCAAAATATTGTCATTTGTATATAGAACCATTTTAAAAGTTTTTTTTTTTTAATTGTTTCTCTGACAATGGCAATGGCTTGTATTGAGTTATCTAAAACTTTCTTATTTCCCTCGGTACCATACATTCATGTGAATATGTTCATGCACATACATACACACAACATATACACATTCACAATACATATCTCCAAAACTAAAGGATCTAAAATTAGAGAATCAAGTATTTCTTCTACTTGAAACTGACTAAAATTAGGATCCAATACATAATTACAGTTCCATGAATATCAGTCTCTAGCTAACTGAGAAATTACATCATGAAAACAAAATTCAAATTGGATCAGTCAATATATTATGTTTACTGGATGTGTGGCAGAAAAAGACAATAGTTCTGCTAAATCAAAATTCCATCTCTAGAACTGTCTTGAGAGTGAAAAAAGTAATTTAAAAAGGCAAATAAAACTTCCTCAAGACAAAAATAGGTGTTTGTCTTTTCACTTTGGACTATTCTTACATAATTACGATAATCCTATACTGTAAATCTTTAGCTAATTAATTCTAAGTTTTTAGCAACAAGATTCTTAACCTTATCCTGTATTGAACACCATCTGTCTGTGGTGAATATTTAGCTTTGACTCACAACCTGTTTCCTAGCCCTTCCTTAACTAAATGTAGCTTCTTAAAAGATAGGAAAGTTTTCCATTCAACCAGAAGGGGTATGAGGACATATCCTATAAATAGGCCAGTTTTATTACTTTGTAATCTCCTGCTGCCATCTCCTGTGTTAAAGGAAGAAGTCACTTGTCACTTTTGAATAAGAATTAATAAGGCCTCTCTCATTGGTAGGAATAATTTTTACTGGTCATTCAGATTGGATGTTTCCTAAATGGAAAAAAACAAAACAAAACAAAAAAATAATGGAGGGGAGGGAAACAGCTGATTTCTCTTACCTCTAAATGATTCCGACGTTCAGCAATGACTCTCTCATCTTTATTTCCAAAGAGCTTCTTTGGAGGGAATTCTAAAGTAGCAAGCTGAAATGTACAAGAAAGGATTAGCATCACACCTGAATATTTTCTATAGAAATAAGTATTATAGTTTAAATTATGAAGTGGGGGTCAATATAATTTAATAGGTTAAAAATCAGGAGTCTTGAATATTTATCTTGAACCTTATCATTATTTTCTATGACCTTGAACTTATGAATTTGACCAAGATCAAGAAACTCTCTAAAGCTTGTTTTATCACTTGGAAAACAAGGAGTTTGGCCTAGACTGTCTCTAAGGACTTTTCTAAATTCAGTCTCTAGAAATCATCTTTGGCCAGAAAAGAAATGATGAAACAAATTAACTATTAATACTGACAATTCTAAAAAAAAAAAGCCATCTCTTTTGAAGATGGACATATGCTCAAGTTCTTCTTCAAGGACCTTCTAGTCACCAACTGAATTATATTTATGCATACTTCCCATGTGAAAAAAATGTAATCTTGTTCTTATGCAAGTGTTTATAATCAGCCTAGTTAATAAGCACTTATTAAATACTTACATGTGTCAAAAATAATGTTGAGGTCTGAGGATTCTAAGAAAAGCAAGAAGCAGTCATTGATCTCAAGAACAACATCTCCTGGAAATCTAGGTAATATTAGTTATACATATAGTGTGTTTACAGCAAAGATAATTTGAATGACAAAGGCATATCAGTTGGGGGGGAGCCTCCCACAGAAGGTGGGCTTTGGGCTAAATCTTAAAGAAAGCCAAGGAATTTCTGAATATTTTATCTAGGTGGAGGTGGGGAGAGACTAGTAAAAGGCATGGACATGGCAGATCTTGGTCCAGAAATTGTAGAAATACTAAGATAGTTAGAATACATGGAAGGAAGTAACATGTAAGATGAAAAGGCAGGATGGAGCCAGTTTTTAAGAAGTTCAAATATCAAATAAAGGATTTTATATTTGACCCTGGAGGTAAAAGGGAGCCACTAGAATACATGACCAGAGAGAATGACACGGTCAAACCCAGACTTTAGAAAAATCACCTTGGAATGAGGAAGAGATTCGAAGCAAGGAAACTAGTTAGAAGACTACTCAATAGTTGAAGGTAGAGGTTCTAAAAGGAAAGGGAATAAACATTTATATAGCATATGTCTTAGGCAGCATGCCAAGTGCTTTGTACAAATATTTTATTTGGTTCTACTTCAGGGCTCTGGTATAGAAAAGGCATATAGTTCATTCAAGTGCAAAGATGACATTTCTTTGAATGGGAATCCAAAGAGTAGGAAAAATACCATTTACATTTGTACATATATATGGGGCAGCTAGGTGGTGCAGTGGATAGAGCACCAGCCTTGAAGTCAGGAGTCTAAACACTTCCTGGATGTGTGACTCTGGGCAAGTCCCTTAACCCCAACTGCCTCAGCCAAAAATAAAGTTAACAAATTTAATATGTTTTTACACATATACTTTCCAAATAAGTCAATGATAGACTGGAACCCTGGCCTCATGATTCCTACTACGGTGCTTGAAACCATTGGGATATATTAGCTGAGAGATTTCAGAAATGAAGCCTTTAGAAACAATAAGCTGGCAACTCTGACACGTGCATTTTATGATTTTATAAAATCTTTTATATGCATTATCTCCTATGAGCTCATCTTTGTTCTTTCTGTACTTGGCTCCTGCCCTTATATTAAGTTATTCCCACAACAGTATGAGTGCACCTGCATGAGCAGGCCTATATGTACACGTTTTGCTCTGTCAAGGGATTTCTTCCTTTGGCATCTTACCCATGGAATTCTTGGGAGCCATCATTCTGCTAGTATGACTGACTTTCATTGCTAATGTACTTTAATGAGGAGAGAGATTTCTCTGCCAGTCATTTGGTTCTCATCGGGCCAAGATTTACTTGTCTATGAATCTCTCTCCCCCACCATGTAGTCAGGGATTGGTTTTGAATGGTTGGCAGTCACTCTTTCACAGTTTAGTTGTTTTGTCATTTTCTTCAGTGGATGATGAAGTGATGTGTCTTATGTCAGGAGAAATTTACAAACTGGTTTTCTTGCTATATTCAAGTAGTCAATTGAAAGGATTTTAGAGGAACTGCATCATGTAGAGAGAGAAATCTTTGATTTCTTCTTAAACAATAATATTTTCTTTCCTATGTCAAATAAACCTAACTCATTATGATCTGTGTCTCCAACATATATAATTTTCTTGCATGTGAGTTTAAGAGTTGGAGGAAATCTTAGAAATCATCTACCCTAACCCCTTTATTTTATAAAGGAGAAAATTCATTTGGGCCCACAGAAGTTAAATAATTGGTCCAGTCGCTCTATGGAACTAGTACCCTAATCAAATATCCAGTTTGAGTACTTTTTCATAAATGGGCAACCAAAGTAAAAATCCTAGTGGGCTTATGAAGATGTGAAAATGGTAGGTAGAGATTAGAGAGAATGACATGGCCAGGGTACTTCTATGACTAAAGAAAAAGTCATTTGTAAAGTTTTACTTGGAGACATGGGATCTTAATTTGAGAGCAATTCCTCTCACTGAACTACATAAAACTAGAAAACCATTTGTCCAAACTAGCAATACTTTCTAGGTGGAGTTAGATGACTCTAAACAAAAGAAGTCAATAGGCAACTGCAATAGGCAACAACTGATAGGGAGTGGCATGACCCAGAAAATATGGGACATTGTGGCTGCTATCCTAGGTGGCACAAAAATGATATAAAATGCGTAAGGGTAGCATTTTAAAGAGTTTAAAAGCGATGTACCAGATAAATTCAGGATGCTGGCTACCTGTAGGTGTAATAACATCCATGATCTCACTTAGCTCCTGATTACACACATGTCCAAAGTAAAAGGAGAGCTGAAGCTAATTTCTAAATTTCAAAAAGGGAGCAAAAAGCACTAAGACACTTTCATCAGAAGTAACCAGATAATGGAGGCAAAAGTTAATTTCTTTCCTTAATTATCCTGGTTCTTCGCTTCACTTGCCACCCATAGACACAAGTTTAGTGTATTTCCTTAATTACTTTGTCACATGGCATTTCTTCTCTACAGACTAAAGCATTTCAACAATTCTAAAAACCCACTGTAGGGAAGACAGTTTCCATCAAGCCAATTAGCTAATAAAGTATGCTATTTTTATATAACTTGTTACAAATTGGTTCTTTCTAACTTAATGCATGGTATTAGAGTGCTTTTTCACTAAAAAAAAAAAACAAAAAACAAAAAAAAACCTATTCCTTCCCTGCTTTTACTACTTATCCAAAAAATATCTTTTGAAACATAATATTTTAAAATAAAAAAAGTTAAGAAAGCCTTAAGTTTGGATGAGTAATAGCTACTAGCAAATAATCATACTCTTCAAATTGGACCAATGTTTTGGAAAGAAAAAAATATATATCTTTATTTGAGTGTGGATCTACTTTGAATAGAGACATAAAGCAGTGAAGTCTGCCAAATAAGTGAGGGAACTGAACCAGAAAATCTCCATGAGAACTTCACTGTAAAAGATGCTGCTGGAAGGTCAGAAAAGCTTACTTTATTCTGAGATTGCCTAATTCTATAGTCAGCATAGTTAATGATTCTATATTGATTTTCTCACTTCTGGCCAGGAAATTTTCTTAGAAGCAGGTAGATGGTACAAAATTTATTAGACACTGCACCAGATATAGAACTACCTCCAATTCTTTAGGATATAGAGAAGACTGCTAATGCTATCCTTCCCTAAATGCCTTCTGGCAGGAGACTATGATGGGGAATGGAGGGAAATGCATGCCATCTACCTTGGCATCCTCACTTATTCCTGATCATTTTGGTGTGCTGGTCTTTCATGAGAAAAGAACACAGCACTGGTTAAGAGATTCATCACCTTTTAGCAAATATAGGATTAGGAGTCATTTGAAGAATAGATCCAGAACACTCAAGACTGCTAATGTTCTTAAACTAAATGTGTCCAACATGGAACCTATTATCTTCCCCCCTCATTCTTCAAACTTCTTCTTTTTCTATTGAGAGTACCACCATCTTTATAGTTACCTAGGTTTCTAACCTCAGAGTCAACCTCTATTTTTCCTCTTCTTCATATGTAGTTCTTTGACAAATCTTGTTCCATCTACCTGTACAATATCTTTAAATGAGGTTTTTCTCCCTTATTTAATTCCCCCTAGATGGCACACATTTAATAATTTCCCAATTATATGTACAATTTTAATATCCTTCACCACCCTCCCCAATTGCAAGAAAAGTTACCTTTCTCTTACTCATATGGACCATCACTCTTAGACTTCTAAGTCAGTTGTAGATATTACATTAATAGGTTGGAATGCAGAGAAAGGCAAAAGTATTTTCTACTCTAATAGAACTCACAACCTAATGAGGAAGACAACATGCAAAGTGGGTGCAAATAAGATAAATACATGTAAATTGGAGGTAATTTAAGGGAGAAGACACTATAGAATTAAGGAGATCAGTAAAAGCTTCCTGCAGAAGAGAGGAGTTAGTTGATACCTGAAGGAAACCAGGAAACCTCCTAATTAGTCTCCCTTTAAGACTCTCTGCTTTCCAGTTCAAATTATTATTTTTTATTTTGGCAAGGCTACTGGGGCTAAATGACTTGCCCAGGGTCACACAGCTAGTAAGAGTCAAGTGTCTAAGGCTAAAATGAAACTAAGTTCCTCCTCACTCCAGGGCCAGTGTTCTACCTTTTTTTTTTTTCCCTCTTAAAGTAAAAGTCACATTACATTATTCTCCAACCCAAACTGAAGCAGCTTCATATTGACTCTAGGTGTAAGTACAGGCTCTTCTGTTTGTAATTTAATGCCTTTTACAATCTATTTTTCCAACCATATTAGATGTTCCTCTCCTTAATCCACTCTTTAGTACAGTAACCTTGTGGTTTCTCATACATGACATCTTATTTCTCATGTCTATGCCATCTTTGGGCTGCGATCTTTGGGCTAAATGTTCCTCAGTGAACTTTCTCTCCCCTCTGCCTCTTAGAATCATTCCCTCTCTTTACTAAAGAACCACTTTTTGTATGAAACCTTTCCAGATTCCCACAGCTTCTAGCAGCTATTCCTCTTATAAACAAAACGAAATACTTTTATTTATTTTTTATGTACTAGGCTCCCCGCACTCACCCAAGAGAATGTAAACTCCTGGAGGGGAGAGACTCTTATTTTTGTTTTTGTTCTTCTAGAGCCTGACAGAGTACCCGATACATAAGAACAAAGGATAAGGCCTGGACCCATATCTTTGATATAGGGAAATATTATAACTAAAAAGAATATTATTTCAATTTCTTTTATTTATCACTCATTTATTCTATAATTATAATTAGAAAAATCATCTTCACTTTCTTCTAAATCTAGCCAAAAAATGAGAGTTTGGTAATGGACAATACTGCAACATAGTCTACCCAGGATCTAGAATAACAATTGCATACAAAAAGATGTCAAAGACAACCAGCAGCCACCTTGCAACACTCCTGAATATACAGGGAGCAAAATAAAATGAAACTAGGAATATTCAATAATATAAAATAAAAATACAATAAACCACAGATGATGTTAATATGTGGTTTTCTAAGTCAACATACAGCCAACAGGCATCTCTTTATAGAGTTTAATGTATAAAAAAGTATATATAAAAGTTTATATAAATAAATAGAAAGTTTTGATTTGACTTTCTTACTATTGGACTACAATTTCATCAATAATACTTCAGTGAACTTCATGATATCTAGATTCCAATCCTGGCTTCTTCTAAATTACTGGAGTGATCCTATGGTATTTAATTTTCCTGGTTCAGTGACACAGTGGATAGAGAACAAGGTCTGGAGTCAGGAAGTCTCCTCATCCTGAGTTCAAATCTGGTCTCAGACACTTAGTATTTCGGTGGCCCTGTCCTATTTGCCTCAGTTTCTTCATCTGTAAGATTATCTAGAAAAGGAAACAGCAAACCTGTTTAATATCTTTGCCAAGAAAACCGTAAGTAGGATAATGAAAAGTTGGAGAAAACTGAACAACTAAGTAGTTTCCCTCAGCTTTGGTTTATTCATCTATTAAATAATGTGGATGAGCTAGGTACCACTTTGGTTACTTCCAATTGTAAAATGTGATTCGATATAATTCAGTTTTATAATCTCTTAAGAGGAAAGATGAAATCTTGATGATCTATAAGATTCTTTCTGACTCTTGACAATCAATAATTCATACAGTGACTACCAAAATCTTTCAAAAATGAATTAAAAGTTGAATGTTGAATCTACTACCATAAACTAAAGGACACAATAAGGTTTTGTTTTTTTTTTTTTTTTTTTTAACTACACATATAAAGAAATAGAGGGAATTAAAAGAAAGTAGTGGGGCTCTCATTTGAAGCAAAACTCAAATCCACAGAAACAGAATTGAGATCACACTGATAAACAGAAGAAATTTATTCATGTTGTTTTTCAAAAGGTTACAGAAAATGAAAGAAACAGAAAGAAGTGGGTCAGCAGTATTCAAGGGGGAAAAATACTTCAAATTGCATCTTCTCCTGCAACAAAAAGGCAATGTTTTTTACCCTGTTGAGATGGTAGAAAATGGTGCAGGGGTTGTTTGAATTTTTATAGGAAAAATGACAATTACAATAAAAGTAAATGATTATATATGACTGGAATAAATTAGGGCATTATTTGTGAGGAAAATGTTAGCTGTGGAAAAGAGGAAATTCAGACCTAAGGTGATCTTGGTATAATACAAAATCAGGCAATTTTATTACACAGAATACAACAGAGAAAAGAAAAACTGGAATAAAACAAAGTATTTTATTAGTCTAATAGAAATCCAATATAAAATGTATTTTATTCTTTAATTTAGTAAATACTCAAGATGAATGATGAAATAAATTTTAATAAATTAAAGGAACAGAATTCACAACTTTAATTTAGTTCCTGTCAATGTCCACAGAGAATATTTTCCCTTTGTCAAGTACTTATATGTGGAACCCCAAACCTATTTCTGAGACTTTGCTCAAAACTCAGCAAACAAAAACAATCTGGAAAAGAGCTATCTAGAGGCTAGGGATTCAAGGGGGATCTTTCTTTCTTTCCTTTTTTTTTTTTGGTTTTTATTTTCATTTATTTACTTTTTTGTAATAGCAATGGATCAATTTGTTTTGTTTTACATGACTAATATGGAAATTTTTTTAATTAAAGCTTTTTATTTTCAAAATACATGCATGGATAATTTTCAGTATTCACCCTTGCAAAACTTTATGTTCCATATTTTTTCCCTCCCTTCCATCACCTCCCCTAGATGGCATGTAATCCAATATGTTAAATATGTATAATTCTTCTATACATATTTCCACAAATATGCTACACAAGAAAAATCAGATCAAAAAGGAAAAAAAAAATGCAAGCAACAACAAAAAAAGTGGAGATACTACGTTGTGATCCAAAGTCTGTTGGGGAATCTTACTTTCAAGATCCTTGGATTGCCATAAAAATTGCCATTTCAAGAATAAAAGCTATGTAGAACAAGCCAAAACTCTTCATTCTGAAGGTCCACATTTCTATCTTTCTCACATATATCTACCACCAAAAACAACTACCAATTTTTCCGGGTGTAGTTAGGGCAGCATAAGATTGTCCTGTCTCTTTACTTCAACAAAAAACATATAATAAGTATTAATTAAGCCCCTATAAGTTATACTGTGATAAGAGGTTTGTCCTAATTTCTTAATTATATTTTTTAATTTGTCTCAATGTTTTTGTTTGTTTCTTTGTTTTAATATTTCCATCTTAAAATCTACCCTATTATATTGGAAGAATGTAGTATAGGTCCTTGTTTCAATATGTATTCCATCATTCTGTTCATCTATTGCTGCTAAAAAGAAAATTCAATGTAATATGTTTGTTTTCATTAGAAGAATTTCTCTTTTATCTCAATCCACTTTTAGAGACCAGAGAGATATAGTAGTTAAATACAGGTGGTGTCAGAAGAGACAGATAACAAAATATTTGATAAATAGTATCATTACTTCTTCAGATATAAATAATGGCAGCACTGAAATATAGAAAAGAAATTAAAATGAGTAATAAAAATTCATGCCTATTTTTTATGATTCCATAAAAATTAAACAGCTTAAACTTGATTTTAAATCACTTAAAGAAAACTGAGGACAACTAATAAAATCATGGAACCTTTACAACTTAAGACAAACATTTGGCTGCTTTTGTGATACCTAATAAAAGATATATTTGTCATTTTTCATGCAATTGAATTGAATATTCTTTACTTATATATCTTACAATTATTTGACTACACTAGTTTAAACAATGAGGGAGGTAAAATTCTTTGCAGCAATGCAGTCAGTCAAGCCAGATATTACTTGTCTTCTATACATAAACTCACCTAAATGACATCTGGCAGTTTATGAAACATCCTTGCCTTATGAGTTTGTCTGATGCTGTAAATTTCAGCACTCCAGCTTTTGAGAAATGCTAATAATGAAAACTCATCAAAGAACCACCATAATTCTTATGGCTGACTAGATGGATGCATTTCTGGCTACTCAAAATTAATGGCAGATCCTAGGGCCTTATAAGAACAGCTGTCACTAAGAAATATATTTGTGAACAAATAAGCAATGCTCCTCTAAGTTTGATTTGTTATAGGCATAAAACAACAACTCTTCAGAACAAACTAGACTGATTATTAATGGAAGAATGGTTGAGCTTTCTGCATTTAATAAGGTAATTTGAGGTCTGACTTTATCTAGAAAGGGTAAAGGTAATGTTGTATGATCTGGCTGATACAGTTGACAAACAAGGCCAAGAGACTATCAGTGCTTTTCAAAGAGGTCAGGTATACTGTCTTTTCTATTTAGGATCTCAAGTATGAGATTTTCCTAAGTTCATAACTCTTAACTGGAGCTTCATTTGTTCAGAACAAGGTACAGTGGGGATGAAAATTACAACCTCTTCTCTCTGAAATCATCTTTGAATGACCTTCAATCTGGACCATTTTGCAGTATACATATGTTTAAGGGCGAGACATTATGCATACTGCAATACTTGAAAAATTGGGAAATATATTAATTCTACAAACCAAAATTTTGCATTAAGGTTAAGATGAAAATTTAAGAATAATGGTATTAATTTTTCTCTTTCTTTTTTCTTTTTCTTGTAACTATTCCTCTTGAGGGAAAATCCCACATGATTACCTTTATCAGGATGACTTTTAAAAAGTTCTACTACAGCAATCAGGAAAACTGAGTGTTCTAGAGGTTACAAAGTCCATGAAAAGAAAGTACAGATGATACTGGGGGGAAAAATTACAGGATGGGAAAACAGGTGACTTGAGTTTGAGTTCTGGATGTGTCACTAACTAGCTGAATTATTTTGGGCAAGTCATTCATCCTCATAAGGTTTGTATGAGGTTGTAAAAGAGCAGGGATTCTTAAAATGAAATTCATGCCTTTAAAACAATTTTTTTGGTAACTATGTTTCATTTACAGTCTTCTGTATTTTATGCTTTTAAAAATATT
Organism: Antechinus flavipes; assembly: GCF_016432865.1. Lineage (NCBI taxonomy): Eukaryota > Metazoa > Chordata > Mammalia > Dasyuromorphia > Dasyuridae > Antechinus > Antechinus flavipes. The sequence goes on along the minus strand of NC_067399.1, from coordinate 162,604,695 downwards.
TTGATAAAGAGTCCATCCATAGGCTTCACCAGACTGCCAAAGGTGTCCAGAACACACAAAAAAGATTTGTATTAGGTGAATGAATTTTGAAGAGACATATATTAATTACCTACTACATATAAGGCACAGTCATAAAAGCAAAGGATCAATAAATCAATATGTATTTATGAAGAACCTACTATGTACCTGGGGCTATGCTAGATGCTAGGGATATAAATATAATCAATGAATATAACATGTTACAGATTTGTCTTCTTCTAGCTTTAAAATTCTATCAATTTACACATGGTTGTAAAATTCCATTGTTAGTTGTTGAGGAAAACTTGAGAGAGGTGAAATTTTTACAACCTTAAGTTAATTTTATATCCTACCTTTAGTTTTTCCAATTTGTCCTTTCATAGATGGAATACATTCAGTTCTCGTAGGAGCAGAAAGGGTTAATAATCATCTTTTTGATATTGAGGTGATACTATTCTAAGCTATATGACTTCAAAAATAAATTCTGATTAATAGTTTTAAAGATTAACTGATGTTCAGAATAGAAATATGGCAGTAATCTGGCAATTTGTATCTGTCAATGTTTCTCCATCATGGTAGGGAGATGCTGGAATAGGTGGTACATACTAGTTAAAGAGCTGTTCCTTGCATTATTATTATTATTATTATTATTAATTAGCATAATTAAAAGTAATGTAATATTTTACATGGTTCACTAAAATTCATAATATTCCAATATTCCATTAGATCTGTGATCCCATTGATATAAGTACTCCCTCTATAGATAGAGGAATGCCTTTTTTTTTTTTTTTTTTTTTTTTTTGCTAAGACAATTGGGGTTAAGTAACTTGCTCAGGCTCACACAGACAGGAAATGTTAAATGTCCAAGACCAAATTTGAACTCAAGTCCTCCTGACTTCAGGGCTGGTCCTCTATCTACTACACCAACCAGCTGCCAATTAAAAAACAGATAGTGGGAAAAAATATATTACCTGAATCATTTAATGTTGAAAAATTGGGAGACGTTAAATGGATTTACAGATTATAGAAGGATTTATAACCATATAAAGAGATCATAGGATTATACTAGAGAACTAACAAGAGATATTATGGGTACATCCTTAATTTTCTGAGGTTATTTTAGAGGGAAACTATGCTATCTCACAAAATTCCCCTTGACATTATAGGCAGAGAGAGAAGATTGGGCTGAATATTTTACTGATCTCAGTTGACTCTCATATGAATTATATAATAAACTTTTCAACTGAATATAGAGACCCTAGTTGCATTTCTCCCTAATAAAGCTGAAAATTAGCAACTGTTTCATCTCATGAACAACAACAAAATGGAACCTAAGGATTCTTGATGTTTAAGGTGAAAAGGTAAATCCATAGAGAGAAAAGAATCCCTACATATTTATTCTAATTACAGGCCCTGACTGCCAGTCAATAAGACAACACTGTTTAAGGAAACCTGTTCATTCCTCAGTATTCTGACAATAGTTTAAGTTTGATCACACGGCTACTTAAAAACAAAATAAAATAAAAATATATAAATCAAGTGGAGAAGCAGCACACAGCTTATTCACTGAATGTTCTCAGTAGTTATGGTTGATAGATTTATGTTGTATACTGGGTAGATTTGTACTTTTTATATTAAAATTAGAATGTTATTTGTAAAACTATTTAGAATGTACTTAAAAGACAGATGGTGAATTTTTATCTACAGCTACTGCAAGGGTGATAACCATTTATTTTGTACTGCTTTGGGAGAAATTATGTGACAAATGCAAAAAAGTGAGAAATGATTCTATCTCTATAAATGAAACAAACTGAAAGTCAAACAAACTAAATAATCTCTGTTCAACTCTCAGTCCTGTTAATAGTATTAAGTAACTAATGTGTTAGGTAGTTTATAAAATAAGAGTTTCACTTCAAATTTTAATTTGTATCAAGCAAACAAATACTAGCTTTTACATTACTATCTTTTGATTAACTCTTTCCACCTCAAGGATGTATCCCCCTTTGACATTTAGGAACTTCACTGACTTGATATATTTTCTGTGACTTTAATAGCTTTGCTCCCTTTTCCGGCCAGGTAAACATGGCCCAGAGCATCCTTAATAATAATTTATTGTTAGGATTCATGTAGCACTTGTAGCTGTAGAATTCTATTTTATTGAAGTGATCCATTTTTACAATTATGCAAATTGTGAGATCATAAAGCCCTTTACACCAATAAAAGCCTATCCTTTAAAAAATAAGAAGAAAAAAGGGGTAGGGGGAGAAGATTTATATTTTATAATCTCTATTACTCACTTCCAATAATTAACTCCCAAAGTTAGCAATTCTTTTTAACTGAGAGATTATGCAGTTTGTTCTAACACTGTGCCGTGCCCCTAATGGACAATTAATAAATGCCTCTTATTACAAGTAAGCTGGCTGTATTCACATTGAGGAAAGTACTCTAGCCTTATCATAAATGTAGAACAAAGGCTTAAAAAAAAGAATGAACACTTCCGAACCTACAAAGCTGTCAGCATTGTGATGACCTACTTACACCTCAGCCTGCTGCAATGCTGTATTATTTTTTAAAAAACAAAACAAAAACAGACATCTAGCCAAATTTTAAAAGGACAGGGGACAACAAGTTTGTCTTTTTTAATAGAGAATGATAAAATGTGATTTTTTAAAGAAGCTTTTGTTCTTTTAGTTTTATTAACCAGGGACACTTTAAGATTGTAACAATTATTCAAAAAAGGTAGATATTTTAATATATAAACTACAATTGCAAGTTCCATTTTATAAAGGAGAGTAGGGGAATTGGTTCTTTCTTTGAACACACAACTTGGCTAATAATGATTAAAATTAAAAGGTACTAAGAAGCCTCTGCTGTTCTCAAGAGAATCACAGACATAAAGTTTTCATACAGAAAAAGACCACTGGGAAAATTACTTGCATGATGAATTCTCAAAGGATATGATATTTAGCAGATGCGGAGTAATACTCAACACATTTCATCTGGCGTTCTCACAGCTTTTTTGTAAACAAGCAATGGAATTATCATTTTACAGGGTGAAAACTGTGAAACTTGGGCCTTGACTTTGTTCACAATTTCACTGGAGGATAATAGAGTATTGAGAATGAAAGCCAACAGGAATCATTACTTTGCATGACATGAAAGCACATTAACAAAGATTTTAAAACAAGTCAAAATAAAAAAGTTGGACTTTTTATCAGAAACAAGGGACTGAACTGGATTACATAGTGAACTCTCAATCTGAATCTGATGACAGTGGGTCAACACTGTTAAAAGTAATCCATTCTCAAGAAGTGCTTACAGAGTGAGGGTAGGGGGATACTTTTCTTTAGGAATTTGTCCATGGAAATGAACCTAATGACTTAAGAAATCACCATCATGCTCTACCCCACATAAAAATCTCTTACAATCCTCTGTGGCTTCTGTCCTCTTCTTCAGAAAAGTGGTCTTCTAGATTATATTTAAAAGCACATCTAAAAATCAACTCTGTGTGTGTGTGTGTGTGTGTGTGTGTGTGTGTGTGTGTATACACACACACACACACACACATATATATATATATATATTTTTTTGTTTTTGTTTTTTGCTGAGGCAGTTGGGGTTAAGTGACTTGCGCAGGGTCACACAGCTAGGAAGTGTTAAGTGTCTGAGGCCAAATCTGAACTCAGATCTTTCTGATTTCAAGATTGGTGCTCTATCCAGGCCATCTAGTTGCCCCCAACTCAACTACTTTAAAACAGAAATTCCATTTGTATTTGCAGAATCAGGCCTGTGAATAAGGTATTTTTCACAGAAATTCTCAGAAATCCATTTCTTTGATACTATCTATCCAATACTGATTGGTTCATTATTTTATGTTAGTTGGTGTGGTGGTATAAGTAACTTTCTCCTAGTAAAGTGGTGTTAAACTTAATTAGAATAATACATAGAGATCCCTAAGACTTAGAAAACCACACATACTAACTATGATCTATTATGTTCTTATTTAGTTTGTTAAATAATATCCAATTACATATTTTAATCTGGTGTTTGACATCACTGAGCTACTTAACAGGTAGGAAAATATGGAGAAACAATTGTTTAATTTCTTAGGAACCTTTCTGGTCCTAAAGATTAAATGTTATGAAATTGATGGTACTAAATTTCTTAACTGAAGAACTCCATAGTTGGTTTCCCCTAATTATTAAACTTTAATAAATTAAATGGATTTTTGAAATCTCTTGGCGTTTAGACAATGGAGATTTTATATAGGGTTCCTGAATTTGTTTCAATGTTCTGATAATTTTAATTTAATAAAACTGATTTCCTTTTTTAATCTTAGATCTTTTATCCATTTGAAAATATACCAGAAAAGGGTCCATAAGCTTCACCAGATTGGCAGAAGTCCATGACATGAACTTCTAAGTCAATTTGGCAGTTTGTCATAGTGCTCCATAAAGAGATCAGTGAATATATATAACTGCCTTATAATCATATAAAAATAGTGTAATTTCTATAAAGTTTTAGCATTTTCTTACAATACGTCTGTATTTTAATCCAATTTTTTAGATGAGGAAACTGAGGCTCAAAAAGCTAGATAAATGTCAGAAATGCAATTTTAAAAATTCATTCAAATCAGCTGTCTACTAGATATAGTCCATTACAAAGGAACTGAAAGGAACTGTTAAATAAGTTCAGCTTCCCACTGTTTGTAACATGTTAACCAACCACTGTCTTAGGAAGCTGAACACACAGAGCATGAGGGCAGCATGGAAACAAGGAAATGTACAGTAGCATCTGAAGAACAGTCAGTAGGTCATAGTTGTTGAAAAACAGACTACATGCATGGAGATAAAAAAGTATAAGAATATTAATGAGATGGGAAGGGACTAGGTCATAAAGAAATTTTAATGTCAAACAGAGGAAGTTATCTTTGAGCACTAACCTCACTTTGAGTTAGTGGAACTCACTGAGCCACAAGAGTGATATCAGATTCACACACTGGGAAAATCACCCAATAGATAAACAGTCAAAGGAGGTGAACAATCAGCTTTCTAAGAAAAAAATAACAATGTGAAAAAATGTTCCAAATTACAAATAGAGAAATGAAAATTAAAACAACTATTGGAGGTCCTACTTCATATTCAGACAGCATGAAACTGTGATTACTGAGTCTACTATAAATCTATTACTAAGGCAAGGCAATTCTTTTATATCTCTCTGATGGACTTGCTCTTCCAATCATAATATATATTCCAATTCTTTCCTTCTCTCCTAACGGTGCTCCTGACACCATCTTTTCCCACCTTCTCAGCTAAGGATCTCACTTCATAATGACTGAAAAAATTGAAACCACTAGATCAAAGCTCTTTCTTTCCTCCCCTAATCTCACATCACTTGGATGTCTGTCCCCATCAACTTTTCCTTCACTTCATTCTCTATGAAGAAGTGGTACTTTTCGTGGCCAAGAGCAAACTGTTCTGTAATACATCCCTGATTCTAACTCTATTCCTCTTCTGCAAAAGACTGCTTTTTATGCTTCCCTACTATCTCTAATCTTTAATATTTCTCTATTTACTGGTTCCTTTCCTGAGCCTACAAAACACCTATATCTCCTAAGCCTTGAGAAATCCTCTTTTTTTTTTAATCTTGTCATTTCTGACATTTCTAATTTTTGACTAAATTATCTCCATTTTTTTCTTTAATCATAAAACCTCTGCACTTTGGCTGCTGACATCATCATATAAATGAAATTGTTCTCTCAAAAGTCATCAATGATGTCTTAATTGCCAAATCTGAAAGTATTTTCCCAATTAATATCTTTCTTGAGTTTTCTGCTCCTTTGATAAGGTTGATCACCCATTTCTCTGGATACTCTTTAGGTTTTTGAGACACTGCTCATGACTCTCTTTCTTCCTCTGTGACACTCCTTCTAGTCTCCCTTGCTACTGCTTTATCTAGGTTCCTCTTATCATCAGGATCATCCAAGTTTCATGGATCAATGAACATGGATACTTTATCAGCTAATAATATAAAATTTTTTGCAGATTCTATATAGTCAATCCTAAGCACTCTTCTTACCTCCAGACTCAAACTGCCACCTGTTTCTTGGACAGCTTGTAATTAGAACTCCTCTAGCATCTCTAACTCAATGTCTAAAAACAATACTCATTAGCCTTTCCCCAAAATATCCCCTCTATTCCCAATTTCCTTATTATTATAGAGAGCAACATGATTCTCTGAGTCATAGGAAACCTCATTGTCATCTCTGACTCTTCAACCTTTATCCTATAGATCCAACCTGTGATTTTAAATGTGTGCCTGACCATGTCACTTTCCACCTTCTCAATAAACTCCAGTAAATCCCAAGGCCTCCAGGATCAAATATAAATCCTCTGTTTGGTTTTTAAAGCACTTATAACTTATCCTATGTACATAATGACTTTAACAATATAAAAGATAAGCAAAAAAGCAGCAAAACTTTGAGGAATAAAAAAAAGTGTACATTCCAGAGATCACATAATGAAATCTACCTATTCTTTTCTTACAGAAGAGAAGTGGGAGAACAATAGGATAAATATTGTATATATCATCAGCTGTGGATCACTATATTGTAGGCATTTACACTGGTTGGATTTACTTAATGCTTGTCTTTGAAATGAGGAGGGTTTGATCAGGAGTGAGGCGAAATTCAAATGATTGTGATGTAAAAATAAAATACTTAAAAAAAAAAAAACTGTGGGAAAATCAAGTTTGTGTTGTGGCTTCTTCTACCTGTCTTCTTCCAACCAAATGACATGGACTAAGGCTTTATCTTACTATGCCTTCCCAGTCCTTAATTTCTATAATTCAAAGTAATTTTATTTGGATAATTATATTTGAGCACTATAGTAGACTAGACCTTCAAACCTTTCTGGAGTGTGTGTGTGTGTGTGTGTGTTTTTTGTTTTTTAGGTTTTTTTTTGGTAGGAAAAATTTCTTAATGGATGGGGATGGATTTTATGTAATCATACCCCACCCCCCAAAAAAATACAGTTTCCAAACAGTGATTTTATTTTCATATAAAATGGTAAATTTTGGTAAATAAGCTGGTAGGTAGAGGTGAAGAAATAGAAGATCAAATAGTGAAAATAGGAGATGGGAGATGCTTTTGTCAGTCACTCAGTCAATAAGGATTCTTGTGTCTTCATCAAGGAAGATAATAACAATTTAGATGAGAGTAGTATTACCATTTTTTTTTTTTGAGTGGCAGTTGGGAAGATATCTCCTTTCTTCTTAAGAATTTCCTGTATTTTGCTCTATTAGCAAAATGACTTATTTTAGCTGTCTGATTCTGAAACAAGACATTTGACTTTTCTGTCTATTTTCTCACAGAGGAGTGATCTCCATGATTTTTTCTCTCTCTCAATCTTTTGTCCTCTAATTCTCTCAAATCTTGGAAAGGTAAATTTTAGCCTAACAGATATTAGTCACAATTCTTTATTAATAAAATTTAACTTAGCAACAAGGTTATATTATGTAACAAGAGCAGTGGATTTAGCATTAAAGGGCCTGGGGTTCAAACGTGTATTCTCCTATTTATTACCTGCTAATGATTCTGGGCCTCAGTTTCTTAATTTGTGAAATGATGATTTTAGAATTGATGATCTCTAAGTTCTCTTTTAGTTCTAAAATCTCCAGTTCCATGAGGCTTTATCATATTATATACTCTTTTACCAACTTGTCCTAATTGGATTTAATAAACTACTATCATTTTATTTACAAGCATTACCACTCAAAATCCATTGAATTATGTATCTATGTACATTTATGTATTTAATTACATTATGTACATTAAATACAATTATGTATTTAAATTTATTTATATATGATAAAGTCATAAAATGTATACATTTAGAGAAAATGTTCTCTATTTTCTTTTGGAACTGCCATCCCAATTTTCTTTGGTCATATTTAGTGTATTTCTTCTGAAAGTAAATACCTACATCTATTAAAATACCAGAATAGCATCTTGCAAAGAAGAAAAGAATGAGCTTCAAGGTTTACTTCTAAGAATAAGGCTTTGTACATATCCCACATGTATATAATATTTTTGGGCTTTATAGTTAATAATACTTTGCCATTGGAAGGGCAAACTACAAAAAATAACTCAATTTAACAGCCTGACTTTGATGCAGTTATATTTGGAGTCAATGACTCTTAAAAATATAACACTATAATTCAATATGTTAACTTTTTCAATTCCACTAAAGTCCTATGGAATGCTTCATTCCAAATATAGAGGTGACCCTATATTTTTGAAAACTTTTTCAGTAGAATGCCAACACTGAAAGGTTCTATCAAGTTGGAAAGGTTTTGAATATAAGTCTAGGGATGAGCTATTGATATATTATATGAGAACTAGCTAAGTTTTGAAATAGCTAATTATCAGAAAGCCAGTAACCTCATGATTATTTTTTTCCAAGCATAACAATTCAAAAATTAGGAAGAGAACTAATACCAACAAAATCTTAGCTCTCTGAGGTATATGTTTTTAGGCGACTTACTGTAGAAATAAAATAAATACTGAGTTTTATTTCAGCCAAAGATTTTCTAATATTGGAGAAATATCTTACATTGAAATCTTAGTGTAGGAAAACATTAAGTATTTTTCTGCAGTAAGACCAAAGGACCCTCTCAGTAGGTTTACTAAGTCAAAACACTTTTCATAACACTAAGATGTTTTAATTTCTAATAGAGTAAATTAAAACAAAAGACATATAAATAAAAGCTCTTGTGATAAGAGGTGTTTCTTAATAATTTTTTTTTAAATGAAAAGGCATCCTAAGAACCCAAAAATTTGAGAACTGCTAGGTTGGACAAATAAGACTAGAACATATATTCAATTCTAGATGTCAAGTTTTAGGAATGCTATTACATGTTAAGTAGAAAAATACTTAGAGGATGGATTATAACTGAAGAGCCACATATAGTCTAACCTCCCCATTTGACAAAAAAGGAAACAGACATAGAGAGGTAGTGATTTGCCCAATGTTATTTAAGTAATAAGTATCAGAAGTGGGACATGAATTCCTTTTCCATTATATTGGCCTGTGGGAAACCAGAATGGTAGAAAGTGAGTTTATAACATATAGAGCCAGCTGAAGAACTTGGAGATATTTAGCCTGGAAAAAAGAAGACTTAAGGGACACAAGAATTTTCTTCACATATTTGGAAGATTCTAAGGTACATAACTAGGAGTAGCACATGGTATTAGATGATAAAACATTAGATGATAAACAAATTAAGAACTAAGTATTTATTATAGGCTGCCTATGTAACTACTATCTTAGATTCTGACAATAAAAAAAGAAACAAATATAAGGGTTGTTGCCCCAAAGGAGAATGTTCTATATAGAGAGAGAAACATGCTTTCTTTCAGGTGTATATACAAAATAACTAGAGGTCAAGTTTTGAGTGGAAATATACTAGTAACCTGATATGGGATATGGGACCAGAAGAGGCTTTATGTAAAAAAGGAGGAACTTGGGTCCAGTCTCAAAGGCAACTAGAAGTTCCAAGAAGCCAAGGTGAGGAAAGAGACAGTCAGGACAAAGGAAAAGGTGCAAAGAGGCAAATTGAGACTAGAAAAGACTTCTTAACAATTAACAATCTATCATCCTAGATCTTCAAGCAAGACATTGCTCTAAGATACTCTAAATCTCTGTTATATTCTTTTTGATGCATGTTTAATGTATCAATTGGATTCAATGAACACTGAGATCTCTTTTAACTTTAAAATCTTTTGATATTAAAAACTTAGCTAAACTATTTTCTTTAGTACAAACCATACTATTTGATGGAGAGGGCAAAGGAAAAAAATCTCTCTTATGGCTAGATTCTATTAATAGGGGTGCCAGGGAAAATATGCAATAGAAAAACAAAGTTTAAAACACATGAAAAATTAAAGAGATTTACAGGAAGGATATTCTAAACTCACTCAATTTTACAATAGTCTCTAAATTTTTACTTTGAAGATTTTATAACTGAACATATTAGAAACAACAATTAGAAACAATAGAGAAATTTGGAGGATCGAAACTGTCTTTGCAGAGTGTATATTGAAGTCCAATGTGAAAAATGAATGTCATCTACAAGTTGATCATTAAGAAAGAGACAGGATTGATAAGTATTCAGAAACTCAACTGATTTTTACAAAGAACATTCTCAGGAGGAAGTTTTTATTACTCACCTCTGGATATTTTAACTTCAATGTTTTATGCATTTCGCGAAAACGACTATAACGCCTGAACACGGTCCATGTCTCATCTAGGACAGTAATCTATTAGTGAGGAAAATTGGTTTGGAATTAGTATCATTCAGCAGGAAAATGAACATCACAAATATACTCTGGCTGCATGGTACACTTGGTTAATTGAATTTTTTTTTTAAGTTTTGAATTGGAAACAAATTTCTTCAAATATAATCCCATTTAGCTATGTAGCTAAGATGATTAAAAAGTAAGATGAGCACACCATTTTAAACCACACCTTTTCTTCAAATAAAAGTTATTTTGTGATTGCCCCTTATGTTACATATTTTAAAGGAAAAAAAGCTTATAAAATCATAGATCTAGAGATGGAAGGAATCTTAGAGTTCATATAGTCCATGCTTTTGGTTTGACCACTGAGAAAAACTAACTCTATAGATATTGGGTCACTTACCTGAGGTTACAAATGTATTTAATAATTGAGGAAAGATATGAAGTGAAATTCGTTGTTTACAACAATCTACCATGGCACAATATACATTTTACACAAGGTAAGTCAATCCAAATCAACTGGAATGACCTTACAAATATGGCAACAATAATAATTTTATCTATTAGATAGGAACACATGGTGTCATTTTTGAAAATTTTACCCTATAAAGAAGAAATGTTTTTAATATTGTTGATTATCCTAATCATGAAGAGATAGAGTAATTAACTGGGTTTAAATCCCACTTCTGAAACACACACACACATGCAATTGTGTGATCCTAGGCAAATCATGTAAACTTCCAATGAACTAAGCAATAAGAATTTATCTAGGTGGTAGGGCAGGTGCTACTGTGAATTAACACATAGTTTACTACCCTAATGAAATCACAGGTCCAGTAGAAAAAAATTATTACAAATTATTATCTTGTTGGGATTCTATTGTAGGAGTCTGGGGTAGGACTTTAGGGAGAACAAAGTAAACATTTAAAATCCATTATGGGAGCAAAGAACATATGGGGGGGAAATCATTTCTGATCTTCAAGAATTTTTCATAAGACAGGCAATGGAACCTCTCTTTTCAATTATTTCTTGTATTACTTTGTATTTGTATTTGTAATTTGTATATGTATTTGTAATACTTTATATTATCCTTATTTTTGTATTACCCTTAAAGAAGTACAATGAGAACTTCCAGATTGAGCAGCCTCTCTCACCTCTATCTCAGTAGAGTTTTGATGTAATTACAATTCAAACAAAGAATGGAAGCAGGATCCTCACCATCAGAACAAGAAGTGTAGATATACCTCCTTGGAGCCCAAAGGGGAGAAAAAAAGATAAAAAGTACAACAATGGTGTCTAATTAACACTGCCATCAGTGCTTGTGACAAAGGACATCTAAAAAGTGAGACTTTCTTAACAATAGGATTTTTAAAATTCTTCATTGTGGAACAATATTGCATAGAGATTCAAGGAGATCTCCTATATGCTGAATTCTGATGGAATTGAATATTGTCATTTCAGTATGCTAATTTAACTGGATCATGAATAATTGAGTTGGTGTTCTTTTTTTCCTTTCACAAAATAATTAAAATATAATCAGCCTTAATAATATCTTAGATGATAAACAAGTTAAAGGTGTTCAGTCAAAAAGCTCATAGGGAAACAGTTGGCATAAGTATTATGAGATAAAATTATTATTTTCCATTTGGCAAATACTTCAGTCTTCCTGTATTCTTTAAAATAAAAAAGCAATTTCTCGTGGATATTGTGTTATCTTGTTCTTATTTTGTGTCTCCTAATACTAAAAAGGATTTGGATATCCATTGAATTGATGGCATGAATTTTTTACAAACTTAATCAGTACAGAAAATGATATAGTTGTAACACAGCACATAAGGTATTATTCATAACAGAACATAAGCAAACTCTTCAGGTTGAAAAGATTTAAATAAAAATTTGTCAATTTTTTTAGCTTTTAATATCATGCACTTAGGTTAAAGATAGTCATATTAAAAACATAGAATCAACTTTTTTTAAAACCTTAAAAATAAATTCCACAAAGCCACAGCGGAGACAGTGTAAAATTTAGAGTTAGAATTTAAAGGATCTTGGGTTTGAATCTCAAATGTGCCACTTATTACTTGTGTAAAATTGAATCAGTCTCTTAATTTCAATAAGCTCCATTTCTTCAACTGCTGACAAGGTTGAACTAGATAACCAAAAATTAATGACATGTAAACTTGATGTTCATTCATGAACAAAGATTATAAGGGAGCAGAAGAAAAAATGAAAATACCTTTATATGAAGTTGCACTGTGTTCTTCTTCCTCCTTTTCAAAAAAAAAAAAAAAAAAGAAAAAACAAAGGAACCTAACAATCTCTAAATCATTTTAGAGATAGGACAGTTTTAGGAAATCATAATTTTATTGCTGCCTTTCTCATTCACAAGTTTTAGAAACAATACAAGATCTTCAATTTGAAGCAAACAAATAAAAAAAAGTGGGGGGTGAAGAATAAATTAAATACAACTTTGCATTATGACTTATAAGGTATGTCTGTGGGGTGAGGAGGGGAAAGAGATGATCAGCACACCAAATTAATCAGATCAAAACACTCAATTATTTTTCTCTATAAAAAATGCCTTATTGTTGCAAATCTGTAAGTAGCAAATTCATTACTTCTTCCTTCTTGGAATAGTTATGTTTATTAAAAAAAAAATCTTTCCTGTCTCCAAAATGATCAACTGCTACTTAGATATCACAAATATTTCCATATGATAGACTGCTTTTCCTTATAAGCAATTCACATTAAAATGCTCTTTATGGACACTTTTTTTTTTTTTAAATGACTGCAGGAAGAACCATGAGTATTCATTTGATTAAATATAACTGATCAAGGAGGATTCAAACACTTTGGCTGACTGAATAGTTTTCATCCAAACAGGAAAAAAAGCCCACAAAACTCTATTTACCCCACTTTAAAATCATTCCTAAATCAACAAATATCTTCTGCTAAATATTACTACTTTACGCCATTTACAAGTGTAATATAAATATATTACTAGTTCAATATATAAAATACTAGTTCAGGTATTTAGTCCTACATATACAAAGAAAGTTCCCTAATTTAATGTACTATGATAAAAGTACATTTTAAAATGATTTAATCTCACAACTTTTAACTTTTGAATTATTTTAAGTCAATAAAACCCATTTATAAAATGAGTGAGGGAGCATAACATATTTATTTATCAGTTTCCTAGACTGTATCAAGTTTTAATATTCTGCATACATGCTTTACTATATGCAGAGATTTTATATACAATTATAATATGTAGCTATATATGTAGGGGAATATGATTTGAACAGAAAGCTATGTGAATTCTTGTTGGAGACAATGAGATCTACATATGGGATATCATATTCAGCTGGAAAATATACTGAAAAACTAAATCAAATCCATATGTGACTGTCCTAGGCATTGAGTGTATCATCTTCAAGATACTGGAGATAAGAAAATGCACATGTTCAGAGAAAAGGAGATTTTTTTCTTCTTGGAAAAGGGATGTACTAGAGAAGGTGAAGGGAAGAATATGAAAGTTATTTTCAAATACAGGATGTCTTAAAAGTCTTAGAAGACTTTTAAATGTAAACCTTAAATTAATTTTAAATCAACATTTCATTAAGATTTGTGATATACTCTGTATATGAAAAGCTTTAATGTAAGAGAAGGATGTGACTTATTCTGTCTAATTCCACAGGGCAAAGCTAAAACCACACATTAAAAGGAGCCAGATTATGGCCAAATATAAGAACTTTCTCTTGATATTGTATGAAAATGTAATAGTCTACCTTAGGAATCAGTGAACTCTCCATCACTGAAACTCTGGGCAATGATACAGTTTAGAAGATTCTGGTTAAAAGAAAGCATTAATAGATGACTTTGAACAGTGTGACATAGAAAAAAAAAAAAAAAAACACTAGCCTGGGAGTCAGGATTGAGGCTTTTAATAATAATAATAATTTTTTTTTATTTTATATAATAATATATTTTTATTTTTAATAATAAAAGTTAAATAATCTTGAATAAATCATTCTTTCAACTGTCTCTTCAATCAAATCAAATGTTCTTCGAGTTCAATTCTAAACCACTAAACAAACATATAGTAAACACTAACTGTATTAGACTTTGGACTAGGTGCTGGGGATACAAGGATGGAAATAAACTGTTAAACTGTTTACTTGAGGGAAACAATACACAGACTAAAATTAAATGCAAAATATATTTAAAATTAATACAAAACCATCTCAAGAGTAGAAGGAGTATTAACTAGAAAGCTTGCAAAGTACTCATTTAGGAGATGGCACTAGAACTATTCCTTGAAGGGATGTTTTGATTCCAAAAGCAGAAGTGAAGCTGGAAAACAATGCAGTCATAGAGCCACAGTGCAAAGACACATGGGATGGGAACATTATGCAATAGAAACAAATACCAGACAGGTCAGTTTGCCCAAAATGTACAATTTGTAAATGGGAGAAAAGGTAAATTAGAATAAGATTGTAATATACTTTAACTAACAAGCAAAGGAATTTTCATTTTATCTGAAAGTCAATAGAAAGTCAATGAAGCTTCATGAACAAATTAGTAAAAGAAGCATGGAGACAGAAGATGAATTAGGAAGATCACTTCAGCAGTTGAGGAAAGAGGTTGGGAGGGTTTAAGCTAGGGAAGTAGCTAATTAGTTGGTAAGGAAATGGCTCCAAGTTGTAATATGGAGAAAGAATCATTAAGACTTGGAGACTAATAAGATGTAGGAGAAGAGGGAGACAGCTAGGAAGAGATATATAGGGATAAGGGAAGTATGGGGAATAATTCTGAAGTAGTAGACCTTGTTGGCTATATGTATGGTGGTACCTGGAAAATTAGGAAGAACTGTATTTTAATTTAATTCTCTGTAAATGGGGAAAGAAGAAAAGTTATGAGAGTGATTGTTTTTTAGAAGAAAAGACATACTATCAATTTAAGGAAGATTGTGTGTGTGTGTGCTGTTATTGTTGTTCCTACCTAAGACAGTATGGAAGTATACACACTATAAGGTAAATAGCATTCCTATAACAACAATTCAATATACTTAATGAGCCAACAGGAGGAAGACTTTTTACAGAGTGGACCTATATATTAAAGTCCACAGATCTAAACAAGTCAGCTGATTTGTAAGAAAAATATGGCATGGATTTTCTTTTACTACCTAGAAATATTTACCCAACTGAAAGAAAATGTTTCCGTCCTTCTCATTAATGATATATGTTTGATGTTAATCTCTTGTGAAAGACTGTGTCTTTTTTTATGTATATAAAAATACCTCAGGAAAGAATAAAGACTCAATTTGGCTTATTACATACAAAAATAGTAACACAAACAAGCCAAAAGGCAGAGAATACAAAACTAAGGCAGATATCAGCTTTTTTCTTTTACCTGAGGAACAACACAAAAAGGCTGTGTCAGCCTCAAGTGTACATTTTTCAGACTTTTGTTACTTTGTGTCATGATGGAATTTAATTTAAGAGGAAAACTGTAACCATTCAAATCCTAGCTAACAGAAAACTCCAAGCATAATAATTCATTCTACAGATGAACCTTGAAAGACAACTGAAATAAAAGTTTTCCATGAATACTTATATATTCCAGTTAGCAAGATTACTTGTGACACAAGCAGTTGGTTGCAAACTTGCTCCTTCAAAACCCACATTTTGCAGTGACATTCTGCTGACCTGCAGGCAGTATTTGAAAATATTCAGCACTGAATAGTAAAGGGCTGCCTGCGGTGCTAAGAAACAAACACGACTATTTCCAATTCTGCTATCTCTATGTCCATAATTCAGTTCAATAGACATGTATTGAATGCCTACTATGCACATGTCACCATGATAGGGGCAGAAGTGAAAAAAGGGAGGCATTGTAGTACAGTATGAAGGATTCAGGTTTGGAATTGGAAGGTGGAGGTCAGAGCTAGGGATTTGATTTCTGGTGTCATCACCTATTAGTTATGGGATCTTGCGTAAGTCAAGAAACTTCTCTGAGCCTTGGTTTTCTGCTCTGTAAAATGGGAAATGAGTTAGATTACATGAGCTCCACGTATTTCCAATTCTAAACCTTTGATCCTAGGGCAATGATTTTGTCCTAGAGAAAACTGAAATCAAACAGAGAATAGAAGACATTCCCAAATAAATACAAAAGAATAGGGCAAAAATATATGAAAGGCATAAAGTAGTATGAGAATTCAAAAGAGGAAATAAGAATCCCTGGCTCAGTAGGTCAGAGAAGACTACACGGAGAAGGAGTCTGAATTGGGTCTTACAGAATCCAAAGGAAAATATAGCAGAAGAATTAGAACAAGGAAAGTAGCTTGGCCAGAACAGAAGTCAGAAAGCTGAAGCAAGACTGAGAAATGCCAAACTATGAAGCCAAAACTGGTACATACTTTCCCTTTCCCTTGTCCTAAGCTTCTATTGTACTAAGGGTCTTAGCATTAAGTCTATCTGTATAACAGTGGTTCCCAATTTGTTTTTTCATGGCACAGTAGTATTTGCCATGAGAAATTGCAGCACACTAAACTTAGGTCTTCTTGGCATCAATGCCAGCTTTTTGGTTATTTAGCCACTCTACCTCTTACTATATTTCATAGTTTTAAAATTAAGCTCGCCAAGTGGGCCACAGAAAAGGGTTCCAGGATTTCTAGATCCATTTTGCGTCATTGTCTTCATGCCAAATCCTTTTTCCGTTCTTTCTTTACCTCCCCTAAGCTAGTAGGGCCAGAGAGCTTTGGGTGATAGAGCAATTACTATATTACACAGATATATGGGCTGGACTTGTGATTTTTATTGGTATGAGCAACTCCAAGGTAAAGGAATTCCCTCTACAAAGGTAAATTCACTGCTCTTTGCAACTTACAGTCTAAGAGATCTGTTTAGAATACTGAAAGGTAAAGTGATTTACACAGGATCTCAAAGTCACTATGTGTCAGAGTTGAATTCAATTTTTTTCTGAAATCAAGGACAATTTTTTAGTCACTGCACCAATCTACCCAAGACTTTATTACATGATGTTTCAAAATAAGGACAGTCAGGCTATGAAATTTTTCTGAAGACATAAAATATTTTCAGTATAAGTCCGCACACAACAAATGAATGATTATTTAAAAACAAGCAAACAAGAAAACAACATGGGAAATAGGAATTTACAAAACTAAATAGATTCTATTTGCTTTGAGAGTTTTTAGCTTGAATGTTAGAGGAACTATCCTTTGCCTTCCTATGCTCATCATTTACTATCTGAAAGGAGAACAGTCAGAGAAAAACTGATAAAACATTATAAAATATTACTAAAAGGATCGTTTTTTATATTTAAAATAAGGCTGATATATTTCTGAAAACATAAAGCAACAAGAGTGCATTTTTTGTTGAAAACATGTATAAACTGAACAATCTGGAATAAAATTGGAAAGGGAGCTACTTATAATAACAACAACAAACTTTTTCTAGAGAAAGCAACTTTCTTGCGATAGCAATAGTGACCCCTCTTTCATCTTTCACTGACCACACACATGAACATATGAATGTGCATACACACATCATTTAATCCACACTAAAGATGTTAATAAATAATGAAATAAAATATTTATAGATATATACTACATAAAAATTATAAGTATTACATAATATCAAACATCCCTTATCCTAGAAAAGTAAGGAAGACATACTTACCTTTATCTCAAATTCATAGTGTTCATCCTTTCCCTGTCCACAGAGAACATAGCGTGGAATACTAATTTTAATTGGGTCCTTAAGGTCATCTGGATTTGCTCCCAAAGAGCGAGAAACCATCCGCTATCAAAGGAACATCAGACAAGGAGAACAAAGAAAAAGCAGAATCACTACATGGAAAATACCCTGCTCAGGCAGTAGAGAGAAAATGTGTTTAAAGTAGAGAAAAGAGCATAAAACCAGCAAAGCTTATTTAAAAAAAAAAAAAATGATGGAATCCTTTGAAAGAAAAATACTAAGGCTCTCTCATAACAAAAGAACATTTCTTTTAGATATTCTTTATGGAGAAGTTAGGAAAAGAGGACTTTACAATGTTGTTCAGTCTTTGAAGTTTCATGTAGTTTACAAGAAAAACTTGGAAGAATGGAAATGGAGAGCAAATTATAATTCTTGACATTGCTTTAAAAGAAATTGTGTAAACCAATCACCTTTCTAAAAATTCTTTACCATTAAGGGAAAACAAAACAAAATAAATTACCAGATCTTACTTTTCTATCATAGGATGGCAAATGGAATATCTTAACTATTTAGCTATTTAACACTAAATAGCTGAAAATTCTGTTTAAATTTCCTTCATTTTCAATCGAAGATATTTTTTGTAAATTTACCAAAAGATATAGAAATGCACTATTAAAAGATCATGAGACTTTAGTTAATATCAAATCAAAATACCAAATATGACAAATAAGAAATAGTCTGGGGAGCAAGATAAATATTAAAGGATGAAAAAGAAGGTCCACAGCTCACATTTAAAAGAAATGTCCAATTTGAGTTCCTGATAAGAAATAGGGGAGAATCTGAGCATTTTTGGTACCAATAATTGTTCCTATCCTAAGCTTTAGAAAAAAAAAAAGTGACCAGTATTTTAGGATAGATTCAACAAATACAAGCATGGAATACTTTAAATAACCATAGCATTTTAGAGTCCAATGGAACCTAGGATATTTTTTCTACTCTCCCTGCAATTTTACAGATGAGGAAAGTAAAACTTTTAGAGTCTAATGGAAGCTAGGATATTTTTTCTACTCTCCCTACAATTTTACAGATGAGGAAAATAAAACTTAGGTTAAATGATCTTCCAAGATTGTCCAGTGACACAATGGTTAATCTGGAATGAGTGCAATGTTCTTTTCAGGAAGAGGTGAAACCTGACTGGTATACTAAAACAATTACAATCTCCTCTAAAATACCAAGTGAAAGTACTTTCAATAAGGGAATTTATTTTGCTTGATTTTGCATATTTATTAGAAGAAATTTGATATTTTTTTCCAGTGAGATAGGTAGAAACAAAATCGATTTTTTTTCCCTTAAGAAATAGAGAAATTGAGAGGCACTAGAGATGTGAAATATTGCATACACTTTCAGATGAGGTCACTGTTTTGTTGGTTTTACTTTGTTACAAGAAAGGACTGGAATCTTTGTAACATAAAAACAAAATATGGAAATAAAACATTTTTAAAAATTTAAACATATACTCTAAAACAGACACAGTCAGAAGTGCTGATTCTACACCAAGCTTTCTGATAAACAATAACTTTAAAGATTCATTTTAACTTTGATAATATTTTTGGTTTTGATCTTATATTTATGATATTATCAGGGCTACTTAGAGCATCTCTAATCTTATTTTCCTAATGTTGGTCAAATAGGGCTACATTGCTAACTTTTATCACTAGCAGTAGAGTGGATATTTAGAGATTTTCATCATGAAAATTCTTAATGAAAATTCCTCTGAAAAAGGTATTGAGAATGTGCATGCATGGGTGCGTGTTGTATATTATATGTGCGTGTGTGTGTGTGTACACATGCATACACATATACATACATAGGTATGCATGTTTTCATTTCTTTCATCTTAAATGAATTAAATGCTAGTAAGTTATTAATTATAAAATCAAAGTTTTTTGTCTTCTGAGTACTAAAAACAGAAAAGCTTCCTTTATCATGCTTTTTAATCCCAGATCAATTATGTTCCCTTGCTACTATGTGTGAAAATAAGACTGTTTAGCTATAGAAAAGGATAATAGCTCTGTATATATGTGTGCGTGATTGGTAAAAGAAAGAGATCTCAGATCTGGATATTAGACAATGGTTACAACTCAATTCATAAAAGGCATTCATTCATGGATAATGGTACTGCCACCTTATGACATCAGTACCCCCTTGCAAATTTATGGTGGAACATGGACTGGTGTTGCAGAAGATGGGAAGCTCTGGATAGGTCGTACTATATATGGTTGGAAGGAATATCTACTTTTGATGAGACAGCAATACATCTTGAATATATTTTATTCAAAAAGTTGAATCCCATTCCAAACAATAAAAGCACATAATTGCAATACAAAGAATACTTAAAATCCTCAAGTGCTCTCATGACTGGTAAGTTACCACTACATTATTATCAACATTAATAATAATATAATGGCAGTTTTTAAAAGTACCTTATTATGTACAATATGAAAAAAGGAACTTAAAATTTAGCTATGTTGTACATGTTTAATTATATGTTTAGTATATATCTTTTACATTTACATTTAGTTAGTATATGTCTTTAACTGTGTATATATACATATACAGGTATGTATGTATGTACATAAATACATTGCTTCCATGAGAAATGGGATTGTTTCAGTTTTGTATTTATACTTCTAGTGCCTCAACAATTGTCTGGGACAAAGTAGGTAATAAGCATTTCTTGTTTTGTAAATAATAAATCAAATACGAAAAGAAACAATTTCATAAGCTTTTTTTAACTTGTAGTTCTCATGATGGTCAGAAGGAAAACATCATGAAAATAACTGCTGTTTATTCACCAATGTTATCTTCAAGTCTTTAGATCTTACATAATTGATAATTAATGACTTCAATATAAATGATGACACTAGGGATATAAGTAAATACTATGTAGAAAAATAAGGTTCAAAAAATGAAAAGAACCAACTATTTGTAAATTACTCAGCATCACCTTATGTATGAAATGAATGTATAGGTTTGAGAAATATTAAGGCTCTGGAAATGGCAAGCACCAGTCAAAAATGAAACTAACTATATCTTAGTAGAGGATAAATAATTGCTTATGAGCCTAGCTGAATTTAGAAACATTGTCTAAGTACAGTTAGGTCTTTCAGTGATTAGCACAAATACAAACATCAATACCAAATAAGAATAAATACACTTGGCTTCAACTGAACAAAACATCTACTATGTTCTAGGCATTAGGAATACAAAGAAAAAAAGCAAAATAGTCTCTGCCCTAGATGATTTTACATTCTTTGAAAGGATCTAGTTGAGAAGATACTACATTTGATTACAACTTCAACCCTCATAGTTTGAACAAACCATCAACTTCAAAAAATGAGAAAAAGACTAAAGTTAAAACATTTATTATTTTTATTTAGAGAAGTTTAATGATTTCAAAAATCATCAAAACAAGTAATAAAAGAGCTCAGAACTTGCTTCAGAAGGCAAACATGATTTTTTGGTCAAATGTCATAAAATCCAAGGGCAATGATGGTTTAATGTACAACTTGTGAGTTAGGAAATCTGGATAAGAACTAGCTCAGGTCTGAAACAAAGACATAGAGTAATAGCCTTGGTAGCTTAAGGGAAGGTGTGTGTGACAATGGCTATTCCATTTCTTCATTCTTCATCATTGTACAGCACTGGATTTGGAGTCAGAAGTACTAGGGTGCAATCCCAGCTCTGCTCTTTCAATCCATGTGAGTTTGGACAAATCATTTAATCTCAGAGTATAAATGGCTTTTATGGATTCTTTAAGCTAATAAAACAAATAAATAAATAAATACATTGTGTGTGTGTGTGTGTGTGTGTGTGTGTGTGTGTGTGTGTGTGTATCATACCATGAATTTATGGTCCTTACTTGGTAGACAGAGGAAGTGAACAAATTTATTAAGTCCCATTATGTGCCAGGCATTTAAAGTTTAGCCCTAAAGCTAAGCATTTTATAAATATTATCTCAAGAAATATAATCCACATTTTGAGGATTTAAAACTAGTGTTAATCTATTTTGTATCCTTGACCTTTTTGGCAGTCTAGAGAAGCCTACTGCACCCTTTCTCAGAATAATGTTAAATACACAAAATAATACACATAGAATTACAAAGGAATCCTACAGTAATGACATATCTATTTAAATATGCAAAGATAACATACATATATACACCTATCTACTACTACTACTACTACTACTATTACTACAACACACACACACACTCTCACTCTTTCTTTCTCTCTCTCTCTCTCTCTCTCTCTCTCTCTCTCTCTGTCTCTCTCTCTCTCTGTCTCTCTCTCTCTCTCTCTCTCAGAGAGTCCGGATCTAGATTCTGAACTACATGAAGGAATGAGGAGAGCTGACCTCAATGTTCACTACATTAATCTCAAGTATTAAGGTAAATGCCTATATAATAAGTGGAATTATCTTCATATTTTGCTAGGGATTTGTAGGCAGGGATCAAATGGAGAAATAGCATAGAGAAAGCTTTACTGGTAGAATGCCTGTGTGCATCATAGGGAAGAAGAGGATTATTACTAGATGGCTGTTACAGTGATTAAGCTGAATACATAGGACACATGCAGCTTTGAAAACAATTGTTACAATGGAGTATTGCCACTGTATAGAAGATGACAGGAATGTAGGTTAAAAGATATGTCAGAAAGATATGTCATTAAAAGAGGAAAAACTTTGTGAAATATTATGGAAAAGGATGAGGATGAAAAATCACCTAAATGATGTCCTCACAAAAAAAGTGAAAAGTTATTGAGGGGAAAAGGAGTCTGATCAATGTATGAGAGTCAAATAAGGCAAACCGTTAAAGAATGCTTCTGGGTGAAATTAAATAAACAAATTACTGTAAAATGAATGGATCTGTCTACCTGGATTAATCTAGTTTAATCAATATCACTGATGACAGTGGAGCCCCAACTTTTATACTTTGTCATCTCAGTATTCAATGTACTGTGAGAAAGTACTTAAGTTGAAATTAGGAAAAAAAATGGCTGGACCTGGCCAAATTAGCAGAGAGAAATAAATGTGGGCTAGAAGAGAAAATTTTGAAAGGAATAACGTAAAAATGTTCAGGCAACAATAAAAAGAAGATTCCAAGAAAATGAACAAGAAAACAGTTGTCTTTGTTTTTATGTAAAATGGTAGTCAAGGAAACATCTACTAACCCATTTGCCTACATTCTCATGCCAATATTATTTTTGAGATTGGTTTATGTATATGTCAGGTCCATTCTTGATGAATCAGATGTAAGAAGGTAGCAAAATATAACCACAGAGGCTTGTTTATGAAAAGAAGCACAAAGACAATATTGCCAGGCATGACTGGCAATAGAACAGGACCACTCAAGAGCAGCAAAGAAAGGATTAAAGATTGTTTGAATGCTTTACTAGTTCTTCATAAACAATAAAATAAGCAGAGTCAAACTTCAAGCATGTTGTAAAGAATCTATATGGGGAATTTATCCTTGCAAAAGCAAGGATAAGAAGGAACAAGTGGTTTACAGTGTGTACTAGTGAGGGAAGCACTTTTTTTCTTTTTCTTTTTAATATTTTTTACATTTTTCTTCCTTCTTCCCTAAGATATGAACACTTTCTTTTAACTATCTCAGTATTATAGTTTGCTTGGAACTCTGTTACCAATAATCTCTTAATTGGCCAAATTGATAATCTTTACTAAGTCCTCCTACTGTAACATCATTTAGGTACTCTCTCCTCTTGGCTTCTGACAATATCATTCCTTCCCAGTTCTTCTACTACATGGCTGACCACTCCTTAAAATCTCCTTTGCTGATGTAGCATCCATATCATATCTGCTAACTCAGGATATTCCTTGAGGCTAGAGTGCTTTACCTTATCTCTTAACACTAACCTATTCTCACAGGACTATCTTCCCCATGTAGAAATTCAGAGCTAACCATGTCTTACCACAACCTTGCCCCTACTTGAGGGCCATGTTGTTTGTTAGAAACTTAAAACTGGGTATCCCAGAAACATATAAAGCCCAAAATGTCCAAATCTCATTGAGGACAATTTCACTCTTCCAGTTTTCCAGGTTCGTAACCTAGACTCTTCACCACACAATACTAATCGGGTGCCAAATCTTGCTGTTTCTACTTCAGTATCTCTCTCATCTAATCCCTTTTCACTTCTCATCTAGCACTATTCTAGTCCAGTCCATTATGACCTCATGGTTAGACTATTACAGTAGCCTCTTACTGGGCTACTTTTTCTTCACTCTAAGTCATATTCTACATAAATACCAAAGTCATTTCCATTAAGGGTTTGATTTATATTATTCACATATTCAATAAATGTTCACTTGATCCTTATAGCTTATAGGAGTTAAAAAAAAAAAAAAAAGGCTCCTCTCTTTAGTTTTTAAAGGTCTTCCCACTAGCTCCATCTACCTTTCAGGTCTCATCATACCTTAGTTTTCTTCCCATACTCCATGATATAGTTAAACTGGCCTCACCATCTTCATGATATTGGTCATCCTCCCTGCCTGGAATACATCCCCTTTACATCTTTACTTTATAGAGTCTCTGACTTTCTTCAACACCCACCTAAATACCACTTTCTGTAAGGAGCCTTTTTCTGATTTTTTTTTGCAATTCTTGATGATACTAATAATTGATTAGTTAAATGATACTAATAAATGATGATGACTATATAATACTATGAGCTATACCTTATATTGAATGATTTAGTAACAGAATCTCATTTGATCCTCATAGCAATTTTGGGTGACAGTTGTCATTATGATACACATTTTCCATTAAAGAAAATTGAGACAAACAGAGGTTAATTGACTTGTCCAGAATCAAACAGTTATTTAAGAGTCCAAGGTCACATTTGAACTCAGGTCTTCCTGAGACCCAGTACTCTATCCACTAAGCCACTTAACTACTAATTATCTTGTATTTGTTTATATTTATTTTATACAAACACATACACACACACACACACACACACACACACACACACACAATGTACATATTTGTACTTGTTTTCAATACAGAGAAAAAGTTACTTGAGAGTAAGAGTATCTTATAATTATATCCCTAGTGTGGGGTAAATTTGTTATTACCATTGTTCAGTTATGCCTAACTCTTCACAAAGAGTTTATTTAGCATTTTCTTGCCAAAGATATTAAAGAAATTTGTCCTTCTTCAGTTCATTTTATACAGATGAGGAAACTAAGGCAAATAAAGTTATGTAACTTGCCCAGAGCCACATAGCTTGTGTCTCAGACCAGATTTGAATTCAGAGTGAAGTCTAGGCCTGGCATTCTATCCATTGTATAACCTAGATGTCCTCATACAGAATGGGTACTTAATAAATGTTTGTTGATTCATTGAAGTAATAACATTATTGAAGTCAAGACTGTTGACAAAAATTTAAGTCTCATTTATTTGTAAAGTGTTTGGTAACAACTGAACATATTCATGCAGACATATTCATGATCTGAATGGAAGCAGTGGACAAAATAAAGGAATTCCAAATATTTGGGAAATAAGGTTGTAATAGATTTTAAAGTGCAAGTACTTCTTATATGATAGTTTCACATAAAGTAATGTAAAATAAAAGAAGTTTTAGTAGGAGTTAATTTCATAAGAAATGTAAAATTTTATGAAATAAAATAGAAAATACCTGAGGAAAAAAAGGGTTATGTATTAGGAAGAGACAGGACATAAACTTGTTATAATTATTTTATGTGAACATCTACCTGCAACATCTTGTATTTTGTGTCAAACAATTATATCTGTGCCATAAATCATTCCCATTATTCATAAGGATTTTTATGTTGCTTTAAAATTTCTTATGACTGCATAGGTCACAGTTATCTCTGGAGTGGCAAAAGGGACCATGGCAGACTTGGGATTTTGATCATCGCAGCATATAAAATAAAATGAAAGGCCACTGCGCAAAGTACCTATTAAATGCACAGAGTTAGCCTGCAAAGAGTTCTGCAGTTCAAAGCAATATGACTATAGTGGAATGATTTCATTTAGAATGAAAAGACAAAAGTGATATCATTAGTACTTAGATTTATGTTATATATGCTTCACACCTCCATCTTTATAAATAACAAGTATCCAGATATATTTTTTTAGACTTTTAATTACATGTAGTATGCTTATGTTGATGAAATGCACTAGCTCAACAAAGCGGCTATTTCTCCCACTGTTGATGAGAGTCTTCAGAGTGGCTTCCTGCCAAAGAAACACAAAAAGGAAGTACTACATTCTAAATATTCAGCGTGGAGTCTTACTTCTCTTTCTCCTGCAAGCTCTCTCCTTCAAAAGGGGCAAGGAAAGAAAATGTTCCTAAGTACCATTAATGTCCTTAGAACACTAATGAGAATTGTGGAGGGCAGAGAATGTCACAGCTCTAAAGGGAGTAATAAGCATTTTCCCCCTAAAACCTCTAATTATGTAGCAGATGTTTGAATTAACTGTAAACTCTTACCATGACAAGGTCAGGCCGAAGGGCTTTTACCTTTCCTATGTATTATATAACATAGGTTTGGCTCTTGTAAATGTTAGACAAATCCTGCATTTGGGGTTTTTAGGTAGTTTTTACAAAATTAATTATTATCTTTCACTTTTTCCAGCAAAAGGTATGTTTCTCTGTCTCTTTTCTTTCTAACACCAGTATCAGAAATAAGGATTTGTCAGATTTGGTCAAAAAGAAAGCTCTCTGTGATTAATGAATGAATTAAAATGCCCTTTTTAGCACTTGCTAGGTGACAAATATCGTACTAAGTGCTGGATACAAACACAAAAGTGAGCCATTCCATCTCTCAAGGAACTTATATACTAATGAGAGAGACAACACAGAGAGCCAAGCTTTCATCGAGGAAGTCACAGGGATGGTGAGTGGAGCCAAAGGGAAATAGATGACCTGCTCCTTCCAGAATCATGGCAGGGTGGATTTCATCCTGATGGCCAGATGAGGAAGACGTGTCAAGACAGATGGCAAGAGTGGTTCCCTGGACTGTCCTTCCCAGATGACATTTCACCTCTTGCCCCATGGGCCTGGAACACTCCTCTGTCTCACTTGCCCCTCCTAGAGCACACACAGTTGCCATCTCCTCCAAGAGGCCTTACGGCAGGCTGCACTCTATTTGATCACTCATTTGGGTATTATCATTTAATGATCTTCTGTTATCTCCTCACCATTTCATATCTGCATGGGATAGATTTTGAATCAGAGGTTAGAAGTTCAATTTCCCCCTGACATTTATAACATTTCTGGAGCCAGCTTGGTTAAATCCCTCATCTGGACCTTCAGTTTCTTCATCATGAGGAAATTGGGTTAGAAGTCTCAAAGTTCTTCTAGATCTCACTGAGAAATGTTACTTTTCTATCTTCATTAAAATTATGAACATCTTCTATTTCTTTAGTACATCTCTGACAGAGTGACACCAAGTTTCTACAGGTATTTAAGAAGGGCATAATGGATTATTTAAGATAGGCTAGACTCTACTCCAAAACAGAAATTTCATAGGTCACTTTTCAAGGGATCCTCTGGATTCAGAGAACCTTAGAGGACTAGTGCAATGTTCCTCATCTTTCAGATTAAGAAAATGAGGCTCAATGAGGTAATGTGATTAGATCAGTTTATATATGTAATAACAGAGCTTGGAATAGATCTGCAGTGAAATTCGAACTCCTTCTTTTGGAAAATCTCCATCAGACTCGGGAGCAAAATTTCGAACAGTAAAAAGTTTATGATTTTTAGTACAAATATTACTGGTTATTTCTCAAATACTCTGAATAGAATATTTTGACCATTCTATTATTTAGAACAACAAATCAGTTAGATAGGAAAGTTAATAAAGGCAAATATGAAATCTTCATTACACTTGGAAAAATACACTAAGTACATTATAAACAAGTATTCACAAAAGCGGAAAGAGTAGGCTATTATTCAATTCAAGTTTATTGCTATCTGCACTTATCTTTATGTCAGTGCAAAATGTAGCCTTTTCTGGATGCTTGTGTGTTTGCATGGGCCTGTCTCTTTACTATTTTTTCTTTATGCTTTCCGATCTGACTCTTGGTGACTATATTTCTCCATGATTCTGCTTCCTCCCTTCTCTTATCTTTCTCTTTTTACTGAACAACACAAAGAATTAAAGTACATTTTTAAAATGTGGTATTTTTAAAATATAATGTTGTGTTCTATATTCTAAAAAACTGATGGATAGAACATATTCAATTTTCCTCTCCCAAATATCTCACTCCCCTTCCCCCAATGAAATGTAGTCACTTTTACTTATCTAAGCATTGACTGATTCTTTCTTCCCAACCAATCGATTTAGGTATTACAAAATTTACTAGAACAAGGTTAAGACTAGGTGTATACGATATTTCTTTCCTATATTGATATGAAAATTGAAAGGTTTTATGATTAGTACTAGAATTATGGAGAAATGATTTACCTATATTCCAGTTTATAAAGTTGTATAAATAAGTACATGTAAGAAGAGGAGAAAAGGGGAAAAAAAAAATCTAATGGAAGGAAAATAAGAGTTAAGAAATTTACATGTTAAATTCTTAAATATAATCAGCCAGATTTTGAATACCAATCAAGAAATTTCACTTTTATAACCAAAGGAAAACAGTGAATTTGCAAAACATATTGATAAAATACAGTTATTTTGGTAGACCCTAAATGATAGAAGGAAAAATCTAGATTTCCTATGCATATCTTTTCCAATGTTTGGTTATTTAGGTAAGTTCAAAAAAGAGCAAATAAAACAAATTATGCTAAACAATAAAACACATTGGCAGTACAGTAATTTGATGTCATTAAGACTGTAGTCTAATATATGCTTTTTATTAATAATGATGGTACCAAAGCTTTGCACCTATTAAAATATTCATATCAAGAAAGAGATATAAGAGGCCTAAGCATGAAGGATCCCATCTTTCAGCTCAATATTTGTATTTAGGAGCATAAAACTAACATTTCTAATGACAAAGATGAGATAGTCAAACTTCAAGCTTTGTTGGTTTTGCATTCAAATCCAAAGGGGTTTGTGATGGCTTTTTCTGATTCACAGCCTTACCATGATGTTAATCAGTTCTAGTAAATGGATAAACTATAATTCTACAATTCATAGATGCCTGGGCCTTTTCAAAATGCCAGTAATCATGAGTGGCCAATGAAAGAATACTTATATTTACTTGTTGATGTCATTTTGAATACACACCTTTAAATTCATTCTTTGTTCCTAACTTTGGTAATCAGGAGCAAAAAAAAAAGAGAAGATAGGTTTCATTCCAATAACTGGAGAGCCCATTATTGACCATCCTGGAAAAAGGAATAAAACTTGACAAGAAATTACGTATGTTACATTTGATTCTACTACTTTATCTTTGTATTTTATAGGAGAAGCAGTTAAATTAGAAAAAGACAAAGTTATAAATAAGATGAAGATTGAGCTCAAAGCTCAAAGACAAGGAAGAAAAAGTCACATGAAGATAAAGCCAGACAATAGCAACATTTATGAAAGAAAGTGCTTACATATATTTTGTAATGCCATGCCAAAATCAGGGTAGTATATATAATTCTGCTACAAAAATAATACTTCGTCTAAGAGATGGCAACAAAGGTGGTAGAGATTGTGGAAAAAATATTATATTGAGGAAATATTGATGGAACTGTGATATTCAGTCACATCAAAAAAACAATAATTAAATAAGAGTGTATTAATGAAATACATTATAAAGGATTCCTGTAATTCTGAAGATAGATGAAAAGAACTCTAAAGTCTTGCCTACTTGAAGTTTTATGGTTGAATGAAGTCTGATCTAATCAATATTTCATTTTAAATCTGAAAAATTAAAATTTCATCAGACTGGGGGGCCATTAGAATAACTACAATATAAACTTCAGCCATACTGCTCTCCACCACTCTCCACTTGCAATTAAATACAACTTCCAACTCTGGGACTGGATTGGATTTAGATGCTTTAAGACCCAACAAGGCTTCTTTGTGCTTTTTCCTCTTCTATCTTCCCCACCTATGCTCAAATCAATACTACCAGTCTTGGAAAGGATGTTGTAATCAACTACCCTATGACAATCCTCAGTGTCCCCAGGAAATTTCTTCTGATCTACCATTCCTTATATGTTGCCTTCCTCTATTAGAACATAAGACCTTTGAAGAAAGAGATCATCTTGCTTTTTATATCTGTGAGGCTGATGAGTTCAAACTTGTTAGACTTTTAGAATAAAGCAACTCCATTTAAGTCCTATTTTGATTTGTCAATATGGTGTAAAGGTCTCATAATTTGCCATGGACTATGCCAGAAAAGCCCAAGCAGGAAAGGCTCCAGTTAAAGTCTAGTGATAGGCTATTTATCTGTTGTTGTCAATCCAAGCCACTAAAGGTCAAAGAAACTCATTGCTAGATTAGCTTCAAGGAACATTTTTCTCCCACAACAATCCTTGACAGCCATCTGCTATGTTGCATAGGGGTCGAAAGCTGCTTCAACGAAGGATATAAGCACACTGATGAAATTAAAGGTGCTGAAATATATCTTTAATAAGCACTTGGGATTCTCAATCTAATGCTATCCACTGATATGAAGCATAATTAGGCTTAAAATGTATTTGGCTTGATCTATACCTATCTGGGAATTGAGTTACTCAATTAGCAAAATGACCTCATTATCCAATATCCTCACCCATAACGTTGAGTAATTTAACAACTATGGAAGGAGGCATTAGAAAAAAGTTCCAAAAAGATCTGCCAGACAAAACTTCAAATCATTTGAAAACAAGCATGTAAATAAAAATTACTGTAATTACAGCTGCTTCCAGATGAGAATGTTTTCCTCCAAAAGGATGCCTGCACATTTTTCTGTAATGAGATT
The DNA here is from genome assembly GCF_016432865.1 of Antechinus flavipes. Classification (NCBI taxonomy): domain Eukaryota; kingdom Metazoa; phylum Chordata; class Mammalia; order Dasyuromorphia; family Dasyuridae; genus Antechinus; species Antechinus flavipes. Next base: position 162,573,703 of record NC_067399.1, on the reverse strand, counting down.
GGGGAGACTTAAACTGTTCTGAAATATTTTTTCAACAAAGACTAAATAAATTCACTTTGCCTAGCACAAGTTTCTAAAAGAGGCAGCTGTGAGAAAAATAGTTTTTAATCAAATTTGGAAAAAAAATCAGTATCTCAAAGAGATAATGTCTAAGAAATATTAACAAATCCCACCATGTAAATGCTATTATTTTTGAATTTTTAAAAAATCTACTTAGGGAAAAATATTTTTCTTGTTTATAATTTGGTATTTGTCAGAAAGCTGGTTACATTCAGTTTAAATATTTCAGCTCTTATGATTGAGAATCTCTTTATATGTTTCCCAGATCATACGACCTATCTTCTCTTCCTCTTCTTCCTCTTCTTCCTCTTCTCCTTCTCCTTCTCTCTCTCTCTCTCTCTCTCTCTCTCTCTCTCTCTCTCTCTCTCTCTCTCTCTCTCTCTCTCTCTCTCTCTCTCTCTCTCTCTCTCTGCTCCTGATTACCAAAGTTAGCTTTATTTCAGGAACAAAGAATGAATTCAAAGGTGTGTACTCAAAATGACATCAACAAATATAACTTCCTAAGGATTCTTTCATTGGCCAGATACACATACACATAAATATTTAAATCAAAGAGGTTATTATCTCACCAGATAATGTGCTTTATTGAAATTCAAAATCAACTTCTAGACTTGCAGGTCAAGCTACTTCATACTTTATAGCCATCTATTAAAGGATAACATAGCCAAAGTGCAAACCAATGGCCATATATGAATGTTGTAGGTTATCTAAGCTATATCACAATCCCAGGAAAAATGTGATCTAAAGGCTTTGCATGAAGACCCTGGCTTGAGAATGATTTACAAGGTAAGTGCTCTTCTAATCTCCAGTTGTCTCGTGGTAATGCTAAATTTTTCCTAAGGTTCTGAATTAGCTCTAAAGGGATAACGATAACTTGATCTCCAGAATACAAACACCAATCCTGTCACCTGATTTAGAAGTTGGTAAAGTTTTAGAAAAAAGTTCTCGCCAGTACTGAGGTAGGTAGGTATGAGTCCTTCTAAAGCAGAGGTGAGAAAACTTTTTTTCTGCCAAGGGTCATTTCGATATTTATAACATCATTCCTGGGACAAACAAAATGATTACAAAATTACATTACAAAACTATTATAGAAGTCAAACAGTGGGAGGTTGTTGTGCCTAACTTTCAGCTCATCATTGCCTAGGTAGTGACTAGCAAAAGATTTCATGGGCCTTGTATAGCCCGCAGGCTGGACGTTCCTTACCCTTGTTCTAGAGTCTAACCTGTGATGAGACCTTGCCTTTAAAATGGTCTTTAGATCTCCAGAGACAGAAAGTAGAGCAAGAGCATAGATAGGGGCTCCATAGACCTTAAGAATGCAAGTGGCAAGCCTATGGTTACATAAGAGGTAATCAGTACCACCAGTGAAAATCACTGATGTTTCCAATAACTAAAAAACGGACAATCTGTCAGTAGTTCATTAGAATTAAGATTATAATTAAAAATAGAGCATATGTTACATATGTACATATGTTACATAAACTAAACTTTGCAGTTTGATGTTAATCACCAAACTTAGTTTTATAAGATGAAACCTAATTCCTATTCTCATAGCAAAGAGTCACAGGAAGCAGCCCAAAATATAAATTGTGTTTATATTATGGAAGTAATAAGGGAAACAGAACGTCACAGAATCTTGAAACTTGAAAGTCACCTTTAAATACCATCCTGAAATATTTGCAGCAAAAGAAAGAGCAATGGTCAGCAAGATTAACACTATGATTAATAGTATGATTTTTGTCCCATCTATGTAAAGGCTACAATTTATAACATGCTCAGAAAGAGTTATGAGTTCTTTTTCCATGTGAGACTAGTTAATGTATGTTTAAATATTTATAACTCACTGGTGAAATTATGTGCTACTTGTGTATCCTGTTCTCCAGCCATGACATCATCATTATTAGCACCTTCTTTCCTTGTGAAAGTCATAAAATATAATTCTTACTTATATCTTTGATCCAGCAATATATTTATTCCAAAGATGATCAGGGAAAAAGGAATAGTAGCTATGTGTTCTAAAATATTTATAACAGCTCTCTTTGTAGTGGCAAAGAATGGAAATTAGGAGATGCCTGTCAATTGGGGAATGGCTAAACAAGTTGTGCTATACATGATTGTTATATAATACTGGGGTGTTTTTCTTCTTTAAAATATAATGGTACTCTCTGGGAGAAGGTTTCTTGGGGAGGTAGCCCTAGTATCAGTTCAGATCAATAATCACCCCAATGCAACCAGGGATTAAAGTACAGTCTTTTATTGTCTCTTCCAAAATCTTATCTCCTTCACTTGGGGCTTGGCTAATTTTCTGGAGGCCTTCTCTCTCCTTGGTTCCAAGAGCTCTTGCCACTAGTCCTTTGCCTCTGCTCCCTTGAGCCTCCAGCCAGCACAAAGGTGGAAGATGGAATGAATCGGTCTTGCCTCCAAGAGAGGGCTTCTCTCTCAACTCACTTGATGCTCTCCTCTCAATCTTTTCAGCTGAACTCACTTGACTGGCTCACTGAAGCTTTATTTATGCTTCTTCTCCAAGAGTAGGATTGTGGGATCCGAGAATGGGATTATGGGTTTCCTCCCAGAGTGCTCTCTGGCCCTAAGAGTTTCTTGCTTATATAAGCTCTCTAAAGGTGTGAACACAAGCATTGTTTCTATCAGCTCCACTTAGTACCTTGTTTCTTCTGGCCCATAACATCTCCTGGTAAGATCAGATCAATCATACTGAACCATGCTAAATTAGATAATTATTGTCTCTATCAACTCTAATGACTTTACACTTTGTAAGGATTCCAACAGAATACTACTATTATAAAAAAAAAAAAGAATACTACTATAAGAAATGATGAGCTCGATGATCTTAAAAAAACATGGATAAATTTGTACAAAATAATGAAGAGAAAAATGAGCAGAACCAAAAGAATGAGTATCCAGCAATATTGTTTTAATGACTTTGAACAAACAAGTCATTTTGACTGTTATAAACATCCAAAGTAAGCATTAAAAAAAATGAAGGAAGAAGCTAGATACATTAAATGAAAGAAAGGATAAATAATATATATATATATATATATAAGAGAGAGAGAGAGAGAGAGAATGATTTTATATATGTATGTATATTTACATCCAATGATATCCATTTCTAGAGTGGGAGGGGAAGAAAATAACATAAATTTACATGATAACATTTTTATATTTAAAAGGAATAGAAAGTTGTATATAACAGATGTGCACCTTCATCAGCAAACATTTTTTAAATTATACTATGTTATGGAAATGCTTGTTTTATTCCACAAATTAGAAATAATGTAAATAAAATTTTAATGGATGGAAGGGAAGGAGGGAAGGAAGGATTGAGGGAAAGAAGGAGGAAGGGAGGTTAGGAGGGAGAGAGGGAGGGAAAAAGGAAAAAAGTTTGAAAAACTATACAAGAGAAGAAAGAAAAGAGAGAAATAAAGAAAATAAAGAAAAAGGGTCAAAGGAGTGAAATCATACAAGATGGAAGAGATCAGGCAATAGCAATGAAATGAAGAGGCAATAAACCACGTAAGTAACCTCAGCAGAGTCCTTATCTCTGACTTTATGTTTTCAAATAGTAGAAAGACACATTAAATCCCTGTGTCCTTATAGGAAGTTCTGTGCATCCATAGTTTCTACATTCAACTGTCCTAACCACATCTAAATCTCTGCATGATGAATGTCAAAGCATTGAAGATACTTTTCTTAACAACATTAAGGCAAATTATTTCAGAACTCAACCAAGAACAGCTATACCATAAATCAATACAAAGTCAAATGTAATACAAAAAAAAATCCCTTAATTAAGCATTACTTTAAGAATAATTAAGTGAGAAAGTTATGAGGCATTATATCAATTTTTTTGTTGACAGTCATTTTATTATCAATATTTAAAACTGCTAAATTTCCAGTTTTAGATATTATCTTTATTTCAATTCCATGTTAGTTACATTGAGGGCGTTTATTTTCCCTTCACTGATTACTTTTTATGCTTACTATATCAAGGAAAGACTTTCTACAATCTTGTTAAGTATCTAATTAGCCAAAGAGCTTCATCTTGTGAATTGAAAGTTAGTTTCCAGACCTCAGATGAGTCATTTGGGGTATCTACAGTATGTGATGGGGAATTGGACAAATGGTGTCCAGAAAAACCAATTCTTGAATCAGATGCAATTTTATGCTTTTTGAAAAAGACAAGCTCTATTTCTAACAAGTTTTTCTGGTTTGCAACAACACATCTGAACTCATTTAAAGCACGAAACTTAATCACATCAAATTGTGAGCGTTGAGGAGATATTCTTGGAGAAATAATAAGGGGATAGAAAACACAATCTTCTCTCACTAGTCCAATATATGTATTAAGAAGAACTAATGACTTACAACATGTTTGGCTAGAGTCACTTTCTACTTTGACTGTAGTATATAATAATAATTGAACCTCTGCCAGGGAGGGAATATCGCTTTCCATGTTTCCATGAAGAAAGTAAATGATGTCAACTAGGGTACTTTGGAATTTAGATGTCATTTTCACTCCACTTGTCAAAACCAAATCAGTAACCTCTGTTCTCCAATCAAGTGAAAGCTGGACTAAATCTTCCCTAAGCAAAGGATGATCAAAACATATGTTACCATCTGATACAGACATTAAGGAACTTAGTAGCTCACAGCATATCTGCTGAGTGAAATTTTTGTTGTAACTAAACAAAGTGAGCAAGTGGTCTTCTGTGGAGCCCAGAAGCCGTAAACATTGTCCTCCAAACCCAATTTGAATCTCTCTAAGCATAGTAAGAGGAAGAATATGAAAGATATAGAATGAGTCTGGGCAATCATTTGATAGAAGAAAGGCATAGAAGGCTGAACTACACAGAATTAAACAAGCTGGCTGTGGATCAGGCTCTTTGCAATTAGCAACGGCAAGCCAGTAAATACCTTTTAATTCATCTATTTTGGTCCAAAGCTCAGGGAAGCTATAGGTCACATACTCTAATAGGCCTTTTAAAGACAATTCCTGAAGTCTCACTAGTTCAGCTGGAAACTGCACAAGAGTCTGCTTGAATGCAGAGAGATTTCTGGCACTGTCACATATACGCTGGAAAACAGAGCTTTGAGAAGAACTTTGTAAACCTGTGGTTAATGAGATGGCTGAGGTCATATAATGCATGGGGCTCTGTGTAGGCAAAATTTTTTCTAGTTGGTCCTTGTTACTCATGACAACTTGAGCATCATTTAAAGGAGTTGGATCTGACCACTTCAAGTATGACTTCCAGGATGTCTCCAGAGGCAAATTTCTAAGTACTGGCAAATTTCTAATTAATGTTGTTACTTGGGAGGTAATACCTCTGGGGTCACAAAGGCTACCCATATGTCTTGCTTGGTTGAGCATCTTTGTGCTATTTTGGAGGAGGTGACTCCTGGAATCTTTATAAATGCTAGAAAACTTGCTATAAAAGTATTCTAAGCCATAGAATGTATCTGTCCTAACATCTGTAGGTGGAAGGGGGAACTTCAGGGGGCTTTGTTTTGTTATGTGTAACTCCTTTTCAAGATGCTGTTCACAATAAAGAAGTGGGGCTGGGAACTCCTGGGAATCTGATTTGGATGGACTCTTCTCATTGGAAACAGATTCAGAAAGAAATAAGCAAGGCATGTTGCTCTGTCTGTTCTGCTTTTTGTAACTCTCTACAGATGTTGTGTTGGATCTATGCTGTAGGGAAGTCCAATTGGATTGAATCTGTGAGCTGAGGACATCTTCACCAGTCATTGCCATGTATTTTGAATAAGTGAGATTCTTTATCTTATCTTGCAAACATTTTATACTTTCCTGATTTATTTGAAGAAAATAGAGAGGACAATCTTCATAACAACAATCTTGATCAAAACTACCAATAGATTCAAGACAAGTTTGTTTATCATTAATTTCACATAAAAACTCTTGTTCTGAACACTGATTTCTTTTTTGGCAGGCTTTCCCTTTTGACACAAATAAGGAATTTGTAGAACCTGATATGCTCCATGTCACTGAATGATTTTCTTCTTTCTTTGAGTTTACTTGACTTATTTCTTCATTAATGATAATGGAAGAATTTGTATCACCAACAGGTCGAAGTGGAACTAGATAGTGCAGTGGCCAAGATTGTCTTTTCTGTTCAAAATGTCAAAAAGTAGAAATAGGGATGCTGTTTTTATTCTCTACAATTCTTAGAGAATAATAATTTTTACATTTATTTTCATTGATTTCATTTTATGAATTCATGCAGAAATAAAATGATAAATCTAAATCCACTGGCCCTGATTGATATGTGATTCAAGAATGAGTAATCTGAATGAAGAATAGATGGTATGATTTTGGAGCAGAAGATCATTTTCTGGATTTCACATATTATATATTGACAAGATTATAGTTTATACAATTAGTTCACAGTACCCATATTTCACTGTAAAGTTGGATTATTTTGTATAATGAATAATATTGAGTGACCTGAATTAACTTCATATTCAAACAACATACAAATTAGTTCAAGACTATATGCCCAGGAGGCAAAAGGTGTCAAAGTGGGTCTATTGAGAATTAAACTGTAAGGCTAAGAGAAATTAATTGGTAATTTAATTTTGGAGTATTTTTCTATGTGTTAGTTTCATATTTGGAAAGAAGTATTTTGAGGGCAGCCACACATGTTTTCTGAAGGCATGAATGAATGACCAATAACAAATATCTGTTGATTTTGTACTATGTATAATATATTGTGGCTAGGTGTTGTAGTCTAGAGAAATGGAAGATTTTTTTTTCCAAGAATATTAACTCTTTGGAAGAGGATAATGATTAGAAAGAAGATGAGGTAACAATAGGTAATGCAAATTAAACCAATTCTAATTTGAGGGATTAACTAGAATTCTTATAGCCTTGTACTTTATAGAAACTTCTTGTGTATATAAAAAAGATCAGAAATGTGAGGGATGATATCTATAGAAAATACAAAGTACCAAACAAAAGATCATGAGCCTTACATCCAAATAAACTTTGGTTTGATAAGTCTAAGGTATAAAACAGTTCATTAGAGAGATATAGTAATTAGTCACTCAAAAGTATTCCTTTGGAATATTAGTAGTAATACAAAGGTTTATGGATTTTGGAATTTGAGATTTTTTTTAAAAATGTTGAACAGTTCTCTATTATATTTCCAAACCTCAGTTCTGATTCAGATCACATAATTTTGAATTTTAAAGAAAGATGAGGAAAGAGATTCTGTTGAAAAGTTGGTTTTTGCTTTTTTAGTCTCCAGCATAGCTAGATGCTATATTGAGAAAAAGTCAAAGCTATATGCAATGTGTAAGATTCTATTTAATTTTAAGTTCATATAATAGCTTGCTTTTTCTATTAGACATAAATCTCATTGTCATTTCTAATTATGTGACTAAGCATTAAGAAAATTTAATCACATGAGCATATCATAATTTAAGATGACCGTATCAATCTAAAAAATCATTACCTACCTCATACTTTAGCTTACGCTGAATGGTGCCATTGTGAAGCTTTTCATTATCCTGGAAATGAAAGAAAAATTAAGTTATCTGCTTTTCAAGGGAGAAAAACTGGTTTGATTAGAAATATTTATGAGATCTAATAGTGAACTAAAGAAACATGCATGTCTATCAAGAATGAAATGCTCCAGAAGAGTTAGATCTGGGAACAACTTCACCACTCTAGAAGGTAAAATTATGTATACCCTTTTTGCTCCAGGAATATCACTACTAGATGTAGAGATCATAAACAAGAGGGAAAGAATCTATTCGCACAAAAATATTTATAGAGGCTCCTTTTGTAGTCGCTAAGAATTGAAAATTGAGGGGATGCTCATCAACTGGGGAGTGTCTGAATAAACTGTGGTACATGATTGTAATGAAATATTACTCACTATAAGGAATGATGAATAGGATGGTTTCTGAAAAACCTAGAAAGACTTACATGAATCAATAAAAAAATAAACAGAACTATTGTACACAGTCACAGCAATATCATACAATGAACAACTGCATGAGTTAGCTATTCCTAGTAATACAATGACCTAGCACAATCCTAAAGTATTCAAAAATTTAAAAATGCTATCTGACTTCAGAGAAAGGATAAATAGCATCTGAATACAGATTGAAGCATACTATTTTTTCAATTTCTTTCTTTTTTTCCTTTTTTTTTTGTTAGTTTTCTTCCCCAAAATAACTAATCTGGAAATGTTTTACATGATTGAATATATATAAATTAGATTGCAACTGTCTTAGGAAAAGGAGGAGGAAAGGAGGAAGGGATAAATTTTGGAACTCAAAACTTAAAAAGAAATGTTTTAAATTGTTTCTACATGCATTTGGGCAAAAAAAAAAAAAAGTAAAAACAAAAAGGGAAAAATTTCCTAACTAAAAGAAATGAAAATTTAAAAAAAATACAAACCCATTAGAGAATTTTTACTCATAAAATAACTAACTATAAGCTGTATATTTCTCACCTTGAAGAGATCTGAGATATTCATTTATCTTATAAAAAGTCCAAGTATGAACACTAAAAACATTATTTCCTGAGGACTGTCCTCACTATATACTAACAAGTAAACAATATACTTTACTGATAAAACTGGACTGGACTATTACTAACATCCATCAGCACTAAAAGAAAATATAATATTCCTTGTAGTATTGCGTGAAATGGACTGGAAGCCAAAGCTGTATCCTTGTGGAAGAGGAAGGAAAATGGACATATGGTCACCAAAAATTATAATTATAATTTTGAAGAAATAAATATACAAAAGTAAGCTACCTTTACTTCACAAACCTTCCAATCTTAGGATACACAAGATCATCTTGATGTTACCAAAGTTTAGCAAACCAACATTTGGTTTAGTAGTAACGCATTCTTTTTACATTATTATTACTAAGGAGGAAAAAAAACAAAAAAAACAAGAGGGAACCTGCACAGAGAATTTTTTTTTTCTATGAAAGGTCCTTTTGAAACTCAAATTTGTCAAATTTGGCTTACCTTTCGCATTTCTGTAGACTGGGAGAAAAGGATATTATCTCCAGTCCTGGGATGGACACTCTGCAGACGTCGCTGTACTTCTTCTTCAATGTAAGCATTAAGTCTGAAAATAAATTAGAGGAAAAATCCAAACTTGGAATGTTTTTAAGGACCATGACATATTATTTCATTCTTACACCCCCTGCCCTTCTTACTGTTGGAATCTTTACAAACTGTTAAGTCATTAAAGTTGATAGAGACAATAATTATCTAATTTAGCATGGTTCAGTATCACTGATCTGATCTTACAAGGAGATGTTTTGGGCCAGAACCTGAAACAAGGTACTAAGTAGAACTAATTGATACAATGCTTGTGTTCACACCTTTACTCACTGGAATTCATAAGTATGGGAGATTCACAAAGCAAACTTTGTAACTCTGTGAATTCACACCTCCCTTGGGTGTGCCTCCAGAAGGAGGAGTCAAGCTTGGGAGACCATATATAAAGAGGCTCTTAGCTTCAGGTTAGTTAGTTACTTTGGGTTAGAGAGAGTTCAGCTGAATTAGATTAGAGAGGAGCACACTGGGACAGACGCGGAGCACTCTGGGAGATTGAGAGCCAGAAGCCCTCTCTCCGAGGCAAGAGAGATCCATTCCATTTTCCACTTGGCTGCTGGTGGCTGAAGAACACAGAGGCAGAGAATGAAGGACAAACCTTTGGATTTGGAGACATTCGGAGGGAGCTCTTGGAACCAAGCAGAGAGATAGGCCTCTAAGCTAACCGGGCTATATTGGAGACAATAAAAGATCTGAACTTTTATCACCTGGCTGCATTTGGGGTAATTATTACTTTCAACTGATACTAAGGCTGCCTCCAGAAAACCTCCCCCAAGAAATCTGCTCTCATCCAGAGAGAACCATCATATTATTTTAAAAGAAGAAAATCACCACATCTTATTTCACAAACTTTATTTTTTAGAAAGACACAATTCCCAATCTAACCTCAATTAAAAAAGACAAACTCACCACCTGCAAATCTTTGCCCAAGGAGACTAAAAGGTGTATATATAATAGAAGGTTCTCCTCGCAACTAAAAAGAATATCTTTGACTTCATATGAAATTTAAAATCCCTATACTACAATTAGCTGCTACTGTTGTTTGTCTTTTGTTCTTGAAGAGGACCATGACATCAGGAATGTGATGCCATGACATCAAGTGAATTGGATTTGAGGGAAGGAGAGAGGACAGAGCAAGTCACCTGCCTCTCTTTCCCCTCCAGCACCATCAGGGTCCAGCAGCCAAATATAGATCAGGATGACTAGAAATGGCCCTGGATGCAATAGGAGACTTTGGTCTTTTTAAGCTAAGGTCTCAACAGGTCTCAGTCTGACTGAGGCTATCCCCATTCAATGACAGGATTTCTGACCAAAGCAGAAATGACTGCTACTTACATTCAATCTGAGTCATTTAGGACTCAAACAATGGCCAAATGGGGCTTAGCTTAGAATCTAGGTGACATGATGTTCTATTTAAAGAATTCTAGAAAATCAATTAAAAACTTATTAAAAATAATTAACAGTTTCAGCAATGTTGCAGAATATAAAATAAACCCACAAAAATCACCAGGATTTCTACACATTACCAACAAAGCAAGAGATAGAGAAATTCCTAACAGCCTAACAGAGGCCTCCACAAGGTTTCACTTAATATGAAAGATGAAGAAAAGTTAACTTATGTGAAAAAACAAGATCCAAGATCTGCTTCATATACAGTACCTATCATCAACCAGTGGAAGCAGAGGAGACTGAGATTCTGCTGCATTGGCTGGGGAATTGGAATGAAATCGACTCTCCCCCAGGGTTCCTTGGTGCCCTTTATGAATACCATCAACTTCACGTAGTTTTTGCTTCAGCTGTTGAATTTCCCACTCTAACCTGTACAGAAGTGAACCATACTGAGTAATCAAAAGCTTCACAAGAATTCCTAACTACAATATCAAATTAAGTATATATCTTCACATGCTCAGCATTTATAAACCCAATTAACCTCACACTAAAATCACTATGGTCAAGCATACATACAACGCTTTCATTCTGAAAACATATCAATTACTCGTATATTAAGAGAATCATAAACTAGTGTTCTCTCAAATCTAGAATTACATATAATTTATTGCTTATAATTTCAAATTTACTTACCTGAATACATGTTATATATGCCCCCACCCTAGGGGAAAGGACAGGGTAATTTTTGTCTTCTGTTTTCTACTAGCACATAGTAGGTACTCAAAACTGATTAATTACATTGAATTAATCTTCCCCCCACCCTCTCTGTCATCATTTTTAAAAGTCATACTCAATAATGACCATTGTGGTTGACTATCTAGAAACATGATGTATATGATATATATAACTACAAATTGAAGACAATGGAAAAATATAAATGGGGAACAAATCTCTATCTTAAAACTCATCCCTTGATGCTTTTGAAGATTCTAAGCTTCTTTGTATTCCCTGACACTATTTCTGCCCATTTCCACAAAAAAAAGCAACAGTAGCTTTACACTACCAAAAGGGAAGTGCCATAATATATTCACATTACTTCCCGCCTTACCCAGGAGTGATGGGCATAAAAATGGAGAAGGGAATAGGTAGAGAAGTGATCATTTATGATAATAGAAGAGAAGGAAAACAGTTATGTTAATGAATCTTAGTGAGGTGGTCAGTTTTGTGACCTTAGCACATCTAAACCCTGAAAAAACTGGTGCTGGCATTAGGGTGGGGAAAAGAATTTAAGGGAAATTGTTATCTCACATTTCAAATATTATGTTTGATGTTTCACTTGTATTATCACAACACACCACAAAACATATGAATGAGAAAGTTCCAGCAATTGCTGCTTGAACCTTGGGGCAAAATTAATCAGAGGACCATCAAGTCTTAAATCCACCCATTTGAAAGTTTGAGGAAAAACAGCTAAAAATGACTTTATTTCCAGAATAAATCTCAAGACTACATATAACATTCTGAGGGTATTTTAGGGCAGTTCAATAGCAATGATAAATACCACTATAATTCTAAATAATAACTCTTTGATCAATACAAACTTCAAATACATATATTTTCAGTGAACTCCAAACATTACTTACTGTCAAAACTCTATTGTCACTGACAGATTATAATTAAGTCTCTGCAGTTCTATTAAGGATTCTGCTCCATACATAGGCACTATCTTTCAACTCTTCCACTAATTTAAAGAAACTGTCAAAATTAAGTAATCAGATTTGAAAGGATTTATTTTGGCAGTGATTTGCCATTAGATTAATTGATATAAAGTTAATTTTATGGATTACAGTAACATAAGTTTCTGAAAACAAAATATTCTATTTTCCTCTGATTCTATTAAAGTATGCATCTGTGTCTTTTGAAAACAATTTTCCCAACCAGCTCCCAGAATTAGTAGTTTTGGTGTTTTGCCATTTTCTTTGCAAGTTACTGAAAGCTCTTGTTTCCATCAGAAAAATATTGTAACAACAAAATAGTGTGAAATAAGAATTTCTGGTTCATGTTAGGTATAGTTTTGTTCTGACTACACAGAGCTGTAGAACTGCATGTTATACATGGTATAACAATGCTACAGATGTGACACCTCATCCTAATGTTTTTCTGCAGTGGAAGCAAATTCCTGAGCCCAGAATCTTTTTCACTAGTATCATCCTCCCATATTGAAGCCACAGGAATTTTACAGGGGCCCAAGAAAATTCTGATACTGTTTTTACAACTCACAGAACTTTGATCCTCTTATTCTTTTGACTAGGAATTTGCAATTTCAAACAGACCAAGCTTGCAATTACATCAATGTGTGAAGCTGTCTACCATATGCTATATTATAGCCTGCGTTAGAACTGGAAGGGAGGACAACTTTCTTCTGAACAAGAATCCTCTATGGTCAACAAACATTTGCTTTAAAACAAAACAAAACAAAACAAACAAACAAACAAACATTTTTGGGCACCCAATTATTAATAAGTATTTCTTTATTTTTAGCCTAAACCTGCCTCATTGCAACTTCCCTATGTTGCTCCTAGCTCTACTATTTGGGGCTAAACAGGACACGTGTAGCTTGTATTCCATATGACAGTCCTTCACATATTGAAAAATGGCTATCATATCTCAGTTCCTTCTTCTCAAAGTTTCTCTTCTTAAATTTGAGATTTCAAGCTGTGTAAAATAAATCCCTACTTTATCAAATCTGTTCTTTAAAATTATCAATTGAATTGATGCAACATGTTATAATAAAAAGACTATCGAACACTATGTTAGGAAATTTAAATTCTAATCTCTATTCTGCTGTTTAGTTGGGTGAGTTTAACATGGTCACTTTAGGAGACTCAATTTCTTAGGACTCAGTTTCCTTATTTGTAAAGAGATTAGTAGACTCTATTATCCTTTAATAACTCTCGAATTCTATAAGTCAATGAGTCTGAAAAATCATTACATTAACACATTTTATGCTGTAGTTTATGTGTGTGTGATAGCCTTTTACTTTTGTAAGCTCCATGGTAGCAGAGAGTGATTTGTCTGAACTTTGTAGTTTACATATTACCTAATATTTAGTATTGTTTATCATATAGTAGGTATTCAATAAATGTTTGCTGAAGTAAATGTTATGCTTATTTTAAAAAACAGCTATTATTATTGCAAAATTTACAAATAAGAAACATTAAAACATAATCTCGTACTTTGTCATATGATTTTTTAACAGGTCACACAAATCTATTAATTGCTTACTTTAATATATAGTAATGGAGTCTCTATTATACGGTCAGCACTTTACTAGACATTGTGCAGAGGGGCCAAAAGAAGCATAACCCCTACCGAATTTGCAGTTTCATCAAAATAAAAAGAGATTCTCATTCACAGCAGTTAACACAAGACATTATATTACTGCATCAAAATGACTTGATTCATAAATAAGGGTACTATTGGACTCTCCATAGTAAAAAGACATAGAAAACAGAATAGCATGAAAACAATAAAAACATGAATGAATATGTGAAAGGCCCTTGGGTTCACACTATATTAAGAGAGTATATGAAAGAACTGATGAGGTTTAAACTGAAGTTAAAATCTGGGGTAGGTGTGGAAAGGAGACAAGAACAGTCATCAAATATTTAAAGGACTTTTATATAAAAGAAGAAGAACCAAACTTGTTCTTGGATCCAGAGGGTCTAGCTAGGAATAAATGTTAAAAGTTTCAAAGAGGCAGATTTAGGAGTGGGTAAGGAAAAAAATCTCTAGTAATGAGAGCTGTCCAAAACCAAAAGAGGCTTTTTTAGATCAGCAGTTCTGTCTCATGGAATATCTTCAAACAGAAGCTAGATGACCATTTGTTAACCACATTACACTGGAGAGGTTATTTTTAGAAAGGTGAATTTATTTTTACTTACTGAATAGACTAGAAAAAGAGTCTGAAGGCAAGAAAAGACATTTTAACAGTGTTTACCTTCTTTATGCAATCATCATTATAAGACAGTAAACTTTCTATTACAAAAGAAAACGCAATACATTTAAATAGTCTTGCTTTTATCTGATTCCTAAGTTGATACAATACCATTTAGTCAATTATCAATGGATAGCTTAACTTGTGGGAAAGACAGAGGGAAGGGAGGAAGGAAGGGAGGGAGGAAGGGAGGAAGAGAGGAAGGGAGGGAGGAAGGAAAGGAGGAAGGGAGGGAGGGAGGAAGGGAAGAAGAAAGGCAGGAAGGAAGGAAGGGAGGGAGGAAGGGAGGAAGAAAGGAAAGGAAGAAGGAAGGGAGTAAGGAAGGGAGGAAGAAAGGAAAGGAGGAAGGGAGGGAGGAAAGAAGGGAGGAAGGAATGGAAGGAGGGAGGAAGGAAGGAAAGAAGGAAGGGAGGAAAAGGAGGAAAGGAAGAAAGGAGGGAGGGAAGGAAGAATTTTCCTCCCTCCAAGGCCCAATTTAGGAGGCAGTTTCAGAGATGGACAAAGGAAAACTTCTTTAAAATTGGAGAATTCTGATCTAATAACTGTATTCATGAAGCAAAAAAAAAAAAAAAAGCAAAGACTTCTCCGAAACAGAAGTTCAATACCCCAATAGTTATCTGTAAAACAGTTTTTAATGTGTCTCTCCAACACCATTCTTTAGGTTCAATAAGTAGGTCCCTGAGAGTCTAAGATGAAGAGACCTGAGTTTTTTAGAGTAACTGCTATTAATTATCTGCATCATTTGGGAGATTCAATTAACCTTTCTGCTCCTGTTTTCATATCTATAAAAATAGGAAATTGAATGAGGTGAGATCTATGATTTAGACATTCTTCCTACTAAGTCACTACAATTTTCTCTAGTGTATCATTTACATTTGAAAGGAACTGAAACCAGAAATCCTGATCAAGGATTTAGAAAGCTTTTAATTGTGTTGTGAATCCATACATGCTCTACCCATATTTTAATTCACTCCCTAATTTTTGGCCATTTTTCTGGAAGTGTCACTAATTATGAGGTCAAGTTCCCATACCTTGGAGGTTGTAACCCTTTTATTTCTGTAGCTTTAGCCCTTCAATCTCACTCTCCTGATTGGCAACCTTCTTCACCTGTTCTGCTACTTCAGACAATTACTCTAGAATTGGCTTCTGTCATGAGACTTAGAAAGGAATGATATTTTGAAAAGCAAACAGTGGCAAATAGTATATTATGACCTGCTGGTCATAAGATACTAACTTCATTTTTTGGCAGGATTACAAAATAGATACATGGGGAAATGAAATAGCTAAAATAAAGCAAGATTCCAATTCACTTGGTAAAGTTTTTCATAAAATCTTTGGGAAAAACATGAATAGATGTCTTAGACTAGATATATAGTTTAATGAATTCAGAACTGTTTGAATAACAGACCAAGGAATTGGTCAATGTGATTCTAGAGCAAGATCTCTAAAGGAATACTGCAGTAATAGGAATATGCCTTGGGTATTGTGGGGTTCAATATTTTTTATCAGTGTTTTGATTGAGGGACTAAAATAGCCTTATCAGATTTTCAAATGATAGAATACTTTCCACTTTCTGGGCTAGCATGTTAGCTATCTCTCCAAGTTTCATGTCATTTGAAAATCTGGTATACACATATATCTGAAATGTTTGTCAGATCTCCCCAATCGTGTAAAGTTCAATATAAAGTCTTACATTTGGTAAAAACAACAACTGCATGACAGGGAAGTCTGGTAGACAACATTTCAGGTGAAAAGATCTAAAGGTTTAGATAACTACAAGATTCATATCAATTAAATATGAAATGACAACCACAAAATTCCAAAAAAGTTAATCCCAAGGCTGTGTTATTAGGAATCTAGTAGTCCAGAATGAGGGAGAAGAAATTCCTTCTATACACTATTCTGCCTGGTCAAATCACATGTGGAATATTACATTTAGTTCTGAGAGCTACGAACTACTTTGAGGAGGGATTCTGACCAAAGAATGTATGAAAAAGGATAGACTAAAACAACTACAGATATTTAGCCTAAAGAACAATCAAGGAGATTATTATTCAGGTACTTGAAGGGCTGCCACATACAGGAGGGATTTGAGAGGTAGAATTAGGAATAAGTAGTAGCAGGGACTGCTACAAGAATATGAATGGTGACTACTTGTTAGCGATATCTATAGTGGTAGAGGTGGCCATTATATGGCTGGTTATAAATGATCTATAAGGTCCTTACCAATCCATAAATTTTGTGAGGTAAAAAAGTACTAAATATTCAAGTTCTGGCCCTCATTTAGTAAATAATTAAATTGGGATTTGACTAAAACACACAAAGCAGTTTGACAAATTTAAGGTATAGAGGAAGAAAATGTTCTAGGTTATGGATACAGGGACAGGAGCTAATAGTCTAGAAATATATCATCTTGTTTTAAGATTGTTGGAAAGTAAAGCAAGGTAAATGTAAAATGACATCTACCTGAATTTTTGTGGTCTATTAACAGTTCTGGGGGAAAAAAAAAGGAGATCAATGAGATGAGTTGGGCCCTGACTGGAAGGAAAAAGTCATGGGAAGATGCCAGATACAAGGGAGGACATAGATTGGATGGATGTCTTTGTGACAGTAAATTAGTAAAGGACTAATACAAAAATAATAAAAAGAGGCTTCCCTGCCTGCTGTTCCTTTGACTCAATAGCTATGAAAAAAAAGCTCTGGTGTGAATGACAGTAATATAACTTTCCAAGTGGTTGAACATCTACCTGAACAAATGAGTAGAACAGCTGGAGTAAAGCAGGAGGCACAGGGCAGGAAAAGGTGATGGAATATTACCTTGCAAACCCTTTGTGGACTCACTACCTATCTATTTGATCTCTACTTAGACGAAATCTTCTATTTTCATATCACCTAGAAGCTCAAATAACCAGGTCAATCAGCATACTACGTAATGGATTAGGCTTTGAAGACTCCTAAAAAAAATCAGCAGCTGTAATACAGAAGGGTGCAGTGGGACAAAACTGTCACAGCACTCTCAAGCTGTCAGCCTATGTTACACCTTAGCAAAATCTATTCCATCCAAATATATAATCTAAAAGCAACCTTTGCTTGGCTTCTGCAGGTGTGCTGACATTGGAAAAATCACTCCCACTGACAATGGAATATTGCTTCTGTTATTATAAAATCCTAATGCTAAACATCAAGGTAGTGAGAATAGTTGACAAAAGATTGGAACATCAAGCTAAAGCCCACACTATGTTCTTATGTCACACAGCATGGCTTCAACTGAGAGCATGACCTCTCCTTTTTAAGTATCTTAGTTCTAGCAGCTTTCAGTGTGCATTTTACTTAGCTAGTCTATCCCTAGGGGTTTTCTTAAACTACTCATATATTTCTTTGTAAGAAATAACTACATTCAAGAGTCAGAAGAAAATTCCAATCTTTAAGGTAACAGAATTATCAAAATTTGGTTGGGAATTTACACAAAAATCTCAAATATAGAAATGTCCCCTTCACAAATGTCTCCAAGGCAGTAAGACATTTCAAGGTTTGCCTAAGAGTCTCCCATCTACTCCTTTGTACTCTTGGCAGCCATTTCTCTGTCACACGGAAAGATTTAACACTGGTTGCATGGCTCCAGGTGCTGAAAGCTCTTTTATAAAACCTTAGCACCTAGTTCACACTAGATCCAAGGGTTTCTACTAGTCCCAGGCATGGAGAATTTTCTACACTAAAATTTAGTTTTTCTATGTAATGGTATCTATAAATATCTATACAAAGGATTGGTAGAAAACACTTTGCAATAGGAAACTGTTTTAAACAAAACATGATCAAGATTCTCACAATGGATAAAGTGCCTCTGAACATATTACTCTGATAAACCTTATATTCAAAGTACAAAATCACACTTTCACAGATACAAAAGAGTTGGTAAAGTTCTATAAATTGAGCAACTTGTTCCTGAAGACTTCATACATGAAGTAAAAACTCCCAAAATGATGACTGTTAGCACTAAAAGTACTAAAGTACCCCCCCCCCAAAAAAAAGATTTAGTTTATAAATTTCATGAGGCAAGGGGAGTGTCCAAGAATAATAAAATGGCCAAGATTAGGCAACTTTATCAATATATTATATACTTCAATATAAAAGCACTTCCTCAAGGGAAAAGAGAGTGGCTCCCCACCCTCACTCCTACATTTTAGACTACTGGAGGCCATACAAGTCTAAGATAAATATTTCTCAGGTACACTTGTCAGATTTTGAGAAAAATTAATCCCAATGTATGCTTAAGAGAATAAGAAGTATTTCTGACCACTGAAATAGGTCTTCTAGAAATAAACCATTTTCCCCATTGTAACAATTATTAAGTTCTTACCTTTCTCGGTCCTGTTCTAAGGCTTTTCGTTCAGATTCTAGACTAGCCCTGAGATCTGACTGTTCACTGTTATTGCTATTAAGAGTGGCCAGCTTTTGCTTCTGCTCTTCAATCTCCACATCTAAAGTAGAGCGTCGCTGAAGCGCAGTATGTCTCTTTTCCAATTTAGCAACAGCCTGTTCCAGTGCTTCTCTCTGTTGTTTCTCCCTTGATTCAAGGATTTCCTTTTCCTTTTTCCTAACTTTCTCTTCCTGACGTGCAATATTGGCAGTGAATTCAAATGTGGCTTGGAGTTTCTGCAGCTGGTTGGCATTGGCCCTGTACTGGGCAAGCTGTTTCTCTTTTTCTTCCCTTTCTTTCTCAACTTGATAAAGAGTGTAGTCTAAGCCAAGAAGGCCTCTGTCAAGGATTTCAAAGGCTCTTTGCTTCTCTTCCAATAAAAGTGGCAAAAGATTCTGTGTGAGGTATTGAAGCTGACGTTTTTTATACTGCAGCCTGTATTCAGTTGGCTTTATTTTCCCCAAGTCTTGGGCCACCTGTAAATTCAAATCTTCAGTGACACCTGTTAAATGCTCTAAAATTTCCCATTCATTTGCCACTTCTTTTTCAAGGAGATCCCGTTGCTGAACTAGGTCCTTTTCCAAACTAGTCAACTGTTCAAGTTGCTTTCTCTTGAAGTTCAGGAAAGTAAGTTGTGCTTTCTCTAATTCTTCATCATCTTCTTCCCCCTTAGACTGGGCTTCTTTAAATTTCAAAAGAGAGCCTCTGATTTCTTCAAGGTCCCTTATCTCTTCTTCCAACCGCTGGACATCACCATGCTTCAGAAATTGTATCATATCTTGTTTCTCCCTGACTTCTTCTTCGAGATGGGCAACAAGCATCAACTGCTCTTTTTCCTGTTCCTCAAGTCTCTTTTTTTCTCGTTCAAACTTGGCACATTGTTCATCTTTTTCCTTTTTAAGTCTATCAAGTTCTTGGAATATCTGTATCTTCTCAGCCTTTTCATTGTTATTGAGTTCCTGTAGCCGCTGGAGTTCTTCCTTGACTTTGAGAAAGCTCTCTTCTTCTTGCCTTTTCTTCTGAAGCTCTATCTCCTGCTGCTCTCTGAGACGTTCTTCTTCAAATTTTTCTTTTTCAGCTAGCAAATCTTTCAGCCGATTCTCAATATGAAAGCTACGGCGTTTCAAACTCTCCTCCTGTTTCCGGATTTGTCGCTGCACTATTTCTGTTTCCTTGCGTTGTGACTCCACTTCTTGTTGCATTCGTTCTAATTTTGCTTTGTCTGATTTTTGCTTTTCTTCCATTTCTTCAATAAGTTTCCTAAAAATCAAAATATGAACAAGGTGTTAAATATTTGCTCTTATTTCCCTTAGTAAATACTTTTTTCCAAAATGTAGGAGGCTCTCAACATCCATCATTTTAAAAAGGACTTGCTATTAAAAACAAAAACAGTTTATCAGTTGTATATTTTCCTCATTTAAAGAATGTTACCTCTATTTGACTTGGATATTGTAATGTACCATTAATAACATTAGTAGGGGGGGACCTCTGAGCTTAGGAGAGAAAGAGTAATATAAGTTTCAAACTATAATCATTATGTTCAATTCAACAATGAAAATCCTTGGAAGTGATAATTTTGGAAGTGTCAGATATAAGTGACTCATTCTATTTTGGAACCAAGACTAAAATCAAGAAAATCTACAGTTCTATTCATCTATTTTTCTTTTTCCAAGTTCTGCATATCATCAAGCATTTTTCTGTCTGGTTAGAAATAATCAGGAATTGTAAATTACCTCATACACATTATGAGAATGATTGAAGTTTATTACTTTGTACTTCAGAAGTACCCAGTAACTAAAAAATTAGAAAAGCTTCCCCACTTATTAATACACTAAAACTAAGCTGTGGTCATAATGCACTTTTTAAATGAAAGTTAATCTCTATTTTATGCAAAATCACAAAGAGAAGCTTGGGATTAGGATTGGCCCTGAAGCAGTAGTATAGTTATCCATAAGGATATTTATATATGGCTTTGGTTTCCCGAGTCAGCAAACATCTATCCCATAAAAAGTTAAAAAGTAGAACAGTTAACAATTGTAGGAGATAATTACCCTATTTATGGAACCATTTCATAATTTCTAACCCACTTTCCTCATAAATTTGAGATCTTATGAGTTAATATTTGCAATGTTTTGTTGGGGGTTTTAAAATTACTATATAGATGTCCATTATCATCATCATTGTCATATTGATTTCCCTGATTAAAAAAGAAGACAAAACTTTTATCCATCAACTTAATTAGCAGGAAATAGTGAGGGGAAAAATCTGATGAGACAATAGGTAATCTTATTTAAAAGGAGAGATAACAGATTATTCGAGTATCTCCTTTAGCCACTTACAGCTCTATTACACTTCCTACCCTTAATCACATTTAGGTTACTTAAACAAACACAAAAGTAAAAATTTTAGTAATCTGCATAGATCTAGAGCTAGAAAGGACCTCAGAGGCTTCCATATTTAAAGAACAGGCTAAAATAATGAAAGTTTAAAAAAACCTCAGGTTAGCAGTTTTAGAATGCAAGAAAAACAAATATTTTAAAAGAGTTATGGAGTGAGATGTCCAAAAATGCAAAATACAAATTAAGTCATCTGTATGACTACAATTAAAAAAAATACAAATTTAAAAACTACAAAGTAGTAGAATTTATGTACATCTTACCTTTTATTTTCTAATTTTTCCAGCTCCTCACGCTGCTGTCTCTCAAATTCAAGCCTAATAAAATCAAATGTAAAGAAATCACTTAGGGATAATACATTTTTCTACTTGTTCTCTTTAGGCATATATGCAATACATGTGCAAATATATATCTATACATATACATATATATGTATATATATAATATATATACATACAAACATTTATATATATTTCTATTCAAACGTCAAATTTAAAAGCACTGTTTTAATTACAATGTATTAGTAAGCCTTTAAATGTTTTATTTGTTCAACAGTGATTGAAAAATTTTTTCTTTGCTACAGTTAGAAATAAAATGATGTGTTCCTGGGTGCTTGTATTCAAAATGAACTGTAAATAATTTTCTTGAGAAAAAAAAACAGTATTTAATTATATTAATTAAAGTAAAACAAGACCTCTAAATGATAAGTACTATTACCGCAAGTCTACATGTCTACTACATGCAGATGTAGTCACCAATAAATAGAAATTAAGTTTCTCTACCTTAAACAGATTGGTCCTTTAACAGGAAAAAGACTGCTACAGGAGGTAGAAAGAAAGCAAAGTGATGAAAGGAATTAATAGGGAAGAAAATCATTATTAAGAGAAAAGCAGTCAAGATACTTTAATGCCAAAAGTCATGCACAAAATAAGATTGCTTTAAAAAAAAAAAAAAAACACAAACAAATGCTTGGAGACAGCTTATTCAAAAGACTGAAAAAAAAATAAGTTAAAATATGTTGTTTACATACTTTAAAATGACAGTGTAATTCAAGTTTAAGTAATAATGCAATAAACAATAGATTTTCTATTTTTTTTTTTACCATTTCCCCCCAGAAATAGCAGGATATATGACAAAGGCAGTGATTCAAATAAATGGGTCATATCCTATATCTATTACACAACACAACATTTAATAAAGTATTACAGAGATAGAAAAGGAGTTAAAATGATAGTTTCTAATCCCCCTGCTTTACTCAGAGGAAACTGAGGTTGAGGGAGATGATGTGACTGGCCAAAAGTCACACAACTAGTTTAGTGGTTTAAGTATCAAAAGTACCAAAATTCCTGATTCCACTCCAATAGTCTTTTCATCATACCACAAACCCATTACCTGAAAGGTCAATTCAATACAAAAATAAAATTTCAATTCAACAAACATTAATTAAGGACCTACTACACACAGGATGGTACTGTCATAGGCATCAAGGTTAGAGAGTGTATGTGGGAAGCACATGGCACTTGACATCGAGAAGCCATGCATGAGTTATTTATGATGACAATCATAAATGACAAGATTCTAATATGAGCTGGAATTTGATGGAGCTAAGGTCCTCTCTCCATCTCTCTAGTCTACCTTTTAAATAGCTAATTTCCCTAAAGTAACTATGTTATCCTCTGGCTCAAAATGATCCAGTGGTTTTATATTGAAAAGGAAAAAAAAAAATTGGAAGAAAAAACTCTTTTGACACCTCAGTCTCCCCATTTAGGCTATTTACCTTAGTCCTTCCAATCTGTTTTTCTTTATCCACTACATTCCATTTTTCTAGCTCTATAAATAATTTTTGATAGTTTTATTGGTATTTATTCACAATTTACTAATTAAATAACAGCCCCACTGGGTTTATTTATTTATTCAAGATCACAAAGCAACAAATCCAGATGGAAATCCATGTTTTTCGATGCCTTAAAGTTCAATGCCTTTTCTACTATAAAATGGCATTGATGATACATATTTTCAGATTCCCCAAAATTAACTTAAAATGAAATATATATTATTAGAAATAGCTGTTTCTATTGCAGTTAAGATAACCTAGAACTATCACTAAACATCTTATACCTTCCTTTTTTTTCAACACCAGAAAAGTGAGAATAGAAATTTCTCATTTTGTACATTACATCAAAAACAGAGATGGGGATAAAAAAAAATTCTAAACAAAATATAAATATAAACAATTAGATCTTAAGTCTTGAGGATTTCTCTCTCTGGTATAAATATGATGGAGAGACCAAAGTTCAGGACACAAGAGTAATTCAACATTAAAAAAAAAAAATCACACAGAAGGTAAAGTCAAAGAAGTACTACCTATTAGGTAGATAACAAAAAGAGGCATATTACAACAACAACAAAAAAAAATAGATTTTCTTAGCAAGTCTCTTGGGATTCTGCTTTTCTTGACAGTATTATGCTTACTCCAAAAGGCATTGTCAGAATGTTTGAAATAGTTATACATATGTATTGCTTTGAGCAAAAGCTTACTTTACAGTAACTTTGCAAAAATAAGTCATCTCTAGAGAACTTATTTCAGAGATTCTAAACCTTTTTATTGACTTTGTTGGTGGTGGTTGATTCCTCTGAAATCTTATGAATTTCATTTTATGCATTTAACAATATAATTTTGAAATCTACACAAAAAAATTAAAAGCATTAAAATAACAATGGTAAATCTCTTACACTTAGAGGGATAAGGAATGGATTTGTGATTTCATTAGGATAGAGAACTTCAGGAAGAGGTAACTCACTCTATCAATACTAGTCAACATCTTTCTTATAACTTTTAGCCTGAGAGTGACTTGCTTGGGATCCCACAATGTATATGAATAGAACTTTATCTAGAAGGGACTTGAGAAGGGATCTCATTTAACTCTCTCATTTTATATATGAGGAAACTGGGACCCAGTAAGTATAAGTAACTTGCTCACAACCACACAAACAGTAAGCATCAGAGGAGGTTCAGTTTTCAGAGCTTCCAGGCCAAATCTCTATCCATTATGTTAGGGGTCCTCAAACTACAGCCGTGGGTCAGATGTGGCAGCTGAAGACGATTATCCCCCTCACTCAGGGCTATGAAATTTTTTTATTTAAAGGCCCACAAAACAAAATGTTTGTTTTTACTATAGTCCGGCCCTCCAACAGTCTGAAGGAAAGTGAACTGGCCCCCTATTTAAAAAGTTTGAGAACCCCTGCATTATGTCATACAGCCTGTCTTTATTACATAATTTTTATAATATTTTCATATATATATATATATATAATTTCATTTGATTTCTAATTTATAAGTGCTTTTATATCTATGACCTCATTTTATCTCTAATAATTCCATGAGAAATGGGGGTAAAGTACTGCTATAGCATCTCTTCTCTCAGATATCTGTGGAATATAAACTTCTTGAGGTCAAAGATTACTTTGCTTTTGGTTTTCTATCATTAGTTTAGTGTTTTGAATGTAGGCATTGAAATAAATTCAAATTTTAAGAATAAAATTGAGGAGACATTCTGATTCAAATTTTTCCATGACATTTGCACTTGAAAGGTAGGTCATAAATATATAAACATATTGTTACTGCTATATTGATGGGGTTAAGGATTAAAATGACTAAGTAATTTTTATAAGGTCACACATTAAAGTACCAGAGCTGATCCAAATCTTTTGATTCAAAGTCTTTTATTAATCTTAATAAGTATTCTCTGGCTCCCTGGAATCAAAGTCCTGAACTAAGATGTTCAGTTAAGGTTTGCCAATATAAGAATTCTAATCTTATTTAGAAATCAAGAACTGTGCCTTTTTTTTTTTTAATAACTTTTTATTGACAGAACTCATGCCTGGGTAATTTTTTTACAGCATTATGCCTTGCACTCACTTCTGTTCCGACTTTATCCCTCCCTTCTTCTACCCCCTCCCCCAGATGGCAAGCATTCCTATACATGTTGAATATGTCACTCTATATTCTAGATATAATATATGTGTGCAGAACCAAAGTTCACTTATTGCACAGGAAGAATTGGATTCAGAAGGTAAAAAATAACCTGGGAAGAAGAACAAAAATGCAAACAGTTTACATTCATTTCCCAGTGAAGAATTGTGCCTTTTAATGGGTTCTCTTCATACTTTAAAATATTTTGGGTACTCAAATGTCAATGAGACCAAAATTAAATTGAGGACTGTATTGTTTTTCCATTGTCCAATATTAGAATCTATACTAGGAAAAATCCTTCTAAAGCAATGATAAAAACTGAAGTGCAGATTTTTACAAGTCCTTTTAACACATTCTTACTCTTTTCATATTGTATGTGTGAAAGACAATATGCTAATATGTTCAGCTAGTCAACACTTCTAATGTGTGCCTCTCTCTCATTACACAATACCATGAAAACTAGTAGAGACTGAGAGAGGTTTCTCTCCTTACTTTTCTATCTCTCTTACTTTAGCAGAGTATTGTCAGAACTTTATTATTTAGGTTTTCAAACTAATGCTAGATCTTCCATTTCCCTTATCTTCTCATGGATGCTCTTTTTTTTTTTCATTAACTCATTCATCTTTATACACACACACATACATACATATATGTATGTATATGTGTATGTATATATATATATATATATATATGCACATACATGTGTATGTGTGTGTTTGTGTGTAAAATAACAGCTGAACAATGTTTTCCATGGAAGGCAAAGAAATAAGTTGATAGGATTACACTGTTTTATCATGCACCTAATCTATCTATGTCTTCCTCATCAAAGTATTGAGGACTCTTTCTTTTATGCTAGATAGGAATAGAGCTTCCTAACACAAATCAAATACTTATCAACCCACCAAAAACTTAAGTGGCCACCTAGTCTAACAGGTTCCTGAACAAGAATTCCTATAATATTCCAGACCCCTTGCTTATGCTTGAAATCTTCTGATGATGACAGAACTCACTATATTCCTAAGCAGCTCACTATATATTCTTTATAACAATTTTTAAACTGCCAGGAAGTCTGTCTTTTCAACAAACTGAAATCAATTTTTTTTTTTCCAGTTTCTCCTCATATCGTCCAATTCTACTTACTGGGGTCAAAGAGAACAAATCTATTTAGCCTTCCACATGCCAGTCCTTCTAACATTTAGTCAGTTGTTATATTTCCCCTAAGCCCTTCAAATCTTCTCTGCTTCATACTAAATATTCCCAGTTATTTCTATCAAACTTTATATAATGTGTATTAAAATTTTTACTTCATCTCTACTGTTCTTCTTTGGATGCTTTCCAACTTATTCAAGTACTTTTTAAATGTGATATATGGAAATAAATTCTAGATCCCAGTTATGGTTTAGAATGGGCAGTATGCCATAACATTCTCCAAACACTATTCTTTTCTTACTATTCAAGAGGGCAAAGTAATCAACACAGTTAAATGCTGCAGGGGTCAAGAAGAATGTGAATAAGAAAAAGACTTTCATTTTGAAAATTAAGAGATCACAGGTAACTTTGGTGAGAGCAGTTTCAATGGAAGGATAATATTATAAGCCAAATTACAAGGATTTAGGAAGAGTAAGGAAAGAAAGCAGATGCCCTAAATTTAAATGGATTTCTCAGGCAGTATGACTATGAAGAGGAAGAGAGCTGTAAGAAGGTGAGTAAATGGTGGAGATGGCAAGATTGTAAAATATTTTTTTTAAAGGATTAAGGAAATATTGACAAATGTATTCTTTATCAGAAAAGAAACTAGAAGGGAGTGGAATACAAAAGACAAGAAAGTGAAGATAATTGTGAGGAAAATTGCTGGAAAGGAAGGGAAACCAGATCAAGGGAGAACACAAAGGAGTTGGCCTTAGCAAGGAGGACTAACTCTTTGAGACCAGAGTAAGGGAAGATTCTGGGTGATATGAAAATGAGGAAGGGCAGAGGAGAACCTCTGAGAAAATGGCCTCGATTTTTTCATTGAATATGAATACATGTCTTCAGTTAAACAATTAAGTGAAAGGAGTCTTATAGGAGATTTGAAAAGCTCACCAAGCTTGCTGCTATGGGGGAATGGGAGGAGAGTAAGAATAGAAAAGGGATTTTCTAGACTTTATATGGCATCATAAAATATTAGCAAAAGAATTATTTGGCATTTTATAAAGAAAAAAACAACAACAACAGTAAAACATATCCCAGCTAGACTCAAATGACTAAACTGGATATCCCAGTGTTGAATAAACCCAAGAATATAAATTACTTAGGTAAAATTGTTTCCTTAAATAATTTTAGGGAAGAATTCATTATTGACAAGAAGGTAGTTTAGCAGAAATTAGGCTTAAACAAATATCTTTATTCTTGCCTCAAGTTTCACTCCATTCTATTCATGCTTCACACAATAACTGTAATAGTCCTAAAATGTCATTATGACCAATTCAATGACTCCTTCTGCTCCACTACAACTCAATAACTCTAGTGACTCTCCTACTACTTTTAGGATTAAATATAAGCTCTTCTGTTTATAATTATATCATGGCCCAGTTCCATACCACATTTCCAATTTCTTTCCATGCATTTTGTTGGCTTACACATTGTTCCAAACATATAACATTATATTTCTGTGATTTTATTTAGTCTCTGGAATACGCCCTTATCCTCACCTTTGGTCTGGTAAGCCTTGGTTTCCTTCAAGTTTCAATTCAAGTTCCTCTTTCTCATTAGGAATTTCCTGCCTCCTCCCACCTCCCTACCCACACCCCCACTCCATAGCAAGTCCCTACCCCTTCGATGTCAGATAAGTGTTTTGTATATTCCTATATAAGTGCATATATACATATATATATATATATATATATATATATATATATATATATGTGTGTGTGTGTGTGTGTGTGTGTGTGTGTGTGTGTGTGTACATATTTTCTCTTCCATAAAAATGCAAATTACTTAACAGTAATGATCATTTTCACCTTTGTGTTTGTATCATCTCTTGTCTAACACAGTGCCTGGCAGATAGTAGGTGCTTAAAAGAATGTTTAATTCATTGATCTTACACCATATGCCACAATATTTTCAAAATGGAAATGTGATCTGAATATAGAATGCTTTACCATTAAAGAATTAGAAGAGAACTATAATAACTACCTTTCAAATACATAGTACACAGTTCAAAGTACATAGTACAACTAAGTATATACTATGTAAGTATCTTACATAGCACAAGGTACTAAGTAAGTACCTTACATACTACATGTATATAGTACATAGTACCTACATAGTACATGGTACAATAAGGGTAGAAATTTTTAACCAAGGGGGAAGAAGAAATCATTTTACATATATATACATGTGTGTGTGTGTATGTGTATGTATATGTATATATATAATTTTAATTAAAATTAATGACATCAGTATCAATAAAATTAAGAAGACTTCATAAAGAAATATAAATGCAGTTAGAATAAGGAATGTGGTCAGCAGAGAATAGTCAGTTATCAGATATTTCTGATAAGAGTATGGTATCCAACAACCATTTAATACAGATACCTAACAAAGAAGTCATTTCCCAAGAATAAGTAGTTGGAAAATGTGAACAAATCATTCTCCAAAGAAGAATTTCATTAGGGAGTTGTTAATGTGGTCCATGTATATTTATGCTGGCCAATTTCATTCCATTCCTTGGCCCATAACTACATTTGTAAACAGGATCTGATCATTCAGAAGAAAGCACCTTTTGTTATGATAGACTGGGGTAAGAGTGAGACAATCCTGTTACAAAGCCAGAAAAACACCCAAATCACATATGGTATAAACTTCTGTTGCTCCAGCTTTTTAAAAAGAAGGACAGATTTATGATTTTCTATATAAACAGGTAAGCACTTTTAATGATAAAGACAACAGATGAGGTAGGAAATGTAACTGATAAAATTGGAGAATAATGTTATCATGATAGGTCAATGTTTTGAGGTTTGTTTTTCTATTCTGATGAAAAAATGTTCCAAATAATTCCCATTAGGCATTCAGCAAACTGATGACAAAAAATAGAAATAGCATTGGAGGAGTTATACTAACAGGTAAACTAATAAATTATTTTTGGAACAGAAAAGCAACTTGAAATTATGTTAAGAAAAATTTTAAAAATTTTATACCCTTTGATACAAAGATCCATCTGAATGTGACCATTTATATTTAAGCTGGTTATGCAATTTGAATTTGTTTTGATATGTGGTATAAAAGGTTGGTATAATCCTAATTTCTATGAGACTTCTTTCCATTTTTTCCAGAAATTCATATCAAAAGTGGGTCCTTCTTGTGATACACTATATACTTGGGTTTATCAAATACTAGTCTACTATGTGAAATTTCTTCTGGCTTATCTAATATGTTCTTATTGATCTGCTTTGCTGTTTTTAACCTATACTAAATAGTTTTGATAATTAGTGGAAAATACTATACAGTATAGTAATGGACAATAGAAAAACCTATCTCAAAATGTTGAGCTATAATGCTACAACATTCCCCAATTTGATTAGTTTCATTTCCTACTTTACCTATTCTTTCTCTCTAAATATGCTTACCTCTTTATATAGAATATCATAAAGCTGTCTTTTTTTTTTTTTAAATAAAGATGACACTACAGAATTTTATACCATATGTGATTGGAGGGTTTCTCTAGCTTTGCAACAGGCCTGTCTCACACTTACCTCAGTCTACCATGACAAAAGGTACTTCCTCATGAATGATCAGATTCTATTTACAAATGCAGTTATGGGCCAAGGAATAGAATGAAGTTGGCCTCCATAAGTATAGATGTACCACATTAGCAACTGCCTAACCAAATGACTTGCAGACACTAGTGACATATAATGAAGCAAATAAGGTATGCTTTTTAAAATTAAAACCACATTTCCATTTAAGGCTCACTAGAAAAGGACATTTGTCTTTATGGCAACCTATGTCATGGTTTTTGAAAATATCTTGGTTCTCTATTTCTTTGACTCCTAATTTCACTTAAAATAGTGACATTAGTTTGTTTTCTTTACCAATTAAGTTTTAGAATTATTTCTACAATTTTTAGAATATAGTTACAAAATGTAAATCTAAATTAAATTCCTTTTTTAAATTCAACATCTTATTTTCTTTTATCTTTTAAATCATACAGTGCACAGCAAGCTATAATTTTAAAAGGACCACTGTGGAGTCAAAGACAGTGACAGGGTGAAGAACCAGCAATTAATGTTAATCTATTATAACACAGACAATACAAGATAAACCCACAGACATAGTGATTCTACAACAGTTTTCCAACAGCCCTTTATCTTAATAAGCTACTTAGGGTAATCTATATCAATCACAAAGTTAGTAAATGGTTTTCAAAAAAAGGGAAAAAAACCAGAAAACTGAGGTCAAAGCTAGAGAAGAAGAAACAGACCTTGCAGAAAACCTAAAATTTGAAGAATGGTGGGATATTATGGGAAAAAAAATCATATAGCAAATAAACATCAGCTAAAATATATAATATATATAATATATATAATAAGGAATATTCAATAAATAAGGAAAATGAAAGAAAAAAGTTACTAAAACAAAAGCTGGATTCTTCAGTGATTTTATTTTAACTTATCTGAACAGAGAAGCAGCAGAAAACCTTTTTGGCAGGTATCTAGATCCAGAAGAGGAGCAGCAAGATAGCACAGTGGAAGAGTGTTGGACCTGGGATCAGGATGACCTGAGTTCCAATCCAGCCTCATTTAGTCATTTAACAGCTGTGTGACCCCAGGCAAGTAATTTAACTGTTCTCAGCCTCAGTTTCCTCATCTGTAAAATGGTGATGAAGGGGCAGCTAGGTGGCACAGTGGATAGAGGACCAGCCCTGAAGGACAGAAGACCTGAGTTCAAATCTGGCCTCAGATACTTAATTATTTCCTAGCTGTGTGACCCTGGGCAGGTCACTTAACCCCAATTGCCTCAGGAAAAAAAAATGGTGATGAAAATAGCACCAAACTCATGCCTAGTTACAGTACCCTAATCATGAGGCTTCTAGTTGTTCTGTCAGGAAATCAGCTTCATCATTCAAATTCATATCTTTGATTAAATGCAGAGTAAAGGCAATGGGCAGGTGAGGGTTTCTCTTTTATTTTTAAAATGGAAATGAAATGAGAATTTAAGGAATTTCATTTATAACATGCAAGAGGCTGCAAGAGCTCCTGAATCTAGCCAAATCAGCCACCTGGTTCTAATCCCAGAGCAAAGTAAAAGAGAACTACAACAGTCAGCTTAGTCTTTTCTTAAAGACATTGTGTCATTTGAGGGGGGAATGTTTCTCCTACAGGGAAATTACTTCTTGGCAAAGAGACTGACTAGGCTCTGGTCCAAAATGAAGCTGGTTCCCAAAGGAAACAACAGAAATACCAAGCCTTATCCAAAAATTCTCTGACACCAAATGGCCATGCATGTATGTGTGTACAAATCATGGATTTAAAAAAAGATTTAAATGGTAGCCAAAAACCAATTCAGAAAATCACAGGCCAAATGACAGACTTGACTTTATTAATCAGTAAGAGTTGGAAAGTGGGTTCTCAGGTGTCATAAAATAACACGTGGCTACTTTTACTGTTAAATGTTTTGAAAGTTAAAGGCAATCATTGAATACACTGATTCTGAGAATCTTTTCATACATTATTTGTACTGAAGAAAAGAAACTCTTTCCATCCTCTCTCATCTAACACTACCCTATTTTTAAAAAAATAATCTGGTTACTTTGGAAATAAAAATTGGTTTCACAGGGTAAGAAAAAATTGAAAATTAGACATTTTCCCTTGGGAATCTATTTCATTTGGAAATAATCGGTAAGGTGAAATAATTAGATTTAAATCATATTTTTTCTAAAATATCCAACAGGCTGTATGCCCAGTAATATGTACATATTAAGGTCCCTAATCATGATTAAAGTATAATAATTTAAAAGGCTCCTAACTAATTTTCATATTGAAGAAAGCAAGAGTAAAGGAATGGGGAAGCAGCAGTAAAGATACATTAATTCAAGGGCAAATAGTGAGAGAACAGCATTTTGGAATGAGAAAACTCTACCCTATGAATTTGCCAACTGCAAGTCACAGATCATGCATTGCTAGCTGTATGACTTTGGGCAAGTTATCATGGAGCAACTCTAAGCTGTAATTTGTTTTCTGAATAAAAAGATGATAATATCTGAAAAAATATAGGAACATTATTGCTAAATTTTGAAACCCCTAGATCAAAAACAAAATTTTACAAGAAGCAAGAAAAACTCAATTCAAATATACTATATCTACAATTACAACTAAAAGTGTTTATCAGCAGCTACAATTAAAAAAAAAATCACAGGTCCTAGAATATTATATATCGACAATCAAAAGAATTAAGCCTGCAACCAAAAATATATCCAGTAAAACTACCCATGATTCTGAATGAAAAAATGGACATTCAATGAACTCACAGGTTTTCAAGACCAATCTGAATTGGATAGAAAATTAACATATTAGAACCAAGATCAAAGGTACTAAACAAGGACAAACCATTTATGTGAAAATATAAATTATACATCTAAGATTGACATCAGTAACTGGTTAGTTCAAAAGAAAGATTGGGGAAGAACTAAGCATTATCTGAATCTAAAAAGCAAAATTGTCTAGGAAAAATTAAAAATAATTATTATGCTATATGAATGAGGTACAGAGGAAAAAGTGACACAGAACTATTAGATTGGGGGAAGAGCACACTGGTAGTTCTGAAAACCTATTCACATCAGGAATGGGTGAAATTGGGAATAATCCATTTATATGCCATGAAGGCCACAGCATCCTCCAAAATCTATAAAGAAATAAGTATGGGGAGAGAATAGGTTAAGATAGAATACAAAAGGTTGTCTAGATTAATGAAATTGGGATAAGTTAAGTAAATTAATGAGAACAGAGAGAGAGAGGAAAAAGGTAGGGGGAGAAGATAAGGGAAGGTTCCATGGATGGGGGGGAAGTTAAATAATAGCAAATCAAGTCAAGGAGTAGAATTAAAACATAAGAGTTAGTAGCAATGGGAAATGAAAGACATACATAAATACAGCAAGGATTTATTGTAGAGTAGAATTTATTTGCGGGGGAGGGACGGTAATCATTGATCTCAGACAAAAATCAAACTTAAAAATTTAATCAAGAGAGAAATCTATATTATATGTTGCCATATCAATATTCTTTTAGAGTCTACATATATGTAAATGCATAAGCATATGTGCGTGCATATGCATGTATATGTGTATGTAGATAGATACGTGTGTAGCAGTATGTGAAAACGCACACACATATATATTAGAAGGGCGGGGAAGAGCTGGGAATAAAAGGGGAAAAAATAATAAAGTAAAAAGTGCACAGCAGAGAACAAAAGGAAGCAAAAAAAAAGATGGACATCATGAATATTATGTGTTCTATTATCATACAGGCTTTCTTGAAATGGAAATTTGTTACATATTTTGATGTTCTGCTGGGTACATGACAATATTTTGTTTTGTTTTTCCTTCTTTATCTTTCATCTTCTATTTTGTTTTCTCTCATTTGGTTTTAATGTATTTGGTTTTAAATAAATAATTTTAAGGGTGTGCTAATACCTGCCCAAATTCATACAATAATATGTCACAATGTCACTTGTGAGACAAATGAGATCCTGGGTGGGAATATGCACTGCAAATAATCAAGTTCCATATAAAGTAAATCATTATTTTTTACACCAGATTTTAACTTTCTGTGTCTACCAGGATGGCTAGTACACAACAGATGTTTCATAAATGTTGGCTGAAGTCAATTGGTTGTAAGCTTTAGAAACTCTTCTTATTCCCTATATTCCCTAATGAATCTAAAATGACTGACAACATCTAATCAGATCCAAATGTACTATACAAAGAAAATGAATTTCTTCTTTAAGTGCCCAGCCTCCTCTGAAATTAGATTTTTGGTAACATCTGTAGATTCTTGGTGGTTATGCCAAGAGAATATAACTTCCCAAAGTTCTTTAAAAAACTGGAAAAATTTTGAGCATAGGGTTATGATGGACAGTGCACCTACAATGAGAGAACCTATTTGGTCAGAAAAAGGTCATAACTATATTTGGATGCAAAGTGAACTATTTTAGACTACTAAGAAATAGAGGGTTTAGAATTTTATGGGAGAAGAAGAGAATCATAGAGATAGTTATTATAGGGTTTTGGAAAACTGAACTATTATAACAGAGCAGGAGAGAGAAACTTATAACCCCTTAACTGAAGCTCATGATACCAAATAAGGAATATCTATCTGCATGGAGTTAAAGAACTCAAAATCAGGATTACAGATGATTTGTTAACTCCCTGTAAAAGTTAAAGGTCAGGAAAAGGGAAGAAAAGAAAGACCAAAATATGTATTAGAACCCTAGATAGAACTTTTCTTCTGATTAAACCTAAGTACACAACAATGATCTGTTTTTTTTTTTTTTTTTTTTTTTTACTAATGGCAAATTTTTCTCCTTCAAGTTTCACAACTAGCTCTTGTCTGTATACTATGGATAAATGTTTAAGTTATTAGTGCTTATTTCTAAGATGTCTATTTAGATTAAAGTGTGAGGAAAATGTTAAAGATCAGATCAATGAATCATTCTGAGTATATCCTGAAATCACTTCCAGCACCCTTGTTTCATGTACAATCTTTAGAATTTTAAACTATTTCCAAAGGAGGTGGCTTCCTTCAAACTCAGTGTCTTAAGGCATTGGACTAGGTCACTTTGGTTCTAATGCTGGATATTTCTATCTCTGTGCCTTCCATCGAGTTATTTCACACACATTCCCTCCCTGGCCCTTTCTCTACCCTCCCTCACACTGTTTTCTGCCCCATCCTGACTTAAGATTTTCTCATCTGTAAAATGTTGGTTTAGACATGGGGCAGGTTACATGATTACACCTTCCAGCTCTAAATTCTATTAACTTTTATGACAATTCTTACCACATGTTAATTTGAATAGAGAAGCTATGTTATTTCAGATTCATTTTCAGTTCATAGAAATAGACTCATTACATCAAAATTCAACTGTGACCAAAATGTATATACATATTGAAACAATGTATTTACGTGGCACTTTTTAATGTTAGCTTTTGAATTAGTATATCTTTAAATTCTTTTTCTGAAGATTAGTTTTGTTTTTTCCTCCATGAATATCAGAATGTTTTCCCCAATTTAACATGAATCAAAAGCCAAATTTAAATAAAAGGGCTGTAATAATGCAAGTAATAATTATCTGTCATGTCTCATATTGTATACTTTAGGTATGGTCAATAATTTTGTATGTTCTGATACTTTCTGTAACTAAAATAAAATATTTTAAAATAAGCTATTAATTATAAAGGGCCTTCCCCTTAGTAGGTAATTATTACATGTCAATGGTACCATTTTAAGCTAGAGAGATATATGGATCATGCCCTTTACTGATGAATACATTAATCAATGAAAATGTACAATTCCTTAGTACTAGGAATAAAAGCAGAAAAGTCAAGGAAGTCCCTACTCCCAAGAAGCTCACATTGTAATTTCAGAAAATTCACTTTCAGGACAGAGGGAGAGGCCTGAAAGTTCTAATGAGGCCGTGATGGAGGAGATGGCAAGGTCCGAAGATCATACTATTAACTAAGTAGAGCCGATGACAAAGGGATCCCAGGAAGTGGAGGGGAGGGACTGGTGTACTTCCACTTCACTGGAATGAATAGTGACAATCAAAGCATGAGAGGAGGGAGGGAGTCCTCTGTAGCATGTCTTCCTTTCTTCAGGCCATTTCAAATGGGTTTGGGATTCAGTCAGCTTGTACATTAGCCCCTCTATCACTTCTTCCTCATTCTACCCATCATCACTTATTGTTTCAGGAGTTTCATTTACCTGTTTTGATCCATTCCCATTTGACTATAACTTTCCTGAAGATAAAGACTTAGGTACCACTTCTTTTATACTGCCCATAACATTCAGCCCAGTGATGAACACACAATAATTCCTGATTTATTTTTCTCCCAACCTAGATGACCTACATAAGTAGTGCAATTTCATTCCTATTTTTCAAGATGGAGGTTTGACATCATTTTCATAAGCTTAGTATCTGGATTTGAAAATCAACTAGCTCAATTGGCCCCAAGTAACAAATATGCTTTTCATTGCTCTTTCATTGTGAGCTGTGATTTTTAATTTAACCTTGAAAACCTCTGCACCTGATAAGTTTGTAACATCCAAAAAAAGAAATAAATAGCAGAAATATTGGTTTAATTCAGCATTATTTTATCAATTTGAAGGTCATCTGAAGTTCAAAATTAATAATTTTATGATCTGACACTATGCCAAACTTTCCCTAGAAAGTGCAAGAGTCAACCCATGAGAGTACTATCAGCTATCTCAGGTGAGGAATCCAGGACCTTTCTCTTTCCCACCCTAACTTTCACTGTCAAGGTCCTGTCAAAAACTAGACTCTCTCTCTCGGGGGGATGCTGAACCATGCTTCCACCTCTTTTGGAGATCCCCCAAAACCTGAATCAATTCTGACTGTAATCTCCTTTCCAAAGATTATTAATTAGCTAGGAATCATCTGTTCTAGCACTCCTTCCTATCTGACTGTTGCTTCCTTGCTGGATACTAAATAGCTCCTACACTTATGTAACTATATACTATGAAGCTGAAACTATCTGTAGCTATCACCTTCAAATAGAATGTAAACTCCTGAAGAACAAGGACTGACTTGCTTTTGTATTTGTATCTCCAGAGCTTTATACAGTGCAAAGCATATGGTATTTCCTTTTTTCTGCAAGTTCAAAAAGTATTTAGGAGAAGGCAGTCATACTGAGCATAGTCCTGGAGATCAGGCTTTGACCCGAAGTGTTTTCTATGAAATATTCCACTTCTGAGAGTTTTCTTGCCTACACACTATAAGTGAAGGTCTTTGATATTTGACAACCTTGTAGCTGGGGACATGTCTTTATAATAACCTTTACCAGAAGGACCCATAACTCTTATACTAAGTCTCTGCCTTGGAATTTCATTAATATGAAAAGCTGTGGCATTTGGGAGGATGACATTTTTTTTTTTAACAATTCCTAATTAGGTAGTATTCTTGTGTATAAAAGTTGCCATTAAACATATTCCATGGCACAGAGAAAAAAAAAGCAAGACTAGTAACTCTGACCCTCAGAATCATGATTGGAGGGATAAAGTAGCTTATGACTAATCTTTCTGACTCTTGAAAAGTTGAAGCCAAGTTAAACTACCAAAATCCACTTGAAGTAACAGACATTGAAAATGGCAATGATAATACAGAGTAACATTTAGACCAGACAATTAGTCATAGGTTCCATATGGATTTGGGAAAAATCTGATATGGCAGTCAGAATCATTTAGTTAAATAATATTAAACAGACAAGAATAGAGTATTTAAACTGGAGTTTTCTCTCCTGGTTATTAATATTTAAACAAAGCAGATGTGTAAACTATTTTATCTTGGTCATAAGAGGCACATTTGCTAGGACTGCTCTAATAAATTTAAAAGACATCACTGTTCTAGCACCACGTCCCTTAGAAAGTTAACATTCATCTAACCATATGCATACACTCTCAAACATCAGAGATATGATCTAGAGTTTGCTTGAATATAATTGTAGTAAAATACCACCCTAAATCACTAAATAGAAAGTTATATAGCCAAAGAATTATTTCTAAATTTCTTTGAAAAGTCAGCCATTGATGAAGAGTCTGATATTCTCAGGTGGTAAATCTTTATCAAAAGTAAAACAAAATGCATTGGATTAGGTAACAGGAAACCTGAATTATAATCCCAAACCTGCCAAAATGGCTAGATTCCTAATGTCCCTGACTGCTCTAAATTCTACAACACAAAAGCTGAATTGTGGAAAAAGAAAAAGTTGTTTACTTATGTAACAACCACACTCCTTTCTAGCCATTATTAACTAAGGCATTCATTTGATGGGACCTCTGATAAGTATTTAATTTCTGTGCGAAGAAGTAAGTGAAGGTACTTGGGAGCTTTCAGATAGTCATTTTTTTTTTAAACTAATCTAGATCTCATAAGCCTTCATGAAGCCCCAATAGATCCTATTGGGACTGTAAGATTTTCTAAATGGGGCTCAAATATTCTGTATCAGAGTCCCTCAGCTATATGACCTCTACTGGGCCAAAAAGATTTATAGAATCATAGAGCTCTAGATCTTAGAAAGAGAAGAGCTCTTAAGATGTCATTCTTGTTTTAAGGCATAGAAAAAATTGTTTTTCCCCATTTTGGGTGATGCACCTGAGGTCTAGAGAAACTCAGTGATTTGATCATAATCACATAGTTTAAAAATCAATTTATTCAATCATTATTCTTGTCATCATCGTTTTTCAAAAGGTGAATATTAGTTTTAATGTTGGCATGTTCCTGCATTGGAATCAAAGAAAATTTATTTGACACATTTATCTCAATTGCTAGTACAACTCCATTTCACTCAAAATAATATTGAAATGAATAATTAAAACAGTAAATGATAATCACTTACCCAGGATTATACAACATGACAGCTGAGAGATTCTCACATGATTTTGAAAGGTCAGTCATTGACAAACTGAAGGAAGACAAAAGTCCACTCTAAAACCAGAGCACAAAACATGTCTATTAACTTTTGCAATAATCAAAATCCAGCAGATAGATTATCTAACCAGCTTTGTTTTAATTGCTGAAAATCCAGCACACAAATGAGAAGTATCACATTTCAAGAAACTTATTTTCTTGGTATATGTACTGGTTGGCCCAAGGCAGAATGCAATTTCTCCATGCCTGAGTGGAAAGTTTATATGAGCTGTTTTAGCTGAAAAAAAAAAAAAAACTGCATTTGGAGGCCAATGAGCAGTACTGCAAAGCCTCTCTTTTTAGTTAGCTAGTCCTTGGGTATCAGACACAATCTATCTCTAGGTCATTAAAAGCTTTTCCAGTCTGATCAGACCTGCCACCGCTTAGACATCTTCAAGATGGCAAGAATCTTCAAGAAGACCAGGACATCTCCATGTCATGAAAAGACTTTCAGTAAAAAGCACAAATGTATTCTGTTTAGAATTTTAAATACTGATGTATTATGAGGCAGAGAAATGATGTATACCACTGTATAAATATGTTCCAAGCTAAATTCCCTAAAATCATTAAAGTAAGTACTGGGCATTCCACAGTGGCAGATTACAAAGGGCTCTGAGGATAGGGAAATTCTCCCCAATAGTCAAAGTAGAGATAGGAATGTCAAAATTAAATCTTAAAATGTTAAATTTACATTTGGGAGCTGGAAGGCCATCTAGCCATACTACCTAACTTTACAAATGAAGAACTGATGGAGAGCAATTTGGAACTGTGCTCAAAAAGTTATCAAACTGTGCATACCCTCTGATCCAGCAGTGTTTCTACTGGGCTTATACCCCAAAGAGATACTAAAGAAGGGAAAGGGACCTGTATGTGCCAAAATGTTTGTGGCAGCCCTGTTTGTAATGGCTAGAAGCTATAAAATGAATGGATGCCCATCAATTGGAGAATGATTGAGTAAATTGTGGTATATGAACTTTATGGAATATTATTGTTCTGTAAGAAATGACCAGCAGGATGAATACAGAGAGGACTGGCGAGACTTACATGAACTGATGCTGAGTGAAATGACCAGAACCAGGAGATCATTATATACCTCAACAATGATACTGTTTGAGGATGTATTCTGATGGAAGGGAATCTCTTCGATAAAGAGAGCTAATTCAGTTTCAATTGATCAAGGATGGACAGAAGCAGCTACATCCAAAGAAAGAACACTGGGAAATGAATATAAACTGCTTGCATTTTTGTTTTTCTTCCCGGGTTATTTATACCTTCCGAATCCAATTCTTCCTGTGCAACAAGAAAACTGTTTGGTTTTGCACACATATATTGTATCTAGATATACTGTGACATATTTAACATGTAAAGGACTGCTTGCCATCTGGGGGA
Organism: Antechinus flavipes; assembly: GCF_016432865.1. Lineage (NCBI taxonomy): Eukaryota > Metazoa > Chordata > Mammalia > Dasyuromorphia > Dasyuridae > Antechinus > Antechinus flavipes. The sequence continues at coordinate 162,533,281 of NC_067399.1, read as the reverse complement.
GATGGTGGAGGGAGGGAAGGGAAAAATTGGAACAAAAGTGAGTGCAAGGGATAATGCCATAAAAAATTACCCTGGCATAGGTTCTGTCAATAAAAAGTTATGAAAAAAAAAAAAAGAAACTCACAATTCTACCAAAAAAAACAAACAAACAAACAAACAAAACAAACAAACAAACAAAAAAACAAATGAAGAACTGAGGCTCAGGGTAACTTGCCACACAGGTTACCAGGGCATAAGCAGCAAAGTTGAGATTCATACCTGGTTTACTGACTCCAAATCCACCATATTTTGCAGTATACTATCTGTCAAAGGGAAGACAGATAATCTAGGGACTTTAATGCTATTTTTCCCCAAGAAGCAGAAAGCTACATCTTTTCCTCCTCCTAAACAACAATGCCAGAGACCAGCTGAAAGAACACTCTGCTGGAATAGACAGGAATATATCTAGTGGTATATAACAGGAATATATCAAGGAATATAATAGTGGCAAGACTAAGGTTTTCAAGTTTCCAAACTAGTTCTGATAATAAGGTAACACAAAAATGACAAAATCATCATAAAATCATTATCTGTGACATATCTAAGGAGGTTTTGAATCTGTCCTCAGTTTCTGTAATTTTCTTCCTTGCTCCCAGGGAAACTGTCCTCCCAAGGACAAACTGAAGGAAGACAAAAGTCCACTCTAAAAACAGAGCACAAAACATGTCTATTAACTTTGTCAAAAATCAAAATCTAGCAGATAGATTATCTAATCAGCTTTGTTTTAATTGCTGAAAATCCAGCACACAAATGAGAAGTATCACATTTCAAGAAACTTATTTTCTTGGTATATGTACTGGTTGGCCCAAGGCAGAATGCAATTTCTCCATGCCTGAGTGGAAAGTTTATATGAGCTGTTATAGCTGAAAAAAAAAAAAAAAAAACTGCATTTGGAGGCCAATGAGCAATACTGCAAAGCCTCTCTTTTTAGTTAGCTAGTCCTTGGGTATCAGACACAGCCCATACCACCAAACTTCATTTTTTCTTACTTCAAATTAAAACTACCAATCACCTAAGCTAGTCTCAAGGAGCAGATGATCTGAAAAAACTGATTCTCTTCTAGACTTCTCTATTAATGTTGAGAAAGCACCATCTTCCTAGGTCACCCAGATTTGAAAGCTAAGTTCATCCTTAATTCCTCACTCCTCCTCATCCCACTGTATCTCATCTGTTGCAAAGGTTTGTTCATTTTACCTCCAACTTCTTGGCTTTAACACAGGTATCACCTTGGTACAGGATCCCATTGCTTCATGCTTCACTATTTCAATAATCTGCTAGTTGGTTTCCATGCCTCAAATATCTCCCCACTTGAAAGTATTAATCACTTCAAATTAATCTTCCTCAAGTCCCCTTTTCCCATAAATGCCAATGGCTCCCTATCATTTCCATGATTCGATATGAAGTCATGTTTGTCATTCAAAGCCTTTTACCCCCTGACTTGTCCTCTATCTTCTCAGTCTTCTTATACCTTACCATCCCTCACAGTCTGTGATTAGACACTTTCTCTAAAGATTCTGAGCATTTCCACTGGCTGTCCCCAAGTCAGCTCTACCTCCTAGGTTTTGTGACTCCTTTCAAGTCCCAGCTGAAATGCCATCTTTTGTAAGAAGATTTTTCCTGTCTCTCTAATACTAATGCCTTCATTCTACTGATTACTTCCAATTTATTGTGTATAGCTATTATTTGTACATATTGTCATCAGATTGTCTCCTTCATTAGATTATGAGATCCTTGAGAACAAGAACTGTCTAGCACATAATAAATGCAAAATAAATGTCTACTGAATGACTACATGAAATTAGGTAGTTATAATCTACCATACACATGGAACTCCCACCTTTTGCCCCAAAGAAAAGTAATAAACACACTTGGTAAAATTTGGGTCGTTGGGAAGAGTTGAATTGTGGGGGTTCTGTTGTGCTTTTATTGCTACTCTACATGATATCTACCAGAGTCCCCAAATGTGTAGAGCCAGGAAGAGAAAACTCATAAAATCAGCACTGCCTAGCAACATGAAGATCCCAACCTCTACATTCCCTCCTCCTTGACTGTACAAATGGCTCTAAGTCTAACAAATAACAAACATCTCCAAAATTCAGACTGGTTACAATGTATCACTTGTAATTAATTTAATTTCTCTTACCTTTCTCTTTTCCCTAAGTTTGGCAGCTTCCTTGGGGTGGTTAAAGCGAAACATATTGGTTCTCCCAAGAAGTATAACAGCACCTAAGAAAATATATGGGTTGTTATTAACATGCAACCTTGACTTATACACTTATTTGGTGGTACCTGAAGTCAGATTTCTATAACTGAAATTTAATCTCTAGTTAATGACCAAAAGAGAGAAAAGGTATTGCTTGGCAATTTAACTTATAAAACCTTATAAAAATATAAAGATTTTGTTCTTCCTATTAAATTTAAAAGTTCTGAATGGTTCTTATATTTCTAAAGTACAATGGATTATTAGCTATGTATGAGAAAAATGATACAACTAAGGTACTGTCATATGAATGTTATGATTTTTAACACTTGGTATCTACCACTTAACTAGACTTTTAATTAATCAAAACTTATTTTCTAAACAAAGACAAATGTCCCAGCAATTTTTTTGGAAGCAAAGATCTACAAACAAAGTGGATATCCATCGATTGAGAAACAGTTAAATAAACTGTGATGTAGAAACACAATGGAATATTAATTGTACTCTAAAAAGCACTAAATATATGGAAGTGAAAGAAATATTAGAAAAATAAATAAAACAGGGTCAAGTAGAATCATAATCACACATAAAAATAAAAATTTAAAAAAAAAACAAGGAACCAAAGTTGAACAATGTTGAAAAAGAAGAAATGAACCTCTTTATTTTGGGGGAAAGGTGGAGGATTTTGTTCAGTAGAGTGAACACACCATTCCATCAGCCTAGTTTGGTTTAGCTACATTTTATCCGCTATCCTACAAGAGATTTATAAAATCACCAATATAACAAGGAGGAGTGGTGAGAGGAATAAATCCAAAAATAACTGTGATGTTAAAATAAAAGCTATGAACTGAACTTTTCAAAAATTAAACACTTCCTTCATTTACTGATGCAATTCATCAAAATTATGTATTTTTATAATACAAAACAATAATCAATTATGTCAAAGTCCACTTATTATAGTTGATCTGATTATTTTTTGGTGGTGTTTGTTACCGAAATGTCTAAAGACATGGATTCAATGTACCCTTATGTACATTAATGACATATTAGTGGGAGGGGGTGGAAATGGAATGGCATCTCACTCACATATGTCATGACATTTTAGGCAACAAGAATAACTATGAATTAATTATATGTCTCAGAAAATTGACAAAACAGTCCTCTCCCAAAAAGGAAAGCTCCCATGTAGCTGCAGGATATCTCGTTTACCTTTTCCCAAGAAGCTATTAGATCAAGAAAAGCTATGGTATTTACGTGATGTTAGACATAGTATGGAAATGATCAAAGGAGAGGTAAATCTGAAAATTGAAAGAATTAGGCTCTAGTTCTGGTTCTGCCACTAACCTATTTTATAATCTTGGACAAATCACTTCGTTTTTCTGGGCCTCAGTTTCCTCATCTGTAAGAAAAAAGGGGGGTTGGATTGATATGAGCTCTAAGGGGCCTTCAAGATCTAAAGTTAAATGAAATATTCCTTGATTGACTGTGAATCTGATTAATTACAGTAGGACTTTCTGCAAAATAGGAAACATTGGTTAGCCCATATTAAATTAATCATATAAATATTGTACTTTCTGTAACTATTAAGTGTATAACTACGTTGTATTTCTTTTGCATATATTTATAAAAATACATGTTGCTTCCCCTGATAGACTATACTCCTTGTATAGCCCAGAGACTGGACTATTTCATTTGTAGAATAGTGCCTAAAACACAATGGGCACTTAATAAAAATTTGATTGGTGGTTAAAACATACTTCTCTACTGACTGCTTTAGAATTTATAAGCTATCTAAAAATGTTCACATGAATTCCATTTTTTTTTTTGAAATTATGCAAACAGAAAGCTGAAGAAAAAGAACTACTTTTTTGTTTTGGTTTAAAAAAAAAATCAATTGAGTTTCGATATCATGCTTGGCTTGTAATTTTGGATTTTACAATCTGGACAGAAAGAATAAGCTTGAAAATGTGCCCATTTTTAACCCTTTATGTACAGCAATAATATTTAATATTATCAATTTCATCTATGGAACATGATAGTTAAGCGCCACAAACTTTAATCTTTCTAATAATGATCCCTCCCTCCAAAATACAAATAAAGGAAAAAACCTGCTATTCTACTTGGCAAAATTATTTTATTTTTTATATTTGAATTTAAGGGTACAAGTAATAAAGAAGATTTAAAATAAGCCTCTTACTAATAATTTGTCACAATGTGTAGTAATGCATAATTACGCAGCAAAACAAAACAAAACAAAACAAAACACATGAACTCACTAGAGTTCAAGACAGGCTTGAGTTGTTCCCTGAGTTCTTTGTTCTGGATTTTACTGGCTTTGGAATTCTTAATTTCCAATATTATGTAAACTCATTATTCCATAAGTGAAAGGAAAGGGAAGTCTATCTCTGAAGGAAGGCAAAAATTCAAAAAACAGTCTAAGTTCTTCTTCATTTCAAAGGTCCAAGAAAAGATTTTTATTTCCATCTCCTACTTCCTTCAGCAGCAAATGGTTTTATGTATATTTTAATCTTCCGTAGAGTTTAAGACATGTCTTCAATACTTAAATACACTGACACTAAACACAAAGAGGCACATTTTTGGTGAGAAAGACAAATTCTAAGCTTAATTTTCATTCCATTTGATAAGCCTTCAATCAAAACAACAGGAACAAAAGTCGATCAAAAACTAAGTTTGATACTACTCTGCTTTGAAAGTTTCTATATCCCACCTTCTAGGCAGCTGTGTCAAACTCAACTATGAATGTATACCTGCTGACAGCATAGTAACACAGAAAACCAAAAATTAGCATTAATTTGTGGTAGTTCCATCAGCTAGGGGGAGCCATAGGGCACAGAGTGCTGGGCCTGGAGTCTGGAAGATTCTTTTTTCATGATTCAAATGTGACCTCAGGCACTTGCTGGCTGTGTGACCCTGGGAAAGTCACTTAGCCCTTGTCTAAGGAAACCCCAAGACAAACCAGGATCTTTGCCAAGAAAACTCCAACTGGGGTCACAAAGAGTTAATCAGGCATGACTGAAACAAATGAACAACATGCTATATTTTTATTTTGTTAAAATTTCCCAATTACATCTTTTTATTTTTTAATATTTTATTTTTTTATAATACCTTTTTATTTACAAGATATATATGTATGCATTGATAATTTTTCAGCATTGACAGTTGCAAAACCTTTTGTTCCAATTTTTCCCCTCCTTCCCCCGCCCCACTATCCAAGATGGCAGGTTGACCAATAGATGTAAAATATGTTAAAGTATAAGTTACATACAATATACGTATACATGTCCATACAGTTATTTTGCTGTACAAAAGAATCAGACTTTAAAGTAGTGTACAATTAATCTGTGAAGGAAATCAAAAATGCAGGTGGATAAAAATAAGAGGGATTGGAAATTCTATGTAGTGGATCATACTCCTCTCCCAGAGTTCTTTTAATGGGTGCAGCTGGTTCAATTCATTACTGCTCTATTAAAATTGATTTGGTTCATCTCATTGTTAAAGAGGGCCACATCCATCAGAATTGATCATCATACAGTATTGTTGTTGAAGTGTATAATGATCTCCTGGCCCGGCTCATTTCACTCAGCATCAGTTCATATAAGTCTTTCCAGGCCTTTCTGAAATCATCCTGCTGGTCATTTCTTACAGAACAATAATATTCCATAATATCCATATACCACAATTTATTCAGCTATTCTCCAACTGATGGGCATACACTCAGTTTCCAATTTCTGGCCACTACAAAGAGACCTGCCACAAACATTCTTGCACATACAGGTCCCTTTCCCTACTTTAAGATCTCTTTGGGATATAAGCCCAATAGTAACATTGCTGGATCAAAGGGTATGCACAGTTTGATAACTTTTTGAGCATAGTTCCAAATTGCTCTCCAGAATGGCTGGATGTGTTCACAATTCCACCAACAATGTATCAGTGTCCCTGTTTTCCCACATGCCCTCCAACATCCCGCTGTTTTTCTCTGTCATCCTAGCCAATCTGTCAGGTGTGTGTAGTGGTATCTCACAGTTGTCTTAATTTGCATTTCTCTGATTAATAATGACTTGGAGCATCTTTTCATATGGCTAAAAATAGTTTCAATTTCTTCATCTGAGAATTGTCTGTTCCTATCCTTTGACCATTTATCACTTGGAGAATGTCTTGATTTCTTATAAATTAGAGTCAATTCTCTATATATTTTGGAAATGAGGCCTTTATCAGAACATTTGACTGTAAAAATCTTTTCCAAGTTTATTGCTTCCATTCTAATCTTGTCTGTATTAGTTTTGTTTGTACAAAAATTTTTCAATTTGATAGTCAAATTTTTCTATTTTGTGATCAGTAATGATCTCTAGTTCTTCTTTGGTCATAAATTACTTCCTCTTCCACAGGTCTGAGAGGTAAACTATCCTGTGTTCCTCTAATTTATTTATATAATCTCATTCTTTATGTCTAGGTCATGAAGCCATGTTGACCTTATCTTGGTATGGTGTTAAGTATGGGTCAATGCCTAATTTCTGCAATACTAAGTTTCCAATTTTCCCAGCAATTTTTGTTAAACAGTGAGTTCTTATCCCAAAAGCTGGGGTCTTCTGGTTTGTCAAACACGAGAGTATTAAAGTTATTGGCTGTTTTGTGCTTTGAATCTAAGCTATTCCACTGATTAACTAGTCTATTTCTTAGCCAATATCAAATGGTTTTGGTAACTACTGCTTTATAATATAATTTTAGATCTGGTACAGCTAGGCCATCTTCATTTGATTTTTTTTTTCATTAATCCCCTTGAAATTCTTGACCTTTAGTTTTTCCATATAAACTTTGTTGTTATTTTTTCTAGGTAATTAAAATAGTTTTTTGGGAGTCTGATTGATATAGTGCTAAATAAATAAATTAGTTTAGGTAGTATTGTCATCTTTATTATATTTGCTCATCCTATCCAAGAGCATTTAATATTTTTCCAATTGGTTAGATCAGACTTAATTTGTATGGAAAGTGTTTTGTAGTTTTGCTCATAAAGTTTCTGATTTTCCCTTGGCAGATAGATTCCTAAATATTTTATACTATCAGTAGTTATTTTAAATGAAATTTCTTTTGGTAACTGTTGGATTTTGTTACTGATATATAAGAATGCTGGTGACTTATGTGGGTTTATTTTGTATCCTGCAACTTTGCTAAAGGTGTGGATTATTTCTAATAGCTTTTCAGTAGAATCTCTGGGGTTCTCTAAGTAGACTATCATATCATCTGCAAAGAGTGATAGTTTGATTTCCTCATTATCTATTCTAATTCCTTTAATCTTTTTCTCAACTCTTATTGCCAAAGCTAGCATTTCTAATACAATATTGAATAATAATGGTGATAGGGGGCAACCTTGTTTTACTCCTGATCTTACTGGGAATGGTTCCAGTTTATCCCCATTACATATAATGCTTACTGAGGGTTTTAAATAGATGTTACTGATTATTTTAAGGAAAAGTCCATTTATTCCTATGCTCTCAAATGTTTCTAATAGGAATGGATGTTGGATTTTATCAAATGCTTTTTCTGCAACTACTGAGATGATCATTTTTTTTGTCAATTTGGTTATTAATATGGTCAATTATACTAATAGTTTTCCTAATATTGAACTAGCCCTGCATTGCTGGTATAAATCCTATTTGATCATGATGTATTATTCTGGGGATGATTTTCTGTAACCTTTTTGCTAATATCTTATTTAAGATTTTAGCATCAATATTCGTTAGGGAGATTGGTCTATAATTTTCTTTCTCAGTTTTCAGCCTACCTGGTTTAGGTATCAGTACCATGTCTCTGTCATAAAAGGAGTTTGGTAGGACTCCTTCATTCCCTATTTTTTCAAATAGTTTATATAGCATTGGAGTTAATTGTTCTTTAAATGTTTGGTAGAATTCACATGTAAATCCTTCTGGTCCTGGGGATTTTTTCTTAGGGAGTTGATTAATAGCTTGTTCTATTTCTTTTTCTGACATGGGACTATTTAAGCAATTTACTTCTTCCTCTGTTAATCTGGGAAGCCTATATTTTTGGCGGTAGTCATCCATTTCACTTAGGTTATCAAACTTACTGGCATTAAATTGGGCAAAGTAACTCCTTATTATTGCTCTAATTTCTTCTTCATTGGTAGAAAGTTCTCCCTTTTCATTTTTAAGACTAACAATTTGATTTTCCTCTTTCCTTTTTCTAATCAGATTTACCAAAGGTTTATCTATTTTATTGGTTTTTTCATAAAACCAACTCTTAGTTTTATTTATTAATTCAATAGTTTTTACTTTAAATATTATTAATTTCTCCTTTTAATTTTAAAATTTCAAGTTTAGTATTTGATTGGGAGTTTTTAATTTGGTCTTTTTCTAGCTTTTTAAGTTGCAAGCCCAATTCATTGGTCTTCTCTTTCTCTATTTTATTCAAGTAAGCCTCTAAAGATATAAAATTTCCCCTTATTACCACTTTGGCTGCATCCCACAAATTTTGGTATGATGTCTCATCGTTGTCATTATCTTGAGTGAAATTATTAATTGTGTCTATAATTTGCTGTTTCACCCAATCATTCTTTAAGATGAGGTTATTTAATTTCCAATTACTTTTTGGTCTATTTACCTTTGATATTTTGTTGAATGTAGTTTTTATTGCAACATGATCTGAAAATTATGATACACAATAAGTATACATGACCAAACTGTTATTTTGCTGTACAAAAAGAATCGGACTCTGAAATATTGTACAATTAGCCTGTGAAGGAAATCCAAAATGCAGGCAGGCAAAAATAGAGGGATTGGGAATTCAATACAATGGTTCTTAGTCATCTCCCAGAGTTCTTTCACTGGGTGCAGCTGGTTCAGTTCATTACTGCTCCATTGGAACTGATTTGGTTCATCTCATTGCTGAGGATGGCCACGTCCATCAGAACTGATCATCATATAGTATTATTGTTGAAGTATATAATGATTTCCTGGCCTTGCTCATTTCACTCAGCATCAGTTCTTGTAAGTCTCTCCAGGCCTTTCTGAAATCATCCCATTGGTCATTTTTTACCAAACAACAATATTCCATAATATTCATATACCACAATTTATTCAGCCATTCTCCAATTGATGGGCATCTACTCAGTTTCCAGTTTCTGGCCACTACAAAGAGGGCTGCCACAAACATTCTTGCACATACAGGTCCCTTTCCCTGCTTTAAGATCTCTTTGGGATATAAGCTCAGTAGTAACACTGCTGAATCAAAAGGTATGCACAGTTTGATAACTTTTTGAGCATAATTCCAAATTACTCTCCAGAATGATTGGATGTATTCACAATTCCACCAACAATGTATTAGTGTCCCTGTTTTCCCACGTCCCCTCCAACATTCGGCATTATCTTTCCCTGTCATTCTAGCCAGTCTGACAGGTGTGTAATGGTATCTCAAAGTTGAAAGACCTCACCATTTAGATCTCAACTCTGTTCACCAATCCATTCCTTTAAACTTCTACTGTCGACAGAACTCTCCCAAATGGGCTTTTTCTTAACCAAACACAATGGCCTTTTTCTTCCCTTGCTTTCTGTGATGTCTCAAGCACCTCATATAGCTGACCATTACCTTTTTTGACAATGCAGACTGCCCTAGAGTTCTGGGATAAATTGCTGGCTTCTCATCCTCCTCCAGGATCTTATATAATTCTATTGTCCAAGATTCCAATCTTAGTGCTCCTCTCTTCTCTATCAACAGTCTTCCTGAGAAGATCTCTAACTGTCCTTATAGATTTAAATATCACCTTGACATGGGATTATTTTTCGAAGAAAAAAATATTACATCCCAAATCTCTCTATATATTTTAGTCACATTTCCAACACTATATATAGTACTTACAAAACCAACATAGTCCAGACTGAATTGTCTACTATTTCTTTCCTAATTTCTCTATTTCTCTTGATTTCTCCCTTCTTTCCTCTCTTACTTCATAAACTAGATAACCTGCCAGGTCCTTTAATACAATATTTAACTTGGTCCCTCAAATATAACTATTTCATTCAGTGGCTTAGAATAATATAAATATACTACAAAGTAGGGATATGGAGAAATAGAAAAGACATAGAAAAGGAAAGCTGGAACAATGCTCAATAAACATTTATTAAGTGCCTTTGACACACCAAGCACTGAATTAAATGCTGGGGACACAAAGACAAAATTAAACATAATTCCTGACTTCACCCATATAAAAATATGACCTGGGCCAAATCTCTTGCTGTGAAAAGGAGAAGAAAATAATTTTGTATAAATTTTACATTTATTTGTGTGTCTCTTGTTCTGCTATCACAATAGATTCATATGCATATGTATTTTCTCACACATTAGAAATTAAGCTCCTTAAGAACAAGTGCTATTTCATTTAGCACACAGCAGGCAGTGAATAAATGTTTGATGAACTAAATTGAATTCCTTCTCCTTCATTTTCCTCACTCTCAGGATCTAGAACATAAGACAGTTTATGTTAACATCACAGTTTACCTACACTGTGAATTGTATGAGCATTGTTTTAATTAGGGAAATGAGTTTCAACTTCCATTCAATGAATTTGTAAGTGAACTTTTGGAACATAATTTCCTGGAAAATTGAGTTTGGTGCTTCAGCATACCCCTGGGCAAACCAATAATCACTAGTGGCCAGACGGTCATATGCTTCAGGGTAGCCCAAGAGAAATCCTCAAACACCCCATTGACCTTAGCACCCGCCATCCACTACCACCAGAACACTGGCTCAGCACCAAGTAAAGTGCCAGAATCCTATGGACTCTACCTATGTCAGCCATAATCCACTCCCATCCCTCAGTGCAGCACCAGACAGTAGGATGCCCCTTGAGATTCAGGGCAAAATCATTGCAGCACCAGGCAAACAAATTCTGCAGTTCCTAGCACAAGTATCCTGAAACAGTGCCCCTTTCATTCCATGAGCAGATCTCAAATTTGAAAGGAAAAACAAACAAAAAAACAAAAATAAAAACAAAAAAAAATCTAACCACAGAAAATTATTATAGTGACAGGGAAGATCAAAACAAAAACTCAGAAAAAAATAACAATGTCAAAGCACCTATAAACAAAATCCCAAAGAAAAATAGGAATTGGTCTCAAATCCAGAAAAAATTCATGGAAATGTTCAAAAAAGAACTTTAAAATCATATGAGAGAAGAAAAAATTGGAAAAATAAATGAAACTGATGTAAAAGAAATATTTAAAAAGAGCAAATAGCCTGGAAAAGAAAGAAATTGCTTAAAAAGTAGAATTGGCCTAATGAAAAAGGAAATACAAAACTCCACTGAAGAAAATAACTCCTTATAGAATACAATTGGCCAAATGGAAAGGGAAGTACAAAAGCTAAAAGAGGAAAACAACTCCCTAAAAGTGAGCAAGTAAAAGCTGTTGACTCTATAAGACATCAAGAATCGTTCAAATTCAAAAGGAAAAACTATATATACATATTTATACAATTATCTTGCTGCACAAGAAAAATCAGAACAAAAGGGGAGAAAATGAAAAAGAAAAAAAACAAGCAAGCAAGCAATAACAAAAAAGGTGAAAATAATGTGATTGTGATCCACATTCAGTCCCCACAGTCCTCTCTCTGGGTGCATATGGCTCTCTCCATCACAAGTCTATTGGAATTGGCTGAATCATCTTATTGTTGAAGAATCAAATCCATCACAATTAATCATCATATAATCTTGTTGCTGTACAATGTTCTTTTACTCATTTCACTTAGCACCAGTTCAGAGGCCTCTCTGAAATCATCCTGCTGATCATTTCTTATAGAATAATCATATCCCACAACAGTCATATACCATAACTTATTCAGCCATTCCCCAACTGATGGGCATCCATTCAGTTTCCAGTTTCTTGCCACTACAAAAAGGGTTGCCACAAACATTTTTGCACATGTGGGTCCCTTTCTCTCCTTTAAGATCCCTTTGGGATATAAGATCAGTAGTAACACTGGTGGATTAAAAGATATGCACATTTTGATTCCTTTGGGCACAGTTCCAAATTGCTCTCCAGAATGGATGGATCAGTTCACAACTCCACCAACAATGTATTACTGTCCCAGTTTTCCCACATCCCTTCCAACATTTATCATTATCTTTTCCTGTCATTTTAGCTAATCTGAGAGGTATGCAGTTATACTTGACAGCATCTTTCAAGGAATTACAAAGAAAAATTGCCCTGATATAACTGAGGACAGAATACATGTTGAAAGAATCTATCAATCACCTCTGGAAAGAGATTTCTTCCCCTGACCTCCTCCCCCCCCCAAAAAAAAAAAAAAAAAACCCTCAAGGAACATTATAGCCAAATTGCAGAACTATCAGATCAAGTTAAAAATACTGCAAGTCTCCAGAAAGAAGCAATTCAAATATCAGGGAGTCACAATCAGGATTACATAGGACTTAGGACCTGTAACACTAAAAGATCAGATGTCATGTGACAAGATATTCCACAGCAAGCAAAAGACCTAGGACTATAAATATAAAATCATTTATCCAGTGAAATTAAGCATAATATTTCAAGGCAGGGGGAAGAAAGTGCATTTAATAAAATAGAAGGATTTCAAGATTTCATAAGGAAAAGACCAGAATTAGGGGCAAGGGGGGAGTGATCTCCTATATCAAAACTCAAGAGAAGCTTTAAAAGGTAAAAAGGGAAAAGAAAACAAGGAATCCAGTTGAGCTGAACTGTTTAAATCCCTATGAAAAAATGATACTTATATTCCTAAAAATTATACCATTTAAAGCATGGCTAGAAGGAATTGATTTAAACATGAAGGTTGCTGTAATAAGCAAATTAGGAGAACAAGGGATAATCTACCTCTCAAGTCTGTGGAAAAGAGAAGAATTTATGACAAAAGAAGAACTAAAGAACATTATGAAATGCAAGATTGATAATTTTGATTACATTAACTAAAAAGTTTTTGCATAAACAAAATAGATTTAAAAGAAAAGCAGAAACCTGAGGTGAAAATTTACGGAATCAGTGTTTCTGATAAAGACTTCATTTCTAAAATATATAGACAACTGATTCAAATTTATAATACAAGCCATTCCCCAACGGACAAATGGTCAAAGGATAAGTATAGACAATTTCCAGATTAAAAAAATTAAAGCCATTTCTAGTTATATGAAAAAATGCTCTAAATCATTATTGATTAGAGAAGTGCAAATTAAGACAATTCTGAAGTACCATTTCAAACCTTTCAGATTAGCTAAGATTACAGGAAAAAATAATGATAAATACTGGAGAGAATATGGGAAAATGAGACAGTAATGCATTGTTGGGGGATTTGTAAACTGATCCAACCATTCTAGAGAGTAATTTGGAACTATGCTCAAAGGTCTGAACATACCATTTAATCCAGCATTGTCTCTCCTGGATCTGTATCCCAGAGATCATCAAAGAAGGAAAAGGACCTACATGTGCAAAATGTTTATAGGAGCCATTTTTGTACTGGCAAAGAACTAAAAATCTAGTGGATCCTCATCAGTTCAAGAATGGCTGAAGAAGTTATATTGTATGAATATAATGGAATATTATTGTTCCATAAAAAAATGATCAAGTGGGCTGATTTCAGAAACACCTGGAAAGACTTATATGAACTGATGCTGTGTAAAATGAGCAGAATCAAGAGACCATTGGATACAGTAACAAGATTTTATGATGATCAACTGTGTTGAACTTGGCTCTTTTCAACAATGAGATGATCCAAGACAATTCTTATAGATTTATGATGGAAAGTGTCAACCACATCCAGAGAAAGAACTATGGAAACTGACTGTGGATCAAAGCATAGTATTTGCACATTTTTTTGGGTTTTGTTTTTTTCTTTCTCATTTTTCCCTTTGATCTGATTTTCTTGTATACCATAATGAATATGGAATTATGTTTAGATGAATTGCATAACTGACCTATTATCAGATGGCTTGCTATCTAAAAGAGTGAGAAGGGAAACAGAAGTGGAGAAAAATCTGAAAAAAAAAAAAAGATTCTGCAGGGGTGAATGTTGAACACTATCTTTGCAAATTAAAACAACTCTGAGCTACCATCCCACATCTATCAGATTGGCTAATATGAGAAAAAAGGAAAAATTGGCACACTAATGCATTATTGGTGAAGTTGTGAACTGATCAAATCATTCTGGAGAGCAATTTGGAACTATGCCCAAAGGACAATCAAACTAATTGACCCAACACTATCACTACCAGGTCTGTATACCCAAAAGATCATACAAAAGGGGAGAGGTAAAAATATTTAAAGCAGTCCTTCTCATGGTGGCAAAATATTGGAAATTAAGGGGATACTAATTAATTGGGGATGGCTGAAAAAGCTGTCATAAACTGGAAAACTACTATGCAATAAAAAGTTATAAGCATGAAGATTTCAGAAAAACTCAAAAAAATATGAAAGAACTGATGTAAAGTGAAATGAGCAGAACCAGGAAACCATTATTCACAGTATCAGCAACATTATGTGATGATCAATTATGAATGATTCAGCTCTTCTCAACAATACAATGATCTAAGTCAAGTACAAAGAACTAGTGTAGGAAAATGCTATCCATATCCAAATAAAGAACTGATAGAATCTGAACGTTGGTCAAAGTATACTTCTTTCACTTACTTTATTCTTTTTTATGTTTCCTTTTTCCTTTTGATCTTTTTCCCCACAGCTGTTGACTAATATGGAAATATATTTTACATGACAGCACATGTATAACCTGTGTCAAATTTCCTACCATTTTAAGAAGAAAGGAGAGAATGGAGAAAAATTTGGAGCACAAAATCTTGTAAAATTGAATACTAAAAATTATATTAACAAGTAACTGGGAGAAAATACTATTAAAAAAACAAATATAACAGATTTTTAAATGTGTGAAGAACATTATCCTCCTCCCTCATACTTCTAATTCTTTCTCTTTTCTCATCTAAACATTGATTTAATTTCTCAAGTGACATGGATCCCAACAGTGACTGTCCTCTAAACTCACTTGACTTTACCAGTGTGCCTCTTAAGACCACGAAGCCCAAAATTGTTTGCAATGCTCCATTTGGGATCTAATTAATATGAAATATTGGCTCCCTTCTAGATACTATAAATCCATTTCTGTAACATAATATTGCACTAGAATTTAGCAATTATATAACACAAATGAGATACTGACATTTTAGTTAACTAAAATCCCTGAATATTTCTGTTAGAAGCTATTGCTAAGCTAAAGAAGCTAAGACTAAGCCAGGTCTTCCTTTCCCTTACATTTGAGCAAAAGAAAGATTTTTGTCAACAGCTATGTTCCAGAAAGATTACCAAAATTTATCACTATTATATTTATTACATTAATATTATATTATATATCCCCACTAGAATTCATAATTCTAGTCTATGAAAATACCTTAAAATACTGACTCATGGAGAATATTGTTAAGTCCTTCCCATCTCTGAGTCACAAATTTGATAACTTTTCCTTTTATATCTTTAAGTCACTAATTATGATAGTGAAAAGTTAAGAACTTATAATAACAACCCTTCCAGACCTTTCCTCCACACTATCATGTTTCATTCATAAGAACTGTGGGGTATGGTTCTACCAGGTACAAATACATTTACTGTTCTAATATAAAACCCAGATAGTTCCATTTTGTCAACAAAAAGAGAAGATGAAAACTTTTATTCCCTATAGCAATATCTATATCCATTTCTTGATCTTTTATACTAGTAATCATACAAAAAAGTACAATGATTTTAATTTGGTTAGGGTTTTATGAATTTATGATAGTTCCTCAAAATCACTGCTTCCATTTTTAACTCTCAGAAAACACTTGCTGAATAATTCATCTTAGAACTTTTCTGAGAATGAACATCATTGGTCCAATAATTTCTGAGCTATTACTATGCCCCTTTATAAAATTTAAAAAAAATACTTTCAAGTTCTAATCTTTGGATAGTTCTGCCATTTCAAATAATTTCTCAAAAATAAAGAGTTTGTAATCACATCTTCTAAGTTCCTTCAGTACATAGATACAAATTAATGGATTGCCATCTCCTCCCCAAATATACATTTTAAATAATATTTACCAAAATACAAATGGATAGTTTTTGAGAGATAAAAGTTAATGTGTTATTAACTTGTACAAAAGGAAACAAAATCCCAGAATTCAATTAGGCATCCCTGGATTATGCTATCATTGAAGCAACCCCATTTTGAAACTAAGAATTGTTTCTAATATATAAATCAAACTTCTTTAAGAAAATTGGCCACAAAAAGATGGCTTAATCTTACACATTATATAGGAAATATCTTCATATAGAAACATGGAATATTAAGTGATAAGAACCTGTCCTAACTCTAAATGTCACTCAAAATGTCTACTTCAGCAGATCATTAGCTTAGTCATATAAATTTGCTCTAATTTCCCCTAATCTATGTTTTCCATGCTTACCACCCAGAAACATGCTCAAGTCTCCCCATACTTTGAAAAAATTTACAATTATTTTGTTCCAAGCTGACTTCATAATCACCTCTATGGATCACATTTCTGCTGAGTTCATATTTTTACTTATATATTCAATATCTGTCTCTCTGTACACTTAGAGGAATATTTTCTCATTTTATAATCCATGCAACAAATTTTGAGTTTGTCTAAGTAAGCCCAGTGATCCTTTGAGAGGGAAAAAAAACTAATATAATATGGTCACTTTCTCCCAAAATCCCTGTCACTTTAGGTTTAAAATCAATTCTTCTTTGGTCAAAAGTATAAAATAGCAGTTCCTCTGTTTCATCTATTTCCTTGGAGAGAAAATTCACAGCAAGAAAAGCCACATAACTGACTTATTTTTCCTTCTTCTATTCTATTCTATTCTACAGCAGTATTTTTTACTGTTACCAAAGTAAAGTTTATTCTCTATCAATAACAGCTTCAACTATTCATTTTCATCCTCCTACATTCTTTAACTATTGATATCATATTTTGTTCTTTCCGATAGTCTTCTAAAATTCATCCTTTTTTATCCCTAATACTTTAGTATAATCACACTTTCACCAAAGCAACTTCATTATTATTTGTCTTCCATTTCCCCTTATACCTAACAAATGTTACCCCATTCTTCATTTCTGTATCTACATTATTCATCTAATTGATCTATCCAACTCCCACTATTACTCCACAGTAAATTCACTGAACCTAGATGTGACTCTATGCTTATGATTCCAGTTTCTTCTATACTTTTCCTTCTTTATTTCATATTTATTATTTTCTGTCAACACTTTGCATATCCTACTCCATTCCCTTCCTTAAATATCACATTCTGACTAAGAATATGTTCTCCATCAATCCATTCAGAACAAATGCTTACACATCCTCAAAGCCCATATTTTAAATGTTATTCCTCTTATCTCAACTAAAATGTAAAGCTGAAGTTAATATTCTAAAAAGAAAATCAGGAAGATAAGAACCGATAAGCCTAAGAAAAAAGGAAAGAGGGTAAAGAATATGCCAAACCTTCTTACTTACATAAGCAGAGAGAATAACTACTTTTGAACCTTTACATAACAAGCACTGATAAAGCTATTCCCTATTACACACTGAAACAGCCAATCTACTGTATGAAGGAGAGAAATCTGCTAGAGAAAATCAATGATGGCATATATTGATGTAATCACAGGACCTTTTTGGTGGCATTTTTAAGTGGGCAAGAGTTTCTACTACTGATATATTGGCACTATTGGCCAGATAAATTTTATGCTGAAGATACACTGTCTTTTTTGTCATCATTAAAAAACTGTTAAAATTTTCCACTGCTCTACTCATCAAGCAAGAAAGTGAGAATTATGTAAAAGGCTCCTAAGTTCCACACTCAAGACAATCACCTACCTTTCCTTTCCAAGTGGTTTAACAGATGCAAATATATTTTAACACTCAAAACATTACACATTCAAATGTGCATCAGTGTAAATTCTCTAACTATGGTTTCTAAAGTACTTTAAAAATAAAAAATGAACATTCAATGGGAGAGCTACAATAAATAATATGTGAACCGCTAAGGCTATGATTAGTAAACAAGTAGACCAATGGGATCCATTAATGGTTAAACTTATTTACTTTTAGTAGGAGAAACAACATGACCAATTAGCCTTATCCATGTGTTCCCAAAAGTTCACAATGAGGAAGAGAGAAATACTCTGGCTTTCTACTTATTATTTCTTGTTCTTGCCTTCATTCTTACTTTTCTAAATTTCTTATTGGTGTTACAATCTTCTCAAACCCACCATCTTTATTTAATCCTAAAAATTAAAAATAAGCGAAGGTATGTTTCCTAGTGACCATATTCTAGATAGCAAAACTTTCAAGAAAAATGAATTTTGAATATCATTATCTAACTTCTCGATAGTATCCAATATGAAAAAAAAAAAAGAAAAAAAATCTAAAATAAATGATTTAGTCCACCAAGAACCGTACAAGAAATATAAATAGGGCAAGACTGTAACTAAACTGTTATCTTGTCCTGAAACTGCATCCTTCCTAACAAGAAGTGACTGTATTCTTCAGAGTAATGTGAACTATCAGTAGTTCACCATAGCCCCATTAGTTGAAGAGAACAATAAGAGCCAAAAAAATAATTTACAATTATGCTACTTGATATTATACAACTTCATTTTGGCCCTCACTGAAACAAGGCAATCATTTTATTTCTCCTTGATTCTCTTATCTCACTACTCCAACAGATGTTCTAAAATTGTTTCTCTCAGACCACTAAAGCTCCCTATCTATGTCTTTCTGCTGAAAACCTCACTTGTTTAGAAAATTGAGGCAATTTGCACAGAAATTAAAACTCCTTTTTTTTCCAGTTCTTATCATCTCAAAACCCCTTGACATTATCTGAATTCTTTCATCTTTCTCTAGTTTCAAAAAATAAGGGAACCTTTTTCCCTTTCCTTACCAAGATCAATGTGTACTTTTGATCTCTTTCTTCTACTTCAGCAGATCATTACTTTAGTCATGCAATTTTGCCCTAACTTTCCGTAATCTATGTTTTCCATGCTTATCACCAAGAAACATGCTCAAGAATCCCCATTCTTTAAAAAAACAAAAAACCTTTTACTATATTCTACCATTCCCTTGTATCCTGATTTTCCATCTGTTAATGAAAACCTCTTCTAACTACCTTGGATTAAATTGTGATACACTTAGTTATATTTATTCTCTTCACATTTATTTTGTATACCTTTAAATAGTACATTTTTATCTTCTGATAGACTGAAAATTCTTTAAGAATTGGATCTCTTTCATTTCTTTGTATTTGTATACCTAGCACATAGAATTCCATCTAGCACATAGTGAGTACTTAATAAATACTTGTCTCTTGATGAACTTTTTGATATTTATAGATAGGTACTGTCTAAAAGATTCCAATAAGTGGAATACTTAGATGTTAGCTTTCTCAAAGAAAAACAAAAAACAAAAACTAGACCATATATAACCAAGAAAAAAGTTTTTGAGGGGTTGTTTTCCCCACCTCTTTAGGGAAACGATAGAACAAAACTATGAATTTGATAACCAAAATGGGGAATAGATATGAGGGAAAGGTCATAGAGAACAAGCATATTCTGGGGATGGTAGAAAGAAAGAAAAATAAGACCTCTTAACTTTTTAACTTGAAGATTTTTTCTAATCCTATCATTTGTGGGGAAAACAAAAAGTTTTCTACAACAAGGTTATTCCCCTTAAAGCTAAGTGTCTTTTGGGAAAGACATTCTTGTAGTTATAAAAGATGACAAGCATTATAACTCATGTTTATAAGACATAAACTGGAAAAATGGGGTAGATGAGAAGAGCAGATGTAAAAATTATAACCTTCAACATAAGGACTATTTTCTTTCAGTGAGGAATAATAAGAGAAATTAGAAAAACATATTCCCAAAGAAAATCTGAAGCTCATTATTAACTATGTTAAGGTTAAAAACTACTGATGTACAAGTAAGGGACATGAGAGAATAGTTACATAATCCATTATTTCAAAATAAGCAGTAATATAAAAACTGAAATGAAAAATGAAAAACAAAATTCATTCAACTGAATTCATAATATTCTACGATGATATGCCAGAATTTTATAATAATGGACTCCAAAAACTAGTAAATAAAAATGTAAATGATTTGGACCTAGCTCCATATGGGGGGCAATGTTCCCCAAATTATACTGCCAAATACTCTAGATTTTTTCATCACTGAAAACAGAGGCATCTTTTTCTCTTTGGCATGGGAATTTCTTTAAGTTATGTACTAATTACTATTCTACTTTTTTTTTTACTCTTTTTTTTTATAGCTTTTTATTGACAAGTTATATACATGGGTAATTTTGCAGCATTGACAATTGCCAAACCTTTTGTTCCAATTTTTCTACTCCTTCTCTGGACTCCCTCCTCCAGATGGTAGGTTGACCAATACATGTTAAATATGTTAAAGTATAAATTAAATATAAGTATACATGTCCAAACAGTTGTTTTGCTGTACAAAAAGAATCGGACTTTGAAAAAGTATACAATTAGCCTGTGAAGGAAATCAAAAATGCAGGTGGACAAAAATAGAGGGATTGGGAATTCTATGTAATAGTTCATAGTCATCTCCCAGAGTTCTTTCACTGGGTGTAGCTGGTTCAATTCATTACTGCTCTATTAAAATTGATTTGGTTCATCTCATTTATGGAGATGGCCACGTCCATCAGAATTGATCATCATATAATATTGTTGTTGAAGTTTATAATGACCTCTTGGTCCTGCTCATTTTGCTCAGTATCAGTTCATGTGAATCTCTCCCGGCCTCTCTGTATTCATCCCGCTGGTCATTTCTTACAGAACACTAATATTCCATAATATTTATATAGCACAATTTATTCAGCCATTCTCCAGCTGATGGGTATCTACTCAGTTTCCAGTTTTGGGCCCCTAAAAAGAGGGCTGCCACAAACATTCTTGCACATACAGGTCCCTTTCCCTGCTTTAAGATCTTTTTGGGATATAAGCCCAGTAGTAACACTGCTGGGTCAAAGTGTATGCACAGTTTGACAACTTTTTGAGCATAGTTCCAAATCGCTCTCCAGAATGGCTGAATGTGTTCACAATTCCACCAACAATGTATCAGTGTCCCTGTTTTCCCACATCCCCTCAAACATCCCGCATTATTATTTTTCCCTGTCATCCTAGTCAATCTGTCAGGTGTGTGCAGTGGTATCTCACAATTGTCTTAATTTGCATTTCTCTGATTAATAATGACTTGGAACATCTTTTCATATGGCTAGAAATAGTTTCAATTTCTTCATCTGAGAATTGTCTGTTCTTATCCTTTGACCATTTATCACTTGGAGAATGTCTTGATTTCTCATAAATTAGAGTCAATTCTCTATATATTTTGGAAATGAGGCCTTTATCAGAACATTTGACTGTAAAAATCTTTTCCAAGTTTATTGCTTCCATTCTAATCTTGTCTGCATTAGTTTTGTTTATACAAAAATTTTTTAATTTGATATAGTCAAATTTTTCTATTTTGTGATCAGTAATGATCTCTAGTTCTTCTTTGGTCATAAATTACTTCCTCTTCCACAGGTCTGAGAGGTAAACTATCCTGTGTTCCACTAATTTATTTATATAATCTCATTCTTTATGCCTAGGTCATAAAGCCATGTTGACCTTATCTTGGTGTATGGTGTTAAGTGTGGGTCAATGCCTAGTTTCTGCAATACTAGGTTTCCAATTTTCCCAGCAATTTTTGTTAAATAGAGAGTTCTTATCCCAATAGCTGGGGTCTTCTGGTTTGTCAAACACGAGAGTATTAAAGTTATTGGCTGTTTTGTGCTTTGAACCTAAGCTATTCCACTGATTAACTAGTCTATTTCTTAGCCAATATCAAATGGTTTTGGTAACTGCTGCTTTATAATACAATTTTAGATCTGGTACAGCTAGGCCATCTTCATTTGATTTTTTTTTCATTAATTCCCTTGAAATTCTTGACCTTTAGTTTTTCCATATAAACTTTGTTGTTATTTTTTCTAGGTCATTAAAATAGTTTTTGGGAGTCTGATTGATATAGTGCTAAATAAATAAATTAGTTTAGGTAGTATTGTCATCTTTATTATATTTGCTCATCCTATCCAAGAGTATTTAATATTTTTCCAATTGGTTAGATCAGACTTAATTTGTGTGGAAAGTATTTTGTAGTTTTGTTCATAAAGTTTCTGATTTTCCCTTGGCAGATAGATTCCTAAATATTTTATACTATCGGTAGTTATTTTAAATGAAATTTCTCTTTGTAACTGTTGGATTTTGTTAGTGATATATAAGAATGCTGATGACTTATGTGGGTTTATTTTGTATCCTGCAACTTTGCTAAAGATGTGGATTATTTCTAATAGCTTTTCAGTAGAATCTCTGGGGTTCTCTAAGTAGACTATCATATCATCTGCAAAGAGTGATAGTTTGGTTTCCTCATTATCTACTCTAATTCCTTTAATCTCTTTCTCAACTGTTATTGCCAAAGCTAGCATTTCTAATACAATATTGAATAATAATGGTGATAGGGGGCAACCTTGTTTCACTCCTGATCTTACTGGGAATGGTTCCAGTTTATCCCCATTACATATGATGCTTATTGAGGGTTTTAAATAGATGCTACTGGTTATTTTAAGGAAAAGTCCATTTATTCCTATACTCTCAAGTATTTTTAATAGGAATGGATGTTGGATTTTATCAAATGTTTTTTCTGCATCTATTCAGATGATCATATGGTTTTTGTTAACTTGGTTATTAATACGGCAAATTATACTGATAGTTTTCCTAATATTGAACCAGCCCTGCATTGCTGGTATAAATCTCTGTTTTCAACCTACCTGGTTTAGGTATCAGTATCATCTCTGGGTCAAAAATGGAATTTGGTAGGACTCCTTCATTCCCTATTTTTTCAAATAGTTTACATAGCATTGGGACTAATTGTTCTTTAAATGTTTGGTAGAATTCACATGTAAATCCATCTGGTCCTGGGGATTTTTTCTTAGAGAGTTGATTAATAACTTGTTCTATTTCTTTTTCTGACATGGGACCATTTAAGCAATTTATTTCTTCCTCTTTTAATCTGAGAAGCCTATATTTTTGGCAGCAGTCATCCATTTCACTTAGGTTATCAAATTTACTGGCATAAAATTGGTCAAAGTAACTCTAATTTCCTCTTCATTGGTGGAAAGTTCCTCCTTTTCATTTTTAAGACTGACAATTTGATTTTCCTCTTTCCTTTTTCTTATCAGATTTACCAAAGGTTTATCTATTTTATTGATTTTTTCATAAAACTCTTAGTTTTATTTATTCAATAGTTTTTTTTTACTTTAAATATTATTAATTTCTCCTTGTAATTTTAGAATTTCAAGTTTAGTATTTGGGGATTTTTAATTTGGTCTTTTTCTAGCTTTTTAAGTTGCAAGCCCAATTCATTGGTCTTCTCTTTCTCTATTTTATTCAAATAAGCCTCTAAAGATATAAAATTTCCCCTTATTATTGGCTGCATCCCACAAATTTTGGTATGATGTCTCATTGTTGTCATTATCTTGAGTGAAATTATTAATTGTGTCTATAATTTGCTGTTTCACCCAATCATTCTTTAAGATGAGGTTATTTAATTTCCAATTACTTTTTGGTCTATTTACCTTTAACATTTTGTTGAATGTATTTTTTATTGCATTGTGAGCTGAAAAAAAAGCATTTACTATTTATACCTTCCTGAATTTAATTTTGAGGTCTTTATGTTCTAACACATGGTCAATTTTTATACAGGTTCCATGAACTGCTGAGAAGAAAGTATATTCCTTTCTGTCTCCGTTCAGTTTTCTCCAATTTCTCCTAATTTTTCTAATATTCTATTTATCTCTTTTATTTCTTTCTTATTTACTTTGTGGTTTGATTTATCTAATTCTGAGATTGCAAGGTTAAGATCTCCCACTATAATAGTTTTGCTGTCAATTTCTTCTTGCAACTCTCTTAACTTCTCCTTTAGGAAGTATAGAGGTTGCTATACCACTTAGTGCATATATGGTTAGTATTGATATTGCTTCATTGTCTACACTATCCTTTAGCAAGAGATAGTTTCCTTCCTTATCTCTTTTAATTAGATCAATTTTTGCTTTTGCTTTTGCTTGATTTGAGATAAGGATGGCTACCCTAGCTTTTTTGATTTTCCCTGAAGCATAATAGATTCTGCTTCAGCCTTTTACCTTTACTCTGTATGTATCTCCCTGCTTTAAATGTGTTTCCTGTAAACAACATATTGTAGGGTCCTGACTTTTGATCCAGTCTGCTATCTGCCTCCGCTTTATGGGAGAGTTTATCCCATTCACATTTACAGTTAAATTACTAATTCTGCATTTCCTGCCATCCTAATATCTCCAGATTATGCTTTTCTTGTTCTTGCCCCCCCAACCCTTTTTCCCAGTTTTAAACTTATGGGCACCACTTATATCATGCTGTTTACCCTCTTTAGGATCCCTCCCACCCCCCTTTGAATCTCTTCCCCTTTCTTGTACCCTTCCCTTATTACTCTTTTCCTTTTCCTCTCCCCCTTTTTAATGAGGTGAGAGAAGATTCTCTGTAAAACAAATATGTTCATCATTTTCTCTTTGAGCCAACTCTGATGAGAGTAAGATTCACACAATGTTTCTTCCCCTCTCTAAATTCCCTCAGATATCATAAGTTTCTTTTGCCTCTTTGTGGGATGTTGTTTCCCTCTTTTTATCTCCCCTTTCCCTTTTTTCTGCCACTATCCCCTTTCCATTTCTATTTCCCCTTTTTTTATGTTATATCAGTAAAATCATATTATATATGTAGTCTTTATGTATATCTACAATAGAAATATAATTCTCAAGAGAATTTACTTTTGTAAATTGTATTTACCTTTTTCTCCTTCTCTTGAGCCCTATGGTTGGAGACCAAATTTTTTGTTTATTTCTGGTTTTTTTCTTAAAAACAGCTGGAATTCATCTGTTTCATTATATGTCCATCTTCTTCCCTGGAAGAAAATGCTCAGCTTGGCTGGGTAGTTTATTCTTGGCTGCATTCCAAGTTCCTTTGCCTTTCGGAATATCCAATTCCAGGCCCTTCAATCCTTTAATGTGGAAGCAATCGGATCTTGGATGATCCTTATTGTGGCACCTCGGTATTTGAATTGCTTTTTTCTGGCTGCTTGTAATAGTTTTTCCTTAATCTGATAGTTCTGAAATTTGGGCACAATATTCCTTGGAGTTTTTATTTTAGGGTCTTTTTCAGAAGGTGTTCAATGAATTCTTTCAATGCCTATTTTACCTTCTGATTCTATTACATCTGGACAATTCTCTCTGATGATTTCCTGTAAAATAGTTTCTAGACTCTTTTTTCATCATAATTTTCAGGAAGTGCAATAATCCTCAGATTATCTCTCCTAGATCTATTTTCCAGGTCTCTCATTTTCCAAGTAGATATTTAATGCTTTTTTCTAATTTTTCATTTTTTTGGTTTTGCTTGATTGATTTTGTTTACACAAACATGAGAAGACTTAAAAACATTCTTAGTGTATTTAGTAAAAGGTCTGTTTAAAAGCATATGTGTTTTTAAAAAGATACAGAAGAAAACATTTTTTATTTGCCACATGGGAAGATAGAACCACATGTGGTCTGAGGCCTGAAGGCTGATAAATGCAAATAAATTTAATGTTATGGGTCAGGAGATTGTAAGTACCTTGTAAGCAGAGATTGTTGTACTTTTTATATTTCCAGAGACTAGCACTTGCATATAGAAGGTACCCAATAAATGTATTATGAATTATGTTGAATTGAACTGAAAAGTGGATCCAAGTAGAACTATAGTGAGGACTTGCTATATTTAGACAAAGTTCATATTAGCTGGAATTCACAAGTGTTTGAAGTGATTTAGATAAGGAAGTGGTAATTACTACATGTGTTTTTTAATGGAACAGTCTAAGTAACACATTTCCAAATGAATAGTAATTTACTAATGAAAAGAGACATTTAAATACAGAATATCAAGCAATTGCTGGAAACAACCAGAACAGAAAACACAAAGCTTTTGAGACTCCAAACTATCAGATTCAATAGGGTTCAGGTTCAATGCCAACATAACATGGGAGTACTGGATCCCAAGCTCCCTCTATGCCTTCAGATTTTTATCAACATCTACCTATGGAAAGCTCAAAGCATTTTTAGCCAGAAGTGATAAAATCCTTGGTGTTGTGATGGAGCTTTAAGATTGATAACATTCCTTGTGTACAGTATTTCACTTGATCTGGATGCCATCCTAGAATAGGTAAACTGTGACTTACCATTGGTAAAATCACAGGATCACAGAACTGGAGCTGGAAAGTGATCTCAGAGAGCACCTAGCCAAGCCAGTCCTTGTATAGATGAAAAAACTGAGTCTAAAGGATGTTAAATTAATCCTCTTAAGATGAGGAAACTGAGGCCCTGAGCAGGGACAGGAGGCAATGGGCCCAAGGTGGACTGATCAAAACTCAAACTTGAGTCTTCTCACTGGACATTTAATTCGATGATCATTGCACACAGAGCAGGGTGCCTTTGGAACTTTCTCCTTCTGCAAAAGAGTTTTCATTCAGGCCTGCTTCAGTTTTTATTTTTCTGGGTTTGATATCTCTGCACCAGTGGAGATCATCCACTTTGGTCTATGAAGTCTTAGCTATCACATAGAAAGGAAATGAAATGAGCTTTGGGCTGAATATCAGAGTTCAAAGAAAATATTCTTTAATAATAATGATGATTGGGGGCGGGGGAGAGATGGAAAAAAAAAGAAATATTTAAAATTAAAAGCTAAAGGTTCAGAATTGAGACGGATGAACTCTGACAAAACAGTGAGAATGTTAAATTTATAAACCAGAAAGAAAAAAGCTAAAATAAAACACACAGAAAACTAGAAGGGTTTTCTAGTTGCTATAGACAAGAAGGATGTCAATACAATGTCATTTCCATATGGGACAAGGCTAAACTTAGTTTTTAGGTTAAAAACCATCACTTCAATAGAGTAATGTAAACTTCAATAGAGTAATGAAGTCCACTCAAACTTAACTGAGTTTATAATTTCCACAAACTTTGGCTTACAGTATAATTTTGAATAATGCTTATTAAGGAATATGATTAGAATCACAGAATCTCAGAGTGGAAAATGTCCTTAGAGGCCAATTTTACCTAGTCTTTGCCTGAATACTATTAGTGAGAAAAGTAAAACAACCAATAAGTTCTTGACTGGATCTAACTGATAATTTCATCTTTCAAAAGGTGGAAAAAGCAAATAGAGGAAACTATAGTCTGACTGCAATTATCACTAATTGGGAAGAACTGACTACTGGAAAGGAAATAATATGAACCATTAGAAGAAAGGAGGAGGAGTGACCACTTACTCTTAGAATTTGTGATTCTAATGGCAGAACTCAGAAAAATCAGGCATTATCTCACGGGCATTATCACCTTAAATTTGAAGCAAGCATACTGGGTACATAGGAAGGCTTGATCAAGAGAAAGTACAGAACCAAGTACTGCCCATTCATTGAGAAATGGTTGAATAAGTTATGGTATATGTTATGGAATATTATTGTTCTAAAAGAAACAATCAGCAGGATGATTTTAGAGAGATCTGGAGAGACATGAACTGATGCTAAGTGAAATGAGCAGGATCAGGAGATCATTGTATAATGGATGATCAATTCTGAAGGATAGGACTCTCATCAACAATGAGTTGATTCAGGCAATTCCAATAGACTTGTGATGGAGAAAGGCATCTTCATCCAGAAAGAGGACTGTGGGTACTGAATGTGGATAATAACATAGTATTTTAACCTTTTTTATTGTCATTTGCTTGCTTTTTTTCCCCCTCTTTCTCAATTTTTTTTCCTTTTTGACCTGACTTTTCTTGTGCACCATGATAAATGTGGACATATGTATAGAAGAATTATACATGTTTAACTTATAGTGGCTTAGATGCTATCTAGAGAAAGGGAGGAGGGAGGGAAAAATTTGGAACACAAGGTTTTTCAAGGGTGAATGTTGAAAACTATCTTTGCATGTATTATTAAAATAGATATTATTTTAATGGAGAGGGAGGGAAAGAGAGAGGGGGAAAAGGAGAGACAGATGGGAGGGGAGAGAAAGAAGAGAAGGGAGGGAGAGAGAGAGGAAAGGAGGGAGAAGGAAGGAGGAGAGGGAGGAGGAGATCAATTCAGGAGGGATGGGAAAACACAAGAATGAAATTCTGAAGACTTAAAAAGAAACATTTCTGATACCAAGAAAAAGAGTGAGTTATCTGAAGAGATTCGTGAGAATACATAGAAGCCTGAAGAACCAACTTAGATTTATCTAAATGTAGGTACAGAAATTGGAAGCATTAAAAAAAAAATACAGGCATGGTTCTATGAGAATAATGTCATAAAAAAGTGACAGAGGAAAATTCAAATGATATATGAACAAGAGTTATCAATAAAAATTATTTTTTAAAAACAAATAATGTCAGGAGTAGTAAAACACAAAACAAACTGAGGAGAGTAAGGGAAACCAGGAAATTTTAAAAAGATATTTAATAGAAGATGAAATACGGGGAAAAAAAAAAACTGCTCTGCATTAGATCTCAACTATTATAATGAAGAATCCTTTGGTGAAAAGATTTATTTGTTTTATGCTTTGGCTGATATTTATTATTAAAGGGACAAAGACAGTTATTTCTGTTGCCATATATTCTAAGAAATCATAGTGATCTGAAACATGAAACATGAAACATCTTATTGTAATATGTTCAATAAGGTAAGATATATTCTTACAAATCAAATACTTTTTCATGATTGCCAAATAAAAACCCTCTAAAGCATTTTATTCCTATTGGGTAAAGAAGTCATACATTGTTATAATATCTAAGGTACTTTCTAGCCTTTTGTCTTTTTGCTAATGCAATTAATTTACTATGATTAAACTTCAAGATGAAATTATTACAATTAGTATTTATGCTATTTGTATTATGAATTTCTTATTTTTTATTTTTAATTATTTGTTTACATAGTTCAGGATTGAGCTTTTTGAATTGTAGGCATTATCTCTTTTTTTCATTTTTTATACTTTTTTTGTTTTGTTTTGTTTTTACTAAATCTGATAACAATACCTACAAATTTCTGATATGAAACAGTTGTCTATCTATTGGAAAATTCCCACTTCTGTAACAAATCTTATCCTATCTGCCAAAAGTATAATTTGCTGCTCACTTGGTCCAGTGCCTACCAATTCATTTCTTGAAGAAAGTGTTCATGATAGAGAAATGTGAGTTTCCTATGTAATCCTCAAGTCTCTGACTTTTCTCATTCCTTTTTCCTGATCCATACTTCTTCTTGAGTTGTGTTTAAGATAAAATGTAATCCTATAGTAATAGCAATATTATACAATGATCAATTGTGAATAATTTAGCTATTCTCAGTAATACCATACACACACTCCAAAGGACCATGATGAAAAATGCTATCCACCTCCAGAAAAAGAATTAATAATGTCTGAATACAGATCAAAGCAACCTTTTTTAAAAAATATTTTTGTGGTTTTCTTTCCTTTTTTTTTTTTTTTTGGGGGGGGGGAGTCTGGTGTTCTCTTTTACAATACATCTAACATGGAAATATGTTTTGCATGACTGCAAATATAAAATATACATACATACATATATACATATAAATATATAATCAAAGGACCTGTCTTCTCATTTAAGGTAGAGGGAATTTGAAACTCAAAAATTATTTTTAAAAAATAATAATAAAGATTGCTTTTACATATAATTGAGAAAAAATAAAAAATTCATTAAAAAATACACTCCATAAACAAAATTGTTTTCCTCTCCAAGGAGTTTCTATGAACCATTTTTCCATTATTTTCTTTTGATTTTATTCATAGCAAAAGTGAAGATTCTTAACTCTTTCCTAGCAACAGATCATACAAGTTCTCAAATTTAGAGTACAATATAGTTAGCCCCCTTTGATTACTTTCCTACCACTCTGTTGGTCTACAGAAATAGAAGAAAAAAAATTTATGGAGGGTCAATTGAAAATTTCTTTTTTTATTTTCATCAGTTTTCATAGCCAGCTGGCAGACTACTGGTAATAAGTCTTTTCATAGTTATCTAGGCTTGTATTTCGAAAACTGACTTGGTCATTTACTAGGCTACAGCCTAATAGTTAAAAAAACAAACCAACTAACCCCCCCCCCCAAAAAAAAAAAACCCTCCTGAAGCTTATCTTTCAATGAGAGGTTAAAATAAAATAAAATAAGTCCTGCCAAACTAGAACTCTGATCTGAAGTTAATAAGATGAAATGTGATAGGGATAACTGTCATATTGTACATTTAAGTTCAGAGAATCATTTCCTTCAGAACAAGAAGAAAAAATCAAGGTTAGATAACAAATTAAGAGTTCAAAGAGAGTCAACAATGTAATATGGTAGCCAAGAAAGCTAATGCAATATTTGGTTGAATCAGGAGAAGCAGAATAGACAGGACTACCAAAGTGAAACTCGTATACTTCTCCTCCTAGGTCAGAACAAATATCAGTATTTTAGTCTGTTTTGAAGCTGTATTTTAGAAAGAATGTTGCTAACCTAGAGAGTTGACAGATGGGAAACCAGGATGGTGAGGTATCTCAAGTTCAATCCATTTGAACAGGGGTTAAAAGATAAGAGGATATATAGCCTAGGGAATAATTAGGATGGTATGGGGTTAGAGGTGGAGAGTGAATTGGGGTGGTAGTGACAGGATTCAAGGTTGGAAAGAAATGAGAAGAGGTTTCATGGAGAGATGGACTCTCAGTCCCTGGAAGGATGTCAATGGATAAAGATGAGACAAGGAGCTCCATTGTAGGTGGGAGGTGGAAGGAAGTATGAGAGCTGTCTTCAGGAAATTAAAGAAATGCAAAGAAAAAGAGAGGATTGTTCTGTTTGGTCCCAGAGATCAGTTCTAGAAGCAAAGAAGTAAATCAGATACATGGTGCTATAAAATTACAAGTCTGGCAGCAAAAACCCAAAGATATCGAATCAATAACCATATGCATAAAGACAACAGGAATCACTGTGTTATCTCTAAATCAAACTTTAAAATGTAATAAAATTAATTATAAACAAAAATTAAAATATTCAAGACACTTTGAAATTAATAAAGTCAACTGCTCCATATTTTCACACCCCATTTCCAAAGCCAGGGCATTTTTCTCAATAAAAATAACATTGCAATCATTGAATCTTCAAAGTGGCTAGGGATACTGAAAGATGAAATTCTGCTTTGTATCTGCCAATGTGCCAGATTTCTAATCTACTTTCCCGGACTAAACTCATCACTTCTAAGCTGACCACGAAGTTCCCATCACCAGTCCTGACTGACAGCAGCTTCCGTAGCCTCCTTTCTTTCTGGAGGGCTGGAGAGTATAATGCCTTCTTCTGACAATGCCTTCCTTCATAGAGGGCAGAAACTGGACTCAACTTACCCACTTCACAGCTGTTGTCCTCCTTGGTAGCAACTCCACAGCCTCTGCAGCAAGGAGCCTAGGGTCCCCCTCACTCATCCTGCTCCCATTTTCTTGCCTTCTTTTATTTATCATTTCCCCCTTCAGATCCTAAGCTCATTGAGGGCAAGGATTATCTTTCTTTTTACCAACTGTATCCCAAGTGCTTAGCACAGTGTCCAGCATATTGTAAATGTTTATTAGATTGTATCAGAAAGGTAGAGATAAGGAAGACATATAAAAAGGAAAGAAGAGACTATAACTACCAGCTGAATTTGGATGAAATTCAGAATGCTTGAGGTTTAGTAAGATAACATGAGGTAGAGGAGGTCTGGCTCCAGATTGTGGGAGTGCCTTAAGGGGTAAGGAATGTGTATTTAATCCTGAAGGCAACATGAAGTCTCTCCAGTATAACTATCTGAATAACCCACTATATATTTAAAGTTACGGGAATATGAGAATAGTCTTTCGTAATCTATATTTGACTAATAGATATCACTGGTCCACTTAGCCAGTTCTTATTAATAACAAAATCACATAGATATCTTAACCTTTCATTTTCTTATGTGGTAAAATGGGCCTTAGGATTACCACTCACAAGAAGACAAAACAGTGATTTCTGTACCAACCTGTTTGACCTCCCTTAAAATACTGAAATATTTTTGTAGACTTAGGACTTATTGCAATGCCTTTTACACATAGTAGGTACCTAAATGTGTGTTGAAATAAAATGGATTGAATTAAAGGAAGAACTAATTCTATAGTTTTTGATATCCAGATAGCCTCAAGTACTGTAATGCCTAAGTAAAAATTTAAAAAAATATATTAATCACATTGCTGCTTGATTATATCATGTACTGCCTTGGGAAATAACACAAGGTAGGATCTCATTGCCTTTAGATTTGTTAAGGATGATTAGATCCCACACTCTACCATTCAATACTTTCTGAATAGCATTTTACCTCTATTTCATTAACAGTGGTACTGAAAAGTCTATGGCATAGAAGAATGCCAGAGGTATTCTAAAACATCAGAATTGAAAATCATGCCATCACAGGAGTAAAACAATTAATAGCACCCTTCAGGGAAAGAACATCCTGACAATTAACCTTGAATACCAATTAATGTAACCACTTTCCTTGGATAAGCCATACAGTGACTTTAATCATTAATATTAAGGAAAAGTTTTTAACTTCAATCATCTATAGGCTGACAATGAATACTTTAATGAACTTTCATTGTCCATATGAAACTTCAGGTGAAGACAAAGGTCAATGAATAAAAATAATTTGTAGTCTATAAGCAGTGAGAGGGCAGGGACTTTTCTGTTGCTAAATCCAAATAGATAATCATAGTAACTTAGGGATTTAGAGAGCTGTTCTTGAATACTCAAAGAGACCTGGGATTACATCAATCTAGATGTTTCTTCAGAAGAATAATACAATTACAAATGTTATCCAGCCTCTTCTTGAGAGACTCTATAAGACAGGAAACCCACAGTCTCTCAAGGTAATTTCTTTCACTTTGGAAAATTCCAATTGTTAGGAAGCTAACACTAAACTGAGCTTGACCATCAAAGTTAAACTGAACTTTCTGCAATGTTTATCCTTTCCTCCTGATCTTGACTTATAAAACCAGATATCTCATCTGATCTTTGGATGAAAGATCCTCAAGTCCTTCCCATCCCTGGCTACACATCTGTGGCTCTTCTCTAACTTAACACTGCCCTTTTGAAACATAATGTCCAGTTAGAATCAGGAACAAATCTTGAATCTTACTAAAAGAGCTAACTTGCTCTATCAATGAAGCTGGGAACCTTCTCTATCATTTATAATCCTAGCAACTTTAATCTAATTACAATCTAAGCACTAGCTAGAGCACAGAGATTAAAAGACTTGCTCAGGGTCACTCAGCAAGTATTTATTACAGGATGAACTTGACCCCATATCTAATAAACTTCAGGGTCAACTCTTCATCCACTAGGACAAACCATCCAAAACAGAACACGATTCTCCTGATGAAACAGTGGGACTATGACTCCCTCATAGTGGAAGTGATGTCCCTCTTAATGAAGCCCAAGATGCCACTGCCTTCTTTAGCCACCATAATCATAGTCACCCACTGAAACCTTGAAACTGTTTTCATAATGGTTACTAACAATGTGCCTCCCACCTCATTTTTTGGTAGCCAAGAACAAAATTTTACAACATGATATGCAACTAACAAAAAAATTTATGCCTTTCTATTCCATGCAACTCTTGACTATTAAATTTGCTATGGATTTTCTACTCAATATGTCAGATGACTTCCTCAACTTCTAACTTCACAAAAATTGTAGGGTCTGATATCTCCTGATTTTTCTCAATAGGCTAAACTTGTTTTGGACTTCTTTGGCTTTATCACCATGCTGTGAGTAAATTCATTTCTAGGAAATCTCATTATCTTGCAATGCAATACAAACAGACTCACTACTCATGCTGGATTAATACTCTCTGCCCCTCTGATTGGAGGAGTCATATTTATTTATGGGGAGAGACCACTTACTTATACTCATTTTAGACTTCTTTGATTTATCCAACTTTTTTCCAGATACCTCTCCTTCCTCTACCTCTTTCAATTTTCTCTTGTGTACCATCTTCCTTCATTAGATTATTAGCTCTCTGAGGGTAGACACTATATTGCTTGTGTGTGTGTGTGTGTGTGTGTGTGTGTGTGTGTCTGTGTGTACACATACATATAAATATACACGTTATAAGATGCACTTATATATTTATATCTCCTACAATGTGTCTGGCACATAGTAAGTGTTTATTAAATATTCACTGACTATTGACTGACTACATCACATAAACTAGTCACTGGTCATCCCTCATTATTAAGACATAATCAGCTTTACTTGATGATGCAATTTACTCTGCTTCTTCAAAGCTGTGTATTTGTAATAAGCTACAAGTTGTTCACATTTATGACATAGTAATCAAGGAACTTTCCATTGTCCTCTGAATAATATTCATGATAATTTTTTGGAGACTGTAGTGTTATATTACTCAGAGCCACAGAACAACACTAATAGAACATTCATATTAAATAGTAATAGTTTATAAATAATAGCTGATAATTTTAATAACTGATTCATAGTATGTTCTGCTCATTCTTCTGTGTCTTGATCACATCACTGCAAAAGCAGAAGAAAGCTACACAAGATTGAGGGTCACTTTGTATTATTTTATATTTATCTTTAGTCCATAAATTGCCAGGGTCAAAGGATTTGTCATCTTATGGCTGAAGTCTGGGTGCTAAGCCTTTCCGTACTTAGGCTAGTTGGCTCCTCAGAAAGCAGAAATATTTCAAGTATGACACAACATGCCATATCTTGGATTCTGCTGAAATAGTCTTTTAATAGCCAGGGTCACTTTTATATTACAATGAGTAAGAATTTCTAAAGGTGAAAAAAGTAGGATAAAAGATAAATCCTAAATCTGTGTGCAGGTCCTCCCAAACTTGTAGGTAGATTGGAGCCGAGAGCATTTTCCATGATACTGGAGTTTGGAAAATCAGAAAGAAAAATCAAAGGGAAAAAAGGTGAGACAAAGAGTCAGAGGGATGGGCCTGACCATCTTTGAGTTCAGGTTCATTCAACAGATCAATAAAATAAGGGGCTTACAAGTCACTGAATAGTTTAACAAAAAAGGAAGGCACTTGCAGTGTGGAAATGCAGCAAGAAAACAATGGCATTTTGGGAGAACCTCAGGCCAACAGGAATGATCACTGCCAAGTCACCTCTCCTCTCTGGGCCCACGCTCCTCATCTGTAAATTGAGGATGATAATACATAAAACTGAATTCCCAGAAATGGTTTTAATGTGTAATGATATGACATGTGAAGCAAGCGGTTAATAAATGTCAGTTACTCTACTGCAAGCATGTTAGCCCTGGTGATTATTATGTCATGTTAGGTTACAGAACTCCACTGACCCCAAACCAGAAATGAAACAAGAAAAAGAGCATCCCAGAGCTTCCTGGTGCCCTCTGAACCAAAAAGGGGAGAAAGAGAGTGCAAAGGAGAAAGCCCTGCAGAGTTCAAGGAGTGGGAGCATAGTTCAGGAAGGTGCGGAGCACGGCAAGGACGGTCAGAATCCCCCAGTCCTGGGGAGCAAAGAGGTCAGAGTCCAGCCTGAGGCCTTCGTGCCACAGCCAGACAGGGACTCTGGAAGGAAGGATGCCGGGGAGGAGAGCAGGAAGACCTCCTCCCAGGCCCATGGCAGGTAGTAGTGCGCAAAGTATCAGCCCTGGGAGGCAGAGTGGAACAGCGTGAGAGCCCCCCACTTCTACTCCTGGGGTGAAAACAGAGCCTCGGGAACACAGCCTCACAACTGTTAAGGATGAAGCTGAACCTCAAAGATGGCTTCCCTGATTCCCAGTCCAAGGTTCTCTCTACTACTCTATATGGAGTCAAGATGGTATCCGTGTTTTCTGAATCAAAGCATAATGCTATTTCTACTACACTACCATAAGTAAGAATTTTCCCTATTTTAGAAAATTTAAATATACTTAATCCAGGTCTTTATGTGAATGAATAAAACACTGCTTTAAAAAAAAATACACATATATAGTTACTTGGAATTCAAAGATATAATGAGGGTTAGCATTAAAGTCAGTAAGAAATTATTACATGAAAAACACTCTAGTATGTAGAGGGCAGGAACTCTGAAAAGGTGTACTTAAATCTAGATCAGCATGGTGCTTATAGTTAAGTACCTACTCAATGTGTTCTCTGGTGATGTAATGTGTGCTCGTGCTCAGTGTGGTGTAGTGATGTAATCGTACTGAAGTATTTAAGGTCTGGGACAACTGGGAACATTCTCTCAGCCACAGCCACAAGAGAAGACACCAGACTCAGACTCCATCTTTTACCAGCCACGTGGCAGCTCTCCCGCCTCCTTCATTCCTCCACTAAGCCCAAGGACTCGGGCTGATCCCAAGGTCCTCCAGAGAGCTAGTCAGGACTTTACAATAGTGGATACTGGAAATATGAAAAATAAAAACAGAAAAATACCAGCCTTCAAGGATCTTACATTAAATTAGAAGTAGGCCAAAATTACAGACAAGTAAATATAAGGCATTTCAGGAAGGATTAAAAACTGGAGGAGGAGGTAGAATCCCACATATAGTGATACCCAAGTTAATTCTTGAAGGAGGCTAGAGATTTTAAGGCATAGCTCTAGAATGATAATAGATCACAGACAAGTAGCCTATAAAAAGGTGAAACAGAACAACAGTTTCCAGCAACTTGACTTAAGCAAGCCAGTTTTGCTAGAAATGCCAGGTTGAAGGAGTTTGTAATCCATCCTTGAGGCAATAATATGGAATCACTAAAGAGTTCTAAGCAGGACCTGGCCTGACCCAGATCTCAATAATATTAATTTGATAGCTATGTAGGAAATAGTTTGCAGGGAAGAAAGCAGGTAGGCCAGCCAAGAGGTTACTGCAATTATCAAGGCAAGGGACTGGTAATAGAAAACAAGGAAATGAATGTGAGTGACGTTGTTCAGGTAGAATAAACAAAACTTCGGAATGATTTTGATAATGGCAGGAGAGAAGTTGAAAGAGAAGAGAAAGTAAAAAATGAGTCAGTGGCTTCAATCCTGAATGACTTGAAGACTAGTAGTGCTCTCAATACAAAATAGAAAGATATAGAGATGAAGCACATAGGAAAAGGGTGAAGATGAGTTCTCTTCTGGATGTTTTTTTTTGACTGCTTCAGTCATGCCACGATCCCATTTGGGTTTTCTTGGTAAAGCTACCAGATGGTTTGCTACTTCCTTCTCCAACTAATTTTATACGTGAGAAAATGGAAGCAATCAAGGTTAAATGACTTGCCCAGGGTCATCCAGTTAAGTGTCTGAGGCCACCTTGAACTCAAGAAGATTCTTTCTGACTTTAGGTTTGGAACTCTTTTCGCTGAAGCATCCAATAGCCCTTGGACATGTTGAATATTAAAAAGCAGGAGGAATTCTAACTCAAAGAAACTCAAGAGAAACACAAAATGATTTTAAAAGGAAAAAAAAACGCCCTTCTACTATATTTGTACAAATTCAGTTAATCAAATTTAAAATTGAATTTCATTTGTTTAATTATATCTTTACCCACAGATTGCATACATTACAATAATAAACACTGTTGTTAATTATTAGATAAGCTTATACTTCTTATAATCATAGTAGGTACTAGGGGAAAAATCCTAAGCCAAATACCTTGATTCAGATGTGTAGCTTCTAGGATCTGAATCCCATTCACGGAGCATTGAGATCCATTCAGTGGTATTAAAGTTACTGTTCCATTGACATTTTCAAAGACACAGTGCTCACTTTCCAAATCCAGGCCATGAAGAACTATATTATGAAATAAATCAATAAATAATGAAGAAGATGCTCTCTTTCATATCAGCTCTTCTCTTTTGTCTTTCCTATATGGATTTATGATACCTTCTTCGATCTTATAAATCTCTTTGAGATCTACAAATGTGCTGTATAAAATGTTAATGAGTATGATACAAAGTGCAGGAGACTGGGAGGCATACCCAGATTCAAATCCTAATTTTGACCCCTAACTAGTTGTGCAAGTCTGGGTCCATCCCTGCTCCCGTCTGGGCTTCAGTTTCATAATCTGCACAAAATGAAAATGGGTTAGAGATTAATCTTTAAGATGTCACCCAGGTTTATGATTCTAAAGTATATAAAAAATTTAAGTTAAAGGATATTCAAAGTAATGTTACAAATATCTAGGAATTTTGTAGTACACTTCAAAATATAAAAGATAGCCACAGATTAATGTATAAACTAAGTGTAAGAACTCTGATTTAGGAAAATAATCATTTCAAAAATGATCACTTTTTATTTTTGGAACTAAAACACTCCTATAATTAATTTTTTTCTTCTACTATATTTTTTGTCATTTTGATGATTTTTCACTGCCACAGAAGGAGATAGAAATGCCTATATAATCAGCTACCAAGATGGAGGCAAGAAAAGAGCCAAGCTGGCAAAAAAGCAACTTCAATTTTGATATCTTGGAAGCAAGATTCCAAGGGTAACTCAGGCTCATGTTTGGGATGTCTAAGAAATGTTATGGCACCATTCTAAAGAACTCTAAGGAAAGCAGACTCAAGACATATTTAAGGGTCCCAGTAGCATGTGTCAAAGGACTCTTTTCTCAGAGAATGATCCAAAAAGGATGAGAATAAGAGGGATCTATTCTGAATGAGTGAACTAATTAACCTTATGATAGGAAAAAAAAAAAAAACCCTGTTTTTTATATCTATCAAAAAACAAGTGTTTGCATCATTTTTGTGGCATTTATGGACAATTTCTTAAGACCTTCCACTAAAGCCCTCCTTTAATATTTTACTGGAATGAGGCTCTAAACCTAAGTTCTATACCTAGAGATCAATGAAATCGTAGTTCTGGCTGGCTATGATATGCTTTTGCCAAGAGGTTTGGCAATAGATAGTTTCTATTGTCTAAACTTGTCCATGTGAAAACTGATAAGGTTCATCACCTGAGGATGGATGCCTAAGTGTGTTAGTTATTGTTGTGTTGGAATGATCAGTCACAAAGACTAAGACAAAAAAATGGTTATCATCTGCATTGGTATACTCAAAATACAAATATTTGGGTTTGGGGGGAAGAGGGATTACTGACATATGAATGATCACTCTATGCACTGGAGGTTTTCATGGCCTTTAACTTTGCTCTTAGGATGTTATTATTTAGTTTCTCTAGAACTGAAAATTACAAATTATTGTAAGTATGAGGCAACTAGGTGGCTCAATGAATAAAGCACTGGGACTGAAGTCAAGAAGATAAGAATTCAAATCCCCACTCATTTAGCTTTGTGACCTGGAGCAAGTCACTTAATCTCTACTTATCTAGGTTTCTTTAAATATAAAATGGCTAATAATAGGGCCTGACTCTAGGGTTGTTGTGAGGATCAAATATTTGTAAACCACTTAGTACAGGGCTAGGCATATAACAGGTGCTATATAAATCCTAACTATCATTATTGTCCTCACTGCTGCTGGTGTAGTTCTTACTATTATATCTTCCTGACTCCTTTCAAATTGAAGTTAAAAACACACATATAATACATCTAATATATCTGTGTTTCAGGGAGTGAGTACAAGTTTGCTCATTTATTTGAATTAGAACTGCTCTCCATGATTTAATTTTAAAGCTTCAAAATAACAAAATGTAATAGCAGTTTATTTACTTATACCAGATAATTCAGATTAATCAATCAAAGCTCATTCATTGCTTACATATTAAATAATATAGCTAAAAGGAATGATGTGCCACAGCTTTCTTACCAATATCTTGTTCTGTTGAAGCATCTTCTCTGCCAACATATGTTTGACCCTCCTAGGAAGAAAACACATATTTTTATCAGGAAAAATAATATTTAGGAATTTTTTAATATCCTATTTTGTCTAAGGTCAATGACTACTATCAGCTTCGCATGTTACTGTCAGAAGGAACACAGAAAGCTACTAAAAAAAAAATTAAGTCTTAACAAATAAATGATATCTATAGCAGGCAAAGTTCTAATCACTCCTTTCACTAAAATCAATGAGAGAGGAGATAAAATTTGAGTTTAGAAGAGAGAATTTGAAAATAAAATCTGAATTTCTGGTCAAGGGCTTAAAATACAGGCAAGATAAATTCTTGATCAAAAAGGGAACATATCTAACAATGTGTTAACTCTTATTTGGAACTTTGCGAATCTAATCAATAGTCTAAGGTGAAAAGGGAAGATTTGGGGGAACACTGGAAAATTTTCTATTTATGTCTATCAAGCTAGAAACCATAAAAACCTCTGTAATGCTAAAAAAAAAAAAAAAGACCAGTTATAAAACATATACAAATTAAAAGAAAGGATTCAATTTTTTACACACAGATGGGGAAAGAACAATTAAAAAACAAAGTGAACTACAGATCTTAATGTAAGAAGTCAAATTTGCCCTCCCAAGTTTTCAGTGAGTTGAGGTTGGATGACATCCATGATTAGAATTTAACTTGGGAAGGAAATAACTTAGTCAAAAGAAAGAGGATTAAACCAAAAAAAGAAAGGGAAGGCAATAATCATAACCACAACAACTAGCATTTCTTTAGTACCACAAGGTTTGCAAAGTGCCACATAAATATTACCTAAATTAATGCTAACAACAGCCCTGGGAGATAGGTACTATTATTCACATTTTACAAATGGGGAAACTAAAGAGATAAAAATTAAGTGACATGCCCAGAATCACACATCTAGTAAGGGTAGGAGACTGGATTTGAACTCAGGTCTTCCTGATCCCAGGCTCAACAATCTATTCACTGTGCCACACTGTAAAAACATCCTGGAGCAAGAAGAGGGAAGCATGGTGGACAGTATTTGGGTAACAATCAAGAAAAGTAAAAAATATTTAGAGTATATTACTAAAAAATCACAAACTAAGTAGAGAGGTAATAAATAGGACAGAGGTATAGACACACAAAAAACTGGAATTTGGAACTAAGGAATAAATTTCAAAAGAAAAAAATAAAAATATATACAATCAGAATAGGGTTGCATGCTCCCTCAGTATGTGAAATCCTGTGATTTGTGGGTCATATTCAGGTTTTGTACTAGTGATCTCCAAGCACTAAACCTGCTCTGCTACTGTGCCTTGAAATGAAGTATAGCTTTTAGTTTCAGATCTGACAAATCTGTTCTTTTCTCTGCTCCAGCTATGTCTTGACTAGTCAGAGAAAGACTTAACTGTTTTGCCTGTTCAACCCATACCCCTCTCCAATATTTAAAACTCAGCCACTCAATTCTTCCTTTTGGCACCAAGAACACCCAGATGTGTAAGGCAGAAAAGTAAGCAGAGGTAGGTTTTTAGCCTCTTCTAAAAGTCTAATGGAAAGGGAATGAGCCAAGTTCCTTTTCACTTTTAACTCTTAAAATCCTTAGTCCCCTTCTAAGGCTCAGCTCAGAGGTCAGCTCATTCCAGATAACCCGGATAACTGATTGTTCTGTCCCCATCTCCCAGAGTTACTCAGTACCTATTTTGTCTTTTTAACTTCTGTCCATGTGGTATGTCACCACTCCTCCTCTACCCTCGTAAGCTACTAGATAAAGAGCTGTGCTTTTTTCTCTCTTTAACTTTGAGGGATAGTAGGCACTTAACAAATGCCCACTGAATTGAACAGTGCCTGGGAAGCTAAAATAATCTGATAAGAGTTCCCCTCCCTCTGCCTCCAAAAAAGCATGGTGACTTATAATTTCTTGATTTCCCTTTGCAATAATTTTATCCTTCAAAAAATGATGGGAAACTTGACAAAAATATACATTTCAATTTAGAATTTGAGATAAATTAGAAAAGGAAGGTGGTGGAGGCAGGAATGATCTGGCCAAAGGGCAGATATTAAGATATTAAAATGAAACTCTGCAACTAACAATTTAAAAAAAAACCCAGAGGAAAAAAGCAGAGGAAGATTTATTTTCAGTCAAGTGACCCAATTTAGGATTGTTTTTAGCAAGAATACTGCAGTGATTTGCCATTTCCTTCTCCATCTCATTTTACAGATGAAGAAACTGAAACAAACTGGGTTAAGTAACTTGCCCAGGGTCACATAGCTTTTAATTATCTGAAAGTGAATTTGAACTCAGGAGGTTGAGTTTTTCTGACTCCAGATCCTGAACTCCATCCAAAGGGTAAGAATAGTGTTGGGCGTGCTGAGGTTCTAAATGTGTTAAGACAGGTAAAAAACGAACAAACAAAATCAAAATAACTTCTTTTAATTATACAGAAGAAAAAGAATTTAAAAAAAAAAAAATCAGGGAGTCTCCTGATCAATCAATCAGCATTTGTCAAGTCCCGTCTATGTACAGAGCAGATGTAGAGTATAATATCAATAATTCTTAGCTGAGAAGATGAGCTGAACACTTCTTGTTTTGCTTTGTCTAACAGGGAAAAGGCAGTTTAGAATAGAATGAAGAGAACAAAAATGACTATTGAGGGTATTGACATCCAAGATAAGCACCTGTCCTCTAACAAGTTCAAATATGAACTATATACTTAGATACTGAAAAGAACTGTCAGGTGAGCTTATTGATCCCTGCCCCGCCTACTAACACCCAGCCATTAATGATGGTGATTGAAAAATCTTAAAAGAACTACAAAGGATATCACAGTATTGTAAGAATAGAAAATGTAATGATTTTCAAAAAAGGAAGAGAATGGAGTCTGAAAACCATAGCTTTAATGCGATTCACAAGACAGTGAACTCTAAAATAAAGCATTAATAATATCAAATAAAGAGCATAATAGCAAGTTTTATTTTGTATTTTGCACACTTATAAGCTTGGTTAATTAGAGGAATGCTGTAAGTATAGTTTGCCAGGATTTTAGCATAGCAATTTTAGTAAAATCTCCAAATGATATATTATTTAAATGGATAACTGAAGAGGTATAGGCTAAATCATATATAATTAGTGGACTTAGAATTGGTTGAGTAAATGGACCAAAATAAAGTCATTCATGATTAGA
Source organism: Antechinus flavipes (assembly GCF_016432865.1). NCBI lineage: Eukaryota > Metazoa > Chordata > Mammalia > Dasyuromorphia > Dasyuridae > Antechinus > Antechinus flavipes. Next base: position 162,489,864 of record NC_067399.1, on the reverse strand, counting down.
TGGCAGCTTGAGGAAAATTCTTTGAGGACTGCTTCAAGGATCCATGTTGTTTAATATTGGGATCAGGAACTTGGATAAAATAAGAGATAAAATTCTTGTCAATTTTAAATGTTATTCAATAAATAATCATTAGGTTTTAATGAAGATCAAGGTACTATGAGATGTTTTATAGACAGTCAAAAAATGAAAATTCTTAATCTCAAAGAACTAACTTTCCACTGAGATATAACTAATATGGAAGTCAATAAAAGGGAATTTCAAGATGGAAGTATTGACATCTGTGCTGTGCCCTGAAGGAAGAAGGAGATTCTGAGAGGTCAAGATAATAGAAGGGCCTGCTTACAAGACATGAGGGTCATTTCTGTAAAGGTATAGGGTCAGGAAAGAGAATACTTTTCAGGAGAAAAAACTAGACCAACTTAAGTGAAAGAGAATTAAAGGAGATAAATAATATAAAAGAAGGACAAAAATACAGGCAAGGACCCCTTTGTGGAGAGTTTTAAATATCAGGCTAAGAGCCAAGTCACTTTTCTTTTTGGACTGCATCCTTAGAAGTAAAAAGGAACTATTAAAGATTCTTGAAAAGGGGATAACATTGCCATCTTTGTTTTAGAAATAATAATTTGACAACTAGATGAAGGATATATAACAAAAAGGAGACGACTAGAGGTAAATTTGATCACCCAGACAAAAGGCATTGAACCCCTGAATGAGAGTAAGGGGTTATACGTAGAGAGAAGGACATGGATGCAAAAGATGTTGTGGAGTTAGAATCGACAAAACTTGGAAATGTACTAGATGATAACAACAAACCAAAGAATTAACATTAAGAACTCATGAAGATCCTGATGAAGATCCAATGTTCTTGGGTAAAATCTGCTCAGATGGAGCTTCATAGAATCTCTAGGAATTTTATAAATGAAAAGTTTTATATTAGAATTCAACTCTTTAAGTACAAGATGAGGAACATGGGGCCAGGCAAAAGTGCTTCTGAATAGGAACTGAAGACTTTGCCTTACAAGCTGAACATGAGTTCCCAGGGACCTGGGCAGCAGAAAATGATCTGAAGTATACTAAGAGAGATTATAGAGGGTGGAAGCCAAATGGCTGAGAAAAGGCAGTCAGTCACTTGCCTGAGCTCTCCAGAAACTCCACCTTTAAATAATGCCAAAAAAAAAAAAAAAAAAAAAACCAATTCCTAGGGCAGCAGGAAGGGGCAAAACAATCTTTTAGCCAAAGACAACTTAAAAGGGTGTCCAGCTCAGGCTAGGCCAGCACAGACCCAGGCTTAGGAGCAGCAGTGGCGGCAGCTATGTCCAGAGTGCTCAGCCCACAGACCGAAAGGAGGGAAGCTGTCCACAGATGACAAGCGTCTCTTTGCTGGTGTAGAAGGAGGACTCTGGTTTTGTCCATACTCAAAGTCACAGTGCTGAGAAACTGTCACAGGAGGAGCACTAACTTTGGAAGACTGAGTCCCTAGGACCATCTCTGGAAACACTTGGACAAAACCCTTGAAGCTTAGGACAAAGTCATCTTCACCCTGGAAGAAGACTCCAATATAACAAGGAGCTAAAATTCAAGAAATGGGCTGGAAAAATTAACAAATAATCAAAAACAAAAAAACAAAAACGGCTATAGAAAGTTCCTATTATGACAAGGAAAATCAAGAAAATAACAAAATCAAAGCTCCTAGTGGCGAAGTTGTAATCTGATTGGACCATTCTGTAGAGAAATTTGGAACTATGCCTAAGGGGCTGTAAAACCATGTATAGACCCCCTGACCTAGCACTACCACTACTACATCTGTATACCAAAAGAGATAAAATCAAAAAGGAAAAGGATCTATATGTACAAAAATATCGATAGCCGTTCTCTTCTTATGGCAAACTGGAAACTAAGGCGATGCCCATCATTCTGATAAAATACCATATGGATCCTGGAGTCTCTTCCAATTCTAGACCTTTTCACATTTCATGGATGCTGATCTATACAGTGAGTAGGCATCAAAAGTGATTAAGCATTGCAACAGAGAAAGCCTCAGTTATAAGCTAGTTCAGACATATAGGAAGAGGGCCTTCTGGGTATACATACGTTTACTTACATAGGTAGTCACATGTAAACACATGTAAAAATGTATTATTTTACCATGTCACCTTAAGGGCATAAGGAGAGATTAGATAGGGAGATAAATAGGGTTGTTATCTAAGAAAGTGACACTGAAATAAACCAGAAAGCTGTAGAGGACAAATAACTTCTAGAGTGAGAATAAGAATGCAACTTCATTTAATTCAAAATGAACTAAGAATAAACTAGTCACGACTTACTGGGTTAGTAGTCAATAAAACACAGCTTTGACTCAGACCGGACATGTACAAGGCCATGCAAATTTCAATTAAAAACAATTAAGATAAACCTTCCAAAATGGAGGTCTGAATAATTTCCTTCAAGGATTAGAGTTTAAATCTCACCTACAATACCTTTTAATTTTTTATTTACACTATATATTGCTTATTTGTACATAGTTATTTGCAGATTGTCTCCCTCATTAGATTGTGTGCTTCTCCAAAACAGGGACCGTCTTTTATCTTTTGTTGTGTATCTACTACTTAGTATAGTGCCTATCACACAGTTAGGCCACCTCAATGGGATATGAGAGGAACAGAAAAGGAGAGATATCTTTAAATAACACAAAATAGAAAGAGAAAGTGGCCTAAAAAGAACAATAGCATGTATATAGTGTGTTAACAATTGTCAAACATTTCACATATGGTACTCCATCTGATATAATTATTAACAGGGCAAAGGGCAAGGGATTTGGATTCAAGCTATGCATGAACACAGACAAGTTTATTCCCAATAGCTTAATGTTGTAGACACTCCATAAAGTTCTGAGGTAACTCCAGTTTTTACTGTCTGCCACAATATGAAACTGGGTTCAGATGGTAACATATTAGAAGCACTGTTTGTCCATCTGTTACCTCTTGCTCACATCCTTATCTAATTATACATTTCTCAAACAATATCTTTTACAGTACTTGAGCATAGGCTAATAATGGGAAATACATTGTATCTAATTTGTATCCATTTATACATACTCCCACTGTCCTTAACATCACCTCCAATTTTGATGCCTTGGAAATAAATAGTAGAGTGTTTCTAGTAAAGAAATGGGTTGTTGCACCAAGGTGCAACTCAGATTACTAAAAGCTTCATGCCTTGAGCATGAAGTCTAGTCTGCTTTTCTTCCTCCTATTCAATTCTGGGCCTCTCTAATTACCTCTAATTTGCATACCAAATATAAGATGTTCCCAAAGTCTTATTGCATTATTAGCTTGAGACAGCAGAAGACTTTTGAGACAGAGAGGATTCTGGAAAGATGTCAGAATAAGGCAGGAAATTATCTGGCTCTCCTAAATTCTCTCACACACAAAAACCACTTTAATGCAAACTGAATGGCAGATATAATTAAAAGTTGAGGTAAAATAGTTGTCCAACCAAGACAGGGAGGATATATTAGGAAATAGCCAACCTCCCGGGCTAATGGTTTGGGCTCGTTGAAGAGCATATACCACCAGACAGGGCAGAGGGTGAATTAAAGCTTGCAACTGCTTTGGAGGGGCAGTCAGGAACAAGCACCTCTGCAGCGACAGTGTCACCAGGAGCCAGGTTCGTGGCTCAGAGGCAAAGGTATGATGACTTTTAGGCCCCTAGGCAGAGCTCAGAAAACAAAGCAGCCATCTAGGCCTCCCCCGCTATCTCAGGACTAGAGTCTGACTTTAACACAAAGCTGACAAGAAAAAAGGCACTAAGATAATAACAATAACAGCATGAAGAGCAGAAGAGAAAAAATCCCACCATAGATAACCACTATTATGATAGAAAAGATCTGGGTTCACAATCCAAGACAGTGAAGTTCCGCCCCAAAGAACAAAGTAAAATGATCCCCATTCAAAAAATTTTTGGAAAAGCTTCAGAAGGACTTTGAAAACAAAAGAATTGGAGAATACATCAGGGAGAGACAATATAAGAATAGCTGGACTATCTTAAAGTTATGATCAAAAACAGCCTCGCTACTATACTTGAAGAGATTATTAAGGAAAATTGCCCCAAAGTTTTAAAATAAGAGGGTAATAGAGAAACAGGAAAAAAAACTCTACAAATCTGCACCTGAAAGAGATGCTAAAATGAAAATGCACAGCAACATCATAGCTAAGTTTGAAGCTCCTGAGTCAAGGAGAAAACACTACATGCAAATAGGAAAAAAAAATTTAAATAGAAAAAAAATTTTTAAATACTGTGGAGCGACAGTGAGGATAACACAAGATTTAGCAGCTTCTACATTAAAACACCAAAGGTCATGAAACAATAAGTTCTGAGGAGCAAAGAAGCTGAGCTTGCAAGCAAGAATAACTTACCCAGCAAAACTGTGTGTTCTCCTGATTGGAGGGGGTTGGAGAGTGGAGGTGGAAGAAAGGAAATGGATATACAATAAACTAAATGACTTCCAGGCATTTGTGAAGAAAAGACCTGAATTAAATGGAAAATTGTTCAAGATAAACATAAGAAGTTTAAATACTAGGGCATCTAGGTAGTTCAGTGGATGGATCACCAGCCCTGAAATCAGAAGGATCTGAGTTCAAATCTGATCTAACACACTTAAGACTTCCTAGCTGTGTGACCCTGAGCAAGTCACTTATCCTCAGTTGTCTCACAAAAAAAAAAAAAAAAAAAAAAAAAAAAAAGTTTAAATATTAAAAAACCAATTATAAAAGAATATGGTTTAAATTTTTACTTATCATATGAGAAAACAGTTTCTGTAAATTCTAATAATCTCTACAATAGTATGAGGAGCTTTAAAGGAAGATTGGGGTTGAATTGGATATGATGGGAGGAATCTAAAAAAACAAAATTTGATGGCAAAAGATAAAATGGAGCAATTATCTCATATAGATGAGACATGAATAGAAGAACTGTTATAGTAGAGGCAGGAGGGGAAAGAGGGCTGGTAATGCTAGAACTTTATTTTCAGCAGAACTAGGTAAAAGAGGGAATAACATACATTTAAAAATATTTAAAAGACATCTTAGTTTACAAAGTAATAGGATAACAAGGGGAAAAAAGAAGGGGGGACACTTAGAAGGGTATACAGAGAAATACAGAATTAATCATTTTAACCATAAATGTAAATGGGGTAAACTCCCCCATAAAGCAGAAGGAGTTAGCAGACTGGATTAAAAGCCAGAATCCTACAATATGTTGTTTACAGGAAACATATTTGAAGAAGGGCAATACATACAGAATAAAGGTAAAAGGTTGGAGCAGAATCTACTATGCTTCAGGTGAAGTAAAAAAAAAAAAAAATTGCAGGGGTAGCCACCCTGATCTCAGATCAAACAAAAGCAAATATTGGTCGAATTAAAAGAGATAAGGAAATATCAATACTAAATTATATATGCATCAAGTGGTAGAACACCTAAATTCCCAAAGGAGAAGTTAAAAGAGCTGCAAGAAGAAATAGACAGCAAAATTATAATAGCAGGAGATCTCAACCTTGCAATATCAGAACTAGATAAATCAAACCACAAAATAAATAAGAAGTTAAAGAGATAAATAGAACACTAGAAAAGTTAGGTATGATACATCTTTGGAGAAAACTAAATGGAGACAGAAAGGAGTACACTTTCTTCTTGGCAGTTCATGGAATGTATACAAAATTGACCATATATTAGGATGTAAAGACCTCAAATTCAAATGCAGAAAGGCAGAAATAGTAAATGCATCCTTTTCAGATCATGATGCAATAAAAATTACATCCAATAAAAAGCCAGAGGAAAATAGACTAAAAAGTAATTGGAAAGTAAATAATTTCATCCTAAAGAATGAATGGGTAAAACAGCAAATCATAGACACAATTAATAATTTCACCCAAGAGAATGACAACAATAAGACAGCATACCAAAATGTGTGGAATGTAGCCAGAGCAGTAACAAGGGGAAATTTTATATCTCTAGAAGCCTATTTGCATAAAATAGAGAAAGAGAAAATCAATGAATTAGGCTTGCAACTAAAAAAGCTGGAAAAAGACCAAATTTAAAACGCCCAATCAAAGACTAAACTTGAAATTCTAAAAATAAAAGGAGAAATTAATAAAATTGAAAGTAAAAAAAAAACTATTGAATAAATAAAACTAAGAATTGATTCTATGAAAAAACCAACAAAATAGATAAACCCTTGGTAAATTTGATTAGAAAAAGAAAAGAGGAAAATTAAATTGTTAAGTCTTAAAATGAAAAGGGAGAACTTTCCATTAATGAAGAGGAAATTAGAGTAATAGTTAGGAGCTACTTTGCCCAACTTTATGCCGATAAATTTGATAACTTAAATGAAATGGATGAATATCTTCAAAAATATAGTTTGCCCAGATTAATAGAGGAAGAAGTAAATTGGTTAATTAGTCCCATTTTAAAAAAAAGAAATAGAACAAACTATTAATCAACTCCCTAATGACCAGATTGATTTACATGTGAATTCTACCAAACATTTAAAGAACAATTAACTCCAATGCTATATAAACTATTTGAAAAAATAGGGAATGAAGGAGCCCTACCAAATTCCTTTTATAACATAGACATGATACTGATAGCTAAACCAGGTAGGAAAAAAACAGAAAAAGAAAATTATAGACCAATCTCCCCAATGAACATTGATGCAAAAAGATTAAATAAAATACTAGCAAAAAGTTTACAGAAAATCATAGCCAGGATAATATACCATGACCAAGTAGGATTTATACCAGGAATGCAGGGCTGGTTCAATATTAGGAAAACTATTAACATAATTGACTATATCAATAACCAAATTAACAAAAAACATATGATCATATTAATAGATGCAGATAACATCCGACACCCATTCCTATTAAAAATACTAGAGAGTATAGGAATAAATGGACTTTTCCTTAAAATAGTCAGGACCATCTATTTAAAACAATCAGTAAGCATCATATGTAATGGGGATAAACTGGAACCATTCCCATTAAATCAGGAGTGAAACAAGGTTGCCCACTATCACCATTAGTATTCAATATTGTGTTAGAAATGCTAGCTTCAATTTTAGCAAAGTAGCTGGCTACAAAATAAATCCCCATAAATGCTCAGCATTTTTATACATCACCAACAAAACCCAACAGCAAGAGATACAAAGAGAAATTCCATTCAGAATAACTGTTGATACCATAAAATATTTGGGAATCTATCTACCAAAGGAAAGTCAGGAATTATATGAGCAAAATTATAAAAAAGTCTCCACACAAATAAAGTCAGAATTAAATAATTGGAAAAATATTAAGTGCTCTTGGATCGGCCGAGCGAACATAATAAAGATGACAATACTCCCTAAACTAATCTATTTATTTAGTGCTATACCAATCAGACTTCCAAGAAAATATTTTAATGATCTAGAAAAAATAACAACAAAATTCATATGGAACAATAAAAAGTCGAGAATCTCAAGGGAATTAATGAAAAAAAAAAATCAAATGAAGGTGGCCTAGCTGTACCTGATCTAAAATTATATTATAAAACAGCAGTCACCAAAACCATTTGGTATTCGCTAAGAAATAGATTAGTGGATCAGTGGAAAAGGTTAGGTTCACAAGACAGAATAGTCAACTATAGCAATCTAGTGTTTGACAAACCCAAAGCCCCTAACTTCTGGGAAAAGAATTCATTATTTGATAAAAACTGCTGGGATAATTGGAAATTAGTATGGCAGAAATTAGGCATGGACCCACACTTAACACCATATACCAAGATAAGATCAAAATGGGTCCATGATCTAGGCATAAAGAACGAGATTATAAATAAATTAGAGGAACATAGAATAGTTTATCTCTCAGACTTGTGGAGGAGAAAGAAATTTGTGCCCAAAGATGAACTAGAGACCATTACTGATCACAAAATAGAAAATTTTGATTACATCAAATTAAAAAGCCTTTGTACAAACAAAACTAATGCAAACAAGATTAGAAGGGAAGCAACAAACTGGGAAAACATCTTCACAGTTAAAGGTTCTGATAAAGGCCTCATTTCCAAAATATATAGAGAACTGACTCAAATTTATAAGAAATCAAGCCATTCTCCAATTGATAAATGGTCAAAGGATATGAACAGACAATTTTCAGAGGATGAAATTGAAACTATTACCACTCATATGAAAGAGTATTCCAAATCATTATTGATCAGAGAAATGCAAATTAAGACAACTCTGAGATACCACTATACACCTGTCAGATTGGCTAAGATGACAGGAAAAAATAATGATGAATGTTGGAGGGGATGTGGGAAAACTGGGACACTGATGCATTGTTGGTGGAGTTGTGAACGAATCCAACCATTCTGGAGAGCAATCTGGAATTATGCCCAAAAAATTATCAAATTGTGCATACCCTTTGATCCAGCAGTGTTTCTATTGGGCTTATATCCCAAAGAAATACTAAAGAAGGGAAAGGGACCTGTATGTGCCAAAATGTTTGTAGCAGCCCTATTTGTAGTGGCTAGAAACTGGAAAATGAATGGATGCCCATCAATTGGAGAATGGCTGGGTAAATTGTGGTATATGAATGTTATGGAATATTATTGTTCTGTAAGGAATGACCAGCAGGATGAATACAGAGAGGACTGGCGAGACTTTCATGAACTGATGCTAAGTGAAATGAGCAGAACCAGGAGATCATTATACACTTCGACAACGATATTGTATGAGGACATATTTTGATGGAAGTGGATTTCTTTCACAAAGAGACCTAACTGAGTTTCAATTGATAAATGACGGACAAAAGCAGCTACACCCAAAGAAAGAACGCTGGGAAACGAATGTGAACTATCTGCATTTTGTTTTTCTTCCCAGGTTATTTATACCTTCTGAATCCAATTCTCCCTATGCAACAAGAGAACTGTTCGGTTCTGCAAACATATATTGTATCTAGGATATACTGCAACATATCCAATATATAAAGGACTGCTTGCCATCTAGGGGAGGGGGTGGAGGGAGGGAGGGGAAAAAAATTGGAACAGAAACGAGTGCAAAGGATAATGTTGTAAAAAAAAAAAAAATTACCCTGGCATGGATTCTGTCAATATAAAGTAATTATTAAATAAAAATTAAAAAAAAAAAAGAAAAGAAATGCTAGCTTCGGCAATAAGAGATAAAAAAAGAGATGAAAGCAATTAGACTAGGTAATGAAATCAAATTATCACTCTTTGCAGATGATATGATGATATACTTAGAGAACCCCAGAGATTCTACTAAAAAGCTATTAGAAATAATCCACAACTTTAGCTAAGTTTCAAGATATAAAAAAAATTCACATAAATCATCAGCATTTTTATACATCACTAACAAAATCCAACAGCAAGAGATACAAAGAGAAATTCCATTCAAAATAACTGTCAATAGCAAAAAATATTTGGGAATCTATCTGCCACAGGAAAGTCAGGAATTATATGAGCCAAACCACAAAACATTTTCCACACAATAAAATCAGATCTAAACAACTGGAAAAATATTAAGTGCTCTTGGATAGGACAACTGAATATAATAAAGATGATAATACTACCTAAATTAATCTATTTATTTAGTGCTATACCAATCAGACTCCCAAAAAACTATTTTAATGACCTAGGAAAAAATAAGAACAAAACTCATCTGGAAGAACAAAAGGTCAAGCATTTCAAGGGAACTAATAAAAAAAAAAAAATCAAATGAAGGTGTCCTAGCTATACCTGATTTAACACTACATTATAAAGCAGCGGTCACCAAAACCATTTGATATTGATTAAGACATAGACTAGTTGATCAATGGAATAGATTAGGTTCACAAATAGTCAATAACTATAGCAAACTAGTGTTTGACAAACCGAAGACCCCAACTTTTGGGATAAGAATGCCCTATTTTGTAATGTTCTTTGATTCAGTTTTCTTGGGGTCTCTGGGAGCAGCCTTCTTTTCAGTTCAGCAATCGCCACAATAGTAGCCAGGGGTTAAAGTCCAAATCCTTTATTATCTCTTTGCATATGCTGGGCAGCTTTCTGGAGATCCTTTCTGTCTGGCCTTGGTCTTCGGGGGGGAAGTGCAGGAGGCCAGATCAGCCACCATTAAGATCGAAGATCAAATTGAAATTTTCCCTTTAGTTGTGAGAGCTTAAGTTCCTTCATCCAATCTTTTGTCTTCTCTACCTCTGGAAGCTTCTCCTCTGTGGTTCTCAGTCCCTGCTTATATGTTCCACACTGAGTATAAACCAATCATTATATCACTAGGAAACCATTATATGTTGTAAGATTAAATCAATCATACTGAACCATGCTAAACTAGATAACTATTGTCTCATCAATTCCACTGACTTAACTCTTTGTTTCAAGTTTAGAGTTCTAGCCCATAACATCTCCTGCTTTCTTTTGTTTTAGAACATAGGTGGTCATGTCCTCCCTGACTTCTCAAGGAAGTGAGAACCCCCCAAAAAAGGAGATAATCACACCTTCTCTGACTGCTCAAAAAAAGAGGTAAATATACCATAAAAGGAGGTGATCATGCTCTTCCTGACATCTCAGGAAGGGAGATGAAAACACCAAAGGAAATGGGAAATCAAACCAGATTAGTGGGTTTCTGAAGGGTCTCATTTGAAACAGGCATACATAATGTCAACATGGGAGGTATTACACATGATTACAGAAATTACATAAGCACATAGTAATACAGGCTACTAGTGATGTGACAAATAACATGAATCAACATGAGGAATTATACATGTCCATAAGTCCTAGAAATAGTCCAAAGGGAATCCATTGTCCATTACTTCATGTGTGTAATCCAATGATTCCTACAAGTTTTGAAATCCCGCAATAGACTCATCAAAAATTTTTCATCTCAGGGAATCCAATGATTTCTGCAGATTTTGCAGTTCTGTATCAGTCTTATCATGTCTCAGGGAATCCAATGGTTCCTTCTGGTTTTAAAGTTCTATAACAGTCTCATTATCAGCCATGCTCTTTCAGTGTCAGATGTTTTTTCGATCTCCTTTGCTTTGAGGTTTTTCTCGATTTCTGTCAATCTCCAGGTGCTCATTGGCACCCATCTGATTCCTTCTCCATCTGTAGGAATATAAGCAAACCCTCTACCCCAAGCAGTTAATCAATCTGGTTCCTTACACTCACCACTTTCTATCCACATCACCTAGCAATTACATTGGAGCTGCTTGCACTGAACACTGCCCTTCTGTTGGGTTAAAAAGCCTGTATTCTCCCCAACTGTAATCCCTTCCTCCCATCTGATTGCTTTTTGGCTGATTGATCATGTAATCCCTTTCTTCTATAACATTGCTTCTCTGCTAATTGATCATATCAGAGTCCTGAACTTCTAAAGACTCTCTGGGTATAACCTTGGCTGCCATCATGTCCCACTTGTCTTTTGTATGATATCTTGGAGCTGGGCTCCACCTCTCATTTCCCTGGGTCAAACTACATTCTGAGGCCCAGGGGAAGCCTTGGTTGCATTTTGGACTAGGGTTTTAGGTATGCTTCTCTTACTCTATTTCTTTGCCTACATTGAGCTCTCAGATGCCCTATTTTTCCACACTGAAAGCATCAATGAGTTTCTCTAGAAATCCCTTGCCAAGAGGGACCCTGTCTTCCTATATTTTGTATATAATAAGCAATTGTACCCACTGTGGCATAGCGTCTTATGATGTCCTCTAAAGGAGCATCTTTGTGCAATCACCATGTAATTCTTCTGCAAACCTCATTGGCATTTTCCTTAAACAGTAGTCTGATCATTATTTCTGTAGCTGCATTTTCACCAATAGTCCATATGACAGCTGTTTGCAAATGTCCCACAAAATCATCAAAAGGTTCATTGGGACCTTGCTCTATTTTTGTGAAGGCTTCCCCTCCATCTTTCCCTGGGAGAGAACCTCAAGCTATGATTGCAGCAGCAGCAATTTGCTCATATGCTGCTATAGGGTAAGTAATCTGTGCTAAAGCATCTGCATACTGACCTTTACCTTCTAGTTAGTCAAAGGTGATTTTTATATTAACTCCACTTTGACTATTTCGTTGGGCTTGTATCCTACAGAGCTCATTATACTCCAAAAGCCACAACAAATTTTGTCCAGGTTCTAAGCATGTCTTTGCTATGGATTTCCAATCACTAGGGGTTAGAATTTCATAAGCCAAATTCTCTAATATCATCTTAACATAAGATGATGTAGCCCCATAAAGAACCAACCCTTTTTCAAATCTTTAATTTTTTTTCCAAATCAAAAGGAGTGTATCTTCTGCTTTGCTGACCTGAAGAGTCAAACTCTTCAATCAGAGAGTATGCACTTATTAAATCAGATATATCCTGTTCTTTTTTAGCCTTAATCAGTGCCTTTTGTAATTTTGTCATAGGCTGCTTCATAGGTGGTGCTGATTGTGTCACTGTCTCTCCTTCTCCTCCTTCTCCCTCCAACCATTAAAGGTTAATTAAGGGAGGCAGGTCAGGGGTTGGAGAATGCCCTAATGGCTCCTGTTGTGAAGCACCACACTTAGAATTGTACGTAACTCCATTCTTATCTGATTCTTCATCCTTTTCACCTAGTTTGTATCCTCTCTCTCCTGCTCTTTCTTCTTTTTCTTTATTCTATAACTTATATGATTTCCTAAAACTAGTTGTATTAAGTTATATGTATAAAGTGATTCTTTAGAAATTGAGTCAGATCCCTTATCATTGTAATATTCACATAGTTGCTCTCCTACTGATTTCCACTCATCTGGATCTAATTCTTTTTCCTTGGAGAACCAAGGAACCAAGGAGATATGTACTGTTACTGCTCCCAAGTGATAATCAAACCTTATAAGTTTAACCAAGCTTTCAACAAATTTTGCTTATGGTGGAGAAATTTGTTTTCTGTAGTGTGTTACTGTAGTGTTTTGGGCTTATATCCCAAAGAGATATTAAAGAAGGGAAAGGGATCTGTGTGTGGCAAAATGTTTGTGGCAGCCCTTTTCATAGTGGCTAAAAACCTGGAAATTGAATGGATGCCCTCAATTGGAGAATATGAATATTATGGAATATTATTGTTGTGTAAGAAATAACTAGCAGGATGAAACAGAGAGGTTTAGAGAGACTTAAATGAACTGATGCTGAGTGAAATGAGCAGAACCAGGAGATCATTATACACTTCAACAACAATACTATATGAGGATAATTTCTGATGGAAGTGGCTATCTTCAACAATGAGAGGATCCAAATCAGTTCTAATTGATTGGTAATGAACAGAACCAAATACACCCAGTGATAGAACACTGGAAAATGAGTGTGGACCACAACACAGCATTTACACTCTTTCTATTATTGTTTGCTTGAATATTTTCACCTTCTTCCTAAATCTGATTTTTCTTGTGTAGCAAGACAACTGTATAAATATGTATACATATATTGGATTTAATATATTTAACATGTATGGGACTACCTGCCATCTAGAGGAGGGGGAGGTGGAGGGTAAGAGAGGAAAAGTTGGAACAGAAGTTTTTGCAAGGGTCACTGTTGGAAATGCATATGTTTTGTCAATAAAAAGCTATAATAATAATAATGGTATACAGATTAAGAAATAGGAGGATAAGGGGAATAGCTAAACAAATTGTGGTATATGATTGTGATGGAGTACTACTGTGCTATAAAAAAATAAGCTGATTTGATTTTAGAAACTCATGGAAATATTTGCATAAAATAATGAAAAGTGAAATGAGGAGAACCAAGAGAACAGTGTATACAGTAAGCAGTATTGTTCAAAGAATTATTTTGAACAACTAAGCTGTTCTGTGTATTTTAAATACTCAAACAAACTAAAAAGTACCTGTAGAGGAAGGTCCTATCCATCTCTAAAGAAAGAACTGATAAATAGAAGTATGTACAGCAAGGTTTTAAATATAATTGTGAATCTGTGTCAAATGGTGGCTTTCTCTAATGCAGGATAGGAAGTGAAGGAGGGAGAGAGTTCAAATCTTAAAATGTAACCAAAAATATAAATTAAATTAAATTTTTTAAAAATGAGATGGGAGGTGGGAGTGGGGGGGCTGGGGGAGGAGAGAGATCTTTGGGACATACTACATATGTACTGATAGACTAACTCAATGGATTAACCCAATACTGGCACATTCACCAAAAGACACTTAACAGTTTGGTTGATTGAATTATTGTTTACACCAATCCATATCAGTAGTCTGAACAATAACCAATTTTCTTAACATTTATTTTCATTTTTCCAATTGTAAGGTTGATCACTTTTGAATAATTTTTGGATCTCAGTAGGGATAACCTATAATGCTCTAAGGTTTGATGTAATCAGCATAATCTACCTAAAAACAGGAATACTTGGGCAGCATAATCTAAGCAGATTTCTTCTTCCACTGTGTGTAAGACATGTTATTACAATATTATTACAATAAATACCTTTGGAAAATATTTATCTCTTTGTTTCATACCTCACTGGATGTTAATAATCAGGACTTCAAAATACTTTTATCCTTGCACTCATCAAGGAATTTTATATGACCTAGATGTATACATGAAAGATATGTCAACGGACATTCTTAAAGGCAGTTTGTTCGTGTGTGTGTGTGTGTATGTGTGTGTGTGTGTGTGTGTGTGTGTGTGTTCCTATATATATAAAATTAAAAAAAAAAAAAAACAGCAATACCTTACTTTTTTTTGTACCTTTCAATCAAAAACGTGACTATATAGATGTAATCATCAATTCTAGAGAATTTGCAAAAACCTGATTATCATATGAGGGTTACATGCATTTTCTAAATCTTTCTGGGGCTTCTGTGAGTCCTCTGTAGATAATGCATATTTCCATAGGAAATAAAGGGTGTCCTTTATTTCCTAAAAAACATAAAACTTTGTCAATCCTTCTCCTATTTTTAATCAAAAATAACCCTAGCATGCATTCTCATAAGAATTTTACAAAGATAAGAAGGCAAACAGATGGATTGGTGGTTACTGATTTTATCTCAGTTATCTTAATATAGTCTATGAATTTTTCCATTCTTATAATATCTTCTATTTTCCAAGGTATCTTTTAAATTAATTCCTCAGGGCTTTCACAATTCTGTCACACATAGCATATGTAGCCACCAGAGTTTACTTAGTCTGGTCTAGCCATTCTTTAAATTTTATCTTAATAATTGTCATTTATTCTTAATATGGCACATGAGATATTGCAGCATGAAGGTCCAAATGTTCCTTAGGTGCGGCTAAAAATTAATTGCCATTGGAATGAAAACAATTTTATTCTACTTTATATCTGTTCATATATTTGATAATTCCATCCACAACATGAATGACATGCTCATTTGGGTTTCTCTCCCATTGTTTTTCATTGTTTTAAAAGGTGTATATTTGTATTTGATAACTCAACTAAATCCTCATTGTAGCTTGTATGTGATACTACATATATAAAGGCTACATTGGCCAAATCTGGTCATTAGAATATCTCCACAAGAATCTGCATATAGATTTAATGACAAATTATAAAAGGCCAGTCTAATTACATTCATTAAGGTCCAGAAGATTGGCTATCAGTTAATATTCCCTCCATCTTCACTACAGTACAGCCAAATATCATCTTTATTGATAGAAAGTATAGCCATGCCAATAAAATCAAAGTCTTTGAAAAACAACAAATTACTTAATAAAAAAATAATATCTCATTGGTGTGTTGTTTTGGTGACCTTACTTTCTAGTGAGGTAATTGAAGAAAGATGAAGTCCACAAGTCAGCTATTTTGAACCAAGTTTCAGGGAAAAAAAAAAAAAATTAGGATCATAGAGCCAGGATCAAAAATACAGAGCTAGAAGAATTTCTGGAGGTTCTTCAATCAATTTTATTCAATCACTTTTAGAGATAAGAAAACTGAAGTTCATTGGGAGCAAATGATTCAGCAAAGGCCCCAGAATGAACTAATATGTAGTAGTAGACAGGGAATTTGAAGCAAAGTTTTCTGACTCCAAATCTAGCTATTAGAATAAATTCAAAGGGGGGGGGAGGGAATATATATATATATTTCCCAGCGGGAGATTCTAGTCTCTTAATCTCAATGTTCTCAAATGGATTTATAATTACATTGATTGCAGAATTCACACCCATTCTAACCCATCAAATTCAGAGTGAATGTAAATACCAATTGCTTCTATTTTGACCAGAAATCCTGAGAGTCTTCCCCAACCAGACTGGGCTTGGAATTTTGTTTGGTTTTTTGTGACTAAGTAAAAGAGGCCATTCTTTGTTTCAATTCTTACCTAGGCTTAATCATAGAATGGATGATCTCTCAGTCAAATTGAAACCTGTTAAAGACCTTAGCTCAAAAAAGCCAAGCTCTTTCACTGCAGCCAGGACCATCTCAAGTTGTTCTGATCTATATCTGGCCACTGGACCCAGATGGTTCTGGAGGGAAAAGTGAGGCAGGAAAGTGAGGGCCCTGTTCCTCCCTCACTTAACTCTAACTCACTTGCATGTCATAGAATTACCTTTCAGATGTCAGGGTTCTCTTTGAAAAAGAACAGACAACAACAATTCACCTCATGCAACTCACATTTTTACTATCTCCAAAATTCCCAGTGGGGGCTATCTACCAACCTAGAGGTCTTTCTCACTTCATCCTGATATCAAAAAGGGATCAGGAGACCTGTCTGGTTGCCCACCCATAATCCCTTTTGCCTGCCATCTTGTCTTCTTAGCATACAATTTCTTAATTTCCTAAAACTCCTTAAATTGATGGTAACACATTGTGACTTGTTCACACACATGCCGCAGACCTTTTCATTGCCTTTTGTGTACTCATCTTTAGTTCTTTAGAGACAATATTCATCTCATCACCACATAGCAAAACACTCAAAAAAAGTTAGGATTAAAAAGATGGGTCTCTATTCTTTCATGCAAAACCTAGAGTCCAAAAGTGTCCTACAATTTCCCAAAGACAATCCAGCCTTCTTTTTCTCTCCTTTTAAATTCGACCAAAAATCCCTGTCCATCTTTTATTTTCTTTCCAAGATATACAAACTGATGAACAAGTTCTATAATCTCCTCTTCCAGAAGCTCTGTGATTCTTTTAATACAATCAAACCATATCAAAGAGAAGTGCATCTGGAGACTCTCACTATTCCCAAGCAATCCCTCTTAACCTGGACTCTACACCAGACTTTAACATTATCACCATGAATACTGTTTAGCAAATCAAACATTACTTCAATACACTGCAATATGATTCAAGAACACAGGTGCTATGGTGAATTCTAAAACTTATCAAGAATAACAGCTTCAAATGAAATTTAAATAAATTTTAAAATTTTATTTCAGGTACTTACTACTTCTCTTAGTCTTCTTCCTCTACTTTTCTCCCTCAATTTTATCATCAATCCCTTAAGTTATAGGACAGAATAGACCTCTCCCCACCCCTTTCCAGATGTAATTAAAACAGAGCGTTATACCTGGCCAGGCAAGGGAAAATTTGAAAACCCATAAAATTCCACTTTTATATTCCAATTATCTGAACTGATGATATACTATACTTATATTTTCACCATACAGCTTTTAATGACTGTCTTCATTGTCATAGATTATAACAATAAAATTTGCCAAGAGAAAACAAAATATAATTACAATGTTCAATTGAAGCCACGTAAAGTGACTAATTAGATTTATTTCTACCTTTAAGTGATATAAGATTATTCCAGTACTCAGAAGGTCATCATCAATGCCAATCAGATGAGGCAGCTCAGAATCCAGAACAACTCCAATTCCTTCTTTCCTCAGGGCTAATGTTTGTTCCTAAAATGAGAAGGGATTTTTTTAAAAGGTTAAATTTATTTGAAAGAAAAGTCAACTGAAAGAAAAAAGTCAACCTAACTGTTTAAAGGGGAAACTACATTCTTTAAATAGAGTACTTAAATGCCCCAAGATTTACTTTTCATTAAAAACCAAAAAAGCATTCTAACGTGTGGTTATAAATTTCAATTAGAAATCCCATTGCATGCTGGAATTATTCATTATATTTATTTTCACATTCAATTCTAGCAGATAAAATCCACTAAACTTCCAGAGCTACCTTATGTCTAAATCCTTCCAGACCTAGGTTAAATGCTATTTCCTCAACTAAACTTAGAATACACCAAGTAAAAGGAATGTCTCTCATCCCAGAAGGGTTTTACTCAGCAAAGTCATATGGCTGTCAGACCATGAACCTGTCTTCTGATTCTATCTTCAGGGTGTTTTCCCCTCTTCTCTCCTTTTAGCATAACTTCTTGTGGACAGTTAAGTTAGTCAGTAAAATACTGCTAATTGATTATTTGTTAGGGACAAAATAAATATCACCTGTTTTTCTAACAGATAATGAGGTAATAATAAGAGAAATCAAATAAGAATGGGCCTGGAAAACCTACTCTGCTTGCCAGAAAGATGGGAGTTGGAGGCAAAGGGCAAAGGATTTTGTCAGAGTGCTGCTTTCCACCAAATAGGCAAGAAGAAATGAAAAGTGTGACTTTTTCACATATAAGTGGTTGCAAGATATATGGAGCTCATAAAGATGGCAACATGTAAATATCAACCTCTTTCAGACTTATAAGAAGCCCATTTGCATTATATAAAAGTCTGTTTTGGGCTCTAACTGATCACTGTAAAAGAAGTATCTTAGCCTTTTAGTGGATTATAGATTTTTGGCCATTAGAAAGGCAACTAAAATTACAATCTAAAGTCAAATGATCAATTATGCCACAGGTAGTGGTGGTGGTTCTGCCTTCTCTGACTCTGGTTCTTAGTGAAGAAACTGGAGTGGTCAGCTTATTTTACAGAAGAGGATACTGAGTTAACAGGGTTAAGTGCCTTGCCCAGGGTCATACAACTGGTAAATGTTCTAAGTGTAGATTTGAAGTTGGGTCTTCCTGACTCCAGTCCAGGCATTCTATCCACCACCCCTCCTTCTCCACCCCAAGCTGAACCTTAGGTCCATGTGAAAATATAAACCAGCAAATTATTTGAGAACTCTGGTCATCAAGTCAAGAATCCATAGCAGAAGAGGAAATCCCTCTTCCAGGGTTGCTCTGTAGAGAGAATCAGGCCTAAGGAGCGACAGGACAAGCAGCAAGGGAGCAGCATGAGGTCCCCATGAAAATCAACTCACTCAATAAGCATAAGCTGGCTGAGTGCCAGGAGCTGTGCTTTATGCAGGAGACACAAAGAAAACAGGCCCTGTTCTCAGGGAACTCACTGTCTAACAGGGGGCAACAAACGATGAGGACCAACGAGACACCAGGAAAAACTGGAGAAAGCCCACAGAGGGGAGGTGGAGAAGTCAGGGGAGGTGGGGGTGGGGGTGCCAGCTGTGTGCTCACCATGCCCCCTTCCTGGTGAGGAGGGGAACACTTACAGGAAGGGACCCAGAAGATTTTTGGGAGCCATCAGCCCCAGGAACCTTATCACTCTCATTCATTCTAGCCCCGGCAGACACCCCTCCTGAGTGCCCCTGTCCCCAGGGCCATGGCTTCAGTCTGCAAAGGGGAGAGATGGAGAACTCCTGTTAGGGAGGGCAGTTATGACTTCCCTCCCCTTCAGCTTCCCCCTGGAGGGATCTTCTTCCAGCAGAGCTCAGCCCCTTGAGGCTAGGGCCTGCAGTGATCCCTTTTTCTGTTTTTGGCAGGCCCAATGCTCAGCCCAGTGCTGGGTACTGATGTGGCAGGCTTATGCTATGTCAGTCATTTTGATAAATGGGCTTACTTTGAGCTAACTGGCTGAGTACTACAAGTGAACCCCAGACTGAAGACTTGTGCTGTATGAATAGTCTCCTTGGAGAGGCGTTAGGTCTTCATAAAAGGATGCACAACCATTTATCACAGATATTATAGTGGATATTCCTTTCATTCAGGGGTCAGACTAAATACCCGTGGACATAACTTCCAACTCTCACATCCTGTGCTTCTTTAAGAATGAACTCACAGATTAGTATTTATTTGAACCCAAGATATTCTTCTCTTAGGGGACCCAATTTTTGATCTTGGGTTGGAGGGGGAAATGCTACCCACACTTGGTGATACATGAAAAACTAAGAATATGACTACTAAAACTAATTTCAATTTCAATGCCAAATTTGAATGATTATACAAAAACCAAAAAGTAAAATAAAACAACATATTATATTGGAATTCATAGCAGCAAAGCCTAAGTAGAAATAATTGAATAGGTGAATAAGATCCTTTAGGATATTATATCTAGCATTCCCTGAAGTCAGAAGGCCTGGGTTCACATCCTACCTTGTATGACTTTGAGCAAGTCACTTTACTTCTTTCAGCTGTAAAATGAGTGCAACTGGATGATCTCTAAGGTACCTTTCTCAATGTAAATCTATGATTTTAGTTCTACCTCTTCATTTTATAGAAATGTTAGACATGCCCAAACTAGATAGGTCCAGTGCTTTTACCTCTGAACTACACGTGGAAAAGTCCTTAGAAAGTTTTTTTTTTTAAATTAAAAGAATATATAACAATAAGAAAAGATAGCAATAATCATATAAAGCTATAAAATTTCTTATTTATAAGTAAAATAGTTTTCATAAAAATGATGCAATTAGAACTCAAAGGAAAGAAATGAACTGAGCAGGGGGGAACAACTTTGTATTAAATCTGGCAAAATTTCAATATATAGGAAGTTGACAAAAATATATAATGATATAACAATATCCCCAATAATGATGATGAAGTATACTTTCCACTTCTAGGCAAAGAAATATCAGGCAAGCAATGCAAAATAAAACCTTCATATTCAGGAATAAGCAACACATTGATTTGTTTTGCTTAACTATACTTAGGTATTGCAAGGAATGAATTAGTAGGAAATCCCCCCCCCCAAAAAAAAAAAAAAAGAAGAACAATAAGAAAATGAGAAATTTAAATTAAATATAAACTTTAAAAGTTGCATAGCAGAAATTCAGTTTCACACACAATATTCTTTTTTGGGGGCTTTGTATGTCGGAATGCCTGGACTTATAGATAACTGTTAAGTTCAAAATAAAAAACAATTTTTTAAAAAAAATGTGACAATCCCTTTCTCTCCAAGAGCTAATAACAGAGAATTCTCTTTAGAGAGATAGGAGACAAAATTCTGACTAGATGATCACAAGTGGTGCTGGACAAGAAAAAAAAAGATCATAGAGGCATATAAAGAGAATAATGTAATTTTACAAAATGTCCTCCAAAGAACTCAGATTTTTAAAAGGACGAAAAAAGAGGGATACATGTAAGCAAAGAAAAACACAAAAGACTGATATGTATTAAATATAATGCTATTTCTAAAGTTCTTAGTTTAGTGCCTAGTATACACTATTTAGTAGGCACTAAATAAATGTTAGCTATTATCATTATGGAATATATTTAAAAGGCCTTTAAAATGAACAGCAATTTGAGGGAAATGCTAAGCATTCAAAGATTAAATATTTATTAAACTACTTGGGTATCAATAATTTGGGTAAGCTAAGATCCATCCTGGGCAATAACAAAAAAGTACAGTGGGGGAGGAGGAATCACAAGTTATAAGTAAGGAAATCTATTACATTTTTGACAGCTTTTTTTATTAAGAACTCTATAGTTCTACCCTTAGAAGTAGCATTGAATGAGTCTCATTCTTGTTCCATATGATCATTCAACAAATAATTGAAGGTAATTACTTTATTTCCCCCAAGTCTTGTCTTCCCCAAGGTAAATGTCCTATTGCTTTAGACATGATTTCCAGATGACTCACAAGTCTCACTCACCTTTCTTTTGGATCTACTCTAGCTTTACAATACTTACATTAATTGCTTGTATTAGGATTTCCCACCCACATTCTCATCTTGTACTTGGAGAGTTGATTTTTTTTTTTTTGATGTATATTCAATCCTTTAAATTTATTCCAATTAACGATTAGAATCTCAGATCATTCCACTTTGCATCTACTTTCTTACCTGGTTTCAACTCTATGGAATAAGATGTTCCTATGTAGGATACCTTCTGGTGTCCCATACCATCCCCTTTCCAGTCTTCTTTTGCAATCAGTCTTCTCCCTTCAGATTCTAAGTGCTTTGAGGGCAGAGTCTGTTTTTCTTTTAATTAAAGGTATTCCCAGTGCTTAGCACAGTGCCTGGGCACATAGTAGGTGCCTAATATTTAATGGACTGGATTTAAATGTTTTCTTCTTATTTTCATTATCTCCTTCTAGCTGCTCAGGTTTCCTTTTGGATCCTGGTTTTGTTACCCCACCTGATCCCTACTAACATTATATCATCTTCAGATTTAATAATTATGCCTTATTGGTTATGAAGACTTTCCTAGAAACTAGCTTACCATTTTTAATCTCTTTATTCCTCACAATTGTAGATCACTTTATAGTTTAAGAAGTGTTCATATGTTTCATCTGACTCTCATATGAGTGAAAGACAATGTAGTGTAAAGGAAAGAGTGTTAGAGTTCAAATCAGAAGAGAAATGGGTTCAAATCCTCTTTGATATTGCCTAATCATCCTATCATGGGCACATCACAGCTATTTCTAGTCTTGTTGTTGTGTGAAATTGGCATAATATGATATATCTAGTACATCATAGGAGTGTGATGAGGAATGTTATATAATCTGTAAAACTCTTAATACCTACTTTCCAAGGTTGTTGTGAAGATAATGTGAAAAGCACACTGCCTGGTACATAATAAGTCTTTAATAAAAATCGTTTCCTTTCTTCCTACCTTATTTTCAAATTTTAAAAAAATCACTTACAAAATCTGTAATGTGAAGATTTTTTAATAGTGTGTTGCCAACCAGAAGAAGGATTAAAATAGAGTTTAAAAGATTATCAGTGATATTACTGAGAAGATTCTTACACTGAAGAATTAACTAGTAATGCAGGACCTTCTGTATAGCCAAGTTTCTGTTTGCTCAAGAAGATAGAAAGAGTATGAAGGAAAGGAAAAAGGAGATATAGGAAAAGAGGAAATTAACAACAGGAAAGTGATTCCACAGGATACAAGAGAATAATGGAAGAGTAGAGAAGGATGTGGACTTTGAAAAGCAAGGGATGAGAACATGTTTAAAAAAAAAAAAAAGATGGGAAAGAGAAAGGGAAAGAATTTTCACTTCTACTGTGGCTGATTTTTAATCATGAAGATAATGGGAGCAGACTGGGAATTTGCCTGAAATAAGATGAGGGCCAGTTAATAGGGACTCCTCTCTCTAGGGTCAGTGGATGACTGGGCCAGGAATCAGTAGGTCCCTTGTCAACTGACATTTCCAGAGGAAGACAATGGCTTGGTTTCTCAGGACTACACTGAATGTCCATTCTCCCCATCTTCCCACCTCTTCACATAATAGCAGGGAGTAAGCCACACCTAGGTGATATTCAGTATAGGGCTTCTCCACAGCAGATCACTTCCAATTTTCTGATTAGTACCTCACTCAGTAAAGTCAATTGAAGTCAAAACACCAGGGAGAAAAAAATTTACATAAAATCAAATGTGTCACTTTCCTAAAGAACTTTCAAATAATTTAGGAAATGAAACCAAGCAGACATCTTATATATTTTGTCAGGTTATATTTAAGGTTAAAAGATAATCAACACCTGACATTCTCTAAATCAAAGATTTTCATTCTGCTATATGGAATGGTATAAATAAGTAGCTACCACTGTGGCCTATAAACAATAAGGAATCGATAAATGTATGTTAAATGAACAGAAATCAAAACTATAAGAAGGGACAGCTTGCTTGTAAGATGTTACATTAAATGTACAAAGATATGGTAGAACAAAGATCTCTCCTATAAATCCATGATGTGTGTGAGGGTGTCTGTCTGTGAGATCTGTCCATGATGGAGAAGGAAGATAAAGTATTTATTAATGATTATCTTGTGACAGAGAGTGAAAGAAGCGTCGGAAATAAAAACAGAACTATTCAAATCAGGTCTGGCCTACAGGGAGCTTATGTTCTAATGAAAGAAGACAGCATGAAAGACTAGGGAAAGTCTGGT
The DNA here is from genome assembly GCF_016432865.1 of Antechinus flavipes. NCBI lineage: Eukaryota > Metazoa > Chordata > Mammalia > Dasyuromorphia > Dasyuridae > Antechinus > Antechinus flavipes. The sequence continues at coordinate 162,465,792 of NC_067399.1, read as the reverse complement.
ATAGCTGCAGCTGTCCTGGAAATGTCCTGAAGGCCTGGAACCATGTAAGAAAATGCCAACCTTTGGCCAAAAGAGAGATACAGTGACAAAGGTGGAAGAAAAGTTGGAGGGAAAGAGGAAGAGAGAGACAAAGAAAAACAAGATAGTAAAAAGTGACAGAGGATTAAGATAAATTCCAAGAAGCGAACAATTGAAAAGATAGCAACTTAATTTGAAATCCACTGAACACTAAGCAAAGGGAAAGATAGAATTCTGTATAACTTAAATTAAGGACTAAAAAGGGAAAGCCTATTATGGCCAGTAAACATCAGCAATACCCTTAACCTGTTCTTCCTGTCAGTCATTTATGCATCTAGTACCAGAAAAAGTGCTGAGAGTCTTAGTCTTAAAATAAAAGTCAGTGACTTCAATACTCCTGATTTACTACATTAGGGTCCTAGTAAATCTTGAAGAAAATGATCCCTCCAACTCACCTGAGGGCATTAGTGGAATTAGTATATTTTCCCCTTTCGGTAGAGTTCATAGCTAGCTAAGTAAAGCAGAGAGACAATTTTTTTTAAGGAATGATTACACCAACAGAGAAACTTTACCACGCAGCCACACACAATAAATCAGGCTCATCTAGAGAAACAGCTGCAACCCCAAGCACTAACAAGATAGCATATAGCAATCCCACAAGAGTGTCAGCGCTCTGCCCATCCCAGAATGTATGAAAAGTAACAGTATTCACAGAAAACACTTTCTTCTTTATCCAGAAGAGTGCAAAACAATTTGAGAATCTCCTCACACTCAAAGAAGAAATATTCACTTGTAACAGTTGTCCTCTAACACAGAGATTATTTTGGACTAGTTCCCAGTTAAATATTCACTTTTCCCACTGCAACCCTTTATATGGAAATATTCAGGGCTTATGGATTTTAAAGAACATTTGAAATATAAAACAGTTTCTTCAGGTCAAAAACATTACCTGGACCAGAAAAGACACACGCACACACGCAATGGCAAAAGCTGAATTATATGAAAGTTTTCCAAGATTCAGGGGGGGGAAATGAATTTGTGATTAATGCTACCCTACGGCTCTCTGACATTCAAACTGCATTCAACTACTACATGATATTATAAAAGTGTCACCTCATAAAACTAAAAACTAGGATTTAAATCATTGTTCAAGTGAAAAAGTAATTTCAGATGAAAATATCTATCACATATTAAATATTTATTGAGTGGCACGTACTGTTATGCATAATTTATGAAACACCTCTTTGACAAGATAGAATACTTAGCATAGCACAACCTGGCACCCCCTTCCATAACTACAGGCATACTGTATCCCCAAAGAAACAGATAAAACATTTAGAGCCACACGTATTTTGCAACTCAACAAAGCATTTGACAATAAGGCTTACCCAGATAAAAAGAAAACTACAGAGGATTTAGAATTTTAAGGAACATTACAAAAGAAAACAATTCACAACACAATTAAAAACCAATGATAGTTAATCAATTGATCAATAGTAATTAAGCACCTACAAAACAGTCAAACAGTCCCTCTCCTCACGCAACGGTAGATAACATGCAAACAAATATATACAGAGCAAGTTAATTTTGTCGCTATTTAATGGACCCCATTTAGGGTTTTCTCAACAAAGATAATGAAGTGATTTGTGATTTCTTTCTCCAGCTAATTTTGTACATAAGGAAACTGAGGCAAAAGAGGGTTAAGTGACTTGTCCAAGGTTACCCAGCTAGAAAGCGTCCCAGGCCATATTTGAGCTCAGGAATCTACCTAATGCCCCACCCAGCTATCCCAAGTTTCATATATGCGCGCGCACACACAGACACATAGACACACACACGCACACACACACACAGCATTAGGATGCATTTGAACTCAGATCTTTCTGACTCCAAGTCTAACTGTCATTATGCAAGATTTACTTGCCAACAAGAGTGAAGTTACCTGAAACTTTCAAGCAATGAATGAACTGTTCTTGATGAACAAATTTTTTGGATACCTGAGGATCAAATGCTACTGTTATTTTAACAGCTTTTTTTTTTTCATGTAAATCATTATAAGGTACATAATTCCCTCCCCTCAAAAAATTTTGTGTCATTCTGTGGAAGATTTGGACAATAAGCTAAATTACTTGGCATATAATGAATACTTCTATCCTCAGAATAGCTGAATGGTATTGATTTCCCCAGGTCAGATACAGATCTCTGTCTCTGCCTCTCTGATTCCTGTGTCTATCATCCCTGATTTTAGCACTATAGTATGAAAAGTCAACTTGTAATTTACCATCCCCTACCAGTCTATCTAACTCTTGTCTCTTCAGCAACAGTCCTTTCTACTCACAACTTCAGTGGCTTCCAACCTCTAAGAAGAGCCTCATTTTTTTTTCTCTTTGTTTTTTCTCTCCTTTCTTATTCTCTTTCTTCTCCCACATTTTTTTGGCTTTTCTGCAAAGAAAAAAATTGGCCTTTTAACCACATTGCCCTTTTAATAATCAACTTCCCAATCACCTGAGACAACTTAAGTGTCTCAGATTATTTGCTGTTAGTGAGTTCAAAGACTCCCCTCTTTACTAAGCCAGATATGAACATTTCAGAGAAGTTCTTTGGGAGAGAGTCCTAACCCAACTTCTCTGGATCACTGTCTATACCAACTCTACCAAAAGCTCCTATCAAGGTTAGATATCCTGTTGCCTTAAATTTCACTGAAAGCTCTGCCTTTGCAATAGTAACATCAAGACTTCTTTTACACTAAGAATATTATTAATCTGGATGTCTAGAGAGAGAAATCTTAAGAGATACTTAAAGGGAGTATTCAATTGAATGCCTGCAAGGAGTCAGTACTTGAGGTTTTTTGTTTAGTTTTAGAGGTGTCACAGAACTAAGAGGTCCCTGAACTAGGGAATCAGGGAACATAGAAGCATGACTCCAAAAGGGTCTCTAGGAGAACAAGACAATTAGAGAAGCTAATGTAATGGTCACTGTTAGCTAGGCCTCAGCAAACACATTGAGAGAAGGCCTGCTTAAAGAGTCTCAAAAACATCATGGAGCCCGAATCTCAAGACACTTAAGGAAACATGGGAGTCTTTGCTTCAAGGAACTCAAATAAGGGATCTAAACCATATATATGTTAAGCATCTTCTAGGTGTGTCTTATTCCCTTCCCTCAAGTAAGGTTTGAAGATGGAAAGAGAAACTGAATCATTGCCTTCCTCTGGGAATATCAGTCAACAAAGGCAGCTACTGACTCCTCTCTCAGTCATCTAGTGACCCTAGAGCTAGTCCCAGGGACTAGAACTTATTAAGCAGTCTTTACTTCATCTACTTCAAGCAAATTCTCGGTCTGCTCCCATTATCTCCATGATTCAAAATCAGCTACAATGAAAAATCTTTCCCTTTCTCTTTTCCATCTTTTCCTATATGTTCATCCCTAGCTTTCCAAACTCCACATTCTCTTCCACCCTTGCATTATTCTCTTATATCCTGTGCAATCACTTTACTGTTGTTAACTTCCTCTTTTCCTACAGGGAATTTTTTCCCCCTTTTCCTTTCCTTCACACTCTTTACAACTTCTTGAGCAAACAGATACCTGGCTCTATCCAGAAGACCCTTTATTACTAGCCATCCTCTCCACTTCCTTCTCTCACATGTTAAGAAGCACTAGCAGAAAGAAAAGCAAAATTAGTCTTCACACATCTCCTGACTGTCCCCTTTGACATCATCAACTTCACTTTTGAGGTTCATTCCAATCACCTTTTTTTTTTTTTAACCCAAGTTAAATCGTTGTTGAAATCTAGCATCCTCTAGGGTCCATTTTCTCTTCTTTTCTCAATACAATTAAAGAAGCATTTATTAAGTTCTATCATGTGTAGGCAGTGTAATAGGTGCTAATGAGCCACAGATGAAAAAATAAGAGTGCCCATCTTTCAGGCAATTATCTTCTTTTAAGGAAATAGGTTCCTGGCAGATAATTTGATTCTCTATTCCATCCCCCACCTAAGAATTGAGGCTTGCAACATACATTTGCTGTCTTCTCAAATATCCTCAAACACCCCCCCCCCCCAACTTGCATGAGCTTCAGTTTCACTCTCTCTAGGCCACAAACAGGAACTGATATGCCACTGATTGGATCATCACCCATAACTATTCCATTTCTATGGTTTAGTACACAGAAATCTTTTTTTTTTCAACCATAACCTCCTATCTTTCAATCCCTCCCTGTCTCATTGCTCCTAGACATAGTCTTTACCCTTAGTAGGGCTTCCCAGTTTTCCTAATCCATCATTCCTCAACTCCCTTCCTTTCACTGTCTGTAACCTAGGATTAATCACTTCAATCAGAAAACAACAACTAGTCTTTACTCCCTAGAATATGGCTTCAATTACCAGTCACATCTTATCAAACCAGAAACTTATCAATTGTACTGTCTTCAATGTCTCTATTCCTACTCATGTCCAGCTGAATACAGTTTGAGGAAGTTAACCAACTGTGTTCACTATATATGTCAACAATTCTTAACTGGATCCACCTTCAATTAGCTGAACAAATATGGTTTTATTCTTCCCTGAGTTGAATCCTGTCATACTCTCCACAATGTTTGCTCCAAAGCTTTGACTTTTTCCTCAGATCTCTCATACCACTTCTTCCTTACTCCCTCTCTCAGCAGAAGACTTTATTTCTCACTTATGGAAAAAACAGGTCCTCTCCAACTGTACCCCTCCTCTTCTTCATAACCTATTCTTTCCTCCTTTGCTTCAGTCTAACACAGAAGACAGGTGTTATGCTTGTTAAATCTAATTTCTCCATTTATACTCTCAGTCACTTTTCTCTTCCATTGCCTTTTGAGACCCGGGTACCTGATCATTTTCTTGGAACAATCTTTGATACTTTTCTATCTTCCAGTTCCATATCAAACCAGTCTTTTATATGCTACTTTCATAATATCTTTTGAATCCGTTCTCTTTTTACTCACCAGTCTCTACCCTAGTTCAGACCTCAATCCCTTTTCACAAAACTACTGGAATCACCTCCTGAGCAATCCTACTGGCCTAGTCTCTACCCTCTCCAACCCATCTTCCACAAAGCTGCCAATTGTTTTGTTGTATTGTTGCTGTTTTGGGGGGGACATGGGTTGGGGGGTGAAAGTTTTGAAAAAGGAGACTAGGCCAGGCTTTCTTTCTTAAGCTGGAAGTGCAGTGTCACTCATGGCTCAGGTCCCAACTGATATGGAGGCTCTGATATAGTCTGCTTGTGACCTGAATCAATCCATCCTTCTTCCTCAGGAAGCCTGGTTGCTCCCTAGACCAGGAGGCTTATATTGGTGTTAGACTTGCTGCAAACATCCTATCAGCTTTAACCATATGCAGCTCAAAACACCTGAGCTCAAGCCACCTACCAGACTCGGCCTATGAGGCAGCCGAAAGTATCGTACCCCTGTGCCGCCATTCCTGGCAACTGGGATCACACAGCTAATGAGTATCTGAGGATGACTTTTACCTCAAGTTTTTCAGACTTCAGGTATTACAACTCTACTTGCTGTACAATTTAGCTATCTGTTGCTCACAATACTTATTTCATATTGGAGATAAGAAGATTAAAGAGAATTAGGGGCAGGAAGATTTGGGCAGGAAATGACTAAAGTAAAATGTTAGGAACTCTATGGCAACCAGACAAACCCAGCACTTCTATAGGAAAGATAAGGAGTCAAGACAAATATGTGAAAGAAGATAATTTCTGATGGACAAGGACTTAACATCAGGGAAGACAGTTAACAGAGAGGCCCGTATAAGTCCAAAAGGTCCAGGTAGAAAAAGTAAAGCCCTAAATCTGAAATGAACAAGTACCATGGTTATAAGCAAAGCCAAATCTATCATCTAAACAAATAAACAACTATTTGGATTTGAGTAGGAGGATAGGAGTTATAAGTGACCCCTTGAGATCAAAGTGGTTACTATACTACTTGAAGTCTGCTTAATACTTCCTAAGTGTAAGTATTCTGAACTTAGAGATACTGAATAGAATGTAAATCCTTTAAAGGGAGAGATTATATTGCTATTAGTATTTTTCCTAGCATTGTGCTTTGCACACAGGGATAGGAATAGATACTGGATTTGAGATTTCATTGGTTTAGGGAATTTCTGGTAAGGAGGTAAGGAAAAACTTTCTACCTGTGCAGGTAAAACTTTCTCTGCAACTCAGCATCTTGGAGAGTTGCCTAAACCACTGAGGTGTTAGGTGACTTTCTCAAGATCACAAAGCCAGTATTCCTAGTTCTCAGGATGGCTTTATATTCACTTTGCCTTCCTATGTGCCTCACTCATAGCAAATGCTTAATATATTTTACATCTACATATATGAGTTAATTGTTAAAAGATACACAGCACATGTGAATTATTTCACAGCAGGGTGTAGGAGTTGCTGAATATTATTCTAGAGGGGTTGGGAAATACCTCCCTCAGTGTTGTCATTGTTAACATTTTCCAAGTGTACACAAAGTTTTTGGCACAATATTTGGCACTATGAGTTTAAAAACCTCTGTAAAGGAGACACTACCTAGTTATATTTGTCCTGGGAATGCTCTCACATCTTATTTATATAATTCTGATGCAATGTATAATGAAGTGTTCCAGGGTTGGAAAAAAAGTATTTAGATACATGGCTAGAGAATCCCTACCTTGCTTAGAAAATACACTATCAGAACATGCAAATCTATCACATTCTAGTTTTACTAAAAACTTCAAATTTCCTAAGACTATTGGTAGAAGCAAAATGGTAAATATAATTAACACTATCCCTTCAACAAAGAGAACCTCTTGAAGCAGTTTAATTTCCATTACACTTCCCACTATAGAAACTTCATTCTTTATTTAAATATTGAACAGTTAACTGCTGGCAACTAGTTCAGAAAATACTCTGCAGATATTTCCAGTAAAACAAACCACTGTGCTGGCTGAATGAACAGCCCAGATGTCTGTATTTAAATTATGCAAAATGCATAAAACCAATTAAAGAAATTACATGTGAAAAATATGCAAAGGCAAATTTCCTCACATTAATATTGAACTAGATTTTCTAACCAGAGCAGCTCTTGTGACCACAAATACTTTTAAGTTTTTTACTTAAATAGAAATGCAAAATATTCTAAAAGACTTATAATCACCTTCTAATGATATAACTAATATTTACAAATATGAGAAAAAGAATCAAAATATTATTTAAATATAAATTCCTTTAACCTTAAAAATGTAAACTTGACCATGTTTTGTAAAAATTTAAGTTTAAGGGATGGTTTTCTTGTTTTTCTCTCCCCCAAAGAGTTGAGAGCCAATAATTCTAGAATACGACAATAATACTACAACACACCATAATCAAAGTGACAAAACAAAAATACAACTTTACAAAAAGCTATAATATACTAGAAATACTGGAAGAATTAAACCAAAAACATACACACACACACACACACACACACACACACACACACACACAGGTATAATATGTATAGAATGTAAATAAAATGAGAAATTGGAGGAGAGGGAGAAATGGAAGAATAGTTTAGTATAAGAGACACAAAATTTTATCTAAAATGACTCTTGAAAATCAAATTGGACAAAAAGCAAAATATGAGTCTAAATATTCTCAACTGTTATGTGAATTTTTGACATCTAAGTAATCCTGAATTATGTCTTGTCACAGGACTCGGGTGACTCTGAAGGAGAGAATGAGGTTGATCCCTTTTCACAGTCTTCTCTCACTTAAATCCAATTCACTGGCAAGTCAAGACATGACCTCCTGATGTTACTAGTTGACTTCCAGAATGAAGGACAAACAGCTGACAGATAAATATGTTAACAAACTTGGCAAGATCACAGACTCTCAGTGCTGGCAATGATCTTAGTGACCAGCCCCCTAGAATACCTTTATCTGAAAAAGAAGTCCTAATCCATCCCACACAATGTGGCCACCAGCCAGGCTCATGGGCCCACTGCCTAGTTTCAAGATCTGACATCACAGATAAAGCACTAGATTTGGTTTTTCTTTCTTTCTTTCTTTTTTATTTATTTATTTTTTAATTTTTTTTAATAGCTTTTTATTTACAAGTTATATATATGGGTAATTTTACAGCACTGACAACTGCCAAACCTTTTGTTCCATTTTTCTCCCTCCTTCTCTCCACCCCTTCCCCTAGATGATAGGATGACCAGTAGATGTTAAATATATTAAAGTATACATTAGATACACAATAAGTATACGTGACCAAACCGTTATTTTGCTGTACAAAAAGAATCAACTCTGAAATATTATACAATTAGCCTGTGAAGGAAATCCAAAATGCAGGCAGGCAAAAATATAGGGATTGAGAATTCAATGTAATGGTTCTTAGTCATCTCCCAGAGTTCTTTCACTGGGCATAGCTGGTTCAGTTCATTACTGCTCCATTGGAACTGATTTGGTTCATCCCATTACTGAAGATGACCAGGTCCATCAGAATTGGTCATCATATAGTATTGTTGTTGAAGTATATAATGATCTCCTGGCCCTGCTCTTTTCACTCAACATCAGTTCTTGTAAGTCTCTCCAGGCCTTTCTGAAATCATCCCGTTGGTCATTTCTTACAGAACAATAATATTCCATAATGTTCATATACCACAATTTATTCAGCCATTCTCCAACTGATGGGCATCTACTCAGTTTCCAGTTTCTGGCCACTACAAAGAGGGCTGCCACAAACATTTATGCACATACAGGTCCCTTTCCCTTCTTTATGATCTCTTTGGGGTATAAGCCCAGTAGAAACACTGCTGGATCAAAGAGTATGCACAGTTTGATAACTTTTTGAGCATAGTTCCAAATTCCTCTCCAGAATAGCTGAAAGTATTTACAATTCCACCAACAATGTATTAGTGTCCCTGTTTTCCCACATCCCCTCCAACACTCCACATTATCTTTCCCTGTCATTCTAGCCAGTCTGACAGATGTGTAGTGGTATCTCAGAGTTGTCTTAATTTGCATTTCTCTGATTAATAATGACTTGGAGCATCTTTTCATATGGCTAGAAATAGTTTCAATTTCTTCGTCTGAGAATTGTCTGTCCTTTGACCATTTATCAATTGGAGAATGAAAGCACTAGATTTGTAATTAGTCAAAAATACCTGCTGTGCTATGCACTGAGGATACAAAGAATGATAAAAAAGGTCCCACGAGTTCACTATCTATTGGGAGAGAAAAAGAAAAAACAAAGAGTATATAGAAACAAAACATATACAAGACAAATATGAGACAATTATCAATAGAGGGAAGATACTAGCAAGTCCAAGAAAGACTTCTTGGAGGAAAAGGGACTTTAGATAAACCTTGAAGCAAGCTGGGTAAGTCAGGAGATAGAGAGGAAGAGAAAAATAATTCTAGGCCTCAAAAAAACCAGTGAAAATGCATGGAGTTGAGAAATGGGAATGTAGTGGGTGATGAGCAGCATCCATGTATAGAAAAGAGAAGGCACCAGTAAGACTGAGAAAGCCATCCAAGTCTGAATACACCAGAAAGACCGAGACAGGCATCTTGCAGAAGGGGAGATTTTAAATGAGCCTTCAAGCAAGAAAGAAAAGTCAGGAGGGAGAGATGAGGTGGAAAAGAATTTATTGAATAGTGGAGTGACATGGTCAATTTAACAGCTAAATGGAATTTGGACCAGTAAGATATGAGACTTGAAGAAGAGAGCAGGCTTGTGGTTCTCAGATGGGAAGAGATAGAGAAGAGATTTCTTTAGGCAGAGAAAAGAGGCCTTGATGACAGACTGGCTATGAGGAATGACAGTGAGGAGTGGAGAATGACACTTCAAATATAAGCCTGAGTGACTGGGACAATGGGGGATCACTGATTACTCTCTACTCCACCTTCCCTAGGGCTATCCTATTACCTTCCTAAAGCATGTGCTGACCATCTTTACCCTACTCCTTAGCCTTTCAGGCCTCCTTGAAACCATTCCTAAGTCTGTGATTGAAAATACACCAGAGTCTGATCCTATCCACCACATTATGACCAATACCCACCCACCATACCCCAAGTCCTCTATAGTCTAGGGAAACTGAAATAATGGTTCTCCAAACTCATCATTACAAGTCCATACCTTGTGTAATTAGTCATCCTCCATGACTAAAAAGCCCTCCCTAGTCACCTCTACTTTGTAGAATTTTTACAAATCTCAGTTCAGACATCAGCTCCTCCTCCATGAAACCTTCTGTGATCAACTTCCCAGTAAGTAGTCCTTGCTTGAGTGACTTAAAATGTGAAGACTTGGGTTTTCACTAATAAAATATATGTATCCTCATTTTATATAATTAAATTGAATAATTATATGTTTCCAGGAATGTACAGCTGCAGGGATAAACTAACACTATGAATCACATCATGTTTATTCTTAAATACATTCAAATCTGCTTTATATTTAGATCTTGACATGCAGGGAAATGTGTGAATGGGATAATCCATTTGGGTGGTACTGAGTTGTTTAAGAGGAGCAGCTATTCATTTGAACCCTGAAGAGAAAGTGGGGTGGTAGCATTGCAATTTGAAAAAAAGGGAGAGAAATTACCCTGATCATGTCTCAAGTCATGTACAGGATAATTAACAAAAGAATATGTGGACATTGGACTGCATACCATCCTCAAAAGTATGGAACCCATTCTAGGGCTTAGCATTATAACTGACCAGATTTCTAAACATGTCTAGAAAAAATATCTTTTTAAAATCTAATAAACTGGCATTCAATTACATGTTACTTAAAGATAATACTAGTTTTATACTATTTTATTTCCCCACACCACCTAGAAGTGTCTTATAAAAACTCAATATGTATAACAAATATATTTGATCATATGTAACAGGCAATGGGCTAAGCACTTGGTATACAAAGACAAAATCAAGGAGCTGCCCTTAAAGAGCTCACACTCTCAGTGGGGGAAACAGCATTTAACCAGGGTCCTCAAACTTTTTAAATAGAGGGCCAGTTCACTCTCCCTCAAACTATTGAAAGGGCCGGACTAGAGTAAAAACAAAAACTTTGTTTTGTGGGTCTTTAAATAAAAAACTTCATAGCCCTGAATGAGGGGAATAATCGTCCTCAGCTGACACATCTGGCCCACGGCCGACGTCTGAGAACCTCTGATTTAAACTCTCTACATAGAAGATGTGTCCAGGGTCAATAGGAAAAAATCTCAGAGGGAAGTCATTAGTACAGGGGAATATGGGACTAGAAAAAGGAGAACTCAAAGTGCCTCCTGGAAAAGGTGGGGTGTCCATTGACTCTTTTTTTTTTTAATTTTATTTTATTTAATAATAACTTTATATTGACAGGATTCATGCCAGGGTAATTTTTTACAACATTATCCCTTGCACTCACTTATGTTTCGGTTTTTCCCCTCCCTCCCTCCACCCCCTCCCCAAGATGGCAAGCAGTCCTATATATGTTAGATATGTTGCAGTATATCCTAGATACAATACATACTTGCAGAACCGAACAGTTCTCCTGTTGCACAGAGAGAATTGGATTCAGAAGGCAAAAATAACTCGGGAAGAAAATCGAAAATGCAAATAGTTCACATTCATTTCCCAGTGTTCCTTCTTTGGGTGTAGCTGTTTCTGTCCAACATTTATCATTTGAAACTGAGTTAGGTCTCTTTGTGAAAGAAATCCACTTCCATCAGAATACATCCTCATACAATATCGTTGTCGAAGTGTATAATGATCTCCTGGTTCTGCTCATTTCACTTAGCATCAGTTCATGTAAGTCTCGCCAATCTTCTCTGTATTCATCCTGCTGGTCATTCCTTACAAAGCAATAATATTCCATAACATTCATATACCACAATTTACCCAGCCATTCTCCAATTGATTGGCACCCATTCATTTTCCAGTTTCTAGCCACTACAAATAGGGCTGCTACAAACATTTTGGCACATATAGGTCCCTTTCCCTTCTTTAGTATTTCTTTGGGATATAAGCCCAATAGAAACACTGCTGGATCAAAGGGTATGCACAGTTTGATAACTTTTTGGGCATAATTCCAGATTGCTCTCCAGAATGGTTGGATTCATTCACAACTCCACCAACAATGCATCAGTGTCCCCGTTTTCCCGCATCCCCTCCAACATTCATCATTATTTTTTCCTGTCATTTTAGCCAATCTGACAGGTGTATAGTGGTGTCTCAGAGTTGTCTTAATTTGCATTTCTCTGATCAATAGTGATTTGGAACACTCTTTCATATGAGTGGTAATAGTTTCAATTTCATCATCTGAAAATTGTCTGTTCATATCCTTTGACCATTTATCAATTGGAGAATGGCTTGGTTTCTTATAAATTAGGGTCAGTTCTCTATATATTTTGGAAATGAGGCCTTTATCAGAACCTTTAACTGTAAAGATGTTTTCCCAGTTTGCTGCTTCCCTATTAATCTTGTTTGCATTCGTTCTGTTTGTACAAAGGCTTTTTAATTTGATATAATCAAAATTTTCTATTTTGTGATCAGTAATGGTCTCTAGTTCATCTTTGGTCACAAATTTCTTTCTCCTCCACAAGTCTGAGAGATAAACTATCCTATGTTCCTCTAATTTATTTATAATCTCGTTCTTTATGCCTAGGTCATGGACCCATTTTGATCTTATCTTGGTATATGGTGTTAAGTGTGGGTCCTTGCCGAATTTCTGCCATATTAACTTCCAGTTATCCCAGCAGTTTTTATCAAATAATGAATTCTTATCCCAAAAGTTAGAATCTTTGGGTTTGTCAAACACTAGATTGCTGTAGTTGACTATTCTGTCTTGTGAATGTAACCTTTTCCACTGATCAACTGATCTATTTTTTAGCCAATACCAAATGGTTTTGGTGACTGCTGCTTTATAATATAATTTTAGATCAGGTACAGCTAGACCACCTTCATTTGATTTTTTTTTCATTAATTCCCTTGAGATTCTCGACTTTTTATTGTTCCATATGAATTTTGTTGTTATTTTTTCTAGATCATTAAAATATTTTCTTGGAAGTCTGATTGGTATAGCACTAAATAAATAGATTAGTTTAGGGAGTATTGTCATCTTTATTATATTCGCTCGGCCTATCCAAGAGCACTTAATATTTTTCCAATTATTTAAGTCTGACTTTATTTGTGTGGAAACTTTTTTGTAATTTTGCTCAAATAATTCCTGACTTTCCTTTGGTAGGTAGATTCCCAAATATTTTATGCTATCAACAGTTATTTTGAATGGAATTTCTCTTTGTATCTCTTGCTCTTAGATTTTGTTGGGGGTGTATAAAAATGCTGAGGATTTATGGGGATTTATTTTGTATCCTGCTACTTTGCTAAAATTATGAATTATTTCTAATAGCTTTTTAGTAGAATCTCTGGGGTTCTCTAGGTATACAATCATATCATCTGCAAAGAGTGATAGTTTGGTTTCCTCATTGCCTACTCTAATTCCTTTAATCTCTTTCTCGACTCTTATTGCAGAGGCTAGTGTTTCTAATACAATATTGAATAATAATGGTGATAGTGGGCAACCTTGCTTCACTCCAGATCTTACTAGGAAAGGTTCCAGTTTTTCCCCATTGCATATGATGCTTACTGCAGGTTTTAAATATATGCTCCTGACTGTTTTAAGGAAAAGTCCTTTTATTCCTATGCTCTCAAGTGTTTTTATTAGGAATGGCTGTTGGATTTTATCAAATGCTTTTTCTGCATCGATTGAGATGATCATATGGTTTTTGTTTGGTTGGTTATTGATATAGTCAATTATGCTAATAGTTTTCCTAATATTGAACCAGCCCTGCATTCCTGGTATAAATCCTACTTGGTCATAGTGTATTATCCTGGGGATGATTTTCTGTAATCTTTTTGCTAATATTTTATTTAAGATTTTAGCATCAATATTCATTAGGGAGATTGGTCTATAATTTTCTTTCTCTGTTTTCAGCCTACCTGGTTTAGGTATCAGTACCAAGTCTGTGTCATAAAAGGAGTTTGGTAGGACTTCTTCAATCCCTATTTTTTCAAATAGTTTATTTAGCATTGGAGTTAATTGATCTTTAAATGTTTGATAGAATTTACATGTAAATCTATCTGGTCCTGGGGATTTTTTCTTAGGGAGTTCTGAGATGGGAGTGTTTAGGATATTTACTTCTTCCTCTGTTAGTTTAGGCAAGCTATATTTTTGGAGGTATTCTTCTATTTCATTTAAGTTGTCAATTTATTGGCATAAAATTGGGCAAAGTAACTCCTAATTATTGCTCTAATTTCCTCTTTGTTAGTGGTGAGTTCTCCCTTTTCATTTTTTAAGACTAACAATTTGATTTTCCTCTTTCCTTTTTTTAGTCAGATTTACTAAGGGTTTGTCTATTTTGTTGGTTTTTTCATAGAACCAACTCTTAGTTTTATTAATTAATTCAATAGTTTTATTTTTTTTACTTTCAATTTTATTGATCTCTCCTTTTATTTTTAGAATTTCAAGTTTAGTGTTTGACTGGGGGGTTTTAATTTGTTCCTTTTCTAGCATTTTTAGTTGCAAGCCCAATTCATTGACCTTCTCTTTCTCTATTTTATACAAATAGGCCTCTAGAGATATGAGATTTCCCCTTATTACTGCTTTGACTGCATCCCATACATTTTGGTATGATGTCTCATTATTATCGTTTTCTTGGGTGAAGTTATTAATTATGTCTATAATTTGCTGTTTCACCCAATCATTCTTTAGTATGAGATTATTTAGTTTCCAATTATTTTTTGGTCTACTTCCCCCTGGCTTTTTGTTGAATGTAATTTTCACTGCACCGTGGTCTGAAAAGGATGCATTTACTATTTCTGCCTTACTGCATTTGAGTTTGAGGTTTTTATGTCCTCATATATGGTCAATTTTTGTATAAGTTCCATGAACTGCTGAAAAGAAGGTGTACTCCTTTCTGTCCCCATTACATTTTCTCCAGAGATCTATCATATCTAACTTTTCTAGTATTCTATTTACCTCTTTGACTTCTTTCTTATTTATCTTGTGGTTTGATTTATCTAAGAGTGCAAGGTTAAGATCTCCCACTATTATAGTTTTGCTGTCTATTTCTTCTTGCAGCTCTCTTAGTTTCTCTTTTAAGAATTTAGATGCTACACCACTTGGTGCATATATGTTTAATATAGATACTGCTTCATTATTCATTCTATCCTTTAGCAAGATATAGTGCCCTTCCTTATCTCTTTTGATTAGATCAATTTTTGCTTTAGCTTGATCTGAGATCAGGATGGCTACCCCTGCTTTTTTGACTTCACCTGAAGCATAGTAGGTTTTGCTCCAACCTTTTACCTTTAACCTGCATGTATCTCCCCGCTTCAGGTGTGTTTCCTGTAAACAACATATTGTAGGATTCTGGCTTTTAATCCATTCTGCTAACCACTTTCTCTTTATGGGGGAGTTTACCCCGTTCACATTTATGGTTAAAATGACCAATTCTGTATTGCTTGCCATCTTGTTAACTTGTATCCCTCCCCCTGCCTTAGAGTTCTTCCCTCTATCTTACCCCTTTCCCTCCCCATTTCTGTATTCCCTTCCACTTAGCTTATTCCTTCCCTTTTCACTTTTCCCTTCTCACTTTTCAATGATGTGGGAGAAGTTTCACCATAGATTGAATATGTCTAAAATTTTTCTCTTAAAGCCAATTCTGAAAGCAGTAAAATACTCACTATATTCATCCCTCTCCATTCTTTCTCTCAGATATAATAGGTTTTCTTTGCCTCTTCGTGAGATGTAGTACCCCCACTTTCCCCTTTTTCTGGTACAATGTCCTTTCCACATCTAGTTTCTAGAACAAGGTATACATGTATTCTTTATACATCTATATAGCAGAAATATAGTTCCCAAGATTAATCTTTACCTTTTTAGATTTCTCTTGAGTTCTGTACTTGTAGATCAAACTTTTTGTTAAGTTCTGGTTTTTTCATCAGAAATAGATGAAATTCGCTTACTTCGTTGAATGTCCATCTTCTTCCCTGGAAAAAGATGCTCATTCTCACTGGGTAAGTTATTTTTGGTTGCATACCAAGTTCCTTAGCCTTTAGGAATATCATATTCCAGGTCCTTCGATCCTTTACTGTGTATGCTGCTAGATCCTGGGTGATTCTTATTGAGGCTCCTCGATACTTGAATTGGGTTTTTCTAGCTGTTTGCAGTATTTTTTCCTTCGTCTGAGGGTTCTGGCATTTGGCCACTATATTTCTTGGTGTTTTGATTTTAGGATCAGTAGGAGATCGATGAATTCTTTCAATGTCTATTTTACCCTCTGTTCCTATGACTTCTGGGCAGTTCTCTTTGATAATTTCCTGGAAAATAGTGTCCAGGCTCTTTTTTCATCATACTTTTCTGGGAGTCCGATGATTCTCAGATTGTCTCTCCTGGATCTGTTTTCCAGGTCTGTTGTCTTCCCCAGAAGGTATTTCATATTCTTTTCCATTGTTTGATTTTTTTGGATTTGCTTGACTGATTCTTCTTGTCTCCTCGAGTCATTCAATTCCATTTGTTCGACCCTGATTTTCAATGAAGTATTTTCTTCACTCACTTTTCAAAAATCTTTTTCTAATTGTCCAATTGAGTTCTTTTGTTCTATGGAATTTTTTTCCATTCCACCAATTTTGTTTTTTAGAGAGCTATTTTCTGTTTCCAGTTCACTAATCCTATTTTTCAAGGATTTGATTTCTTTATCCACTCTTTCTTTAACTGAGTGGAATGACTTCTCCAGACTCTTTTGCCAAGCCTCCCTCTCCTTTTCCCATTTTTCTTCTAGCTCCCTTGTGAGAGTCTTTTTAATTTCCTCTATGAGATTCATCTGTGTTGAGGAACAGATGATCTCCTCCTTTGGAGATTCACCTGGAGACTGTCTGTTTTTAGTCTCCTCAGGATTTAGAGTCTGCTCTCTATCTGTATAGAAGCTGTCAAGGGTTAAAGTCTTTTTCAGTTTCTTGCTCATTCTGTCTAATAATCAAAGACAAACTACCAAAGAAACAGAAGAAAAAACCCTTGAATGGAGGCTGCTTTCTTTGGGGGAGGGGCAGGGTAGCCGTGAGGCACTGGCCCTACTGTGCTGCGCCCGCGCTCTGAGATCCCAGAGCGTGCTGAGTCATTGTGGGGGAGGGGTGGCCAGGTCCTGAGAGACTCCAGCTGTTTGGGGTTGTATTCTTCACCCCCGGTGTTTTTTAGCTTCTCTGCTGGGCTGCTGACTTGCTGCTGGAGCAAAGTATCCAGTCCTGTAGCATAGCTCTCCCCGCAGAGACGGCTGCGATCACACCCCACCCCCTCTCCACTCTGAGCCACCTTCGATGCTCTTGCTGCCGCTGCTGCCCGCAGTCTGCTTCTGATCTAATAACCGTCCCGCCCTTGCGCAAAAACAGACCTTTCCTGACAAGTCTCAAGGATGGTTTCTCTTGGTAACTAATTGTAGGGTTTTTTTCAGTCTAGCATTAATTCAGAGGTTTATAATGAAATGGATAGTGAGAGAAAAACACGGAGGTTACACAGCAGTGTGCCTCCTCTCTGCCATCTTGGCCGGAAGTCCTGTCCATTGACTCTTAAAGAAAGCCAGAAGAAGGACAGGCATTCCAGGCAATATAAAGCAAAGATATGGAGTGTCAGGTGCACAAAACAAAAAGGCCAGAATAACTGGATGGTCAAATGCATAGAAGGAAGCAAAATTTAACAAATGAAAGTAAAAAAATCTAAGAAAGAAATATGTCTACACTTCGACAACGATATTGTATGAGGACATATTTTGATGGAAGTGGATTTCTTTGACAAAGAGACCTGAGTTTCAATTGATAAATGACGGACAAAAGCAGCTACACCCAAAGAAAGAACACTGGGAAACGAATGTAAACTATCTGCATTTTTGTTTTTCTTCCCGGATTATTTATACCTTCTGAATCCAATTCTCCCTACGCAACAAGAGAACTGTTCGGTTCTGCAAACATATATTGTATCTAGGATATACTGCAACATATCCAACAAATAAAGGACTGCTTGCCATCTAGGGGAGGGGGTGGAGGGAGGGAGGGGGAAAAAAATCGGAACAGAAACGAGTGTCAATATAATGTAATTATTAAATAAAAAATTAAAAAAAAAAAAAGAAAGAAATATGTCAACTTATGAAAATCTTTAAAAACTTTTTTAAAAAAGTTTTACATTTGATTCTTGAGGAAATAAGAAAAACACAGGAATTTAATAAGTAGAGCGACATTACTCTGCCCTTAGGAAAATCATTTTGAAGGAAATATAGTAGGGAAGGTCTTGAAAGAGAAGGGCTAACCAGCAGATTTCTTGACTAGTATCAACTTGAGCTTAAATTCCAGTAATTATTCTCTTTAGTGTGCTATGGTAACTCCACTTAAAATACTGAAAATGCACTATGTCAATTAAGACAATTTTTCCTATAAAAAGGAGACTTTTGTTCTTTAAAATAGAGAGGTACTTTAAGAAATATATATGTATAAATTATATGTACATAAATGACTACAATAATAGTTTTTAAAACAGAATAATATTTTAGAACTTTAAATCTGTAAGAAAATTATGAGACTTCTTCTTAAAGAGTGTGCTCATAATTACTTCTCTATGTATACTAAGAAAATTCTCCAGAATCATTCTTTGATATTTATATGTACTAATAAGCACTACATGAAACTCAGATAAATAAAATGTCTCATTATCAAGAGACAATATATATGGAGCATGAACTCAAATATGTACAAAGTGTTTAAATTCAAGTTAAGGGATAGAAAAAGCAAGGATGTTCAGTCACATTACCATGGATATTACAAAGATAAATTGAAATATTCTTTATTCAGACTGATCTGAATTGCACCCAAAGTCAAAAATGATTAGAACTTCAGGTCATCTCAAATGTCATTAATAATGGATCCTATCTTTTGTTATTCTCATCTTTTTTTACAATTTTGGTTCTTGACGCTTTTGTCCCCAAAATCAGTACTTTCCATGGGAAGGGATGGGACTACTGGATTTCCTCTACACAGAATCATAATTTGTTTTAACTCTGTGGCATTCAAGATTAAGTTACTGACAATTTGTGGAAAAACATAAAATATTAACTTTATCTCTAGAATGCCATACAAAACTCAGATTGGAGAGCAACAAAGTTTCCACCTTTAATGACGAAATTTCACTTTATGCATTATTTAAAAAATAAAAATTAAGCAGGAAAGCTAAAAGTTCATTTATTTGTTTAAAGGTAATTCTAAATTGTGGGAAAACAATACCCATACTTTGGTTCAGGTTCCAATGTAAAAAACCTAATTTGTTAGCTCCCTGAATCCAACTCAGACATCCTGTTCAAACTGCCCAATTGTTAAAAACATCAGATCTGGGTTAGTTTTTCCTTTAATTAATCTAATGAACTCGCTCAATGTGACTTCGGCGGACATTTTTTTTAACTGTCACCGAGTTACTTCAGGGTTGCAATTTCACCTAGTGGTTTTCTTCCCTGCACCATCTTGATTTCATTAACTCTTGCCTAAAGTAATCTTCTATGTCTGTACTCTCATATGCCATGATAATTTAGTTAATTTGTGCTTTATTAGCCCAATTAAAAATAGAAATGTTCTGTATTAGAAATCCACAAAATAAGAATGAGTCCTTGAATATGTACATTATGTGTGTTTATGTATACATTCATTCAAAATAAAAATTTAAGAAAATGTTTGCCAGACCTCAATAACAAAACAGCCAGGAGTTTTTAAGAGCAAAATTAAAATATTGTTCTAATTATTATACAGGATTATTTAAAATGTTGATATCTCCCTATTTTTTGACTTGAAATTCAGGATACATACTAGAGTTTTGAACAAGAAGAACACATACTACAAAATACCCAGATCCTTATGTAATATTTGTAGAGATATTTTATTATACATTTACTAATCTCTTTATCTAAACCAGTTCCATCCATATTTACCTAATTTTCTTCCAGCATAATCCAATGTTATATATCTGGCTAAGAAAAAGATAAACATCTGCTTAGATAAGTTCCTTCAAAACATAAATTCCAAAGTTAACAAAAAAAAAATCAAAGAAGAAGGAGGAAAAAAAAATTAACATCATTTTGGGAGAACATGACAATTTGCTTTCGGATCTGGATATATGGAAATTCTGTCCTGTGGGCTGAAAAAGATGAAGAGCAATTAAAGAAAACAAATGGATTGGGTTTTCTGAGGAAGTAGATGATATGGAAGCAAATTACAAATAACTTAAAAGAATCTAATTATTTTTGGTCAGATAAAAAAACTAACTAACTTTGGAGAAGGTAGGGGCAATGAATAATACAATTCATCCCACTCCCACCCCTCACTCCCCACAATAATTTTTTGATCTCACTGATAGAAGGAAAAAAAGTAAATAAGGGATCAAGTAGGAATATAAGAGGATGTTTCAGAGTTATTATCTCCACTAAGAAGCAAAATAAAAATTAAACCTTCCCCAGCCTGGAGGATGACTTCTTATTGCCTAATATAGCTTGGATCTAAAAAAAATTTTTTTTCCTCACAATTCAAGCTACACAAAAGTTAAATGAGTTATTTTTAGCAGTGAACATTAAAGATGGGGGGGAAAGGTGAAGGAGGAAAAAGAAGGAGAAAGGAAAGTAAGGAAGGGAAGTGAAGGAAAAGGAAAGGAAAAGGAAAAGGAAAAAAAAGGAAAAAAGGAAAAAGGAAAGGAAAAGAAAGGAAAGAAAATTAAAATCTACCAAAATCAAGCAGGATTTAAATTCTAGGTTGAAACTCTAAGATACAGCCATACTGGACCACTGTATTTCCTGCACAAAACTATCTCTGCTTTTGTTACATTATTCCCCATGATGGAAATTCTCCCTCTACGTTGACCTATTTATTGAGTTCCTACTAATTCTTTAAGTGCTGATTTAAACATCACTTTTTTTTTTTAATTTTTATTTAATGATTACTTTATATTGACAACATTATCCCTTGTACTCGTTTCTTTTCCGATTTTTTCCCCCTCCCTCCCTCCACCCCCTTCCCTAGATGGCAAGCAGTCCTTTATATGTTGGATATGTTGCAGTATATCCTAGATACAATATATATTTGCAGAACCGAACAGTTCTCTTGTTGCATAGGGAGAATTGGATTCAGAAGGTATAAATAACCTGGGAAGAAAAACAAAAATGCAGATAGTTCACATTCGTTTCCCAGTGTTCTTTCTTTGGGTGTAGCTGCTTTTGTCCGTCATTTATCAATTGAAACTTAGTTAGGTCTCTTTGTCAAAGAAATCCACTTCCATCAAAATATATCCTCATACAATATCATTGTCGAAGTGTATAATGATCTCCTGGTTCTGCTCATTTCACTTAGCATCAGTTCATGTAAGTCTCGCCAGTCCTCTCTGTATTCATCCTGCTGGTCATTTCTTACAGAACAATAATATTCCATAACATTCATATACCACAATTTACCCAGCCATTCTCCCATTGATGGGCATCCATTCATTTTCCAGTTTCTAGCCACTACAAATAGGGCTGCTACAAACATTTTGGCACATACAGGTCCCTTTCCCTTCTTTAGTATTTCTTTGGGATATAAGCCCAATAGAAACACTGCTGGATCAAAGGGTATGCACAATTTGATAATTTTTTGGGCATAATTCCAGATTGCTCTCCAGAATGGTTGGATTCGTTCACAACTCCACCAACAATGCATTAGTGTCCCAGTTTTCCCGCATCCCCTCCAACATTCATCATTATTTTTTCCTGTCATTTTAACCAATCTGACAGGTGTGTAGTGGTATCTCAGAGTTGTCTTAATTTGCATTTCTCTGATCAATAATGATTTGGAACACTCTTTCATATGAGTGGTAATAGTTTCAATTTCATCCTCTGAAAATTGTCTGTTCATATCCTTTGACCATTTATCAATTGGAGAATGGCTTGATTTCTTATAGATTTGAGTCAGTTCTCTATATATTTTGGAAATGAGGCCTTTATCAGAACCTTTAACTGTGAAGATGTTTTCCCAGTTTGTTGCTTCCCTTCTAATCTTGTTTGCATTAGTTTTGTTTGTACAAAGGCTTTTTAATTTGATGTAATCAAAATTTTCTATTTTGTGATCAGTAATGGTCTCTAGTTCATCTTTGGTCACAAATTTCTTTCTCCTCCACAAGTCTGAGAGATAAACTATTCTATAAACATCACTTTTTCAATGAAATCTTTCCAAGTCTGTAAAGGTCCATTACCTTTCTCCATGTATATTTCTAATATGCTAACAAAATTTCAAAGTTAAAAAAAAAAAACCAACAACAATTATTAAACAGTTACTATGTACTGAGGATAATATTTAAATATTGAAGAAACAAACACAAGCTATCCTAAAAGTCGTAGTGAAGGTAAAGCTCTAACAAGCTCGCTATTATTAAAGCAAGTCTCTGTCCATTTTAATGAGGGGAAAACAGCACATAAAAAGGAGCTAAGAGAAACCAGGGTCCCCGAGGAAGAGTCTGATTTGTAAGGAAATGAGGATGAAGAAAAAGAAGGATGGCCAAAATACCACATAGGCAAGCTATTTTCCTTATTTGAAGATTATATCTCCACATACATATAACTTTGCACTGTATATTAGAGTTGAATGAATATGTGAGCTTATCATATCATAGTTAAATGATGCAATTTGCAATGCATCAACCCCTAAGCATCCTTGGCCATGTCCTACCACAAACTCAACACAAGAGAAATCACAGGACCACAGACTCAAGCATGAAAGGAATTTTAAATCAGGTTATTTAGTCCAACTCTTTACTTTTTAAAATTAGAAAACAGAAATCCAGAACGGTACAGTAATTTAAACAAGGCCATAAAGGTAAGTAGTGTCAGAGATGGAATTTGAAGTCAGGTCCTCTGGCTTCAAACCTAGGGTTTTCCCTAGAGCATCAAACCAACCAACCAGAAGAGTATGGATTAGAATTGAAAGGCATCTTAGTCACCATCTATCCCAAGCATTGGATTCACTGATTTGTTTGCCCAAGATTACACAATGGTACTAATGCATTTTATGTTCTATCCCTCTATCATTCTAATTTCTATTACTCTAATAGTATGTTGTGAATTAGATGTCTGTCCAATTAAATAACAAAGAAAAGATAACATCATAACTATACCAACTTATACCAACTATACCAAATTATATTTTATAATCATAAATACTCAAATTTTCACAGATATCCACCATAAAACAAGCACATCTCTCTCTGTCTCTCTCTGTGCATGTGTGTGTAGACACACACACACACACACACACACATACATACACACACACACACACACACACACACACCATACACACACACACACATCCTCCAAGTTTTATAGCAAAGCACATGATAACATGAATGTACAAAACACAAATGAGAAAGACTGAAATAGAGCAAAGTCATTTAGCATCACATGTGGTTAATTTCTTTAGGAAAATATCTTCTATAATTGTAACTTCCTGATTTAGCATTCTACAGGCCATCATTTATAGTAATAAATGTAAAGCACAGCGAGACCCAGACAGAATAAAAATAAATTTCATAATACAATGAGGGACAGGAAAGGTACAAAAGAAGAATATAAATCTCAAGTCAGAAAAAATGAAGCACCTCTAAACACTACTTAAAGTTTATGAAGCATGTATAACCATACTTCTCCTAGTATTTAAATTTTCACTGACAGTGATTCATGATAAATTAGAAATAATTCAAAGTCACAGACAAAAAAAAAATGAACTTTTTTCTACATATCGATCATGACATCTCTTACACAGAAAGTAGTAATATAAAATCCAAGCAGAACCATATTTTTATTCTTTTCCCTAATATTTTAAACAAATTAATATAAAACAATATTTTATACAGTAAAGTATAAAGTACAGTAAAGACTGGAATGTCATGAAAAATTACACTTGGCATTCCAATAAACAATTGACTTAATATAATAATGCTCCAGATAATATGCAATAATTTAATATCACATGGCTCATATAAACACCTTCATTTGGTCTTATACCTATAGTACATCTTTTAATGGCTTAATTTCATTTTTATCCACACTTTGATAAGTTATTATAGGATCCTTGAGAAATTAGCTAGAATTTCTCTTCTTCTGCCTAAGTATTTCTTCAGGCAATTTATTAAATGAAAGCATAAATATATTTGTAAATAATCAATAAAAAGACCTAAATCTGACCACAACTAATAAAAAGTAAGGTAAAATGGGGGTGAGGGTTGAAGGGGGGGAAGTATTGTCAACTATCAAAAATAAAATCACCACATACACACACACACACACACACAAAAAAAAAAAAAAAGGGGGGGAGGGAGGGAGGTGGAGAAGAAGTAATTCTGAACTCTGGAGCCTCTGTTATGATTTTTACTGCTCCAGTAACTGATCAAATCTATATGATGAGATAATAGCAAAGATATTTCAAGGATATTAATAAATAATATAGTTATATTCTATGTTGATTGCGTCTCTTATCAATATAACTGGAATGACGAGAGAATTAAATTACATATATAGTATGTAATCAGCATATTTTCAAGAAAATAATTTCTATTTGCTTTGGAATGCATTATAATTTTGATTACCTTCTTAATATTTTTCCTAATTCCTCAGTAAACAACAAGTAATGGTGAGAGGAAAGACTCAAATGTCAATCTGGACAACAGGAGAAAATAATATTGAGAATTCTAATTTAAGACTAAGGACCAAAACTGAGAAAGTATACATATTGTATTTTTCAGAAATCAATTCATGTCTGCTTAACTTTCTCATCAAAAGTTCAATAACAGTCTTTCTGAAAATCTAGTTTTGTTTAGTGATACAAGAAATATAAGGCTTGCAGGCAGAGCCAAGATAGCAGAGTAAAGGCAGGAACTTGCCCAACCTCTCCACCAAACTGCTCCAAATTCCTTTAAATTTTATAGCATTAAAATACCCGAAAGAATATTTTCCAACCAAAGGCAACTTAGAAGCTCAGCTGAAAAGGTAGGAGTCCAGAGTACAGCCTCAGCCCTGATCCAGGCTCAACCTCTGAATCAGCTGCAGTATTGGTGGCTTCCAGACTTCTCAGCTCAGAGACATCAAACAGGATCTGGAAGATCAGCAAAAAAGGTCTGTGGAACCAGAGTGGAAAGCTTGTGCAATCCCAGCACAGGCCCAGCCCTGGCCCCAGCTCTAGCTGGACCCCAGCAACAGTGAGGCAGGACCTCTGCATCAGCAGCAGTGCTGGAGGCTTCTGCACCTCTCAGCCAGGCACACCAGGGAGAATTCAGAAGGTAGCAATGGGGTAGGAATCTGGTGTACAGTCCCAGTGCAGCCAGGGGTCAGTCGAGTCCCAGCCCCAGCAAGCACCCTATATCTTACAGCTACAGTAGGGTAGGAAAATCCTAACAACTCCAGAACAGAAAAGAGGGCTCGTAGTCAGATTCCTGCAAAGGTTTCTGAGAACAGCTGCCCAAAACCTCTGAAGCTTGGGACAATACACCCTCCACCCTAGAAACAGAGCTCTACTTCAACAAAGAGTTAAAAGCAGAGTAATAGGTTAGGAAAATGAGCAGAAAAACAAACAAAAAAAAGTTTCTGACCATTGAAAGTTATTATGGTGACAAGGAAGATCAAAACACACACTCAGAAAATGATCACAAAGTCAAAGCTTCTGTATCCAAAGACTCCAAGAAAAATAACAACTGGCTTCAGTCATGGAAGAGCTCAAAAGGGACTTTGAAAAACAAGTAAGAGAGATAAAGGAAAAATTAGGGAAAGAATTGAGAAAGATACAAAAAGAAATACAAAAAGCTACTGAGGAGAAGAATGCCTTTTAAAAAGCAAAACTGGCCAATTGGGAAAGGAGGTACAAAAGCTCACTGAGGAAAATAATTCCTTAAAAAATAGAATTGAACAAATGGAAACTAATGACTTTATGAGAAATAAAGATACAATATAACAAAACTAAAAAAAGAAAAAAGAAAAAAAGAAATATAAGATCAAGAAACTTCTTAAGAGATGAGAATCACACTGCAATAGCTGATTTGCCTCACACAGACATCTCAATAAATGGTTTCACATACATGCATGCATAGCTATCAATACTTTGACACAGCTTGCTAGAGAAACAGAAATGGTGATCCACAGTTCATTCTTCCTTTCAAGAAATGGAACAACAAACTTCATGATAAGGACTACGTATACCTCTACAATTCCCATTAGGAACAAGAAATAGTATAGCTCTCCACTGTAATATGGTAAAGAAATCCTATACCTTTCCATTCAGAAGAGCATTTAAGCTCTGAGAAATAAGAGCGATGAGTCGAGTTAACAAAATGAAAACTTTCCAGATTTTGTGATTAAATATGGGCCATGATTAATATTTACTAATTAGTTTTTAATTCTAAGTACAGAAAACACTATTGCAATAGGGTAGAAGTGGAGGAGACAAGAGCAATGCATTAGAGGAGAAAGCATATCTATAATTCTAAAAAGATAAAGAAAAATGCCTGATTAAAACCAAAAGAATTTTCTGATGCAACCACTATGACTTTAAATTAAATATTTATAAACACACAGTTCATTAAGCCAATAAAACAACTAAGAACCAAATATCATCTTCCTTATAAAATGCTTCACAATGTTATCTTCCCTAAGCAAATTTGGTGGTGGTAAAAATTAATAAAATAAGCATCCTTTTCTCTAGTGCAAATTGCTGCTTTCCTTACACAACTGACTATGAAAGAACATTTGGACATATGGTTCAAAAAAAAAAAAAAAAGCAACAAAAATCCATCTGTCCCAATACCTGCTTAACTACAGAAAAATCTCTTGTACTAAATATAGCACCCTATCACAGAATACCAAAAATTACTCCCATAATAAAATTACCAAACTTAAATTACTTATAAATAAAATGGTAGGCTGATGGCTGTTGTAGGTATCCAAGCATTAAACACTTAAGTTTCAGGTACTTAAATCTGCAACCAACTTGGCATAAAAAGTTTTGCTGAATAATATATTTAATCATTTCATTTTTTAAAAAAATAAAGCAGAAATAAAAGGGTCCTTTATAAATTTAGACACAATCTTTAAGATCTCAAAGAAAATGAGAAAAAGTATGGCTCAAGAAGGTAATGCATTATCAGTCCTCATCCTATATTATAAAAGAAAGTAATCAAATGTATTGCTTAAAGAAAAATAATATAAAAAGTACATCAAACAGATTAAATAATTAAGAAACATAAGCAATCCAGAAACCGGTGGCCCACTATTCAATAAATTCAAAAACAAAAATTACTGAGGGGAAGAAATGAACTTCTGAACAAATGTGAAAACAGTATGGTATAGATGAGATTGAGACCAGCATTTTACAACCTATAAAACAATAAGCTCAGAATGAATATAGAAGTAGATCCGAAATGTCATAGAGGATGCAGCAAGTTGCCTGAGCTCTTCTCAATTTTCTTTGGAAATGATACTAAATTAAACACCTAAAAGAATTCTGATGTGAGAGAATCCACCAAAAAAAAAAAAAAAAAAGACACAATTATTTAACCCAAGGTAACTTAGAAAGAAAGATCTGACTCACTTAGGTAAAAGGGGAGCAGAGCACAGTGCAGGAGTTATATGGGCAAGCCAATGGCAGTAGTATAAAGATCAGAGGTCATGGAATATGATATTCCTACTGGCAAAGGAGCCTGGACTACAACCAAGAATCAACTACCCAGCAAAATTGAGCATAACATTCCAGGGGAAAAGGTGAACATTCAATAAATATGAGACTTTCAAACTTTCTTGGTGAAAAGATCAGAGCCAAATACAAAAATTGATATTCAAATACAAAAGTCAAGGGTTTCAAATTTCAGAAAAACTATGAACTGATACTGAGCGAAGTAAGCAGAACCAGAATATTGTAAACAGTAACAGCAACACTGCACAATGACCAACTATGATTGACTTAATTCTCTTCAGCAATACAATGATCAAGGAAATTCCAAAAGACTCATGATGGAAAATGCTATCCATATCAAAAAAAGGATTATGGATACTGAATGCATATCAATGCATACTATTGTTACCCTTTTTGTTTATTTGTTTGTGATGGCTTTTCCCTTTTGTTCTGTTTCTTCTTTCTCAACATGACTAATGTGGAAATATGTTTACATGGTTGTACATACGTAACCTATATCATATTGCTTGCTGTCTTGAGGAGAGAGAATAAAAAAGAGGAAGCGAGAAAAAATTTGGACTCAAAATTTTATAAAATAAGAATGTAGAAAACTTTTTTTATACGTAAAAATTTTTAAAAATAAAATAACTGGTTCCAAAAAAAACTGTAAACATGGCCTGAACATAAAAGATCACATTATGGGGTGAGGGATGGGAGGGGTGGGAGGTGGGGGGGGAGAAAGTGATGAGAACCTAAGCAAGTAACTTCCACAACTGACCTCCAATATCACATCTCCAATTACCTTTCTGACATTTGAACCATATGTTTCAGACATTTTACCTATATATCTTAAACTCATTATGTCCAAAACAGTAATCATTATTTTTCTCCTTCTAAACTAATCCCCCAGACCTACCCTATTAATGTAGAGGGCATCCCAGACTGTTAACCTGGGAATCATTAGGTTATGATTGCTCACTATCTCCCACCCCCACCTCCTTGTATATATATCAAGACTTGTCAATGTCACCTTTGTAACTTCTCTGTAATATGTCTCCTCCTCTGATACTTTGGTACAAACCCTGATCATCATGCCTTGATTGTTGCAATAGTCTGTTGGAGGATTTGCATCTCCCCACTCCAATCCATCATCCATTCAGTCATCAAAGTGATTTTTTTAAAGCTCATGTCCAATAATGTCGCTCCTCTCCTTCAACAGACTTTAGCAGCTTCCTATTGCTTCCAGGAGCAAATGCAGAATGTTACAATTGACATTCATAGTCCTTCCTTACCCAATACCCAGCTACCTTTCTAATCTCGTTATACTTTTTCCCCACACACACTCATCAATTCAGTGACAGCAATCTTCTATCTACTCCCTGAACAAGTCACTCCATCTCTCAGCTCTAGACATTTTCTCTGTCCCCATGACTGGAATGCTCTCTCTCCTCCACTCCAACTACTGACCTCCTTCCTTCTTTTAAGTCCCAACTAAAAGTCCTGCCTTCTGTAAGAAGCCTCCCCCCAATTCCCCTTAATTCCAATGATTTCCTTCTGTTAATTATTCCTTATTTATTCTGCATATACCTTGTTTTGCATATATTTGTTTGCATACCATCTCCCCCATTAGATTGTAGGCTTCATGAGGGCAAGGACTTTTTCTTTTCTTTTTAATTTCCAGAGCCTAGTAGAGCACCTGATACATAGTAAATACTTAATTGATTAATTTAAAATAAGGAGCAAGAATACTAGGTGGAACACTGAGCGTGGAAATTTGAGAAGATTTGGGTTCAAATCTCTTCTTAGACATTAGCAGTGTGACCCTGGAAAAATCAATTAATCTTTGTCCACCTCAGTTTTCCCCATTATACAGATGGTATACATCTTATGATAACATCTTATGATAAGACAAAACAGTATTTGTAAAGTGTTTTACAAACTTTAAAGTACTATATAGATACCTATCATTTTTGTGGTTAAAAACACATACTAATTATGTAGGTAGAAGATTGTTCATTTCTGTAACTGTCATTCCATGTGTGCTCTCTTAAGTGAATATAGCCACCACAGTAATTTTTCAAATCACTGAATACTATCTTGGCTGACCCATAGTGCCTGAGAGCAACTCTATAATAATGCTCAGAAGCAAAGGAGATAAAAGTGGGGTTGAGGAAAAAGGAGAGGTTGCCAAATGTTCACTGGAAATATAGTCCTTCGTTAGAAGAAATGAATTCCATTTCCACTTTCCTGAAATCATAATATGAATTCTGTACCCTACTCTATATTACAAAGATCCAGTTGGCTTCAAGGAGGATATAGGAATGAATCTGCAAGTCTGTCATTATAAGGGATCACAGTGTGACCTAAACATAGCATCTAAGGACCATTCAAGTATATTGGAAAGAATTATATCTTATCTATTATTTGTACTTGAACACAGTAGATAATAAATGTTTGTTTGATAAGCATCAAAATCACAGGAGCAAAAAAAAAAAAAAACATAGGAGTGTTTCTAAAACTTTTTTCAGGGGGAGGAGAAGGGGAAGTTAGTTTTTAGGGTTATTTCAGGGGAAGAGTAGAGACAGGCATGAAGTTAACTCTGCCATATGTTAAGAAATTGGAGGAAAAAGGGTTGAAAGGGACTATAATTCCTCCTTATTTCTACTCTCCATCTAATACTCCTTAACCACTAGTTGATCCTAGTTTGACAGATAGAAGCTTAAGTGTACAACCAACAAAACCACATTCTTTTGTCAAAAAACTCTCCCATAAGCCTTTTATTGCAGGAAATTATGACAAATGAAACCAAACTTTACCATCCCAGACCATAGTGCAATGTTCTAGGGTTTTTTTGTTTTTTTGTTTTTTTGGGTTTTTTTGGTTTTTGGTTTTGTGTTTTTTTAAAAAGATAAAATATGGTGTATTTTTTCTTCCTGAAGAAATTAATTTGAACTATTCAAAAATCAAGAAAGCAACCACAACTGAACAGGAAACTTCACAATCTAATTTGTGGTTTCTATTGTTTCTTTTTATTCCATATTATCCTTATCAATCAAGAAAGCCTTTCTGCAGTAACACACAGCAAAATATTACTATAGCTGTTCTGTTAGCAGCTTACCACCAATCTCATATAAAAAGAAAGGTACCAGATAAAGAATCAGTCAAATGAGCAAATTGTGGTCAAAAAATTTAAAAAGAAAGAAAGAAAGAAAATGGAAGAGGAAAGAAAAGATAAAATTAATGTTGTCCTTTTAAGAAAGAAAAAGTAAATCAAATTAAGATTACCTATATCTTCTCATAATTTTCATTTATTTTTCTTATCAGTAGTATTTTCATCATTTAAGTAAATGATCACATACTTTTTGGTACTCATAGAAATAAAACTCTTTGTTATGTAAGCAAAATCTGTTATAAAAGAGAATTGTTGCAAAAATTAAGTGTTCTGCCAAATTATCTGATATTAATTTCAAATTAATGTGCTGATAACATTTCTAAGGGGCACATTTTATACATATTTTCCCTCAAAAAATCTGGCCTTTGTGGAAATAATTTTCTATATACAATCATTTGGATTATGAAGCTGTAAAATGGTTAAATTTCATCCAATATTAGGTTTAGGAAATGCTTTGCAAATGCCATTAGTCTTTATGTGACTGAAAAATATATATTTTAAAACTACTTGTGCCAATATCTTCAGTGCCCAATCTGTACATCCCCTATGTCTCCTCCTGCTTATTCCCTTTTCCCCCTACTCTCCAGCTATTCACAGGAAGGGTGTGAAGATTGATGAGCTTATTTCTGGAAAATGCTTTGAACTTTTTGGAAGAAGGTGCTATGTAAATACAGGTATTATTTTTCTGATTATTCTAAGGGACATTTTCATTCACTTTAGTAGAAAACAATATATCTAACTCCTTGCCTGCTTATTTTAACAATGAAAATTAATCAATTTTGAAGCCTCTTTAGAAACTACATTATGGAAACACTATTTTGCAGGTTGAACACTTTCCCAGTTCACTAGCTTAATACAAAAATAGTATTGTTCTTCTAATAGGGAAAAAAAAAAAAGATGAAAAGTGGTACCCTCTCGCCAAATTGCCCTATATCTGAAATTAAATTTAAAAATTTTGGCTAACTGAAGATTATGCTTTTAAACATCAAAATTTTCTTTTAAGGTTTTAAAGATTATTTTTCTTTTTATACCACTATCATTTCCCATATAATTTTGTTGCATATTTTCCCACAGAGTTCCCCATATATATTTTCCCATGTAGTACCCATATCGATTTTTCTATATACTTTAAAATATTTTACATCATAGTAATTTTCCCATATCTAGTCCTAAGGTAGATGATAATCCTACATGTTCCCCAATGTTCTTTCTAAAGGGGACCCACTAGTGAAAACAAAACTTCAAATATAGCATGACCAGAACAGAATATTGCAGTAGAGTACTAGTTTGAGCATTGTGCTACTCAATTTCCTGTAATTAAATTACAAGTTAATTCTACTCATCAATAAATTCAATGATTTGAATTGAGAGACATCATCTCAACATCATCACAAACAGATGTTCTAAGAAAAACACTAAAAAAAAAAAAAAAGTTCTTCATCCTATACACAAAGATTTATTCATTCCTACCTTCTCAGTGCCTATATTACTATCAGGGTATAGAACAGTTAAAGAGGAATTATGACCATATGCACCAGGACTCTAGGAAAATATTTCATGCATTAATTATATCATGGTATGGTTCAATCATTTCAGTTTTGTCCAACTCTTTTTGACCCCAATTGGGGTTCTCTTGGCAAAGATACTGGAGTGATTTCTTATTTCCTTCTCCAGCTCATTTTACAGATATGGAAAGTGAAGCAAACAGTGAAGCAAAACAGAATTAAGTGACTTTCCCAGGGTTACACAGCTAATAAGTTGCTGATGCCAGATTTGAGCTAATAAAGATGAATCTTCATGATTCTAGGCTCACAACTCTATGCATTGTGTACCTAGCTGCTAATTATATCATGATGACTATTACCAAAATATGACCAAATTTCAAAATTTCTTTGCTATTTCTTTCTTTTGTCCATTTTCAATATCAACACTAAGTTCAGGTCTTTATTTCTATGCATTAAAAGTCCTAGGGCTGGATTCTCTGAATCCAGATTCTGTATCCTTTACCACCAGAACCCCATTCCAATCTGTCTTGCAAAACAATTCCAGACTAATCCATCACAACTACTACTTTGGTCATGTCATTTTAGGGTTTTCTATTACATACTTAAGCATGCCTAGATACTTTGCCTAGCTTTCAAGTTCTCCATAATATAAAATTATGTACAGTATTTTGTCCATGACCCTTTACTAAATTCTATTTAATGATGTTGCATAGCAATTGTATGATATTAAGAAATTGCTGAGTTCTACTTGTGGAAGTAGTTTCATTCAATAAAATGTTCCTCCCTTTGGTTGCAGAAACATATTTGAAAGCTATTTTTTAAAGTAGACAGGATTTTAGTTAGATTTTGTTCACAAATGAATGTGAATGCTGTTCTAAAACTGCATGTACTTGATGCCTTAATGTTCTTAAAAAAAGAAAAACTCCAAATAAAAGCAGTATTCATTTACTATGCTAAAGGAAATACAAGAAAAAAAATATTAGCTATTCTGATTTCCTACATCTTTTTACTGAGTTAGTCTGAACTTACAAAAAGTTACCAAATGTTCATTTAAATGGTAAAAATAAGGATAAAAAGCTTTTTCATCATATATGAAATCTGGCATGGGGAAATAACTGGATATAAAAGCAAATCACATTAAAGAAATCTATGTTACAAATATAAAGTCAATTATCACCAGAGGAATCTCTAATCAAAAGAAACAAGAAATACTACTTGCCATCATGAAGGGTTTTTCTCCATCAGTTAAAAGTCTATGTATGTACACTATGACAACTTCAAAATGATACAGAAATTTGCACTGGTGAATATAAAAATACACGTGCAAATATGTTATTATGAAACTAATATCAAACTGGCTGCAAAATGGAAATCTAAGAGGAGAGAATTTTCTGTGAATTCTTCACAATTTACCTCATATCCAAGTCTGACATTCTGGAACTGGTGCTTTATTTAGCACAAGTCCACTTAGCAATACTTATCTAAAGCAAAGAGACAATTTTACAAGTAAATGTCCCTGAACAAAATATCTCTCAATAGACTGTTTTTCATTATCTGCAGTGACACCTAGTGCTAAAAAACCAAAAGGCATTTTGTGACCCAAGATTTATAACAGCATTGACTAATTATCATGAACAAATCAAATGAAACATGAGAAAAAGTAAAAGGAATGTTGATAGTTGGGGGGGGGGGGAGAAGAAAACAACATAACCTTTTCCCTTCCCAGTAACAACTTGACTTTGCCAAATTGCCTTTCATTGTCCTGCCAAAAAGTCAGAGCGCTTTGAATTGTCTTTCATTTAAATAATTTATGACAAACTAATGACTATTACGCTTTGGAGTAGCATCTCTTATGTTTCTAAAAAAAAAAAAAAATGAGACTTTTGCTTACAGGCTGTATATACACAAAGAAATATTAAATATCACCAGACAGCATATTGTCCAAAGTTCAACAATGAAAAGAAGGTATCTAGTTAGAATTCTCTTTAAAAACACTTCAAAAAAGAATTGGAATATACTAAAACCCACAATGAATGAGCACAGCCCATTCAAATTTGAGTATGCAGGAGGTCAAACCACTTGTCTCCAATTGCATGAAGTTCTATAAGATGGATATTACTACAAGGCCTCAAGCAAGACCAACACCACATGCGCATACACACACACACACACACACACACACACACACACACACTCTGTCTCTGTTTCTCCCTCTATCTCTGTAGCATCCTTTCCCTCCACAAAAAGTATGGGTTATCTTCTTATTCTCACTATGAAAGAAAAACAGAAAAGTAAAAAGAAGAAAACATAAAAGTAAAATACATTTTGGTGAACTCGTTTTATTTATCAATTCCTGTGTTTTTAAAATTTAAGCTATGAAGTAAAAAGATAATAGAAAACAGAGAATCCGCTGTTTCTGCTAATACAGTAACTAGAGCTCTGTTGCCTTGAGCAAGTAATGTAATCTGTCTAATCCTTGGTTTCTTAATCTACAAAATGGGATGGGGGAAAGAGAGATGAACTAGATAATCTCCAAAATCTCTTCTGGCTTTAAAATGTTATGCTTAAAGCAAAGACCAAACGTTTAAACATTTTCTTGCAAGCATTTGGTGTTGTTCAGTCATTTAGCTTGGGATTTTGCTGGCAAAGATTTTTTGAATGGTTTGCCATTTCCTTGTACAATTCAGATAAGGAAACAGAGGCAAACAGGGTTAAATGACTTGCCCAGAATCGCACAGCTAGTATCTGAGAAGCCAGATTTGAAACCTAGGAAGATGATTTTTCCTGACTCTGGAGCTCTATCCACTGGATCACCTAGTTGCCCCTACAAGAATTATTTAGAAAACTCATCCCTAAGGCTGAATATATGTTGCTTCTTCTATGATACAATAGTACTCTGGGTACTTCTGGACCTCCATTGTGTTAGATAGAAATCACAGAACATATATAAGGCTGTTGATCACTTTAGCAAGCATAACAGGCAGCTGCTTTAAAAGGATGACATGGGTCTTAAGACTGGGAGCACGGATAACGAGAATAATAATACTTTAACAAAAATAACTTTTATTGAAAGTCATTTTAAAAAAATCAAATAGGGCAGCTCACATTCTCAATAAAAAGGAAAAGGCCTGTCAAAATCACTGCTAAATGGCTTCCTATACTGGAGCTTTCTGGTATCAACAGGATGGAGAAGTCAATGATCCAAATAAAGCAATATCTTTTATTCAGACCTCCCATAGGTATACAACCTAGAGAGATGCACAAGTGGATCTTTAGGAAATTGTTATAAATTTTAAAAGTTCTACTGGTATACCTACCTAATGAATAGTTCTTACCAGTTTCAAACTGGTCATTCCTATAGCTAAAAAGCAAGGGAGACCTTTTGTTCACTTAATCTTCATATAAAACTTTTCTATAAATTTCCTGTCATCTTCCAAAGCCAAAGTAGTTGTGATTTTACTGAAAATAAGTTTTTAAAAGAACTGCAAAGTCTTGCTATTATAGAAATATGGAATCAGAATGGATCTCTGTGGCCAAATATTTTGATTCATAATTGAGAAAATGCCCAGCTAACACTGAACAAATAGTTATCTAATCTTTCCTTTCTTTATCCAGGGAAAGGCACCCAGTGACTTTTTTGAACAAGTCTAATTGTTATGTTTTTCTCAAAAGAAAACTTAAATTTGCCTCTTTGTAACTGTTTTTACAAGTAATTCTCCTTGACATGTTAATAGCTCTTTAAATAGATATCATATCCCATCCCACCATTTCTAAGTTTTTTCTTCTTATATTATAAATAGCCTGGATAACTTCCAGCAACCAATTCCTTTCCTAAATTGTGGCAGGAAGAACTGAATAAAATACTACATATTTGGTCTAAGTAGGGATGTGGTTTCTCTAAACAAAGACACCATATCTATCAATGAAACCTAAAAGCTCTTTACATTTTTAGGGCCTGCTATCTAAAGGAAAAAAAAAAAACTGTTTAAGTTCAAGTTTGTTTACAAGAACAACAAAATGTGTTTCTTAGATATTTAAAACTAGCTAGTCACTTGAACAAAAGAAAAATTTAAAGCAAAAAATTTCTTTTGATAATTAAAATTTGTATTCCTAGTAGAGCTGACTTTGACTTTGATATAGATTAATACAATATATAACCCAGATCATGAATTACTATACTTGGGTTATCTATATATTAGGTTATCAAGTATACAACAAAAACTCCACCCAAAAGTTCAACTAAGTTCCGCCCTTCTCCCATCTTTCACCAATTTTTAGGAAGAATTTAGGAGGAAACAGTAATTTTCAAGCCCTTAAGTTAATGGTTGCCTTCATCATAATCATTGAAAATAGCCAACAAGCATTTATTAAGTGTCTACTATGTGTCAGACAGAGAGAAAATGCTAGAGTTCACAGAGAAAAACAAAATAAAAAAATTTTTAAAGCCTCAACTCTCAAAGAGCTCACAATCTAATACGGGCAACACGGTAACAGCTATATACAAATGAAATATATTAAAGATAAATCAGAGATAACTTCAGAGGGAAAACATTGGTATTAAGAGGGACAATAAAAGATTTCTTAGAGAATGCAGGGCATATTTTAAAGCCCTGCTTGAGATTTGAAAGAAGTCAGAGGTGGAGATGAGGAGAAAGTTCTGGGGCTTGAGGACAGTCAGGGAAAATGTATGGCATTAGAAAATGGGATGTCTTGGGTAACTGGAAAGGTGATAGTTGAATCCATGTAAGGTGACTTAACTCCCTCTATGGATGAAGACTCAGGACAAGTCTTGGGGAGCACCTCTACTTAACAGGCATCGGCTGAATGAAGTAGCATAAAGATAAACCATTAGATTTGGTAGTAGAGGGATCACTGGCAGCTCTGGAGAGAGCAGCTTCAGATGAATGCTGGGGTTGGTAGCTAAGCTGCAAAGAATTAAGAAGTAAAAGAAAAAGGAACTGAAGACAGTAGTTGTAGATGTCCTCAAGGAGTTCTGCCAACAAGGCAGATAACACAAATCAAGAGCGGGTTTTCTGAAGATGGGGGAGTCATGGGTGTGTTTGTAAATGATATAGAAGAAACTAGTAGACAGGGAGACACTGAAGATGACTGAGTGGAAATCAGAGAGGAGGCAATCTGCTGCAGAAAACAGGAAGTCCTAAGGTCTCCCGTATGCCAGCTGGGGTTTGCTTTAGCAAGGAGAAAGGTTAGTAAAGAAGATCATGACTGACTTATAGTTCTGAAGAACGGGGGGAAAAGGAGTTCTTGGCAAACATCCTAAACTTTCTCAGTGAATTATGAGGCAAGTTTCTCAGCTGAGAAGGTGGAAGCAGGGGGAGCCATCAAGGTCTGAGGGGAATGAAAAGGTTTGGAAATGCTTCTCTGTTGAGTAGAATAGGGAGTTAATTAGGGAGGTGTAAAAGGATTGCTTTGCAGCAGTGACGGCCCATGTGAGACTGCATAACATAAATTTGTAGCAGTCCTAGTCAGCATAGTTTGATGAGTTTTTTCCCAGCTTTGTTCAGCAGCACATGAATAGGAGTTAAGACAGTGTGTGTTGGAATAAATCAGAACTGAGACTGAGGCTTAGAAAGAAAAGACTGGCAAGAAGAGAAGGGGGTAAGAGCCTCAAGAAGGCAGTGCAGTGTTGAACAGGCTCACCAAAAGGTCAAGGTAAGAAAGGGAGGAAAATGTAGCCAGTCCAGGAATGATGTCATGAGAAAGAACTGAGCAGTAGAAGAAGTAAAGGTTACAGCAAGGATTTAAAAAAAAAAAAAAACCGCCAAACAATCCAGGGTTAGCAAGTTGTAAAACAAAGAGAGAAGGAATGACAACAGATTAAAAGAGAATTTTGGACTTTTATGAACATGCAAATAAAACATTTATGCACAGTGGTAATGTCAAGTACATTCAGAAAACTTTTTTCTTAAAAGATCAAATCTCAAGTCTCCTTTTTGTACACAATCTACATTTTGGAAAAGGACAATACAGCAATTACATCAAAATAAATCTTGCCTTGTCAATAAATATGGAGAAGGACTCAGGGCTGCTTGGCTACACTAAAAAGCAATTCTTATCCATAATCAAAGAATGACTGATAAAAGAACAAGCACTAATAATTCACTGGAGAACCAATTCCTACCTACAGAGAAATAACCTGTTTAAGGAAAAGATCAGAAATGAATTACTGCAGACCATTAAGTCTGACCTTGGTCATCAGCAAAATCAAAGAGTCACTGTTAAAGAAAGAGAATTTTAAAATATGCAAATAAATATGAACTAATAGAAAATGAGTATCATTTTATAAGGAGCAAATCTTTTCTTAATATTTGTGGAACCAATAGCAGATGGTGTTAAGCAGTAGACAGTCTTTATGTTTCAATGCAGTGAGGTAACAAAAAACATATTACTGTTGCATTTTTAAGGACTTTCCTATATTATATCAATAACTACAATAAGGGAAAAGACCAGTTTCAGGTGTCAGACTGAAGGAAAGCTAAAAACCAAAAGGAAGGGCCAGATAATCAGAGAAACCAATGTTTTTGCACATATTTATGAACTGGAGAAAAAGAGAACTGAAACCATAATTAAATTGACACTATACTACAAACTATATAAATCAAATAACAAACCAAATTCAGAAAACCCAGTGTTTTAATATAGCCTCGGTCTGAAATTGATAGCAAACAATTTGCAAAATATTGATCATGGTAATTTACTAAGGAAGGAAAAGATATCAATGAAGCACATGAGAACCTAGTATAAACATAATAAAAGACCAGCATAACATCTGTAATAAGAGAAATATATACGAATGAATACACACACATACAGGCAATGACATAGAAGACATTCATGGATTTAGAGTCTACATCAAACACACCATGGCTATAAAATAGGAGGTTTGTTGGTCAGATCCTATACACTAAGAATCTCTACTATCAATCTTATGAGACCCCAAGAGCCTGCCTCACACCAGATAGGAGCAGGAAGTAGTATGGGGGGCCACATTACATGTGCTAGAGAAAGCCTCGAGGGGACCATTCCTTTACAGCAAGCAAAATCTGACTCCACTGCCCTAGTTATGTCTTCTGGGGCCAAGCAGAGAAATCTAATCCATCTTCCACAGGCGAGCCCTTCAGATATTTGAAGAGAACTACCAGGTTCCTTATGTTGCTTTCTCTTCCCCAAGACAAAAATTCCCAGTTACTTTAACACAACTCTTTGTTACAATACAATTGTTGTTCATCTTTGTTCTGGTGAAGGACCAACGACATTAGCAGGACTCACAGTGACTTTGCTTTACAGGAGGTAGCACTTTGCAAAATCATCAACCTCTTTCTCTCCTCCAGATTCCCTTAAGTCCAGTGGTAATGGCTCAGGATGCAGTGGATAACCATGTATTGTGCTCTAAATCGAAGATACTAGGCCCATGAATGAACCTAAGGACACACTGGGCTTTCTGTTTTTGTTGTTTTTTTTCTGCTGCTGTCTTCTGTTGACTTTTATGGAGCTTGCAGACCATAAAAGCTCCCAGATTTTTTCTTAGTCTTTGATAAGGCTGTAGCACCTCCAGGAGCAGGCTACACCTATACTGATGTTCTGTGTTAGGACAATGGCTGGAAATTGAATGCTCAATCAACCAAACAAAAGACAGAAATGTGTATCCGAAAAAAAATCATTAAATTTACAGATTTAGGTCTTACCCCTCTCCCTCAAAACTCTTTTCTCTCATGGAAGTTTTATTGCTTCCCATCATAAGAGTGTCTAATTACCCCTTCCCAAAGAGAAACTAGAAAATATGTCACATTCAGATAAGGTGAATTCAAAAGTTTCTGATCTCACAAGAATAGTTCTGGGAATGGCAACCTCGCTTTGTCAATACACTTCTAGTTATCTGCACTCCAAACTATTACACTGGCAGTAATCTTTACAGAACAATGAACTTGTTCATTACTTTGCTTTTCCATCATGAAAATATTTATAAGAATATTAAAAAGATGACCACTCAATTGCTGGACAGATTATTATAATGGCAAGTTATTAACTTCTATTAACAAGTCATTAAGTGCTTAATACAGTTAATATAGGTGGTAACTTGTTTTGAGAACAGATATCATGAAATGAGAAAGCATATAAAAGTACTTTGAAAAGTTTAAAGTGTAATGTAACGTAATGTAATATGTATACTGTCATTATTGTTGTTTTTTAATTAAGAACTGCCTGTGAGCAAATTATACACCTTTTCTATTTTGTGGGAAAAACTGGGAAAGACCCCAAATAATCTGTGATCACTATATTCTCCAAAATCTGACCTATTCCCCTATTATTTCCTACACTGACACAATGCCCCCAAATCTGGTCACTTTGGAAGCTATAATTAGCTAGGCAAATGAGATTGAAAGTATAAAGTATTAGGTAAGAAATTTTAAACTGGTTAGCTGGAAAAAAACCGCAGTGGCAAAATTAAAAAAATAAGAATACTCCACTTCCCTCTTTGAATACTTTTGTCAATCAACATGTTCATTACTGATAAAACGATACCTCACTTTATGATACTATCAGAGGAAACCTGAGAAGAAGGCAAAATGAGAGGTATCCTAGGAAGATTTCTCCCATTAAAGAATACAAGAACCTCAAAAGTCAGAAAATTCAGCAATCGCAGTGGAAAAAAGTGACAATAAAAAGGAACAGTAATGGATTGGGCAAGAAAACAAAATCAAAAGATAATGTGTAATACTAGAATTAATTATTCGTTGAATATTTGATAGGAGGTACTCAAAAAATCATTTTGTCCCAATTTTTTTTCTTTATAAGTTCACTTATGGATTATACAGCTCTTTCTATGTAGGTAATTAATATAACTATATAACATCAAGATAATCTCATGAATAAAGGGTTAAAGAACATGAACTGATTTTTTAAAAAGGTAAATTATAAAAC
Source organism: Antechinus flavipes (assembly GCF_016432865.1). Taxonomy (NCBI): domain Eukaryota; kingdom Metazoa; phylum Chordata; class Mammalia; order Dasyuromorphia; family Dasyuridae; genus Antechinus; species Antechinus flavipes. The sequence continues at coordinate 162,424,426 of NC_067399.1, read as the reverse complement.
TGTAACCTTTTCTACAAAGAGGGAAAAGAACCCATATATGCAAAAATGTTTGTAGCAACTCTTTTTGTAGTGGCAAAGAAGTGGAAAATGAGTAGATGCCCATCAATAAAATATGGTATATAAATGTAATGGAATATTATTGTTCTATAAAACTTATGAACAGGCTGATTTTAAAAAGGACTGGAAAGATTTACATGAACTGATGCTGAATGAAACAAGCAGAATCAGAAAAATACTGTACACAGCAACAAAAAGATTATAATAACCACTTATGACAGACTTGGTTCTTTGCAGCACTGTAATGACCCAAGGCAATTCTAATAAACTTCAGTTGGAAAACACCATCTACATCCAGAGAGAACAAAGGAGGCTAATGTAAATCAACACATGCTATGTCCACTTATTTTCTTTTTTTCTGCTTTTTTCTCTTTTGTTCTGATTTTTCTCTCCCAACATGATTCATAAGGAAATGTTTAAAAAAAAAAAAAGTGAATGTACATGTATAACCAAAAAAATATTGTTTTTTACATTTAAATGGGGGAAATGAAAATAAAAATAAAAATAAATAAATCATCCCATTCTTACAAAAGAATTTAAAAAATAAAATGACTAAAGAAAACATGCTCCAAATTACTAATAGTAAGAGAAATTTATCCCAGTACAATATATAGTGTTGAAGGGGCTGTGGGGAAAATATGGTATATATTTTTAGTGAAGTGATGAAATAGTCCAACTATTCTGAAAAGCAATTTGGAAATTGCAAGAAATGTGACTAGATCTGAAAAGGCAACTAAGAAAAATATAAATAACTGGAAAAGATTCTAGGAAATAAAAAATAAAAATAAAATATTCTTTTAATGGCTGTCAGTCACTATCTTCATATCTTCAAATGTAGTCATTATCAACTGTTCTCTTCACAAGATACAATTGAAAATGAAAGTTCTTGAAGTGACTGTTAAGGACAAAAGGTTTAATAAAACATTTAATTTTTAAAAATTAATTATCAAATGAATTTGATTGTGTTATCTGGAGAATGTTCTATAGTTTTACACACACACACACACACACTCTATGTAATGTAGTAACAGCAATAGCCAAGTATGACAGTGTCCAAGATGTCCACTTTACATATCTGACAAATAAATTTTCTTAATGCATAGATCACTATTAATTTATGTCATTCTTTTACCAAAGAAATTTTGAAAGTTCACTATTGTCCCAAAGTGCAATGTACATACACTAACAAATAGGTGAGTCAATCCACTAAAGTATGAAAGGAAAATATTAGAACATTCATATTTATTTATTATATCTAAAAAAGAGAGCTTATGATTAATGTACAGGTCAAATGGACACTCTCACATCATCCATATGTCAGATGGACCTATGCACATAGGGATCACAGTATCCTAAGAGGAAAATAGGAATTGCACAAAGAAGAGGAGAAGACCCCAATCATTGTTCATTCTTAGTATACTGCAATGCACTGGAATTTCTAAGTGCCAAATAAAGAGGGTTCATACATTATGGTATCTATTTTTAACTGCACCTTTCTATTTGGAGGGCAGCATGGGAAATTCCTCCTCAAAGCCTTCATTTAAAGAAGGTATCCAGGAAAGCCCTTTTCATTTTTCCATTGGGGGCATTCCTTTAGATTTCTCCGTTATGTCTCTCCTTCTTGCTCAGTCTCTGCTATCTGCTTCCTTCTGTGAGCTGGATGCTCTTATTATACTGTAAGCTCTTTGAAAGCGGGGACTGTCTTTTTTTATATTTGTATCCCCAGAACTCAGTATACTGCCTGGCAAACAGTAGGCCTTTAATAAATGTTTAGTGACTGATTCACAATATAGAAAAAAGAGATTTTAAAAGAGCCTACCAAGAGTTTGCAGATTGAAGAAAATTCCAATTATCTTCTAAGCACAAGAGAATAAGAAAACAGAGTTGGCATTTTTTACCTTACAATCTAAATGAATCTGACAATAAATCAAGTTCCCCCCCCCAAAGTGAAGGAATAAGAATATTTACATTCAACTTTGAAACACACTCACAGTGGGTTTTTAAATTATTTGTTTAAAACATACAAAAAGAAAACACCTTCCAATTAGTTTTCAAGAATGACTGAATAATGTAAGGGAAGATAAAAATTTACTAGTCAAATTTCAACAAAACTCTTGGCATATGGATAGATGGGACTAAAAAAAAAAGTATAACAATAAAAATAACCAATGATGCACTGCTTCTACTTGTAACTGTATCTTTGTTAAGAATCTTTTCCAGACAGGACAACCATTAAAAGCAATTATTGAAATAAACGAAAATTAAAACCAGACTTTTGATTTGCTATTATTAAAATGTGTTAAACCAAGACTTATAAAAATAATGAAGCAAATTCAATTACAGGCTTTCGCTAAAAAATATTATTCAATTTAATTAAGAACAAAAAGATTTTATACCACTGATATATCAAATCAAATAAAAATCATCTTAAATACAGTATAATTCATTTTTCTCATCCTTTTAAATTTCTAGTTTTCTGTTTTATGATTTAAATAGTAATATAACACATATGTATTAATACATATATAAACACACACACACACACACACACACACACACACACACACACACACACAGAGATTCCCTGCCAGTTAAAAATCCTGCTCTTTTTTGACATCTAAATTCAAGCACCATCTACTCTAAGAACTTCCCCTGTTGTATCTAGGTCTCTAGTTAAAGTGTTTTTCCTTTCTCAAATTTTCCAAGACCATTCTCTTTTGCCCTAATCATATTATATTGGCTCATTCTTATGTTCATGGTCTAGAGGATGTTGTTAGAGTACAAGTCCTTAATAAGCAGGTACTCATATAATGATAATAATATGTAAAAAATTTTAACTTAATAATAGCATTATTATTCTTATTGTAGCAACTAGCATTGTGTGTCACGTACTGTACAAATGTTTACAAATATTATCTCATTTAATCCTTTTAACAACTGTGTGAGGTAGGTGCTACTATCATCCCCAATTTTTACAGCTGAAGAAACTGAGTCAGACAGAAGCTAAGTGATTTGCCCGCAGTCACACAGCTAGGAAACATCTGAGGCTGGATTTGAAGAATTGAGGTCTTTGTGGCTTCAGGTCTAGCTCTCTATCAACTGGGCCATGTAGTGGCCTGCTGTGCCCCTCTGCACCATTGTCCCAGCACCCACGCCAATGCCTTAAACAGAGCCGTCATTTGGAGGTGATGCTTTGTCAAGCAAGTCAACTGGATTTAAGTGAGGGAGATATGGGCATTGTGAAGACCAGATCTCTCAATAAGCTTCTTAACCAATTGGGAATTGAATTAGTGTAATGAAACCAAGTAAATTATTATAGATTAAAGGTAATTGGGATACAAGTCCTTAATTCAGATTAACTGCTAACACTAAACTATGCTAAATCTATGAACTAGGAGTTATTAATATCCCAGATACCTGATACTCCAAGAGGTTAAGAGACTTCCCCAAGAACATACAACTAGTCAGGGTCTAAGGAGAGATTCGAATCTAGCACACTCTGACTCCAAGTTCAATACTCTTTCCACTACACAATAAAGTAATATTAAATATTTCCAAAATATGGGAACATAACTCCAGCTTGGCAAGGACAGCCCATGGAAATACAGAACTCCCATTCAGAATCAGCTTTCAAGAAAGGCACATTAATGATATTGGTAGAGCAATGAACTGCTACTAAAGCAATTTGAAATCATATAAAGAAAATGGCCACAACCTTTGATTCAAAGATTTTACTACTAAACATATATCCCAAATCAATGTTTTTGTTTTGTTTTGTTTTAAAGAATGTAATATAGTAGTGAATGGCTAAACTAATGATGATACAAGAGCATAATGGAAAAATTTTTATAGCATAGTATGCTAATAAACACAAAAAGCACAGTGAGATATAAACTGATGTAAAGTGGCATAAGCAAAAAAAGAAAAACAATTAACACAATAATTATAACAATATAAGTGGAAAAAACAACAAACAATTGAAACTGAATGAGGCCACTTAACATCTAAGAGTCTCCATGAGAAGATACCACATTTTCCCCTCCATCCCCCAATCCTTAGTAAAAGTAGAGAACCATAGCAGTGGGGTACTACATATAACAAACATCAGGCATAGGTGGAATGTTCTTTACTTTTGTTTTTACCTTTTTAAAAATTCTTCATTTCTTAACACAATATTACAAGAGATGGCTTTCTGAAAGGGATTTCAGAAAATACACCAAGGGAAATGTTATGATATAATTATATCAATATAATTTATTTTCTAAAAGTAACTAGTTTCTTATGCAAAATTATCAAATATTTAAAGAGCACTATATCCAGGAAAGTAATGGTTCATTTATGTTCTTAAATTCACTCTATGTATAAACAAAATGGATAATTACTTACAGTCAGGATTTTAACCTGGAAATATCTAAACATTTTTTCATAATGAGGCTAACAATCAATAGTTTAAATAGAATGTACTCTTATCAATCCAAGGACTGCAATGAATTAATTTTCATAAATAAAAATTAGGCACAGCTGTGAATGCTATGCGAAGAAAATGTTTAGATTAAACTGAGTTTCCTATCAGTCAATACAGAAGGCTTCCCCCAACCCTTTGTTTTCTAGAGTCTAAAAATTTGGAGCCCCAGGCAACTTCCTGCTGACTAGTTTCTGCAACACATGAGTTGGGTTCCATGAACCTGCATGTATCATATGCCTAAACAGTGGTGCCAGTACAGGATACTACCCAAATCCATTACATTACTGAAATACAGGGTTTCTGTTAGAAAAGAAAAATTGAAGACCAGAAAATTTATTACCAGTTTTTATTCCTCTGGAGACCTGAGTTTTACTGATTATGTCTCATTTTGAAAATGAAATCGACTTCCGGCCAAGATGGCGGAGAGGAAATACACTTCTGTGTAATCTCCGTGTTTTTCTCTCACTATTCATTTCATTTCATGCCTCTGAATTAATGCTCGACTGAAAAAAAACCATACAATTACTTACCAAGAGAAACCATCCTTGAGACTCGTCAAGAAAGGTCTGTTTTTGCGCGAGGGCGGGGACGGTATTTGGAAGCAGTCTGCGGGCAGCAGCGGCAACCAAAGCACAGATAGCAGCTCAGAACCGGGTGGAGCGGAGAGGTGGTAGGACGCGATCGCAGCCGTCTCTGCGGTGAGAGCTTTGCTATAGGAGCAAGTCAGCAGCCCAGCAGAGAAGCTAAAAACACCGGGGGTGAAGAATACAATCCCGGACAGCTGGAGTTTCTCGGGACCTGGCCACCCCTCCCCCACAGTGTCTTAGCCCGCTCGGATCTCAGAGCGCTCGGATCTCAGTGCGCAGGCGCCATAGCACAGTAGGACCTGTGCCTCACAAATACCCTGCCCCTCCCCCAAAGAAAGCAGCCTCCATTCAAGGGGTTTTTTTTTCCTTCTGTTTCTTTGATAGTTTGTCTTTGATAAATAGACAGAATGAGCAAGAAACTGAAAAAGAATTTAACCCTGGACAGCTTTTATACAGATAAAGAGCAGACTCCAAACCCTGAGGAGACTAAAAACAAACAGTCCCCAGGTGAATCCCCGAAGGAAGAGACCTTATGTCCCTCAGCACAGATGAATCTCATGGAGGAAATTAAAAAGGCTCTCACAAGGGAGCTAGAAGAAAAATGGGAAAAGGAGAGGGAGGCTCTGAAAAAGGAGAGGGAGGCTTGGCAAAAGAGCCTGGAGAAGTCAGTTAAAGAGAGAGTGGATAAAGAAACCAAATCCTTGAAAAATAGGATTAGTGAACTGGAAACAGAAAACAGCTCTCTAAAAAACAAAATTGGCGAAATGGAAAAAAATTCCACAGAACAAAAGAACTCAATTGGACAATTAGAAAAAGATCTTAAAAAAGTGAGTGAAGAAAATACCTCACTGAAAATCAGGGTCGAACAATTGGAATTGAATGACTCGAGGAGACAAGAAGAATCAGTCAAGCAAATCCAAAAAAATCAAACAATGGAAAAGGATGTGAAATACCTTCTGGGGAAGACAACAGACCTGGAAAACAGATCCAGGAGAGACAACCTGAGAATCATCGGACTTCCAGAAAAGTATGATGAAAAAAAAAGCCTGAACACTATCTTCCAGGAAATTATCAAAGAGAACTGCCCAGAAGTCATAGAAACAGAAGGTAAAATAGACATTGAAAGAATTCATCGATCCCCTACTGAAAGGGATCCTAAAATCAAAACACCAAGGAATATAGTGGCCAAATGCCAGAACCCTCAGGCAAAGGAAAAAATACTGCAAGCGGCTAGAAAAACCCAATTCAAGTATCAAGGAGCCACAATAAGGATCACCCAGGATCTGGCAGCATCCACATTAAAGGATCGAAGGGCCTGGAATATGATATTCCGAAAGGCTAAGGAACTTGGTATGCAACCAAAAATAACTTACCCAGCGAGATTGAGCATCTTTTTCCAGGGAAGAAGATGGACATTCAACGAAATAAGCGAATTTCATCTATTTCTGATGAAAAAGCCAGAACTTAACAAAAAATTGATCTACAAGCACAGAACTCAAGAGAAATCTAAAAAGGTAAAGATTAATCTTGGGAACTATATTTCGGCTGTAAAGATGTATAAAGAATACATGTATACCTTGTTCTAGAAACTAGTTGTGGAAAGGACATTGTACTAGAAAAAAGGGAAAGTGGGGGTACTACATTTCATGAAGAGGCAAAGAAAACCTAGTAAATCTGAGAGAAAGAATGGAGAGGAATGAAAATAGTGAGTATTTTACTGCTTTCAGAATTGGCAGTAAGAGAAGAATTTTAGACATATTCATTCTATGGTGAAACTTCTCCCACCTCATTGAAAAGTGAGAAGGGAGAAGTGAAAAAGGAAGGAATAAGCTAAGTGGAAGGGAATACGGTAACTGGGAGGGAAAGGGGTAAGTTGGGGGGGGGAACTCTAAGGGGGGGGAGGGATACTGAAAAAGGGAGGGCTGTGAGAAGCAAGGGGAGCTCACAAGCTTAATACTGGGAAGGGGGGTAAGGGAGGGGGTAAGGGAGTAAGAAGGGAGAAAAGCATAAACCGGGGTTAACAAGATGGCAAGTAATACAGAATTGGTCATTTTAACCATAAATGTGAACGGGGTAAACTCCTCTATAAAGAGGAAGCGGTTAGCAGAATGGATTAAAAGCCAGAATCCTACAATATGTTGTATACAGGAAACACACCTGAAGCGGGGTGATACATGCAGGTTAAAGGTAAAAGGTTGGAGCAAAATCTACTATGCTTCAGGTGAAGCCAAAAAAGCAGGGGTAGCCATCCTGATCTCAGATCAAACTAAAGCAAAAATTGATCTAATCAAAAGAGATAAGGAAGGGCACTATATCTTGCTAAAGGGTAGAATGAATAATGAAGAAGTATCTATATTAAATATATATGCACCAAGTAGTGTAGCATCTAAATTCCTAAAAGAGAAATTAAGAGAGCTGCAAGAAGAAATAGACAGTAAAACTTTAATAGTGGGAGATCTCAACCTTGCACTCTCAGAATTAGATAAATCAAACCACAAAATAAATAAGAAAGAAGTCAAAGAGATAAATAGAATACTAGAAAAATTAGATATGATAGATCTCTGGAGAAAATGTAATGGGGACAGAAAGGAGTACACCTTCTTTTCAGCAGTTCATGGAACTTATACAAAAATTGATCATATATTAGGACATAAAAACCTCAAACTCAAATGCAGTAAGGCAGAAATAGTGAATGCATCCTTTTCAGACCATGATGCATTGAAAATTACATTCAATAAAAAGCCACAGGAAAGTAGACCAAAAAATAATTGGAAACTAAATAATCTCATACTAAAGAATGATTGGGTGAAACAGCAAATTATAGACATAATTAATAACTTCATCCAAGAAAATGATAATAATGAGACATCATACCAAAATGTATGGGATGCAGCCAAAGCGGTAATAAGGGGAAATCTCATATCTCTAGAGGCCTATTTGTATAAAATAGAGAAAGAGAAGGTCAATGAATTGGGCTTGCAACTAAAAATGCTAGAAAAGGAACAAATTAAAAACCCCCAATCAAACACTAAACTTGAAATTCAAAAAATAAAAGGAGAGATCAATAAAATTGAAAGTAAAAAAACTATTGAATTGATTAATAAAACTAAGAGTTGGTTCTATGAAAAAACCAACAAAATAGACAAACCCTTAGTAAATCTGATTAAAAAAAGGAAAGAGGAAAATCAAATTGTTAGTCTTAAAAATGAAAAGGGAGAACTCACCACTAACGAAGAGGAAATTAGAGCAATAATTAGGAGTTACTTTGCCCAACTTTACGCCAATAAATTCGACAACTTAAATGAAATAGAAGAATACCTCCAAAAATATAGCTTACCTAAACTAACAGAGGAAGAAGTAAATATCCTAAACACTCCTATCTCAGAAAAAGAAATAGAACAAACTATCAATCAACTCCCTAAGAAAAAAACCCCAGGACCAGATGGATTTACATCTGAATTCTATCAAACATTTAAAGATCAATTAACTCCAATGCTAAATAAACTATTTGAAGAAGTAGGGATTGAAGGAGTCCTACCAAACTCCTTTTATGACACAGATATGGTACTGATACCTAAACCAGGTAGGCTGAAAACAGAGAAAGAAAATTATAGACCAATCTCCCTAATGAATATTGATGCTAAAATCTTAAATAAAATATTAGCAAAAAGATTACAGAAAATCATCCCCAGGATAATACACTATGACCAAGTAGGATTTATACCAGGAATGCAGGGCTGGTTCAATATTAGGAAAACTATTAACATAATTGACTATATCAACAACCAACCAAACAAAAACCATATGATCATTTCAATAGATGCAGAAAAAGCATTTGATAAAATCCAACAGCCATTCCTAATAAAAACACTTGAGAGCATAGGAATAAAAGGACTTTTCCTTAAAATAGTTAGGAGCATATATTTTAAACCTTCAGTAAGCATCATATGCAATGGGGAAAAACTGGAACCTTTCCCGGTAAGATCTGGAGTGAAGCAAGGTTGCCCACTATCACCATTATTATTCAATATTGTATTAGAAACACTGGCCTCTGCAATAAGAGTCGAGAAAGAGATTAAAGGAATTAGAGTAGGCAATGAGGAAACCAAACTATCACTCTTTGCAGATGATATGATGGTATACCTAGAAAACCCCAGAGATTCTACTAAAAAGCTATTAGAAATAATTCATAATTTTAGCAAAGTAGCAGGATACAAAATAAATCCCCATAAATCCTCAGCATTCTTATACACCACCAACAAAATCCAAGAGCAAGAGATACAAAGAGAAATTCCATTCAAAATAACTGTTGATAGCATAAAATACTTGGGAATCTACCTACCAAAGGAAAGTCAGGAATTATATGAGCAAAATTACAAAAAAGTTTTCACACAAATAAAGTCAGACTTAAATAATTGGAAAAATATTAAATGCTCTTGGATAGGCCGAGCAAATATAATAAAAATGACAATACTCCCTAAACTAATCTATTTATTTAGTGCTATACCAATCAGACTTCCAAGAAAATATTTTAATGATTTAGAAAAAATAACAACAAAATTCATATGGAACAATAAAAAGTCGAGAATCTCAAGGGAATTAATGAAAAAAAAATCAAATGAAGGTGGTCTAGCTGTACCTGATCTAAAATTATATTATAAAGCAGCAGTCACCAAAACCATCTGGTATTGGCTTAGAAATAGATTAGTTGATCAGTGGAAAAGGTTAGGTTCACAAGACAGAATAGTCAACTATAGCAATCTAGTGTTTGACAAACCCAAAGATTCTAAATTTTGGGATAAGATTTCATTATTTGATAAAAACTGCTGGGATAACTGGAAATTAGTATGGCAGAAATTAGGCAAGGACCCACACTTAACACCACATACCAAGATAAGATCAAAATGGGTCCATGACCTAGGCATAAAGAACGAGACTATAAATAAATTAGAGGAACATAGGATAGTTTATCTCTCAGACTTGTGGAGGAGAAAGAAATTTGTGACCAAAGATGAACTAGAGACCATTACCAATCACAAAATAGAAAATTTTGATTATATCAAATTAAAAAGCCTTTGTACAAACAGAACGAATGCAAACAAGATTAGTAGGGAAGTAACTAACTGGGAAAACATCTTTACAATTAAAGGTTCTGATAAAGGCCTCATTTCCAAAATATATAGAGAACTGACTCAAATTTATAAAAAATCAAGCCATTCTCCAATTGATAAATGGTCAAAGGATATGAACAGACAATTTTCAGATGAAGAAATTGAAACTATTACCACTCACATGAAAGAGTGTTCCAAATCACTATTGATCAGAGAAATGCAAATTAAGACAACTCTGAGATATCACTACACTCCTGTCAGATTGGCTAAGATGACAGGAAAAAACAATGATGAATGTTGGAGGGGATGCGGGAAAACGGGGACATTGATGCATTGTTGGTGGAGTTGTGAACGAATCCAGCCATTCTGGAGAGCGATCTGGAATTATGCCCAAAAAGTTATCAAACTGTGCATACCCTTTGATCCAACAGTGTTTCTATTGGGCTTATACCCCAAAGAGATACTAAAAAAGGGAAGGGGACCTGTATGTGCCAAAATGTTTGTAGCAGCCCTGTTTGTAGTGGCTAGAAACTGGAAAATGAATGGATGCCCATCAATTGGAGAATGGCTGGGTAAATTGTGGTATATGAATGTTATGGAATATTATTGCTCTGTAAGGAATGACCAGCAGGATGAATACAGAGAGGCTTGGAGAGACCTACATGGACTGATGCTAAGTGAGATGAGCAGAACAAGGAGATCATTATACACTTCGACAACGATATTGTATGAAGATGTATTCTGATGGAAGTGGATTTCTCTGACAAAGAGACTTAACTGAGTTTCATTGGAGAAATGATGGACAGAAACAGCTACACCCAAAGAAGGAATACTGGAAAATGAATGTGAACTATTTGCATTTTTGATTTTCTTCCCGAGTTATTTTTACCTTCTGAATCCAATTCTCCCTGTGCAACAAGAGAACTGTTTGGTTCTGCAAATATGTATTGTATCTAGGATATACTGCAACATGTTTAGCATATATAGGACTGCTTGCCATCCTGGGGGGGGGGAGGAGGGAGGGAGGGGGAAAAAACGAAACATAAGTGATTGCAAGGGATAATGTCGTGTAGAAATTATCCTGGCATGGATTCTGTAAATGCGAAGTTATTATTAAATAAAATAAAATTTATTATAAAAAAAAAAAAAAAAAAAAAAAAAAAATGTATTAAAAAAAAAAAAAAAAAAAAAAAAAAAAAAAAAAAAAGAAAATGAAATAACATTACTTAAATGTATCTTAATGGAATATAGAAACAATCAATTTTCTAAAAGATACGGTCTACAACAAGAGAAAAATCAAACCAACTACAACTAAACAAAAAATAATTTTGCTTTCTCATTATTATACAAAAGTTCCAAAAAGATCCTAACTATAATGGGAGTTTCTTTTCAACAGTATATTGTTGTTCATATGGACAGTCTCCATTTAACATTCTCACCCAGCCTCAAGTAATGTATTTAAGTTGTAATGTAATTCCTATTTAAACTCTAATAATAGTACCTACTAAGTACATACTTCCATTACTATGGATTCATAGAATGTTAGAGCTAAAAAAGACTTCAGAAATCATCTAGTCCAAATCCACCATTTTACCAATGATAGAAACTAAGACCTAAAGAGGTAGGACCATGAACAATAAATTAATAGAATATATGACATCCTCTTTTCATTAAATCACATTGTCTCAGCTGTAAAAAAAAGATGTCATGCTTTTTCTTGATTTGACACATTTCATACAATTAAAATATGATAAAGCCATGGTTAATTTACAGCATTTAGTGGGTTTTTGCACCACAACTTTATACTATTTTCATAAAGTAGTTCACAATGAGATTACTCAACATGCTTCTCAGTAGATCCTCATGAATAACTATCAGGAATCTTCTATATGAACATTAAAGGAATAATGAAATAAAATCTTCTCTAGTTGGGGATGAGATACATCAAATTTAAAAAATGAACCAAGTCCTCTAAAGAAGATCTCACTATAAATTCCCAATTCAATCTCTGGCCAGGCATTAAACAAAAGCAGTCCATTCTATGCAAGCCACTTCCAGGAAGTTTCCAGCTCTATGCTATATTCCAAGCTAATTATGATTTATTTTGAAGCAAAAAGCTAACAAGAGTTAGCTAGAAGTCATGATAGCATGCTCCATAGCCTTTAAGAAAAATTATAATATATCAGTGTGGAAGCATCAAAAGGGGATACACAAATCAGTTGCAAGAAGAAAGAAGAAAGAGAAAGAGAATGGTTCTGGATCCTTTCTCTGAATTTAGTCACTTCCAGTGAGGTGTTTTGTTTTTTTTTTAAGACATAAATGGACACTGAAGTAGTGTTAAGTTTTAGCTTTATAAAGCAACTCCAAAACTAAGCAATTAGTACAACATGCTTCTGTAGAATAGAACTGAGGTTAAATATTAGAGATACAAAGGTAAAAGATAGTCCCTGTTCTCAAGGAGCTCACAGTCTAATGAAGAAGAAAAACATGCAAATAATTATGTAAATTATGTAAAAACAAGAGCTATACAGGATAAATTAGAAATTTATTTATTTGTTTGTTTGTTTAGCAGAGGGGGGAACAAGCATTAAGAGGGATTATGTCAATAAAGCCACTCACATAAAAGACAACTAACTAAAGAGAAAATACTTTACAATTTCTAAAATCTAATGAACTCCAAAATAGAGAAGAGCAAAGGTAAAAATTCCATTTTCCAAAATAGGAAAATACAGCACAGGAAACTCAAGAAATTCTTTATTAATATACAGTAAGTCACAAGAGGAGCTAATATATCTGGAATCCAAATCTACTACTCCATCCATCAGGACCCACATAAAGTAGGGTGAAAATGATTACCAGTTTTAAAAGATTCATAAATTCATTACTTATAAGCACTGCCAAGATCCTAATGAAGGAAATATAATTTGAGTTTTAAAATATTTTTATGTTTTACTTGCATTAATATGTATACAGGATATTCCAAAAGTCTTAATGGAATGTTTAGATTTAATCACTTGAGAAGTATAAATGTTCAATAAAAATAATTTGAAAATTTATTCAAATTTCTTTTTCACTTATTCAGTTATAGGAATTTTGAATGACAGAATTCAGTTACTAATTTTTATAAGATTGGGCACTATGTTATTATACACTGCATGTACAATAGTTTCTTGATAACATTTACAGGAAAAATAAATAATCTGATTATTTAAAAAAATTTAAGTTTCATTTTTCTCATTAACTTATGGGACCAAGTAGACTTCATCTAGGCCTCCAGCAGTCCCTGGTAATTCAAAATTTTGAATTTGAGTACAGCATAAAATAATAATTTTCTCAACTCCTAAAGCAATTCAAATGCCTGAAAAAATAGTCAAGAAATGATGACGTAGACCAAAAGTATCAGTAAAACTTATATCTTCCTTAAAGGATCAGGAAGATCTTTTTTATTTTCAGCTGACCAAAATTTTTGAGTCAGTCAGTAAATAGAAAGTCCAAAAGCTAATGCAAAAGTTATGTGATTATAGAAAGTTCAACACTGAAATAGAAACAGGATGTATACATGAGGTTTTACAACTTATTTATATAATACTTTATGATGTGCAAATTATTTTATAACTATTACCTTTTCTCATCATGACAACAACCATGTTGAAGTAAGGGCAATAAGTATGACTATTCCTGTATTTTACAGCTGAGAAAACTGAAGTTTATTAACATTAAATGACCTGGGGCAGCTAGGCAGCCCAGTGGATAGAGCACCAGCCCTAAAGTCAGGAGGACCTGAGTTCAGTTCTGGTCTCAGACACTTAACATATCCTAGCTGCGTGACCCTGGGCAAGTCACTTAATCCCAATTGCCTCAGAAAAAAAAATAAAATAAAATAAAAAATAAAAATTTAAATGACCTACCCAAAATAATATTGCATGTATTAGAAGTTTTCTTGATACCAATCCTAGCATTCTTTCCACTGTATCAGGCCACTTATCTAACTTTTCTTCAGGACTAAAGAAATGAAACTGTAAAAGTTACAGTGATTTTCCAAGTTGCTCTGGGGGCAACTAGTCAAGAGGTACTGCAAGATCAAAACTGCTTTCATAGTAATATTAAAATGCCTTAATTTCTAATACAATAAATATTGATAGATATTATCTACATAAACAAATGCTCTTGAGAAGGTTCTCAAAAATCTTTAAGAGCATACTTACTTATATTTATACTTACTGTATAAGAAAGGATGAACAAGATTTCGGAAAAATCTGTTAATACTTACACAAATTGATACAAAGTAAAAGGAGTTGAAGCAGAACATTGTACACAATAATAGCAACATGGTTCAATGATGAATAACTAAAAAATACAATGATCCAAGACAATTCCAAAGGATTTATGAAATTGCTATCCGCCTCCAGAGAAAGAACTGATAAGAGTCTGAGTTTTGGAATTTTTTTTTTTTCCTTTGGGTCTGTGAATTTTTTTCACAGCATAACAAATACATTAATATGTTTTGCATTACTAAACATGCTATATCAAAATGCTCACTTTCTTGGAAAGAGTAGTGAGGAAGGGAGTTAAAAAAAAAAAAAAGAAAACAAACTAAAGGAGAAAATGAACTCTTAACCTTAACATGCTTTCAAATTAGAATCCTCTTTTTCCTCCTATTATTTTATCTCTATATCAGTTAGACTAGCACAACACTTCCTCTTCCTATCTCTAGCTTAACCTCATTTTCTAAATGATCTTTTTTTTTTTCGCTCCACAACCCCAACCAAGTACTTTTCATAATGAACCATTCTGATTGTATTATTCTATTAAAAAATTTTGACTGTTTCTCAAAAGTCTACCTAAAAAAAAAAAATTTATTTCTAGCAAGAACAGACTACTCTATGAATCATTTTTATCCTATCTTGTCTCCATGTCTTTGCTCAAGTTGTCCTCTGTAGCTAACATGGGCTTCTTTTATCTTATCCAGTTGATTATAGCCCCTTTCCTTCCAGGCTCAATCCACATACTACGTATTCCACTATGCTTTCTCTGATGACTTCCTTAGGTGAAAGTAATCTTTCTCCTATTTACAACATCTCATAAGCTCTTTTCATGTTGGTCTTATTTGTACTTATTATGCTTATTGTTTTCTGTTAGACAGTAAAAGCTTTTTTAGAACAATGATTGTATTTATATGAAAAAAATTTTTAATTCCTTGAAGGGGAAAGGCTGTGTCATGAATCATTCTAATATACAGAATGTCTAGCACAGGATACACTTGATGAATATTTGCTAAGATTTTAGCTACACAACCATGATTCAAAAAGAAACTTTACTAATAGGCCATTTTTAGCTCTATAGAAAATATTTTTTCCACAATATGCCAGAAATAGGAATCCTAAGAAGACAATCTTTTTATCACTTTTCATCACAAGAGAAAAATAAACAAAGATTTTAGGATTAGATTTTCAACCAAAGAAAAGTCTTTCAAACAAGCATTCCACCATTGTGGCAATCAGCATAAAGTTGGACAAGACAGAAAACAAGAAGCATCTTATACTTATAATTAGGGAGGTTGTAAAAAGAGAGTGTTTTTCTTTTTAAAAAGGTTCTCTTTACTACAAAGCTATCCTTGTGTAATTTCTCCTGCCAGAAACTTATATCACCTCTGTCTGTCTAGAATTTAGAAAGGTAAGAAAAAACCTATTAAAAATTATTCATTTAGCAATTTTTGAAAACCAATCATGCAAGGGATGCAAATTTTAATATAGTTTCTTTCAAGTCTTTGATTTGATAACACATTTCATAATAGTTTTAGCACAAGCACAGAGATGTACTCAAATACTAAATGCTCTTGAATATTTAACAGACTTCTGTGCTTTGCCGAGTCAAAAATAGAAAAGATCCAACAGGAATTTCACAATTCTCAACACAAACATAATAAATCCCCAAAGTAACTTTAATGCTTATTTGCCTCTCCTAATCATGCAGAACAATTTTTAAAGAAATTAAATTATACTAAACAATTTCACTCACATTATTTCCAGCAAAGTATATGATAGCAACATTTGAAAAAAAAAAATTGTCTGAAGACAACATGTCATAAGCTATAAAGAATTCTTACTTTCAAAATATTTTGAGTTTCATTCCACTTGTTTGTCCATTCTTTGGTCAATTCTTGCACCTGAAAATGAAATAAAAATTTAATGAAAATTCAATGAAAAAGGTTTTCTAGGACTCTCACATTACCCAACAAAATTTCCTAATCCTTAAAAATTCATGTATTATAATTTTCAAGCAAAATACTCCAACTACTTCCCAAAAATAATTCAAAAGATTTTGTCATTCTGTAGTTGTTTTTATTGAAGAACTAATAAAATCAAAAATTTGTACATGTAGCTCTGAGTTTTAAGTCTGCATTGCACAAATTTAAGCAGTTTTTATAGATATTAATCAACCTTAGATAATCAAGGATGGCAGCTTCCTATTTAATTGTTAATTTTGCTAGACTATACTTTACGTACTAGGAAATAGAGATTTACTTTTCTTTATAATTAAATGTAGTGATTAGACAATCTCTGAGATTGCAGTTTTCTTTTAGAGATAATCTGCATCAGTCTCTAATTAATAGATTTTCCAAGTCTCAGTTCTGTCTTTTTTTAATTTACAAGTCAGTTGCTGTTGTAATAAAGGCAGACATTTAATAGGATCAATTTTCTTTCATAATTGTGAAATATGCATTGGATATACTTTTTAAAATATCTATGATCTGACACACCAATACAGAAGCAACATAGTGGATCAGGTGGTAGGTTTGGAGACAGGAAGACAAAATTCAAATCTTGCCTCTCATACTAAATTTCTAATTCTGAGCAAGTCATTTAATCTGAATCCTGAACAACTTTCCAGAACTATGCAATAATGCAAAGTAGTATTAGTTTAAAATGTTTATTTTCAAGGTAAATGAGAATAATATGGTAGTCTAATGCAATATAATAATGTAATTCTAGTTGTTTAAAAAGCAATTAAAATAGATCATAAAAAGTACAAATATAATCCCCAAATTAGGGGAAACACAGGAAAAAACTAAAAACCATATACTATGTGGATAAAACATACATTAGAACAGATGAACTAGAGGAGCTCAGAAGCAGCATGGTATAAAGACTTCACCTTTTCAAAATTGCTTTCATCTCCATTACTGCTGCCATCCCTTCCTTCCTCCCTATTCTCTTTCAACTTGCTGGAGCTTCCAATAATAAACACATCTATCTTTTAGCTACCCATGTCATTGAGAATGCCTTTAATTCCTGCATTTCTACACTCAGGGAGGGGAAAGAGTTCTGGATCTGGATTCAGAAGATGCTCGATTTTAAATCCTGGTTTGAGCACTTGTCAAAGGTGTGACCTTGAACAAACCTCAATTTCCTAATTTATAAAACAAAGGGGATGAACCTCAATAACCAATGAGGTCATTTCCAACTCTATAATGCTGAATATATGAATATCATGAACAGATGACTATAGTAAGAAGAAAGATTATGTATAGTGGTACAGTAAGTACCAGGTTAGACTCAGCATTCAATCCTGTCACAAAGTTGTACAACCCTGATAAAGTGACTTGATCTCCCCAGGACCTCAATTCCTTATTTGTAAAATGGGGATAATAGCAACACCTAACTCACAGAATTGCTTTGATTATATAACATCAATTTGTAGTGGATGCAATCAGAATGGTGTCATGTTTTTCTCCAGTTTAATTCAGCAGCCTGAGTGGAAGAATGGAGACAGCAGATGGAAGGGGTAACCTAAGGTTAGGGATTAGAAAGGCATGACAGGTGACAGACAAAGGGAAAGAGACTCCCATGTTCCCACACTCAAGGATGGTGCAGAGTTAGAAGAAAAAGAACCAAAAGGTACTGGAGGTCATAGTGAGGACAAAGAATAGGGTCCAGGATCATAAGCCATTTACATAAGAAAAATGTAAGGTTAGCAGATTACAAATATGTAAAGTGCTTTCACAGTTCATGAGTATGGAACTAATAATAAATGAGTGACTACTTAATTCCAATATTTAGGATCTTTTTAATATCTAAGAAAACAATTATAAGAAGCACTGCATTGCTTTACTGACATACCTGTCTTTTTCTTAATAAATCTGAAAGGAAAAATAATAGTACTAACTGCTCCAGAGTTAAGGCCAAGTCTTAAGGGATACTCCAACATCAGATATCTTTCATAGTAAAAATATAAATTATATGACAATCAATATTGTTGGGGTTTTTTGACTCAAAAAAAATGTGCACAAAGAAGCTGATTTGAAATACCAATAATATCATTCCTTCTTCGAAGAACTGAAACTAAGAAGATGGGAATACAAAATTAATGTACAAAATCACTTATGGATAAAGAGTTAGCAGCTGTTAGAAATTTCTTTTTGAAATGCAAAACATCCACACTACCAGAAATTTCTCATCAAAGAAGCGTTATCCAATCCCTTTTCAAATATAATCAAATAATTCTAACATTTAAAAAAAAAACTGCAATATTTTGCTAGAAACTTTGATTACCATAATCTACACATAGTTATAGGAAATATAACCTTTTTTAAAAAGCTGCAATTTTATCATTATGATTATAGTAATGATTTTTAATACTAATAGCATGAACTAAACAAAAATAGCAAAAAACTAGAATGAGGTCTTCCTAAATACGACAAGATTTCTGAGCAAAATGGGTAAGGGTTTCTGTCAATGCAAATCTATTTTCCATTAAACTAAGCTGAATATTGCTGACAACTATTATCAGAACAAGATACATGATTTCATGGGCAGAAGGGAAAATTTTCTTCCTAAGGCAGGTAAACATTTTCTCTGGATTTTTCTCAGAGGAGTCCAAAGAACATACAGCTGAGGGACTGGCCCAGGTACATGAATAGATGATGTGTTTGAATCTGAGCTCCATCTTACTAGTGAACTTTTTTAGCAGCTTTTGAGAAACAATATCATACTGTCTCTAAGATGTAATTAAAAATGCAATTTAAAAATTTTAGTGTGCAAACTAGAATTATGTTTAAAAAGGTAAACATTTCAGGAGGAAAATGGTCATTCCAAATGAATGTCTATACTAATGTTCATTCTACATACAATCTATGTTAGGGTCATCTGTTTGTCAGATAACTGTACAATAAATTCCCTTAAGGGATCTTCCTCCTTACTTTAATTTAATCTTTTGGGATATGAAATAAAAGTGTGGTACCAAAATTGTTTCTAAAAATAATCTGCTTTTTATAATTTTTTCTCATTATAAAATATATATTATATTTAGTCAGGCAATAATAAAACTAGTTTTCAAAAAGCTTCACCTCACCCAAGATTCTATTTAGTCCTTAGAGTATGGACTATTCTACTTTCATTGTCAATATTATTCTAAACTCCGATTACTCATTGCGCTCTTCCCATTTACAGTCTAAGCTAAACCTGATAAATTTTGCTTTCCTTCCCAACTAATCAAGCACCTACATGTATTCAGAAATACATATAACTATCAATATACCTTCATTGACTTTCAGAAATTATTTTTTCAAATTATGTTACATTTGTAAATTAGATATATTATTTTCAGCTTACAATAGAATGGAAGTAGGCTGTTTTTATAAGATAGGTAACTACAAAATTTTAGACTACCTCATGAGAAGAAAATAAGTTAAAGGAATGAGAAAGGAGATGCGACATATTTTAAATAACTTTTAAACTTGTAATTTGATAGCAGGCATTGGATTGCCATGTAATTTACACTTCTAACACATCAAGATTTTTGGCTACAGGGTCCTTTGCTGTATTCTTAGCTTCATTACATGGAATGCAGATGAGTTTTTATAATTTCTATACTATGTAGATAATCCAAATGACCTTTTAAATTTCTCCAGCTTCTAATATATCTTAATTAAAGTTAATTATTTTGCTTCCTCAATTATAACATCTCAGTTTCCTCAACTATAAAATTGGGATTATAACAACACATACCCAGACTTGTTTTGAAGATAAATGAGATAATATTTGTAAATCACTTGCCACAGTGCCCCGATATAGTAGGCACTATATGAATGTTTATTCTCTTTCCTATCACCTGAACCAAAAGCACAATAGAGGCAATATCAATCCATCAATCAATAAACATTTATAAAGTACAGATTGTATACATTGTGCTAAGCAATGGAGGACAGAACAGAAGGTAAAAAACAGTCCCTGCTGTCAAAAAAACTTACAAATCTAATGTCTTCTTTATGACACACTATTCTAAGAGACCCTAGGAAAGTTATTGAACTCCTCAGTATCCCAGGCATTTCTCTAAATGCATAACTATATTAGTGGGGTTAATAACCCACACTGGTAGAGGAAATTTCTTTTTATCAACAAACTTGTGTCCAAAAATTAATATCAAAAATCAAAGAGCAGTAGTATGTTTCTTTTCAAATGTTGACTTTTCTTGAAAAGGCAGAATTATGAAAAAATATATTTAAGTCTTAAATGTTGATTCTAAAATAAAATGTATACAGAAAGGGCTTATAGTACTACAGGTTCTTTATAGAGAACATGACAAATTAGTACTTACTCTTGCTTCATTCTGCTGAAGTTTCTCTTCCATACTTAAAGCTGTTGGTGAGTCTAATAGTGCAATCTAAAATTAAAATATAAACAAGCATAATTAATAAAGAATGGTAAAGTACAGGACACACTTTTACTGGCATATAAAAAAGGATACACAATTTGTATAAAGTAGTATTCTCTGTTTAATACTATAGCTAGAACTAAAACAGCGATTCCTCCACTATCTCCTACTATATATAAAAATATACTATTATTAAATCTATATACCCGATGAGTTGCTTTATATTAATTTATCTGAATAATACAGGAAATCTATAGGTAATATTCATGATAAAAATATGTCCATGTATATTTATGAATAAATACGTACATATGCAAGTATATATACATATATATATACTTGCATAACTATCAAATCTGACACTTTTTAATAACTTGACTTCTTAAAGAACAATCAAATTTTAATAAAGCAAGTGAAGGAAATGTGAGATTCTATTAATAAATTATATAAAAATAGCATATTCATAAAATGTATTTGAAAATGTTTCAAATATGTGTACACATTGGACATGATTTTTGTCATAGAAATTTTGTTTTTAATTATAAATATAAAATAAATAATGACAAAAAAATCAAACAATGTTAAAGCTTAGGGTAACTAATATTCTCAATGAACCATGGTATTATTTGGAATACAATATTCTGGGAATATAAAATTGCCCACACTAAAAATAATATAGGAATTTATATGCTGTAATGGGCATTTAAGAACACCTGCCAACTTACTCAAGCATTACAAAATTAATTAATTTAGGATAAGTCTATATAGTCTCATACAACTATATGCTTCACAATATGATTACTGTTCATTACAGTAGACCCTCATTATTATTTTTACATATTAAGTTTATCATAGGATTTGATTTTTATTAGCATTTAAATCATGTTTGATAAAAAGGTAACAGAATGAAGTTCTCTGCCCTCTCATCCCTCCCACCCCCCTTCCTCTTCTGCAACAATAGCAATTTCACACACACACACACACACACACACACACACACATACACACACACACACACACACGTACTTTCTTAAAGACTTGAGAACTCTGATCAACACAATCTACCTCCTCACAAAAAGAAAATGGATTCAATATGAAGAATTTGACACCCATTTTAGACACAGTCATTATAGGATTTAATTTTGTTTGTTTATAACCAGGGTTTTGTTTTGTTTCGTTTTTCTAGAGGTAGTGGGGTGGAGTGGTAGAAAGTGAAAATAAGTGCTTATTAACTTTTTAAAAACAAAAACAAGAAATTGGGGGAAATGATGGGGGGAAAAAAAGGTTTCGCAGTTTGGATTTGCTTAGTAATATTCTTGGTTTGGAAATATTTGTGGTCTTTTCCCTATCAGGAAAATGGAATCATAAAATCAGGAGAATAAAGTATATATCCTGAAAATTTATCCAGTAAAATATGCACATAACGCCTTTTCAATGAAATAAGTTAAAGACAAAATGAATGCAGACACTACATATAGCTGGTTACCAATAAAAAATAATGATTATCTTGTTGACAAAATATAAAGAGAATATGTTTCTTCTTCATGCACTGCTGATCATGTCTATCCTTCCCAAATTAGGCCCTGAAATTAGCTGCCCAAATAATTGGTTTCACCCTCCAAACAGCACCATGGATGTTTGGTTTTAAATGTCATTGATTCTAATTAATTTGATATCAATGAGAGCTTTGTATTACCCTTTGGCACCTAACTATGCACTACCCTAACCAATGTGCTAAGAAGGGAAATATCAAAATCAGAGAGACCATGAAGCATGCAGAAACATTCCATAACTGGTTCCAGTCTAAAAACCAACTGGTAAACAGCAATCTCTTTGATTGACTGTAATAATGGAAATAGCCCCAGAGGTAGAGAACAATATAAAAGTACTAATTTTATACATTTTAATAGGTCAGAAGAGCAAGCTTCTGGGAGACTGGGAGCCATCTGATCCATGAGTCCAGAAGTCAAAGTCAATGCCATATTTTGCAGCCTATCAAGTACTGACATTTAAGGAAAAAGGTGTAACCTTCAAAAACTAGCCCACAGGTAACTGAGATGAGGATTCATATAGTAGCACAGTATTTTCTCTGTACATGAGTATGTTTTTCATGTTGTCTACACAATAAGCCAATCACCTGAAATCTCATTTCCATGCTAATTTACCTCAATTTTTATATGCCTTCTCAATACTTTCTTAGTCACCTCTCTCCTTTAATTGGAGAGTTAAAGAATAAATCACCTTCTCCCCAAGTCTTGCTTTATAGAGGTCTGGAATTTCAAATTTCCAGCTAACTCTCCATTTTCCATCAGGAACACTTCTTTAATTGGACTCCTCACAACATCAAAATTCTCTCCCCCATTTTTCAGCTTCCATTTGACTTCACTCATTAGATTGTACACCTTTAGAGGGCTAAGCACAATGCTTGGCACACAGTTAAGTGCTTACTTAATTGAATATTACTAAACTAAAATCCAGAGAGGATCAGGCACAAATATAGTCTTAAACTCTCTGAAATCTCTTTAGAAAGCTGAGAGCTCTCTAGATATCAATTTAGAAATGCAGAATGAGTATTTTGAAAAGATGGACTCCTTAAAATTTGGTCTTAAAATATCATGTAAGCTTTCCACTGAAAATAATGCAAAGTACTAATTAAGTCTTCCACCAAACTACTTCACAAGTGACATTCCATCTCTTGATTGATGCTGACAGGCAAAGATGAGGAGGGAGAACATTCTAAGTATGGGGAATATCTAGTGAAAATGCCTGCAGCCAAGATCATGAGGCAAAGAGGAAAAAGTAGTGGGAAGTAACGTGTAAGACTGTAGGAAGAACTAAGTTATGAAAGACAGAGTTTTTTGTATTTAATCCTTGAGATGATAGGGAAACACTAGAGTTTGTCAAGCACTTAGGTGACATGATTAGACCTTTATTTTACAAAATCACTTTGACGATTGAATGGAGGATGAATGGAGAGATCTGAAGGAAGTTGATCCTCCAGCATGCTATTACAATACAGTGCAATATAATTCTTCATCACAGCAGTGACAGTTTAAAGAGGTGATAAGGAAATATATTCAAGAGATATCGTAAAGGTGAAATTGATAGGTCTTGGGCACAAATTAGATACGGGAGAAGAGAAACAATGAGAGTCAAAGATGATACCTAAATTGTGATTCTGCAGGTTGAGAAGGATGGTATTGACTGGAAAGAGCAATAAAGGCCATGTTGTAAAGAAATTAAATATCAAGTACAAGTTTATAAATTAGCACTAGAGAACCACTGGAATGTACTGAACAGAGAACAACATGATCATGAGCATTAGGAAAATCACTGGTGGCTGTGTGGAGAACTGATAAGAATGACAAACAGAAAAAAAAAATTGTCATTACATCTATATAATTTACATTCCGATCTATAGTAAGAATAGTGAAGTTGTAGAAAACTTAAAAAAAAAATCACAGCTGTAGATCATCAATAATCATTAAATTAATGCTCTGAATATGAGCACTTTCTCTAATAACTCATAATCTAGCATAAAATCACAAAAGCCAACTAGTCTAACCTCCTCATTCTATAGTTATAGAAACTGGAGCCAGGGAAGGATAAGTGCATTGTTTGAATGCATAAAAGTACTAAATAGCAGAGGTAACATTTGAACCTAGGAAATACATTCTAAATATTAATACTTTTGAGTCCAGTAGAACTTTCAAAAAGTTATGTTCAAAAAAATAGGAGAAAAATAAAAATTTATAAAAAGAGATTGTTTAATTCTCAGTAATCTACCAGATTTTCCTCTAAGCCTAGAAACATTTCAAATAGTAACAGTGACAATATACTTATCTCCATGTTCTCCTTACTAAGTTCTGAATAAACTATCAGACTTAAATCAATGCATTGGTGGATTTTGTTGAATTATTTTCACCTCCTTTTCTTTTTCAAATCTTTACTATAAGAGGAGGCATATATTTGGAAATGAAGGTGATAGAAAAAGCAAGAGAGATGGATAAAAGTGTTTAAAAAATGAAGGATAATGCACAGATGGCTCAAGGGTTGCTCATGCATTCCAAAATTTAAAAGGCATAAAAGTCTTCCTTTAGCTCATCACATAGATCCTCTATTAATGATTTATGAAAGGATTCAGTACAGAACTGCAAAGGGTAAGATGGCAAGGATGGGTTATGACCGATGCAGGTGAAGATGAAGTACACTGGTGTATCCAATAACATCCCAGATTGAACAAAATATTACACTTTGGTCCTTTTTCTCAAAATTTGCTTCAAGTATAGAAAACAGAAAATCAAATATAGTTACCAAAAAACACATGACAAAGGATGATTTGTTATAGTATGAATTTTAATCATCTTACTATGTCCCTCCCTCTAATTAATGAGTATGAAATAAGCAATAAAACTGAAAAATCCAATTGGACATTCTAATTTGTTTTCCTCCTTTGAAGATTGGAACTTAAGTCTTTACAGCTTCTCTGAAACATTACTTTTAACGCTAAAATTCTTAAAGATTATGTTTCCTAATCTCATAATTGCATTAAAATTCTATCTTGGTCTTGTCCTCCTAATCACCATGCTCAGTCAGTATAGTACTTAAGTTTATAAGTAGCCAGTATAAAGTAATAAGAGCAGGCAGTTAAGACACCATAGGTAAAATCATATACAAATCATTCCAAAAATCACAAAAGCATAATTTGCAAATTGTATCAAAAAACCACATCCTGAGAATATATGCTAAGTTAGGGAAAGCCATCCATCCTTTGCTGTTAGAGTCTTTTGATCCTGTGATATGTAAATTGCAGATTAAGTTCCAGACAACTACCGTAAGGCCAACAGATCACCAAATGGGGCTGATAACATAATTTTATTATGTCACATCGTCTTAAAAGTTAATTTTAAAGTTTTACAAACAGTTTTGGGATGATTTGGATACATTAATACACTAACCACCCCAAGGTGACAAAGATATTTAATCTGTCCCTCATCAAACCCCTATAAAAATGAGACCCCAAACTCTTAAGGATCTATGCTGCCAAGTGCTCGTAATTCTACTTTTTGGTGACATAGGTTACTTACTATGCCTTTCTCCATCATCTTCTCTACATGTCTTCTTGTACCACCCTATTTCCATTCCCACAATTTGCTGTAACCATCACCCCCTTATAACATTTGTCGCTGTATTTTCTGTGTCATTTGTGCCTGCAACCTTTGTGCTTTATTAAAGTATGACTGAAGCCATTATGATTTTTCCCAACAAGTACTGAGTATCCCTGTTCCATTTCACAATTTAATTAGCCAATCAATAATTTAACAAAATTTATTCTATAAGGTTGCCTGAAAATTTCATTAGCAGATTTGGTACAAATTGCAAAATTTTGTTATCATATCATGATTTTTAAAAGTTTATCTACCTTAAATTTTTTTCACTATACGTACTTCTCAAAATTGTGTCTATAAATCATGGCAGATTCTGAATGCTCTGCAAATGTGTATTTCCCAAAATTGTATTTAGAAATCACTGCAGATTTTGAATGCTCTGCAAACTCTTACTGCAAATATCTTTTATTTCTTAAAATCCATACTTTAAACACCTAAATACTGCCTCTTACTCCAACTACCTTGGCTCTATTCTGCTCCCAATTTCTATCCTTTTAATTAAAGAAAACCTTAGTAGAATGCAAAAGAAGAAGAACAAGTCACAGGAGAGAATTTAAATATTGTAATGGTTCACAGTGATAGTTTGGCTTAGAAAATAGTGCATCAGGGAAGTGCGTCACAAACCTATCAACCAAATGAACCTACAAGTTCAAGTTCATGGATAGTAAGATTATGAGTCCATTCCAAAACCCTGCATAAGGAATTTATCCTCCATTCTAATATGTTCCATTCTACAAATGGAAGCTTCCAAAAACTAAAATATGTTTAGAACTGAAGACAAAATGTTCACCTCAATGAATCTTTCTTATCCAATAGTTGGGCATTTTGAAGGGAAGAAACATAAAACATACTACATGGCTTAGGAAACTTCAAAGTTCAAGCTTTTATCCTGTTTTTCATCTTGCTTTAATGCAAAGTTATTAGTGAGCTGACTATTTCCAAGATTACTAGAAATCTTGACCACAACTTTATGAAAGATAATATGATCCAGAAAAAGCCTTTTAAGTTTAAAAGTAGTTACATGAGCTATATTAATAATTATGTTTGGGGTGGGGGAGGATGCATAGTTTTTTGCTGCCTAAGAATGTGGAAAAGAAGGGAAGTTTTATTTCTGACTGTTCAAAAGTAAACTTTAAAAAAATTTCATTTTAGATTTCCTGCAAAAGCAGCTTCATACTCTAAGTAGAGTTATAATTTCTAGCAGATATAAACTCTCATGCTACAGACTTCTGGTAGAAACTATGTGGAATAAAATTCTGCATTAAAACAAGTTTGTTATGGAGCTCCTCTAAAAACCTGAATTACCTAAGTACCAAGAGGCACTAGGAATAAAATACTTACTTAAAAAGTAAGCATTCAACAATAGATTATTGTGAAGCTCCAGGAAGTCATATTATAACAATATTAAAACAAAACAAATACCCCGTGTATTATGAATTTCTGTATAATAATGACATATTTCAAACTTTTCCTTGTCTTAAAACTAAAAACCACAAGTCTAAACCATGAATTAAGAGTCTATTGTATTTTGCTGAATGGCCCAATGAAAATTTATGCAAAATTGTTATCTATTAGGTTATTAATCACATCAAATTTAGCAAAAAAAATTTCTTTTACAAAAGCCAATTGGAACTTGATGTAAGGAGGGAAAATCAGCTTATTCATTCATAGCTTCAGCTAGCACTTATTTACTCAAGTCAATATAATGAGTGAGATAATTATCTCATTAAGATCCAGAAATAGATGCTATTACTCAAAGAAAATTATTCATAAAATCTCAGAGAAATCTAACCTGATTCCCTTGGGCAAGCAGAGTTTTAAGTCTGGCTATTTCAGCTCGGAGCTCACGAATGAGTTTGACGTTAGGATCCTCATTAATGGTAGGCTTGTTGATGATGTTTTTGGCTCTATTTGCATAACGAAGAGTACTTAGGGTTTCTCCATAATTGACATCGGCAGGTGAAATAGCTGTGAAGAATGAATTCAAAAATTATTTATCCAGCACTGAGTTTCATTTAATACAAACTTGGTTCATAATCTAAAAGTCACATTAACCTCAGATTGTCGAGAAGATAAACATTCACTATTCTAGTAATGAATATTAAAAATTATCTAAGATTTAAGGAGAGTGTTCACTACCAAATTAAATTTCAGTTAGCTTGACTCAATTCTACAATTAAACACTTAGTAAATCTGAAATTAATAGCCATACAAAAAGGACTTAGTGGACTGATCCTCTTATATGAAAAGAAAATTACCATTAAATTTTTCAATAATAAAGTACAATTTGAAATATAACACAAAGCGAAAACATGAAATTAAAAGAATAAGAGCTGATTAGGAGCAGTTTCTTAACCAAGAAATGTGGACTTTATGCAGATGGGACAGGGTCTTCTTATTCTATTTTTCCATCAAACAAAAAAAGAAAATGTACTTTTTGGTTTTTTCTCCATTCAAAAAGTTGTCATAATTATTTACAAAATACTAAAAAGGAGATTTGATATAACTCTGTCCTAAAATATCTAAGATTTGCTACAATCAGAGGACCTCCAGAAACCTAACCAGAATATTACATGTAGGAATAAGCAAGTTCCAAGAGTTTTATTAGCTAATTCCCTTCACTTTAGCAAAATGTTTTACAAGGATAAGTAGAAAAAGAAGGAATAGCTAAATTTGAGTATTTCTAATTGCTAGCCCTAAATGTAGTGTATTTTATAAGATTCTATCATATGTAGATGGGAACACATTCAAGAGAAATTCTTTTAAAATACATGAAGTAAGCAGAGGTAATAGAGAAGATCCAGAAGCCTCTGACTTAATACCATACAGAAAAAATATTCCTAAGCCTTTAAAATTAAAAGAAATAATATATTTCAAGAGAAAAAAATTAATAAACTTACACATATATCTTTCTGACTGAATTTACAACTGACCTGTCTTTCAATTCTCAAGTTAGTTATACAGAACCTAGTCTCCACTGAGCTCTTGTACTGAGTTTATACATTTATCAAGGTAAAAGTTGAAATGGCCTTTAGAAATCATCTAGCAGACTTTGTATTTTACAGATTTTACAGGTTTAAATGACTAAATGATCCAAGAAATAAGTAGTAGTCAGGATTTTAATTTAGCTTTTAGGTTCTTTATAGTATATCATGCTTCTTACAACTTCTTCATTCCTCAGTATTATATGACAACATCAAAAGTAGAATAACTTAACCAAAAAAACCAAAAACAATGGACTAAACTGGCATTTTCTAAAAACCAATACTGTTTTTGATAGTTCTTATCATTCATAACTAATAATCTTAGCGATGAAGAAGTAAAACACACACACGTATATCCCAAACTCAATCCACATTTAAATATGTATGTGCATGTTTGCATGTGTGCACATGTATGGTATACACTTATGTGCATTATACAGTGATGTACATATTGATATACTGGTATGCATAAATGCATGCACACAGATACACGTGTGTGATCTTTTTGAGTTCCAATCTGGCGACAAGCACCAATTAGCTGTATGACCCTGGACAACTCATTTAACTCTATTTGCCTCAGTTTCCTTATCTGTAAAATGAGCAAGACACACACACACACACACACACACACACACACATACACACACACACAAATATACACATACATATTTCTATGTATTGACACAGATGAAAGTTTACTTCTTGATTGTTAAGATTTCTAGCTATCTAGACAAGGAGAAAGAGACCCTAAAGATATTTTAAGATAAGTTTCTATTGGAGGGAAGAGTCTAGGTTACTCCTTCATGGGGAGGAGAAAAAGAATGCTATCCCCCTGGGAACAATACAAGGCTGCTGCTAGTGAAGCCATTGCTATGGGGAGGAAACGGAGAATAAGTGGAATGAAGAAATCCACTAGGCAGAGCAAGATGCAGGAAGTATGCCATCTGGTAGCTCTCTAGTCTAACTAATTAGTCTTGCTAAATAGGTGCAGTAAGCCCATTTGTTTCTACTTCTTGAGAGACTACTAGTTTTTCTGGTGTCTAGTTGCAGTTTGGGTAGTAGTGTGAGCCTATGTAAGTTTTGTTAAAGTAACTTTTGTAACAAAATTTCACTTCATTGAATAAAATAAAAATATTCTAATTAAAGTTAACTCACAAATAAAGAGTCTATCTTATTGCTTAAAGCATTTTAAATATTCTAAAGTAAAAAATTCTGTTCATAAAATCAAGGATTGCCACAGTTCCAGAAGGAAAGCCTAGAAAAGTCAGTGAAGACAAAAGAAAGGGGCTGACTGCAATGTAAGATAATTAGATTGGATAAAGAAGACTCTTCTAGCAACGAAGGGACTTACATAATAGATACAGATGCTAAGGAGAGTTGACTGTCTCCTGCTGTGTTGACCTTATAAAATCGGCTCTTCATATAAGACAGTTTAAAACATAGCTTTGTTAGAATACAGATGACTTCTCAATAGCTTCCCCAGTCTCTGACAGATGAATGAGCAAATTATGGCCAGGGCAACCCTCTTTATATCACAGAATTTTATGCCTAGACAGGAACTCGGTCTGTTACAGATAAAGAAACTGAGGCCCACAAAGGTTGACAAGAAGCTGAGTCCCCTATTCCACAATTCAGAGGTCTTTAAACTATAACATCAAACAACTTCAGAAAGACTTTTCTTTGTTATTTGCTAAAATCTATTCTGAAGATGACTGTGTACATGAATATTCGACTTTACAATTCAAGGTTAATGCTGACTACTATCCTTAGAGATGAAAAGCAGAAATTACCACACCAACTAGGATGCATTTCTCTCTCTCACCATATTATTGCCTCTTTTTTCTATTATCTTTGCTAGCTTTGGTTTTTGCTAATTTTTTAATGAAATTACATTTCAAATCTTTATTGATAGTATAAGGAAGAAAATTACATGCTCTTACCAGTATAGATGTAAATGAATAATAACTGATATACACTGTTCGTTTATTAAAGAAAATCATGCTTCTTACAACTTCTTTGTTATATGATTATACTATTCCCTAGTATTATAAAAACTTATTTAATGCTAATGGATAATTAATTTGATTCCATTGGAAAAAATATCTCTACAATATGTTTATAGGCTTTTCTTGCATTCATGTGATAATTATAGGTCTAATAGGGTGAAGTTGTTCACCTATAAAAGTTCACTAAAGTCAAAGATATTCATAATTTAAGAAATTTAAATGTCTAATCATATTTTATCCCTTAACTCTATGAGGGGAAAAAGTCACTACTAATAAATAAGGTTGCTATACTTCTTGGTCTTCACTTTTTAAAACATATTCTCATAAAACACTTTCAGATTGCCACATTATAGTATTCTGAGGCTGAAGATACATCCACCATCATTTAATGAATGAAGATAAATAATAAAAATGAAGCAACAATATTTTCCAACAAGAACAGAAAAGGTTATGAACAAGAAAAGCTTCACTGACCTTTAACTCAGGAATTCCTATTCTTAACCACTGGAGGTGAGGTGGGATACCAAAGAAAAATCTAAGGAAGGGACTCCGTGGGATATTCACACTAACATGAAGCAGCTTGTAACATTACAAGGAAATAGATGGTACTTGAAATGTTTTATGCTAATCTGATGCATAAGGAAAAGAGAATACTTTACCAAATATTTACTGATTTATTCAAGATACTATCGAGAAAAAGAGAAAATATGTTCTCTTTCATCAATCAAGGTAGAAATTTTAAAATGTACAAATGTAACAAGTTTCATTCATGCTTAAAATAGTCATAAAATAATGTGCCATGTGTATAGCTCAAACAGATTAACCTTATTGTTTCACCCACAGGTGGACAATTCTCAAATTAGACAGTAATTTGGGGCTTTCCCTTCCTTTCTTCAAGTGTTGAAGGACAAGAGATGACAAAAATGCATGCTGACAAATCATTTTTTTCCTCTTTCAAATATTGAATTTAATGATATCTCTCACTCCCTAGGACATAAATGTGGGGTTTTTTAAAATCTGTTTTAAAACTAGAAAAAAAGAGGATTTCAAGAATGGTGAGATGATGCTGTAGAAAGAGCTGATTTGGAAAACCTGGCTTGATGGACAAAGCTATGAACTAGATGAAAGCTTAAACAAATCTCTCAACTTCTCTAGTATTGCTTCCTCATCTATAAAATGCTAAGTTCTGGAATTTGATGATTGTAGGATCTCTATCTCTAAATTTTAAACAGAAAAAGATATACTTTTTTTTTTTTAAATCCTGGTAATTTTGAACAATCTTTACCTCATAATTTGCATTTTCTTTAAAAAAAAAATAAAGTAAAACACTATTAGTAAATTAATTGACTTTTTTACTCAGCACTTTACAGCCAATAATAAGATGTGTTTGTTTTTTTACAACTATAGGGACCATGGTAAAATGAAAAAAGCGCTAGCTGTGTGCCCCTGGGCAAGTTACTTAACCCCAAATGCCTCAGCAAAAAGCAAAACAAACAAACAAAAAATTTAGCTAAAAATAGGAGAAATGCAGCATGACAACAGAGATGGAAGGAGTTAATAAGGCTCTTTTAAAGATGGAGAAGGTGACTTGGGCATGTCAGAAACTCAGGGAAGAAACAAATAGGAAGAAATTTGAGGGCAAATGCCTAGAAAAGATTGGTAGATATGGGGACAAGAGTACAAGAGGAGTTGGATTTGGAAAGAGGAAGGAATATATCAGCATCAGAGACTGGAATGAAGGAGATAGTAGGACATAAAACCAAATGAGAGGAAAGGGAAAAGATGGGGCTCATCTTAACTGCCCTCAAGATTCCCAACTGAGAAGGTAAGGTGGAAGATGCTGTAGGAGATCTGAAAAAAGTGAAGGTTTGTTAGAACCACTGTGGTAAGCCAGATTAAAAAAATCAGTTAGGAAATAGAAAAATGACCTTGCTGTTGCAAAGGTTTAGATGAGAAAAAGTAACATGTTTATAGAGAACCCAAAAGGAAATAAAGTCTTGTGACTTGTGCCAGTTCAGTAACACATGAAATGGTTGGAGTAATCCAAGGCATGCTCAAAGGGGAGATGGAATCATGGCCAAGCAGCAGCTGGAAAGTTGATCCCCAGGAACTGAATTACCATCTACAAACTTTTCTGAGGTGGGAGAAATGACAGCCAGAAAGTGTCCACACACCAAAGCAAGACCAAAAAGTGCTCAAACTTCCTGTGCTGAAGACCCCGCTGCCTTTGTAAGGAAGCGTTTCTACTGTGAGCCTCACCTGCTCACTAGGCTATGTTTGACACATCTTCCTTAGGCCAGCAAGCCACAGTCTGAAGACTGAACAGCCTGTATGGCTCATTTGGGGGCAAAGCTGACAGATTCAACATAGGGAGCAAGTGCTGCTCCCCTGAAAGAAGGCAGAGGCCTGGTGGAAGAATTCCAATTCAGAGGTATATCTGAACATGGATAGAGCCAACTTTCCTAATGAAAACCAAAAAGATGTTTCAGGTTGAATGAAAAAAAAAATTTTTTTTTTCGGGGTGGGGAGAGAAGGGGAAAGATTAAAAAAATAATGTAAAGCTGAACTGCTCATCAGAGAACTCAAGAGTGGGAAGGAAGAGAAGTGTAACCAAAGCAGAGGCAATGCTTCTTCTATTGAAGAGTTAGAGGAATTGGAGATCATCTTAACTAAATCAAGTTTTACTTATTAAAGTTTTACATCTATTTTTAATTTTAATATTGACTATATTCTAATCTATAAAAGAAAATTCATTTACTTTTAATCCTAGAGTCCTTCATTTTTTCCCCTGTAGATTATAAAGCTTTATACAAATGCTTATTAATTCTTATAATGCAGGTTGGTAACTCCCAATAAGAAAAAAAAAATTCTCCACCCCTCTTTTAAACAAAAATAAAATTTAGGCATTTACCCACACACATACTATTACTTTGGTTTTATAATCAAGGAATAGACACAGTCTCAATGATTTAGTAATATAGTTGCTAATGCACATAGGACACAGACCATATTAGCTGATAAGCTTTTAAGACAGAAAAGAAAAACTATTCATTGAAAAAGGTGTAAATAGTGTGAATTTCTAACAAGCAACATTAAGTCTAAATACATATAACTGTTTCATACAAGGCACAATATACACTAGAGAAAGAATTAAAACTCTTACTGGCAATCATGATAGTTTTAGAGTTTCCTCCAAGGCTATCTTTTAGCAACCAAGTCAAAACAGAGTCCCTGTAAGGCACGAATACTTGCTTCTTCTTTACAGCATCCTGAGATAAATCGGCTGTAGGGGAAAAAACAGGCTTATGAAGGTTTTCCCCCCTTTATTTCTGGTTCAAAAGAGCTTTAAATTATTATTCTACAATAAAAACACTAAGCTTAATTGCTTCATTGTAACAATGCAAGAAGAGGTATAGAAGGAAGCTAAGAGCAACACCATGACTTACCTAAGGCAGAAATAACATTTCCCAGAGTAACAAGGGATTTGTTAATGTTCCCTCCTTCCTTCAATCTAACCCCAGTAGCTCCGGTGGCATCTGCTCGCTCACTCCCTGCCAGATCAACCAAGTGGATCTTGCTCACAGTTTCACATGGCATTTCTGAATCAAATTTTGCCTGGAGTAAAGTACACAAACAAAAATGAAAAGGTACATGGATCTCTGATGTTGTTTATGAAACAAATTTTAATTATTTCCCACTCTTCCCTGTGGGTTTTCAGGGGATGGTTTGGATGTTTTTGTTTTTTTTTTTTTTAATGTTTTATTGCTCTTATGCTGACTATAAAGCTGAAAATTAAATTTAATACAACCAAAATACTTAAAACATATTTGATGTGGTTTTATTTCTTTTATTTAGGGAAGATAATAGTAACCATTTAAACATTTTTTGCTATTAAACTATACAGAGGTTATTTGTCCAAGTATAAATTTGAGGTCAGTTTCAACTTTGAGATTATCTAATATTATGATTAGTTTCTTCCACACATGATTTTCTAATTTGCTTGTTATACATAGATTAAACAGTCATATTGAGGATGTCTAATTAATACACTGACCCATTCCTTTCCATAATAGAAAATATGAAACTCAAGATAATGACATGCCTTGCCTGAGGTCACATGTAATTAAGTATAACAAGCAGGATCTGAACCCAGATTCTCTGACCATATAATCAAAGGTCTTTTTATCACATCGTGAAACCTTCCGTGAGATGCCAAGCAGAACATCCATGTAAAGCTGTACACCAATCAGGAGGTAATTAATTTATCCGGCTTCAATTTCATGAGATTGCTAGATAACATTTTATTAATTTACTTCAAAGATCTACCAAAATTTTCTTTTCTATATGAGTTTTACCTGACTTTTAAAACTAAATAAACAAAAAAAAAAAATATTGTATTTTTGATTCTGAAATTAATTGTTTCCAAAGTCCCCGGTAAAAAAATAATTTTTCCTTATTCCAAAAATAGTATATCAAGTAACGAATCACAGTATTAGATAATCTCAAAGTTGAAAGTGACCTCAAAAACCATCTATTCCAACTTGTACTTGAACATTCTCTCTATAAAGTGTTAAAAAAAGAAAAATATTTAGAAGGATCAATAATTATTGTTCTTTTTATGCAATAAAAGACATAAAATCAATAGTGATGAAAGATAAAATGGAAAAAATTTATAACAATTTGGAGCTAGAAATCAAGGAGCCGTAATTAAGCCCCTGATCAGAAAAATGCAAATATGTCACACAGTACATCAAATCAAAGAATGAGGAACTAAGACCTTAACTAGTAAAAATGCCACCGAATTT
This sequence comes from Antechinus flavipes, assembly GCF_016432865.1. Taxonomy (NCBI): domain Eukaryota; kingdom Metazoa; phylum Chordata; class Mammalia; order Dasyuromorphia; family Dasyuridae; genus Antechinus; species Antechinus flavipes. The sequence goes on along the minus strand of NC_067399.1, from coordinate 162,388,590 downwards.
AACTGGAGATAAATTCTTCATTTTCTTTCAATTGTAAAGTATTCAAGGATATTTTGAGATGGGTCTTCCTCTATGTTGAACAGGCTAAAAGCATAGTAGTTACACAAGGCCAGACTCCATTATTTGTCTATTGTTTTTTTTTTTTCCTACCTGGGTTAGACCAACCCTCCTAAGACAGCGTGGTGGTCCTCTGCTACCAGGGGCTCAAAAGAATGGTGTCAGCCCTAGTGTAGACTCATCAGCTTAAGCTCAAATTCCCAAACTCAAGTGAACCATCAGCCTCAAGCATGCCCACAAGCAAGAACTAAAATATGCATTACTACATGAAGCTAAGGAATTTTTCCCAAAATCCAGAACTAAAACATAAAGCCTAATCTAATGTTTAAAATTCAGTGTTTTACTATGGGGGTGAGATTAGGCACCTCTATTTATTATTTCCACTTAACTGACTTTATAAGGGCTCTTGAAGTTTTCCATATACTTTTTACATTTTCTCTTATTTGAACCTCACAACAATCTTAAAAGGCACTACAGATTATCACAAATATTTCCAAATTAAAAAAAAAAAAAAAAACTGAGGCTGCTACTATCAGAGGTAAGATTAAATCCAGTTCTCTGATGATTCCAAGTCCAAAAGTCTTTCCATTATACCATGATATCTCTCTAAAGACTTAAATGTTAGATTCCAGTTTTTCTCTCTAAATACTTTAGACTTTTGAAAAATGTCTGTTCTGTTCTCCACTGAAGTTCTATATTGGATGCCCCAGAGTGTGCAGAGGAGACTTGTTCTTAAAAAGCTATGCCAGTGCGGAGCATAAATTGACAGGTCTTACCTACATCTACCTAGAAAGAGTTTGAGGCTGGCCCTGGTGAAAACTATATAGCTATCAGCAAAGTTTAGGTTCATCACCACCAGTGAATGAATATATATAGTATATCACCTCATAAAGATCATCTACTATGGCAGAATTAAGATGTAATCTACATGAATGGAAAAATCATTTACTCTTAAGAAATCCCAGTAGCTCCTTCAATTATAAGTCTGTTTTGTTAGTCCACGTATTAAGCTGAATTTCAATTGTAATAACTTCCATATATATTCAACACTTGATTTTTGATTACAATGAATTTCTGCATTAGTACTTATAAATGTTCATTTCTCCTTTCATAACATTCTAACAATCATAATCAAGTATGCTAGGGGAAATCCATGGGGTGATAATGGACCTTGACACAATTATTCATCTTGGCCTCCAGCTGACTTGACTCACAATCTATTATCTCCCACAGAGTTTACAAGAATGAAAACTTTTGCTTAATTAAGCATATGAACAAGTTTTTAAGTCTAGTATAGAACTAAAGTTTGCTATATACTTCTTAAGGGTATACCTGAAGACACTACAAACTACTCTAACTGTAACTCTAGAAAAAAAAATGCAACTATCATACACTTCATTCTTTCTTAATAAAAAAAAAAAAAATCAACCATCTTTGCTGCCTCTTTCTCTGGGTAACAATAATAATTAGCCTATGTTGCTCATCAAGAACTAGACATAAGGAATTCAGGAAGTAAATTTGTTGATTGAAGGGGCCCTTAGTTCTCTTACCTGAGTGAAGTTGATGGTAAAAATGGCATGAGATCTGCTGCTAACATCATTCATTCCTGTTGCAGCAGTGGTTCGATTTATATTCCCTGCATCCATAAGTTCTTCTACATCACTGTAATTCTGTACTAAATGTTTTGACAAATCTGAAATACAAAAACCAATTTAAAAAAAGAAATCTCTGCAATTTCATTAAATACCATACAACTTTGTCAATAAGCAGTCCAATTAGAGTATTTGCTTTTTTAAATGCAAGAATATAATCACGTTAGTATATATAATCATGCTTTATATATTACCCTAAAACTGAAAAATTATACAAAAAAAAGAACAAATGAAGCTTACAAAAAATATGTTCATATTGAGAAGGAATAATAATCAAGGAATAGATAGCAATATGGTATGGCAGAAAGCATACCAGATCTGCAGTGAAAAGATCCCCCAGTCTCAGCTCTGCCAACAATACATATGACTTCAGGCAGTTGACTTTAATTCTCTGAGGCTCTGTTTTCTCATCTATTAAAGGATTAAAGATCTTCTTTAACTCAAAATCTACCATCATATAGTCCTCAAAGAAAGCTCCCCAGTATATTGGATAGACGTGAACAAAAGTTCACAGGATAAAAATATGAGAATAGTTTGCAATCTGAACCATTTGAAGGAGTATCCATAAAAATGAAATTATGAATCCATTGAAGTGTATTAAGTAGTCTAAAATTATATGTATGTAATAAAATAATTTGGGAGTTTCCTCCCACATGACCCAACAATGGCTGCCCATCCACTGTGACTCTTAAGTGGTGCCCTCCTATATCTTCACCACAGAGAATGAACCTAATGTTTTGGAGGTCTTCCTGGAATTCTCTCAACATTGCAATAGTAATAGTGAATCACTCTGGCTTTCTACCTGCCATCAATCTCCACATAAGACCAGTCAGTGCATCTTCTTTTCCTACAATATAACTCTTTGATAATATTTTTATACTTTTGTTTTTTTCAGAGTTCCTCAATGCTTTCACATTACTATCTGTTCACACTCACCCTACAAGCCTATCTATTACCATTGTCTGTTAGCCAACTGTATTCCATGTCTTACTTCCACATAACATTAGTAAAAAATTGGGAGGATTAAAAACTGGGCCTGTACTTTTATACAAAAGCTAGGGGTCAATGAAGCAGTTTTGAATTTCCCAAAAGAAACTCTGCTTACCTCATCATCCATCTAAACTCTCTCTTCCAGATATATATATATATATATACACACACACAGATAGATATACTCTAAAGAGCGTCCATCGAAATGTATGTCAAAAGCTGAGCAACAACAACTTTTCATCCTCTTGAATACTCCATGTAAATGGTACAATGTGATCCAAAAACATGTATCTGGAGGACTACTTCACCTACAAGAATTCACTTTTCAAACTAGACTCCATGCTGTCTTGGGTGAATATACATCATCCTTCCTTAAGCACTTTTGTTTTTATTAGAGCAGACAACATTAACAATTATCATATCTTAAGAAAACCTGAATGATTTTGATGTAAAAAATGAGACAATTGCTTGTTAAAATAGCCTGCAAGAAATAAATTAGAGGAACACAGGATAGTTTACCTCAGATCTGTGGAAGAGGAAGGAATTTATGACCAAAGAAGAACTAGAGATCATTACTGATCAAAAATAGAAAATTTTGATTATATCAAACTGAAAAGTTTTTGTACAAACAAAACTAATACAGACAAGATTAAAAGGGAAGCAATAAACTGGGAAAACATTTTTGCAGTTAAAAGTTCTGATAAAGGCCTCATTTCCAAAATATATAGAGAATTGACTCTAATTTATAAGAAATCAAGCCATTCTCCAATTGATATATGGTCAAAGGATATGAACAGACAATTCTCAGATGAAGAAATTGAAACTATTTCTAGCCATGTGAAAAAATGCTCCAAGTCATTATTAATTAGAGAAATGCAAATTAAGACACCTCGGAGATACCACTACACATCTATCAGATTGGCTAGAATGACGGGGAAAAATAATGCGGAATGTTGGAGGGGATGCGGGAAAACAGGGACACTAATACATTGTTGGTGGAATTGTGAATACATCCAGCCATTCTGGAGAGCAATTTGGAACTATGCTCAAAAAGTTATTAAACTGTGCATGCCCTTTGACCCAGAAGTGCTACTACTGGGCTTATATCCCAAAGAGATCTTAAAGAAGGGAAAGGGACCTGTATGTGCCAAAATGTTTGTGGCAGTCCTGTTTGTAGTGGCCAGAACCTGGAAACTGAGTGGATGATTGGAGAATGGCTGAATAAATTGTGGTATATGAATATTATGGAATATTATTGTTTGGTAAGAAATGACCAACAGGATGATTTCAGAAAGGCCTGGAGAGACTTACATGAACTGATACTGAGTGATACTGAGCAGGACCAGGAGATCATTATATGCTTCAACAACAATACTAGATGATGATCAATTCTGATGGACCTGGCCATCTTCAGCAATAAGTTGAACCAAATCAATTCTAATGGAGCAGTAATGAAAGGAACCAGCTACATGCAGTGAAAGAACTCTGGGAGATAACTAAGCACCATTATATCAAATTCCCAATCCCTATATTTTTACCTGCCTGCATTTTGGATTTCCTTCACAGGCTATCTGTACACTATTTCAAAGTCCGATTCTTTTTGTACAGCAAAATAATGGTTTGGTCATGTATACTTATTCTGTATTTAATTTATACTCTAATATATTTAACATGTATTGGTCATCCTGCCATCTAGGAAAGGGGGTAGAGGGAAGAGGGGAAAAATTGGAACAAAAGGTTTGGCAACTGTCAATGCTATAAAATTATCCATGCATATAACTTGTAAATAAAAAGCTATTAAATTTTTTAAAAATAAATAAAAAATAAAATAGCTTATGAGGTAGCATGGTTTGTTTTTTTGTTTGTTTGTTTGTTTTAACTAAATACTTATTTAAAATAAACAATCAATAAGTCCAATAAGATCTTATATTCTCTCTATGTCTTAGTTAATTGTGAAATATTAAAGATGTGTTCTCTTGTTAGATATTACTTGCAAAAGCCTTCTAGTTCCCTACTCATCTCTCATTAAGGATGCCATATAAGTCAATAGTTTAATGATATTCTCTCATACCTCTTTTCATTATTAATAAATGAGATTTTCTATGCCTTTGAATTTTTCCCCTACTCACAATTGTATTCTCTCTTGTATGAATCACTTCTACGTATACATGGTCCACACCAATTGCTTTTCTTCTTTTTGTTTTCTTCAGTGTAATTCTACTTCATCATTTTCCCCAAAATGGAAAAAAGCACCATCACACTCCCAATCACCCGGGCTCACAACCTCAGGGTCCTTCTGGACTCTGGACTCACACTTATGCTACATATCTAGTCCAAAGCCAAATCAGGAATTTCTACCTTCAAATATCTTTGACAAGTGCTCTTGTGCATCCCCTGCCTCTGACCATCTCTGACGTGGATTAATAGTCTTCTAATTGGTCTCCCCACTTCAAGATGCTGCCCACTCTAAGCCATCCTCCTTTCAGATGCCAAAATGATTTATTTTCCTAAGGCAGAAATCTCCATTACCCATTGTTCAATCAAGTTGGGCAGATCATTATTATCTCCAGAATCAAACACAAAATCCCCTGATACTTAAGTTCTTCAAAATCTGGCTCCTTCTTATGTTTCCAGTCTTCTTATACTTTCCTCTCCTCCAAGCACTCTAGATTATGTGACCCTCGCCTACCAGCAGTTCCTCACACACAGAACTCCCTGATTGAGCCATGACTATTTCCCATGTCTAAAATGCTCTACCTCCTCACCTCTCCCTATTTTCTTGGTTCCTTCAGAAAGTTAACTCAAATCCCATCTTCTAAGAGGAGACCTTTCCAGGTCCACCCTGATGCTAGCCCTTCCTTTGAGAATATTTTCCATCTATTCTTGATATAGCTTTTGTGCATATAATTATTTATATGTTTTCTTCCCCCACTGAATGAGCTCTTTGAAGGCAAAGACCATTTTTGCCTTTCTTTGTATCCTCAGCACCTAGCACAGTGTTTAATGAATATTTTTCAGTAGACTGACACCTAGGACTATGAAATTAAAGTCCAAGTTTGGTGGTCCTATTGTACTTGATGGACAAAAAAAAAAAATTGTTATAATGATTTTTGGAAATTCTTTCCATTCTGTCTCTAGCCTTTTTATTTTCAACTTTGAACACACCCTTGGAATGACTTTGTTTAGCTGGATGTCCTATCAAAATTTCTTTAAACTAGTTTTACCTTTCACAGACTCTCTTTACTTTATAGAGCCTACTCAATCATTGTTCTTGTACAATTAAACAAATTAGTTCTCTATTTGGCAAGTAAATCAGATTATTAATAATAATCAATCAACTAATAAATTTTAGTAAGAACCTCAATAGGCACAATGGTAAGCATTCAGGATACAAATGCAAAGCATGAAATAATCTCTAACCTCAAAAAGCCATTTAGTGTCTCTTAGTCTCCTTTTTATGGCAAGTAGTTGAACAAATTTGGTGATAAAATTACTATAATAAGTGCTTATGTTATTTATATGGTCCATTTCCTATTTTTTCTTTTCAATTACTTATTTAATTACTTTAAAGTTTTATTGTTTAAATCCTACATCATCTTTTTCTTATTGTTAGTATTTCTTCTTGTGTTTTTAATAATTCTTATCTTACCTCTGACTCATTGATAGACTATGTGCAGATAGATGGCTCAGAAATAATTCTGACATTAATCCCAACTTTTCCTGTCTATAAAATATGATCTATTTCATTTTCATGGAGTGAAGTAGAGCTTGTCATGTCCAGCATCTACATATTCCTTCCACAAAGACAACGTTTGCCACATAGAGACAGGAGCTTGTGTGCAATCCACAAGTTTTTGGCATTCATCTATCAACTATTATGAGCATATTTGCTTATTAAAATTCAATTTTGAAAAATGATAAAAATAGAACAATAGAGATTCTGCTTACATGTTTAATCTCTTCACTTAAATTTTTTTAATGGACAGCATAAATTTTTTTTAAAAAACACTCACAATCAATATTACAAATGTCTTTCCATGTTAAGAACTCTAAGAATTGCTTTATTATCAATATATATCATTGGGGCAATAAATATATAGAGAGAAAGAGCAAACAACTGTATTTTAAGAATAATGATAAAAGCTTTCACTATTAAACACAAAGCAGGGATTACTTACCCTGTATGAAAATACTTGTAAATTAATTTTCAGATAGCTCTTCAAACCAGGGGCGTTTTACTTAATACATAAAACAAAGGCTTAAAGTAGTTTGGCCACTTAAATATTCCACATAATCATATCACAAGATTCAATTCAATATGTATATGTCAAACACCTCCTATGTGCAAGGACTAAGAATACAAAGACAAAAATAAAACTACCCCTGCCCCCCAAAGTATACATTATATTGGAAGGAAATAGACAAATTTGTACAAACAAATAAATAGAACAGAATTGAGGGAGGGGAGCCAGAAATTACTGACAAGTAAAGATCATAAGAGGTGTGGTACGGGATGTGGAATTGAGCCTTGAAGGAAGCTGGGGATTCCAAAAAATGAAAGGGGAAAAAACATTTCAGGCATAGAGGATAGTAGGATGGAACATTGAGGATAGGAAACCAGTAAGCCAATAGGATTGAAATGAAAAGCATATAAGAAGAAATTGAAAGGAAACAAGAGCCAGGAAAGCTTTATGATTTGACTCTGGTCACACATCTAGTAAGTTATCAGAGTCAAGATCTGAACCAGATACTCTGACCCCAAAACCAGAGCACTCTTCTGCAGTATTGGGATTCATAGTCTAGTTGGATATTTTTATTTTAAATAAGTGCTTAAGAATTCATACATTTCAAGTGTGAATGGAAACAATCAAAAGTCCACTTATGCTATATCATTTTTCTTTTATAACATTTTTCTAAAACTTTATGTTAATTCCCAAAAAGATCCATGAAATATATGCTCTTACCCTCAACATACGGTCCTTCTTTAGGATGCTCACGAACTCTCAAATTATAGGTTTTTGATGACTTCCGCCTAAGTAGATCTCTCACACGCTCATTATAAATTTCAAGGTAGCTAAAAAATTGGATTTAAATTAATTTACATCTCAATATTTTTAATGCATACAAATTTCAACTCTAATCGGGGAACATAATGTGAGTATAAAATGAATTTGTAATCTTACCAAAAATAGAAAGCTTACATACATTTCCATGAGAATTAAAGCCAGTGGCAGTGTAACAAGTTCACACTTAGAAGCCAAGGACTCACCTGTCTAGAGAAATTTCCTTATGCCAAATATACTCATTTAATTAGTTTATATTTAGATAGTATAGATGCTGTCTAGACAACTCATTAAAAAGACAAAAATTTTTGTTTCCCTTAATTAGAAGAACAGTAGACTTTGAGTTGGAAACACTAGGATTCCTAAGATCTAAGAGCTACAGTGACAATATTGCACAAAACCAAGGCAGGCCCCACTCAATCCACATTCAAACTGGACTCCAAAAATTTTAAGTCAATGGCATATTCTCTAGAAATAATATTATCACATAGGAGTCAGATTCTCTGGCAAATCTCACAAAGTCTACAATTGACCCAAAGAGAAATATTAAAGAATCTAACCACTATCTATGAGTTTCATAAATATCCTCTTTCCTTAATGTCACAAGCCCAGCTCTAAGTTAGGCAACTGAATGGGGGAGGGATGTACTGGGTAGAAAAGGTAGTAAGGGAATAGAGCATAAGGAACAACAGGGGCTCTATGGGTTCTCAGAGTAAAGAGCTGTCAAAACCTAAGGATTCCCACTAGTGCTAATCCCGGAGAAACATCTTAGTCAAGAGCAGATTTCTTATCATTCTCTTTTTCTTCTGAAATTGGCTTTTTCCTTCTTTTTTCATTGTTGCCATCTATTTCGGAATTTCTTCTCCCATACCTCGATAAGTGGTCAAAGAAAATGAATAGCTGATGACAGAACCACAAACTATTACCCATATTAAAGAAGTGTTCAAATTACTAATAAGCAAAATTAAAATCAAAACAAACCTGAGGTTTTAATTCATACTCAGCAAATTATCAAAGAAAATGAAAGATGGGCAATTGATGTTCTAGGAGCTGTAGTAAGACAAGCACACTAATTTGCTACTATTACATCTAAAAACTGATACAACCATTTTGGAAAGTAATTTGTAATAATGCCTAGAAAATGGCTAAAATGGTTGGTTGTAGCCTTGATCGAAAGATAGCAAAATACTGCAAGGAATCATGGGAAAAAATTATTTTAAAAAATATTTAATTATTTAAAGCAATACTTTGTAGTAGCAAAGACAGAAACAAAGCAGATGCTCGTCTATTTGGAAATGGTAAATAAATTGTAGTATATGAACATAACTGAATTGTGATTACCAAAAAAGCAGAAGAAGATGTATATGAACTGATACAAAGTAAATAGAAACAAGAAAGCAAAATACACAAAAATGCAGCAATGTGAATGGAAAGAATAACATTCTAATCTTTCTAAAATTCAAGTCTGACCATATCACACCATGCCCCCATTCAATTAAACTCTAGGAATTCTTTATTGTCTCCAAGATCAAATATAAAACTCTTTCTTTTGTTTCTAAAGCCCTTCAGAACCTGGAGTCTGCCTACCTTTCCAATGACACTGGCCTTCTTGCTGTTTCTTAATACATTTCCATCCTCTGACTTTGGAATGTTTTGACTATTCCCTATGCCTAGAATACTCACTCTCGCTCTCCTCATTACTAATTCATAAAATTCCACTTTTATAAAAGATCTTTCCCTGTCCTCCTTAATCTTAATGGCCTCCTTCCAAGATTACCTACAATTTATCTTATATAGATCTTCTCAGAATAAAGTTGCTTTCATGCTATCTCTCCCATCAAACTATGAAGTCCTTGAGAGCAGGCAATTTTTTTTTTTTTTTTGCCTTTCTTTGTATGCCCAGAGCTTAACAAAAAAATTACAGGCACTGAATAAGTAATAGCTTATTGACAAAACTGAATGTTGTAAAAATTATAATGACCAAAACACAAGATTTGAGAAGATACCTTCCTATCTTCTGTACTGGAATAGGGACCAATGGCTGTAGAATACCACAAACAATGACAGACTTTTTGACGCGTTGGTTAGTTTTACTAAGCTGCTTTTCTTTCTTTTTTGTTATTATTTAGTATAAGGAATAACCCTCTTGGAGAAAGAATGAGGATTTCTCTTGGGGAATGTATGTAATTTACAAAGGTCATCAATAAAAATTTATCCAAAAGAAAAAGTTTCTCTATTTCCCAGACCTACTGGGGAACAAAATCTAGTCTTGCATATATGGCTCTGTGATTCTTTTCTAAGGGTTTGTGGAGACAGACAAAAAAAAAAATAAATAAACAGAAACAAAGTAAAAAGCTCCATTTCTTCCTCTCTCTTTTTGTTTTTACTTAGACCATAAGGAAAAGATGAAGTCATTTATTCATGTTACTACTAAACATTTATATGTTAATGCATCTAAATTTCAGATAAATTAAGGCTCTTTTGTGAGTTCTTCAGGGTTAAAAATAGTAGTCTCTCTAAAGTAGAAACTAAAGAGATAGAGTGGACTAGGCTAAACAAATGCCTAGGAAACCAATGGTAGGGGACTGAGAGGAGAAAGGGGCTGAGAAAAAATGCTCCCAACTACTTTCTGCCACCTTCTTCCCGCCTATTGGCCTTCAGTGTCATAAGAAGGAGAAGAGACAATAGCCAAATGGCAACAAAAGAAGGAAAAAGGAGAGTCCCTGTAATCATAAGCCCTTCCCAAATGAAGGTAAAGTTATGAGGGATAGATGAAAGTAGGCCTGCTAAGAAAGAGACTAATTTAATTTAAACAAAACCCACCTGACTTCAGTTCGAAAAGATGCTTCATCCCATTTTGTCATTTCATTTATACGAGTGAACAAACCTTCACAAATTCGAGGTATTAAACCAGAATCGCCCTGTAATAAGAACCAAGAACTGATAAAATAATTTCTTGCAACACAAACAACCTCTAACTGAATATGCAGGAAGAAAGAATACTGGAGGCTCCCCAGTTAGTCATAGTCTCATGGATTATAGTTCTAGCTTTAACAGTTAATTTACTAAATATATTTAGTCTTTATGGGCTTTGGTTTCCTCATTTATAAAATGAGTTTTACTAGATAATCTCACAGGTCCCTTCTGACTCAAATTCTATCTTTCATTAATGGATTCAATGTTAAACTATGAATATCTAATTCAATTACAATATTAAGCACCAAATATGTACAAAATACAGAGCCAACTACGTATAAGAATGAAAAACATTCTCAGGAGTTTACAAACCAATATAAAAAATAAGATAAGTATGCAAATAAATATAATGTAATGTTGCTATTCAGTCATATCTAATTCTTCATGACCCAAAGGACCATACATGTTTCTTTTTAAGTCTGTCCAAATTCATGTACATTGTTTCCATGACACTATTGATCATTCTCACTCTACTTTTCCTTTTGCTTTCAATCTTTCCCAATATCAGACTCTTTTCTAAAGAATCTTGTCTTCTCTTTATGTAGCCAAAGTATTGAAGCTTCAGCTTCAGTATTAGACCTTGCACGGTACAGCTTGAATCAATTTAGGTAATGACTGATTTGATCTCCCCATAGTTTAAGGAATTCTCAAAAAGTATTCCCTACCACCACAATTCAAAACCTTTGATTCTATCATCTTCAGTTTTCTTTAAAATCCAAATCTCACAGGCACACACTGCTACTAGGAAAAGCACAGCTTTGACTTGTCACACAGACCTTTATCAGTAAGGTTATGTTTCTACTTTTCAGTATGCTGTCCAGATTTACCAGTTTTCCTTCCAAGAAACAAGCATCTTTTAATTTCATGGCTACAGTGGCAATCTGTAATGATCTTTGAGCCCAATAAAAGAAAATGGGACACTGCTTCCATTTTTTCTCTTTCTACTTGCGAGGAAGGGATGGGAACAGTTGCCAAGCTCTTGTAGGGGTCTTCATTGTTGTTCAACCAGCTTTCCAATTTTCCTTTTTCACCATCATCAAGAGGTTAATTCCTCTTCACTTGCAGCCATCACAGTGGGATCATTTGCATATCTGAAATTGTTGACATTTCTCCTAACAATCTTAATTCCAACTTTTGATTCATTCAGTCTGGTACTTTGCATGATATATTCTGAATATGAGTTAAGTAAATAAGTTGACAACACACATCCTTGTCATACTCCTTTCCTAATTTTAAACCAATCAGTTGTTCCCTATTAAGTTCCATTTCTTCTTAATTTGCATACAAGTTCCTCAGGAGACAAGACTGGTGTTCCTGTCTCTGAGGACTTTTCACACTTTGTTGTGATCTACACAAAGAATTTAGTGTAGTCAATGAAGCAGAAGTGGATGTTTTTGCTTTCTTGATAACCCAGGAAATGTCTTGAGTTCCTCTGCCTCTTCAAAAACTACCCAATTCTTCTGGAAATTCTCAGTTCACCTATAGATAAAGGCTTGTTTGCAGAATCTTTAACATAACCTTGCTGCCATGTGGAATGAGTGCAATTGTTTGGTAACCAACATTCCCTTCTTTAGAAGTGGGATGTAAATTGATCGTTTCCAGTCTATTTCAAATTTGCTGGCATACTGAGTGCATTTTAATAGCATCATCTTATAACTGCTGGAATTCTATCATCTCGAAGACCCTTATTGTTAGCAATGCTTCCTAAGGTCCACTTAACTTCAGTCTCCAAGATGTCTACCTGTAGATCAGTAACCACACCCCTTCTTGTATAGTTGGATAGCATATTTTTGTCCCCTCTTCTGCCTGTTATGTCCCCCCCATTTTTTCTTTTATCATGCCCATTTTTGCACAAAACATTCCCTTGATAGCTCTATTGAAGAGATCTCATCTTTCGCATTCAATTATTTTCTTCTACTCCTTTGCAATACTCATTTAAGAAGATCCTTTTTATCTTGCCTTGCTGTTCTCTGGAATTCTGCATCCAGTTGGGTCTTATCTTTTTTTCTCTCATTTGCCTTTCACTTTCCTTCTTTTGTAAAGCCTCATCAAGCGACCATTTCGATTTCTTCTTTTTACTTTGAGGAATGTTTTTTGTTGCAGTCTCCTGTACAATATTGCAAACTTCTGTCCAGAGTTCTTCAGGTACTCTATCTATCAAACCTAATAACTTAAAATTATTCAACCCCTCCATTTCATACTCATAATTGATACTGTAGGTTATACTTATACAACCTGGTGATTTTCCCTACCTTCTACAATTTTGCAATAAGAGGCTCATGACCTGAGTCACAAATCAGCTACAGGTCTTATTTTAACAGACTGTGTAGAGATTCTCCACTTTAGACTTTACAGTATTATAACCAATCTGATTTCTAGATTGATGTCTGGTTACTTCCAGATGTAGAGTCACCTTTTGGGTTTTTGAAAAGTAGTGTTTGTGATGATCAGAAAGCAATTTTGAGAAAACTATGAATTATAATTCAAGATTGATTGGGATCAACCAAAAACTTTTATGTCTACGCAGTGCTACAAGAAATAGAAAGAAACAGTATAATAGTACAGGATAAGAGGCTATTGAGGTTCTGGCAAAGATGATGGCAGTAGATAGGAGAATCAGAATGGAGCGTCAATGGGACTTGGAAGCCAATTGACAGATGGATAGGGAAGATCTAAAGCCAACTCTGAGATTAGTCTATATGACTACTTAGATAGCAATACCTGCAACAGATTTAGGGAAGGCAGGCAGAGGTCAAATGGGGGGAGGGGCAGCGAAGAAGTGGGGGAGGAATGAGTAAAGAGCAAGGCAGGTAAGAGGACTTGAATGAAGTTTTGGACAAATTAAATTTGAACTTCTGGTGGGAACATGTGGCTAAATATATCCAATAGACAGTGGGAAATGTGGTATGGAACTTAGAAGAGAAAACAGATGAGGATATAAAGACTTGGGAGTAATCTGCAGAGCTGGTAAGTGAAAATGTGAAAATGAATAAGATTATTTAGTAAAATAAAAAGGTCCTGTGTCAGAGCATTGTGGACCAAGATCATTTAGGGGGCAAGAAGAAGATGGAAAACCCCAAATGGAGGCAGAGTCCAAGCTTCACTTTACTGTAAAAGAAACTGAGGCCCTTTCATAATTTTTTTTCTTTCACCAAAAAGGATAAAAACCTAAACTATATAAAATCTATTCTAATCCAAATAAAATCTTGTTATTCATAGTTTACTGTAGTAAATGCCTAAAGTAGCTATGTGGGGAGCCATATTCAAATATCCCTTTTATTGAGTTTTGAATATTAAAGCTAGAAATCTTCATTTTGATGCTCTCCAAGTAGCTATGTCAGACAGCTCACAAACCAACTCACTTCCACAATTCAGACAACTCCACTAGCTCTTTCTCCTCTTAACCACACACTCCTAAAGTGAATGGTGGAGCCTTACAGGACCTTAGAAATCACCTTGCCCAATGCCCTCATTGTATGGAGATCAGTGTGGGAGGCCTCAAAGCCCCAGAAGTAAGGGCTAGTACTTCCTTAATGGCTCAATGAGAATAGAGCAGCAAAGATAAAAAGGAAATTCTTCAAGTTCAGTACTTACATTTTCTACACTTAACAATATCCCTATTTTAGATTCCTGAGAATAAGCAGCATTAACATTTAGAGCTCCTTAATTCCTTCCAAGTTTTCACATTTTACATTCTACATAGCTTTTCCCCCACATATTTGAAATAAATCAGTTATTTCCATATATAAGATTTAACAAGTAAAAGGTGCAAACAACTTGTAAATCTAGACCATATAAGGTAATAAAAAAGCATTGTTTACTAACTAATGATGGACTTTTAACAGTAATGTATGTGATAAATGGATATAATATTTGATCTATTTTTTATGGGGGGGTTTTTTGAGTCAATTAATTATTACTATCTCTGTGGTCCAACCTCCCCAAACTTTTTAGCAAATAGATTTGCGGAATTTATATAATGCCTTTCTTCCAAGGATACTGTTTTCTATTGAGTTTTTCCCAATTGGAAAAATGTAAAAATGTTTTTAAAAGGACAGAGATATATAGATTTTATTTAAAATTGTCAGCAAAAGAGCAGCATAATTTTCTTTTAAGCCCAAAGTATTTTTTTGATAAGATTACAGAGACTTTTAAAAAAAGAAAACAGATTAGGACTTACATCTATTATTCATATTTGTGCACTTAAAACTATTTCTAATTTAACATCTCTCCCAAGAAATTAAGTTCAACTTATTACTTTGCCTTTTCCTATTGCTCCAGAATGATCAGAACATAAAAACCAAATTAGTGCATATCAAGGAGATAGAACAGAAAAGAGAATCATTCCTAAAAGAGAAGTAATTATAAATAAATTTTCTTTCCACACAATGTAAATAACGTACAGAATTTCCCATCATAGTGTAAGACTTCCCTGATCCAGTTTGCCCATAGGCAAAGACACAAGCGTTATAACCTTCAAATGCAGACTGTAAGACATCAGTGCCAAGATTTGTGAAAACCTAAAGAAAAAGAAAAGGAAAAACACAATCATTTCAGGTCACAAAAACATATCTTATAATACTTTTGAATAAATATGAACCACCAACCTATAGATAATGACAAAATAGGTATCCTTGACTTTGAACTAAAACAAGTTTTTATACTAAAGCAGGTTAAAATAGAATTCCTGAAATTTAAATAAGATTTTAAAATATAACAATGTGCCATTTCAAATTGATGTAAGTTTTTTTTTTTTTAATTTTATTCTATTACAACTTTCTCAAACTAAATATTGAAAGTCTAAAGATATGGCATCCAAGAATTGTAGCCCAACCCTCTCATTTAATGGTCTAGTTGCCTATCCATAAAAATAAATCAATTATCTCTCAAAATTATCAAGTTCATTGTTTGGTTATGCATAAATAATGCTTCAATGACTAAGCTTACCACTATTAGGTTCCATCTGGTAACCTAAGATTGTAGCTGTTAGAGCAGAGTGCCAAATCACATTGATCTAGCTAGGCCATGAGCCCAAACTCCATTAACCTTAAAGGAAGGGGAAGTGTTATTATAATATTCCAAAAAATCAAGCAAATTCTGCTACATAAGAAGAATACTTGTTCATTTAGATATAAGCTAAGGCAAAACTCCCTAGGGATTTAAGGACTCTTAACTGCTTTAAGAGTTGGGAGTTTTAGTAAACTGCCTCCAATCCAATAACAGTATATAAATCTAGTTCAAGCCATTCTCCAATTGATAAATGGTCAAAGGATCTGAACAGACAATTGTCAGATGAAGAAATTAAAACTATATGTAGTCACATGAAAAGGTGTTCCAAATCATATTGATCAAAAGAAATGCAAATTAACAACAACTCAGATTGGCTAAAATGACAGGAAAAGATAATGACAAAAGTTGGAGGGGATGTGGGAAAACTGGAACACTGACACATTGTTGGTAGAATTGTGAACAGATCCAACCATTCTGGAGAGTGATTTGGAACTATGCTCAAAGGGCTATCAAACTGTGGATATCTTTTGATCCAGCAACGTTTCTGCTGGGCTTATATCCCAGGAAGATCTTAAAGAGACCTGTATGTGCAAAAATGTTTGTGGCAGCTCTATAGTGGCTAGAAATTGGAAAATGAGTGGATTCCCATCAGGTGGAGAGTGGTTGAATAAATTGTGGTATATGAATGTTATGGAATATTATTGTTCTGTAAGAAATGACCAGCAGGATGATTTCAGAGAGACCTGGAGAGACTTACATGAACTGATCCAAGTGAAATGAGCAGGACTGAGCAGGACCATGTCCATGGCAACATCAATATTATACAATGATCAATTCTCCTAGACTTGGCTCTCTTCAACAGTGACAGGATTCAAACTAGTGCCACTTGTTCAGTAAATGAAGAGAGCTATCCATACCCAGAGAGAGAACCGTGGGAACTGTTGTGTGGAATACAACATAGAATTCTCACTCTTTCTGTTGTTATTTGCTTGCATTTTGTTTTCTTTCTCAGTTTTTCTTTTCCTTCCTTCTTGATCTGTTTTTTCTTGTGCAGCAAGATAAATGTATAAATATATACTGGATCTAACATGTATTTCAACATATTTAATATGAATTACACTACCTGCCAGCTAGGGGAGTGGGTGGGGGAAAGGAGGGGAAAATTTGGAACAAAAGGTTTTGCAACTGTGAATGTTGAAAAAGTACCCATGCATATGCTTTGTAAATAAAGAAATAAATAATAAAAAAAATAAAATAAAAAAAATTTAGCAATTAAGCAAAAATTTTAAAGAAGTATTTTTTTTCTAATATTTCTGCCAAGAAGCCCAAGTCTATTACCAAGTATTACTAAGCACAGAGAAATTAATTAATTTTCCAAAGTTACACTGCTATTAGCAAAGAAATCCAGGACTGGGAGACACCATGCCTTGCACATAGTTGGCATTTAAAAAAATGTTTGCTGATTGAATTTATAACATCATATATATCATTGTCTGTCCCACACTAATGGGAAATGGAAGGTTCATGAAATTCTGGATTTAGTTTAAAAAATAAGAGCTATTCTTTACAAGAAAAAAAAACAATTAAGAAACCAACTTACTTCTGCTTAGCTGCCTGCTAATAAATCTCTCTTCCCATGGTATTTTCACAATGTTAATATGAAGCTAACTTTTTAAAATCTGATTGTTTACAAAGTGAACAAAAGAGATATGATCAAAAAACAAAATTATCAGGTTTAAGATATGTTCTTTATGTTATATCATCTGTTCTTCACAACACTGTTGTTATTGCTATTCCCATTTTACATATGAAGAAATTAAAGCTGACAAAAATTAATAACTTTCTCCTAGTCACACAGCTAGTAAGAGAAAAAGGAAATATTCCAATTCAGATCTTCTTGTTGGTAAATCCAATAGTCAAAACCATTATGTCACCTAATGGCCTCAATAGCGATTGCTAAATTTATGTAAGGAGCAGAAGTAGTGAGTGTGATTAGTGGCTAGAGTAGTAAAGCTTGAAATCAAAAAATCCTGTCTGACCCAATCCATACCTCTGATTTATTTTAGCTCTGTTATGTTGGGGGGAAAAAAATCATTTCATTCCTTTGTGCTATGAATAACTCCTTAAAACTTTTTTAAGTTTTAATGTGTTATGGACACACTGAAGGGAGCTCACACACATGGAATTTCCCATAGATCTTTTGCATTAGTCATGCCTGTAAATTAGCAATAGAAAATTTTAGGAAGAAGATTAGCTATATAAAAGTAACTTGTGCAAAATTCAAGTAAACACACTTAGATTTTAGAAATCCTACCATTTCTTGAGAAACATAATTTGCACTTTTAGAATCAGCAGAACAAAAAGAAAAGTCATAGGTAAAGGTTTTGGTGCGTTCTCTTCCTGTATCTCCAGTCCCTCCCTCTGGAATCTAGAAAAGAAAAGAATAATAATAATCATAAATATTGCCTTTTGACATGCAAAGCACTCTGTTAACAAGAACAATCTTTTAAAAAAAAAAAAAAAAGAACAATCTTTCTAGATGTACTGTTTTTCTGGTCAAAATCCTCCAATAGTTTCCATTTCCTAAAGAAGTCTTAACTCTTTGCTGTAGAATTCATTCACACACACAATCTTGCCTGAACTGACGTCTTCAGACTAATTTTCTATAATGAACCCTACACAAATATTCTGCTCTAGACAAGCTGAATTTTCCCAACTGTTCCCTACTCCCACATCTTTACTTATACCCCACACTACTTTGAATAGACACTATCTTCCATTGGGATTATATCACCCATTTTTCAGGACCTAGATGATCTTTAAGATCCCTTCCATTGCTAAAATGTCATGACTATAAGACCTTTAAGAAGCCTTAAAAGAAAGAAATATATATGGCTGAATTTGGAATCAAAGACCTCAGTTCGAATACCAACTTGGCTACCAGAGTGACTCTGAGCAAGTGCCTTACTTTCTGTGGGCCATAGCTCCTCAACCATCAAAGGAGGAGACTGAATAGATGAATTACAACCCCCATTCAGTTCTAGAACTAGGATTTCATGAATATCCCCAGTTTCCTCAACCAAAAGTCATTACTTCCACTTCTCCACAGCTACAGCTTTTGGTTTATATTTAACCTAATGACACCTCATGTAGTCTCTGTTATATTGTTATGATAGCTCTATTAAATATAAATTTCTTAAGGATAGGGACTATTGTCTCATAAATCTTTGTATTCTTCAATTGATTTGTCATTTATCTTAATCATAATGGGCACTTAATAAATTCTTACTAAATTTTCCTACGTAATTTTTGTGGTGGAAAAATCCTCCTATAAAAGTATTAAGAAACTCAACATCTTTGGCTGATCAAAGAGGTGATTTAAAGAAAAGTGATTTCAACATGGATAAAATAAGAGAAAAGGAATAAAACAGAACTATTTGGAAGATTTTTTTAGACTTTAAACTTCTTGTGAGTTTCAGTTCCTTTCAATTAACAAAAGGATATTCATTTATTTCACTACTTGACATTTACCTTTAATGTGACACTATGCTAACTAATGTTATAAGTGTAATAAGTCTTGGTTCCTAATAACTGACATTTACAAGCTAGTTGGGGAAAAAAAAAAACAGGAATATAATTAAAATGTAATCTTGACCACTGACTGTCAGATGACTTGGGTTCAGTCTGGCTGCAAACACTTATCATCTACATGACCTAGCTAAGTTTCCTGGGCTTCAATCTTTGCATTTATAAAACAAATAGGTGGGACCAGGTGGCCTGTAAGGTCCCTTCCAGCTCAACATCTATGCTGTTACACTCCTATGAATCAAAATGGAGTATATGAATTACTCATATGAAAGAGAAGTGCCAATATTACACATATGTGTAGAAATCGCTTTCAGACAGGATCTTCACAGTTTGGGGCAGATGAAGATCAGTAACAAAAATGTCAGTACTCAAATCCCTTTGTGGACAATGTAGAATGTTGCCTCCCTTGTTTGGGAGGAATTCACTGTTTAAAAAGAAACATACATAAAGGTTCTGATAAAGGCCTCATTTCCAAAATATATAGAGAACTGACTCAAATTTATAAGAAATCAAGCCATTCTCCAATTGATAAATGGTCAAAGGATATGAACAGACAATTTTCAGAGGATGAAATTGAAACTATTACCACTCATATGAAAGAGTGTTCCAAATCATTATTGATCAGAGAAATGCAAATTAAGACAACTCTGAGATACCACTACACACCTGTCAGATTGGCTAAGATGACAGGAAAAAATAATGATGAATGTTGGAGGGGATGCGGGAAAACTGGGACACTATTGCATTGTTGGTGGAGTTGTGAACGAATCCAACCATTCTGGAGAGCAATCTGGAATTATGCCCAAAAAATTATCAAATTGTGCATACCCTTTGATCCAGCAGTGTTTCTATTGGGCTTATATCCCAAAGAAATACTAAAGAAGGGAAAGGGACCTGTATGTGCCAAAATGTTTGTAGCAGCCCTATTTGTAGTGGCTAGAAACTGGAAAATGAATGGATGCCCATCAATTGGAGAATGGCTGGGTAAATTGTGGTATATGAATGTTATGGAATATTATTGTTCTGTAAGAAATGACCAGCAGGATGAATACAGAGAGGACTGGCGAGACTTACATGAACTGATGCTAAGTGAAATGAGCAGAACCAGGAGATCATTATACACTTCGACAACGATATTGTATGAGGACATATTTTGATGGAAGTGGATTTCTTTGACAAAGAGACCTGAATTTCAATTGATAAATGACGGACAAAAGCAGCTACACCCAAAGAAAGAACACTGGGAAACGAATGTGAACTATCTGCATTTTTGTTTTTCTTCCCGGGTTATTTATACCTTCTGACTCCAATTCTCCCTATGCAACAAGAGAACTGTTCGGTTCTGCAAACATATATTGTATCTAGGATATACTGCAACATATCCAACATATAAAGGACTGCTTGCCATCTAGGGGAGGGGGTGGAGGGAGGGAGGGAAAAAAAAATCGGAACAGAAACGAGTGTCAATATAAAGTAATTATTAAATAAAAATTTAAAAAAATAAAAAAAAATAAATAAATAAAAAATAAAAAGAAACATACATATTTTTTAATACTAGAGATATAAAAAAATTTCAAGAACATCCAAGAGATCAGGGACTAAGTAGAATACTTCAGAACTATATGTATAAGAGGTAACAGTTAATTTGCATACTAGGAAGCAACACAGTGGATAAAGCTTGGGCCTTGTTCCAGGAAGAATAAGCTCTGTGGCCCTGGGTAAGCCATATAACTTTTGTTTGCCTCAGTTTTCTCATCATATGTACAATAGGAATAATAGTAGTTACAAGGACCAAATAAGATAACATTTATGCTGGCACATAATATTTAATAAGTATATATTTCCTTCTTTCTTTCCTTATAAGTACATAGGGTAAAAGTAAAAAAGAAAATTATATAAAAATTTGAAGATCCATCATCATTTTTAAAGAATTAGCAATGAGAGAGAAAATTTGGAGAGGTTTTAATTTTTTAAATAAAAAATAAGTGGACATCAGGAGGGCCTCATTTAAGTCAATAAAGTGTTTAGGAGCCAGGTGATTAAAAAAAAAAAAATGCACAGAAACCTGAGGAGAAAAATGGGGGATATAGCATATAGGAAGGGAAGAAGAAAGAAATAGATATTTTTAATAAAGTACCTACTATGTGCGAGGCACTATGCTAAACACTTTTTATAAACACTATCCAAAAAAACCAAAAATTGATCCTCACAAAAACACAAAATATGTTATTATTATTATTCCCATTTTACAGTTGAAAAAACTGAGGCAAACAAAGGTTAAGGTTCACAGAGCTAATAAGTCTCTGTCCCTGCATTTGAACTCAAATAATACTGACTCTAGGCCCACCACTATTTTTTAGTGGGCTGAAAAGTTGATCTGCTGGATCTATGGAAGTTAGAAAGCAATATGCCATTAAAGGCTTCAGCTTAGTGACTCCTGACTGGTCAAGAGAGTTAATATCATTGGCCAAGAATTCCATTGACAGTTATGACCCCTGGAGCTGCACCTGGTGAGATAAAGAGGAAACGTGGGAACAGCGGAGAGGGGTCTTTGCTGTCCTGGTAAGCTGCAGGCCCAGAGCTCCCTTTTGATTGGGCACTGCAACCTCAAGGTGAGTGGTCCAATAACAATAAAGCCAGTACTGTGAGCACATGTGCTCCCCTAAATGATTCTTTAAATATGTGTCTACTCTCCACCCGACATAATGCCGTTGGAGACTATAATAATGGTTCATATATTATTGTGCTGTATTTTACTACTCCCACAGTTGCATTAGTATATTGGTATCAATGAGGGAAAAGTTTCATTATTGAGTGCGGCTAATGGAGAATACACAATGAAGTGAGGGGGGTTGGGAATTAAGAGTGGTAAGTAGGGTGAGACTATTTCCCTTTCAGAGATTTATTCCCTAGGACTCTGAAAAAGTTTGAAAACAAACATTTATTGGTGGTCCATCTCTAGAACAGAGAGGGCCAAGTTTAGAGTAAGCTGGAGTGATTGAGCCAAGCTGGTGCAACTGTGGCAGTGCCAGCATGTCTGGATGAGAGGTAGGAGGCCTCTACCCACTAAGGGTTGTGATTACATTCCACTGGAGTAACAAGGTGACATCTGTTACATCACAAAATGATACGGACAATCAGTAGTATATGAACACAGACAGTTGTCGTCTTCGAAAGAGGACTTTACAGAAATAGGAGACTTGACCTGGCCTTGGATAATGAATATATCCTTATATATGTAAAAGTCTGGAGGGACTAGAGTGGAGAAGAGAGAGAGGAAAGGCATTTTAGGGCCACAGAACTGATATGGACAAAGAGATAATTCTTGTTCAGATACAGTTACAGCAAAACTTGTTGGTCTGGTATCAAATGACTCAAAAGCTTTGAAGATGAAAGCATTCCCTTGGTAAAGGGATAGGGCTTTACTACTTTGAAATGCAAAGTGTTTAGTCCCTTGAGCAGTGAACTAATCTGAACTTTTTTCTCTGAAATCAATCAAGAGCAGAAAAAGACCACAGTTTGCCAAGAGGGCTGGCCTTATAAACACAAATCTACAAAGTCACAATGGAAAAGGGTTGAAATTATAAACAAAGCTTTTCCATTCTTCCTGGAACATTTCCTAAATGCTGGATGCTGAAAGTCAGCATTTAATGGTTTTCTTTTTAAATGACAGATTTCTAAACTCTTTCTTAGAGACATTCTTCTCCAACTGACAAAACTACAGCCTAAAATAATGCTCTGGAACAAAATTGCTTATAAAGCCCTTAGAGTTTATAGGTAGAGTTTAAGATATTCTGAACAAGTCAAGGATCACCACACAGCACAAACAAAATAACTGCCTGCTTTGTCTGCTAATTTTCAGATGATGATCTAGACTGGTAAGAGTGCCTGTTCCTTAATCTAGTTTCTTAATCAACACCAGAAATT
This sequence comes from Antechinus flavipes, assembly GCF_016432865.1. Classification (NCBI taxonomy): domain Eukaryota; kingdom Metazoa; phylum Chordata; class Mammalia; order Dasyuromorphia; family Dasyuridae; genus Antechinus; species Antechinus flavipes. The sequence continues at coordinate 162,365,327 of NC_067399.1, read as the reverse complement.
GAAAGATGTAAAGAAAGTGGGGGAAGGACAAAACTGCTTTTCTAATCACAGTAAAGCTAAATGTCAAAGTGACTTGAGATTGGCTGAAATGAAGACAGAAAGCCAAGATGAGAAAATGGTATTAAACTGATATTAAAATTTTTCCACATAAAGAAAACAAAGTCTATTGATGTCAAAAGAGAAACAAAGAACTTGCCTTTAAGTTTGTGATTGTTGTTTTGTTTTTTTCCATGTGAATAATAAACTTGGCTTCCAAATCCTTTTCCCTGCAAACAGAAACACAATCCAATATGTTAATATAGAAAACAAATTTATACACATTTACTACAATTTTTTCATTTATTTTTAAATTAGCATGTCAAGTTATTTCACAAAATCATAACTACACTATTCTTCTGGGTATGGGGATAAACTTGTAACTTTCAGGAAAGTTCGTCTAGATCTGATTCTAAAGCCCCATTTGCTAAACTAAAAACTCTAAGAAGAATCCTACACTTCAGGAATTTATCTTACAGGCTCTCTGGACACAATGGTCAATCCTCAGGATATCTTCCAAGAATGAGAATCTCCAAAATGGAAGGGAGCTCAGTGGTTGCTTCCAATGGACTAATCTGTAGTTGACTGGTTCCCACAGTAAGCTGACAAGGAAAAAAGTAGCCCTGTGCTTGAATCTCCCCATTAGAGATGAACAAGGTACTCTGAGGCAGTGCACTCCACTCTGTAATACCTCTAATTCTTTGAAAGTGTTCTTTGATATTTAGTCTACATCTGTCATTCCCATTCAGAGCTCCTCTGAGCCAAGCACCTTAGTCTTTCACAAATGAAACTCAAAGTTTTCTCAGCTTGAGGTTGAACACCTCAGGTTCCTTGAACAAAAGCTTCTATGGAGCTGGAGTCAAGAAGAACAGAGTTCATGCACGATCTCAGACTGACTAGCTGTGGGATCTTGGGCAATCATCTTACTCATTTATAAAATGGGGGTAATGATACCAACTCCCTTACAAAGTAATTCTCTGACTCAAATGAGATAACATGTGTAAAACCCTGCAAATATTAAAGCACTTTATTTAAATGCTACTCATCTATATGGCATAATCTCAAGATTCAGCACAACCTGAGCTGTCCTTTCCCAGTTATCGGTGTCCTTCCTAAAATGTGGCAGAGAACAGCAGGACCATACCTTTACTGGTCCTAGAATATGACTCTCAATGCAACTTGAGGTCACAAGAGCTAGGTATCCTTTTGCCTTCTGACTTAATTATGCAGAGGGCTACTAATGTCTTCTAGAATTTTGTTTGAAAAGCATGTCATCTGTGCCTTTATCCAGGTCTTCAATAAAAATAGTAAATACTTTAAAGCGCCAAACACAAATCTTTGAAACACTTCCAAAATGGCATCAACCTATTAAAGACTACTCCGAGTCAAGTCAATCAACACCAGTTGAGTCAAGTCAATCAACACCAAACAAACTTGTATGTCTAACAACATTTGACATTTTGTCAACTAGTTTGCAAAAATCTGAGTATATTGAATCTTTGCAATTGCTACAATCTACTAGTCAATAATTCTTTCAAGAAATGGAAACAAGGTTATTATAGCATGACTTGATCTTAAAGACATTCTCTCTCTGTATTCATTGCTTCCTTTTTCATGTGTTCATTTTAACTGTTTTACATTTTTTATCAGAACAAAAGTTAATCTCACTAGTCTATAAATTTGAAGACCATAGTCTCTTTCCTGCTTGAATGAAAACTGAGACATCATTTGCCCTTCTCCAGTCCTACAAAACCTTTCCTGTTTTTCATAATCAAAGAGAATTTACAGTGGTTCAATAATCATATTTGCCAGTTTTCTCAGTATCTCAGTATGTAGTTCATCTGGATCTGATGAATTAAACTCATCAAGAATAGCTAGGTGATGTTTTATAATCACTAAAAGAAATGATGAAAATTAAAATTTTCCAATACTTCATGCTAGAAGTTATTCCTTAGTCTAACTTCCAAATTACTAACAGAAACTGAAAAAAAGATGTAAATAGGGGAAGAATAAAACTGTTTTTCCATCCTTTCATGGTATATTTGGGTCAAAGCTTAATGTTAAATGACTTGAGATAGCTAAATTGAAAACAGGAAGCTGGGATGAGAGAAGAGCAAAAACAGTTTGTAAGCTTTAAACATTATATAAATGTCAATGAGTGCTATTGCTATTATTGTTGTTGTTGCTTTATTCGTATAGCCCAGACAGGAATAGTCCTGGGATGGATCAATATTCTTCTATATAAGTTCAATGTCCATTAGACTCAAGAGAAGATAGATGAAATAATTTTTTTGTAACTGAATAAAAGTTTTGCTTTAATAATAATAAGTTTTAGAATTCTTTATGCTTTGTAAAGCACTTTATATATACATATATAATCTCATTTTATCCTTACAACAATCCTATATAGTGGCTGACACTATTTTTAAAATAATTTTATAAATTACAAACTGGAATTTTATAAACACAGAAACTGAGGCAAAAAGAGCTTAATTGACTTTGACAGAGTAACAGAACCAGTAAGTACCTGAGGCAGGCTTTGAACTCAAGTCTTGATTTCAAACTATTCACTGCACACCTAATTGTCTCTGTACTAGAATTATAGTATCAACATAAATAAAACTGTTGCATATAATCACATGGATATAACAATGAACAACAAAAATCTAAAAATGGTATTTTAATAGATGTCACTGTGTCAAATACTCAAAATCTCCAAATCCTCTGAAAATATAGATAGAAGTATTAGAAGAAATGACAATTACTTAGGAACAAGATGAAATACATAGCATTCTCATCACCCAAAAAGTATCTAAAGTTCATCTTCTATAGATTCCATGAAAATCTATTTGGTTCAATTTCAGCAGCACGGCATGAGAATGAGACAATGCAAAGGATATGAACAGACAATTCTCAGATGAAGAAATTAAAACTATTTATAGCCATATGAAAATATGCTCCAAATCATTATTAATCAGAGAAATGCAAATTAAGACAACTCTGAGATACCACTACACACCTGTCAGATTGGCTAGAATGACAGGGAAAGATATTGCAGAATGTTGAAGGGGATGTGGGAAAACAGGGACACTGATACATTGTTGGTGGAATTGTGAACTCATCCAATCATTCTGGAGAGTGATTTGGATCTATGCTCAAAAAGTTATCAAACTGTGCATACCCTTTGACCCAGCAGTGCTACTAGTGGGCTTATACCTCAAAGAGATACTAAAGAAGGGAAAGGGACCTGAATATGCCAAAATGTTTGTGGCAGCTCTGTTTGTAGTGGCCCGAAGCTGGAAACTGAGTGGATGCCCATCAATTGGAGAATGGCTGGGTAAATTGTGGTATATGAATGTTATGGAATATTATTGTTCTGTAAGGAATGACCAGCAGGATGAATACAGAGAGGACTGGCGAGAGTTACATGAGCTGATGCTAAGTGAAATGAGCAGAACCAGGAGATCATTATATACCTCAACAACAATACTGTATGAGGATGTATTCTGATGGAAGTGGATCTCTTCGATAAAGAGAGTTAATTCAGTTTCAGTTGATCAAGGATGGACAGAAGCAACTACATCCAAAGAAAGAACACTGGGAGATGAATATAAACTGCTTGCATTTCTGTTTTTCTTCCTGGGTTATTTATACCTTCTGAATCCAATTCTTCCTGTACAACAAGAGAACTGTTCGGTTCTGCACACATATATTGTATCTAGGATATACTGTAACCTATTCAAAGGTAAAGGACTGCTTGCCTTCTGGGAGAGGGGGTAGAGGGAGGGAGGGAGGGGAAAAATCGGAATAGAAGTGAGTGCAAGGGATAATGTTGTAAAAAATTACCCTGGCATGGGTTCTGTCAATAAAAAGTTTAAAAAATAAATAAATAAATAAGATAAAAAAATAAAATTAAAAAAAAAGAGAGAGAGAATGAGACAATGCACATATTACAAATCTACTAGTCTTGAGAAATAATTAATTAAAACAAACAAAACTGAAAGAAACCCTAGAGATCCTCTATTACAAATCTTTTCATTTTACAGATAGGGAAACTGGTCTAAATGAGTGATATGACTCCTCCAAAATTATACACAGAAGAAATCCATGGCCCTTAGTTCCTGTTTCCCAGGGTAATAAACTTTCCATTTTGGCAACCTGCCTCATCATTTTTCAAGTAGACATCAAGATATGCAGGTAGGTAGGTAGGTAGATACAGAGACAGACAGACATTTAAGTATACTATTACTATGTGCCCAGTACATGACTAGTTTTTTTTTTTTTTTATTTTGTTTTTTAACTATACACTACCTGGTAGACTTGGAATTTTGGATAAAGACCACCAGGTAATAGAATAACTGAAAAGTATTGATGAGGTGCAAATGATGAGGCTAGTGATAGTTGTTCTGACGTGTGAGAACTGGGATGGAGAATCCCCTTTGGTCTGCCAGGTCCAATGTGAAAGAATACGCAAACCCAAAATCTGTGTGGCAAAAAGGGAATTTTATTGTTGACTAAAAAGGAAGCTTTCTTAGCAGGCAAACCTTGTCATTAGGAATTTGGCAAAGGTTAACACTGAGAAGAGCATATCTTCACAGTGGGCAAAAGTCTTGACAGGCGGCTTTGCCAAGAAGAGAGTTTCCTTGGCAAAGCAAATTCCTGTTTTGGACTTCTGCAGAGATCCGGGGTTCAGAGTTGTCTTTTATTAGCCTTCTGAGGCTCAGGCTTCAATTCAAAATTGAATGACATTCCCTCAAGTGTTAATGCTGCAGACTTTGATCTCTAATTGAAAAGAAATTACTTATCTTGGGAGTTTTGAGCTACTAAGAATACTTCTGGAATCATCTTCAACTCCATAAAAGGTGTGACCACAACTGAATGAGACCACTTAACTTCCCTGAGGATGGATCTCTCCCAGAGAAGAGTTTAGACAATTTCAGGGTTCTCTCCCATCATTTCCCCCCAAAAGTCAAAGGGGACACAATTTACATCAACCTCAACATAAAAGCAACAAGAGTCAGCAAGGTGTCACAGAAGATAGAACATTGAGTCTCCTGAGTTCAAAGCCAGCCTCAGGCACTTATTAGCTGTGTGATTCTGAGCAAGTGACTCAACCCTCAGTTTGCCTCAGTCTCTTTATCTGTAAAATGAGCTAGAGAAGGAAATGGCAAACCACCAGGCCTTGCCAAGAAAACCCCAAATGGGGTCACAAAGGGTCAAACACACAGAAGAAAAAAGGTAAAAAGCCTTTATGGCTTTCTAACAACATCCTTTTGTTATAATTAAGAGCTAACAGCCCAGAGTACCCCTATTAGTGGAAGCTAAACAGTGCTAAAACTTCCGAGGCTGGCATTCCAGATCCAATTTATTCTGCCACAATATCCCACTGCTGACACTTGTTCTTTGGCTAGGTCCATTTCCTCCCCCTCTCTGCTCATTCTAAATTCCATACCCTTCTCAAAAATTACTTCACAAACACAGTTACTTTACTTTTACTTGCATAGTTACTTTACAAACTTCTTCCAATAGATTCAGAGGACCTGCTCTAGACCCAGCAATATAGGGATATGGAAAGAGGCCAGGGTTTGGAGTTGGAAAAACCAGCCTGGAATCTCGATCTGATCCTCCCCTCGCCTTTCGAAGCGTCAGTGACCTCATCTGTAAAACGGGCCAGACAAGAGGTTACCCCTCCCATTCTAATATCCTGGGACTCCTCCAGGTATGGTAGGGTGGGCCCAGTCTCTTCCACTCTATCACTGCCTGGAACCATGGGGAGAACACCAAGCCTGAAGTCAGGAAGACAAGTGCAAACACCCACTAGCAGCCTTGTGACCTTGGACAGGTCAATAAACCGGTTTGCCTCAGGCTGGTCATCTATAAAGCAGGGGTAATAACAGTACAATTTGCAGGGTTGTTATAAGAATGATATAAGGAAATAATTATAAATTGTTTAGCATTGCACCTGACACATAATGCTATAGAAATGCTAGAAGTTATCCGTCTCGTTATTATAGTACATTTATATGTTGACCTCAAATTGTTCCCTAGTTGTTTTCTCACGCTCCAGGAAGACAGGAACATGTCTTCTAGAGTCTCTATAACATATAACAGTATTTAGTTTGTTTCTATACACTCATTTAGACACTCAAGAAATACTATCATCATTTTTTAGCTCCAATGAAAATGTGGAATGCAACAACATTAGCTAATTAATTGGTATCTACATGCATCTCACATGGAAAAAATAAATAATGCTAAGATATTATTGGAACATTTACTTAGTCACATAACACAATGACCTATGGTCAAAATTAAAGTCTGTTTTTCTTTCTCTCAGTAAATTCAATTTCTCTAAATACATCTTTAGGTAAATAATACATTTAATTAGAAGGCTCAAACCAGATGATAGAATCATAGAGCTAGAGTCATAAGATACTAAAATTTGTAAGAATTTGGAATATATCATCAGAATAACAAATAAATGTGGCTCCTAAAATATTTCTATGCCTCCCCATAGGAGAGAAAAAATTTGATAGAATAATTCACTGCTAATCCAATTAACTAAAAATACTTTAATTAAGGTTAAGATTAAATTAATTTAAGGTCACAGAGATGGATACAGAGCAAGAGAAAAGCAAAGAGCTTAAAACAACCATAAGATACATCCATGTAGATAAAGAGCATTATTGTGTGTAATGTTCGGGCTAGCTTTCTTGAGGATCTCTCTGGAGTCTGAGATCCAGCTCATGTATACTCTTACTCGAGTCTCTCTCGAGTCTGCTTATTTCAAATCCTCTTAGTACAATTACATCACTACAGAGCTGACCATGTGTCAATTGTAGAACCATTATATCACCATACTAAGTACTAAGTACTAAGTATATATAAACTAGAGACCCATTATCTCATCAATCACACTGAGTAAACACCCTGTTGTAAGTATCCTCCTTTCAGGTATACTTTTCCAGAGTTCTGGCCCTCTACAATTGTGGACAATAATTCCACCAAGGAAACCAAAAAGAATCAGTGCAACATATAAAGAATTATGACAAAACAATGTCATGAAAACCCCAGGAGGAGAGACTATCCGAACATCACAGATAGAAAGAAAGTAACAGAGGTCATCTAGCCCAAAATGGAAACTCAAGGCTCAATAGGGCTCTAGAGTGAACTATTCAAGGTTGTACAGGTAGGAAGTACTAAGTTGTGAATCTAGATCCTTTCCCCATAAATCCAAGCTTGATTCTTCTACACCACTGTCTCCTATATGCAGAAAAAAGGAAAGGTCAATAGTGTCAAACATTGAAGAGGTCAATTGATGAGGGCTGAGAAAATGTCACAAAATTTAGCAAGAAAGAAATAATAGCTAGCAATTATATAACATCTATTATGTGCCAGGCACTGTGCTAAGTGCTTTGCAAATATTATTTCAACTAATCCTCACCACAACTCTGAAAAGTAGATGCAATTATTGTCCCCATGTTACCGTTAGGGAAACTGAGGCAAGAAACTCATGTGAGAGGCTCTAACTTTAAAGTAAGATTTGCTGTTTTCCTTCTAGGTTTTTTTATTATAGCTTTTTATTTACAAGATATATGCATGAGTAATTTTTCAGCATTGACAATTACAAAACCTTTTATTCCAATTTTTTCCCTCTTCTCCCCACCCCCTCCCCCAGATAGCAGGTAGACCAATACATATTAAATATGTTAAAGTATCTGTTAAATTCTAAGTTATTTTTTATTTCCTTTGTCGGTTCTTTTATTGAGATAAGTTATATTGAGAATTTGAGAAAAGTAACAGTTGGTTTAGTTACTGAAAGAAGTTGTCCCATGTATTGGAGAAAACAATTTTAGCCATGTGCCAGCTCAATAAACAAAAAGAACCTTGACTGAGATGAAGAGTTTCAGCAAGCAGAGCTTGCTGTTTTACTTCTGGATCACTTCTGGAAATAAGTCTGCCTGAGAAAGCATTCCTCCCTCCCCTCCCCCAATCATGAATTCATTTCCTTGAGTGTAACAATACTGCATATCTGTGTACCTTATAATCATAAATCTGAAGGGAAAATGTGTTACTTGTGTATTTAAATGATTGTCTCTTTTTTTTGTTCTTAATACCAATAATAATAATAATATTAATTCATATAGCACCTACTATGAATCAGACATTGTACAAAGCACTTTATAAATAGCTCATTTAATCCTTACAACAATGGACTATTACTGAGCCTAATTTACAGATAAGGAAACTGAGGCAGGGGTCAAGTGGCTTGCTCAAGGTCAGTCACACATCTATTAAGTCGGAGGCCACATTTAAACTCAGGTTTTCCTGATTCTAACACCAGTATTCTATCTACTGCATTACCAGCTGCTCTGACCTAAGTCCTTAATAAATGCTTGTTGACTGATGCATAAAATGTTATAGTAATAGATAGCATTTACACAGCACTTTGTAAACCTTAGAGCTTAGCTCTCATAATAGTCAAGCTTTGAGAGGAAGGTGTTATAATTTCCCTTATTCTACAGTTGAAGAAACTGAGGCAGCCAGCCTTGCCGAAGGACTTGGTGGCTATAGCCAATAAGTTTCTGAAGCAATATTTGAATTCAGGTCTTCCTAACTCCTGGCCCTGTGCTGTTTATACCACCCAGCTACTGAGTGTTTCTGAAGTAAATACATGTTATCTCATAATGTTAAGTTAACAAAAACATAAAACAAATATGCCTTTGTAGTCTTGTTAGTTCTGGTTACAATACATGATGCTTAGTATAGTGTCTACCCATAAAAGTGTCACAAGATGTCTATAAACAAGAGGGTATGCTATGAAACTCCATTGGGTCTTAGTATTTATATTTACCAATATTTTAGAAAAGTGGTCATTTCATTGAGTGCAGGGAATACTGAAGCTGCTTTCCTATCTATTATGGACCAGAACTCTGTACTTGAAACAAGGATTCTTACAAGGTGATAACTCAGTAGAATTGATAAGACAATGGTTATCTAGTTTAGCATGGTGATTAATGGTTCTCTCCTTCAGTATGATTGAATTAACCTTACAACAAATAATGGTTCTCTAGTGATATAATGATTGGTTTATACTCAATATGATGAATGGATTTAACTGTAATAGAGCATATAAGCTGGGACAAACTCAGCCAGATTCATTCATTCCATCTCATACCACCATGGTGGCAGACCTGTCCTCCGGCATTTCTCCACTAAGACCAAGGCCCGTCTGAGCCAGAAAAAGACTCAGAAAGGCTCGGAGAAGACAGAAGACTGGAGGCTGGAGCACAAGCTTGAGGACTGAGAAAGACTTCAAGACAGAGACTGTCATGGTGGTTCTCCTGCCACCCCCACAGAAACCAAGACACATTCTGGAGGACCTCCAGAAAGCTGGCTCGGGCTCCAGGCAAGGAAACTAGACTGTGAAGGAGATAATAAAGAATTTGGACTTTAACACCTGGCTATTCTCATGGTGATTAATTTGCTGAAACTAAGGCTGGTCCCAAAACCTCCAGAAAACCAACAAGAACTCTACATTTTGATCCCCAACAAGGAGCTAAGGACCTACATCTGTGACCTAGAAATTAAGGTGAGTACAAAAACAGACAAGAAGGAAACTTTGTTAAGGGCTAAACTAATGTTTCAGCTGAAATGGGACAAATGTTTAGAAAACAGCTTTCTCCTCGGAAAGGAAAGTGTGTAAAAAGCATGGTTACACTAATAAAAAAAACCAAGGTTTGACTGTAATCTTGGGAGCAGATCATTGGACTTTTGGAAACATTACAATACTCATCTCCTTGGTTCTCTAAGGAAGAAGATTTAGAACCAAACAAGTGGGAACTAGTAGGAGAGCAACTAAGTGAATTGCAATGATAATGGTCTTGATTCAATTCCTAAAGAAGCATTCTATACATATAACAATACAATTGGCTTTAGGAAATTACATAAGTTATAGAATAAGGAAAAAGAAGAAAGTGCAGGAGGGAGAGGGTACTAATATAGCAGTCGAAAAGCATAAAGAATTAGACAAGAAAGGAGTTAAGTATACAAAGCTTATGAAATTAAGGCATGTGGTACTTCACAGCAGAAGCCATTAAGGCCTCCCCATCCCCTGACCTAACCCCCTTCAATTCATCCTTCATGGGTGGAGGGAGAAGGAGGAGAAAGAGGGGCAGTGACAAAGCAACCACCTATGAAGCAGCCTATGACATTATAAAAGGCCCTAATTAAAGCTAAAAAAAGGATGGGATATTTCTGATTTAATAGAAGCATACCCTGTTGTTCAAGAGTTTGACTCTTCAGGTCAAGAAAGGAGAAGATACACTCCTTTTGATTGGAAATTATCAAAGAACTGAAAAAGGGTTGCAGTCTATGGGGCTACATCATCTTATGTTAAGATGGTATTAGAGAATTTGGCTTGTGAAATTTTAACCTCTAGTGATTAGAAATCTATAGCAAGGACATGCTTAGAACCTGGAAAAAATTTGTGGCTTTCAGAGTATAATGAGCGCTGTAGGATACAAGCCCAACAAAATAGGCAAACTGGAGTTAATATAAAAATCATCTTTGACCAACTAGCAGGTATAAGTCGGTATGCAGATTTAGCACAGACTAATTACCCTTTGATAGCATATGAGCAAATTGCTGCTGCTGCAATCAAAGCATTGGGCTCCCTCCTAGGAAAACAAGATAGTGGGGAAGAGGAGATCATTATACACTTCAACGACGATACTGTATAAGGATGTATTCTTATGGAAGTGGATTTCTTTGACAAAGAGACCTAACTCAGTTTCAATTGATAAATGATGGACAGAAGCAGCTACACCCAAAGAAAGGACACTGGGAAATGAATGTAAACTATTTGCATTTTTGTTTTTCTTCCCAGGTTATTTTTACCTTCTGAATCCAATTCTCCCTGTGCAACAAGAGAACTGTTCAGTTCTGCAAACATATATTGTATCTAGGATATACTGTAACCTATTCAACATGTAAAGGACTGCTTGCCATGTAGGGGAGGGGGTGGAGGGAGGGAGGAGAAAAAATCGGAACAGAAGCGAGTGCAAGGGATAATGTTGTAAAAAAAATTACCCTGGCATGGGTTCTGTCAATAAAAAGTTATTATAAAATTAAAAAAAAAAAAGAATAAAAGAAATGTGTTTTTCAAGCAAAAAAAGGTTTAAAGTTTGAAACACAGTTTTGCAGGGATGAATGTTGAGAGCAATCTATGCATGTATTTTAAAAATAAAAAGCTAAAAAAAAAAAAAAAAAAGATAGTGGGGAAGGCTTCATGAAAATAGAGCAAGGTCCAAATGAACCCTTTGCTGATTTTGTGGGATGTCTGCAGACAGCTGTCATATGAACGATTGGAAAAAATGCAGCAACAGAAATTATGATAAAACAACTTTCTAGAGAAAACGCTAATGAGATTTGTAGAAGAATTATACTAGAACTACACACGGATGCTCCTTTAGAGGAGATCATAAGACGCTGTGCCACAGTGTATTTGGGTATTTGGGCACAAATACCTTTTATACCCAGGTTATGATGCAGACTTCTCAAGATCTGAACATGGGAAGATAGGGTCTCTTTTGGCAAGGGATTTTCCAGAGAGACTTGTCAATGCTTTCAATGTGATCAAGTAGGGCATCTGAGAGCTCAATGTAACATAAAGATAGAGTGAGAAGATAGGATGGGAGTACAAGACCTAAAACCCCATGCCCAAAATGCAACAGAGGCTTCCACTGGGCCTCAGAATGTGGATTGACCCAGGGAAATGAGAGATGGGGCCCAGCTCCAAAATCTCAAACAAAAAACAGGTGGGGCATGATGGCAGCCAAGGTTATACTCAAAGAGTCTTTAGAACTTCAGAACTTTGATACGATCAATCAGCCATAAAGCAATCAGATGGGAGAAAGGGATTACAGTTGGGGAGAATACAGGCTTTTTAACCCGACAGAAGGGCAGTGTCCAGTACGAGCAGCCCCAATGTAATTGCCAAGTGATGTAGAGAGAAAGTGGTGAATGGAATGGATCAGATAAGTTAACTGCTTGGGGGAGAGGGTTTGCTTATATCTCTACAGAGGGAGAAGGAATCATGGGTGTCAATGAGCACCTGAAGAGAGACAGAAAAAGAAAAAAACCGCGAAACAAAGGAGAAGACCTAAGAAACATCTGACACTGAAAGAGCATGGCTAATAATGAGACTGTTACAGAACTTTAAACCAGCAGGAACCGTTGGATTCCCTGGGATGAAAAACTGTTGATAAGATTATTGCAGAACTTCAAAACCACTGGATTCCCGGAGACATGATAAGACTGACACAGGACTTCAAAATCTGCAGGAATCATCGGATTCCCTGATACATGATGAGACTATTGTAGGACTTCAAAACTTGCAGGAATTATCGGATTCCCTGACACATGAAGTAATGGACAATAGATTGGTTTTGGACTATTTCTAGGACTTATGGATTGTATAATTCATCATGTTGACTCATGTTGTGTTATATTGCTATACCTCCCATGTTGATGGATTTATGTATACTTGTTTCAAATGAGACCCTTCAGAAACTTGCAAATCTGATTTGACTCCCTATTTCCTTTGGTGTTTTCATCTCCCTTCCTGAGTTATGAGGGAGGACATGATCACCTCTTTTGGGGGGTTTTCACACCCTTTTTTGAGAAGTCAGAGAGTATGTGGTCATCTCATTTTGGGGGTTCCCACCTTCCTGAAAAGGGAAGGTGTGACCACCTAAGCTCTAAAACAAAACAAAGCGAGAGATGTTATGGGCCAGAACTCTGTACTTGAAACAAGGATTCTTACAAGGTGCTAAGTGGAATTGATAAGACAATGGTTATCTAGTTTAGCATAGTGCTTAATAGTTCTCTAGTTCAATATGATTGATTTAATCTTACAACAAATAATGGTTCCCTCCCATCAACTGGAGAATGGTTGGGTAAATTGTGGTATATGAATGTTATGGAATATTATTGTTCTGTAAGAAATGACCAGAAGGATGAATACAGAGAGGACTGGCGAGACTTACATGAACTGATGCTAAGTGAAATGAGCAGAACCAGGAGATCATTATATATTTCAACAACAATACTGTATGAGGATGTATTCTGATAGAAGTGGATTTCTTTGACAAAGAGAAGAGCTAACTCAGTTTCAATTGATAAATGATGGACAGAAGCAGCTACACCCAAAGAAAGAACACCGGGAAATGAATATAAACTGCTTGCATTTTTGTTTTTCTTCCCAGATTATTTATACCTTCTGAATTCAATTCTCCCTGTACAACAAGAAAACTGTTCGGTTCTGCAAACATATATTGTATCTAGGATATACTGTAACCTATTCAACATGTAAAGGACTACTTGCCATCTGGGGGAGGCAGAGGAGGGAGGGAGGGGAAAAATCAGAACAGAAATGAATGCAAGGGATAATGCTGTAAAAAATTATCCTGGCATGAGTTCTATCAATAAAAAGTTATTAAAAAAAAAAAAAAAAAGAATGCTAAGATATTGCATTGACTGTGAGCCAGTGGACATAAAACTGGTTGAATGATATACTAATTAAAAATTTCTCATTTAAAAAAAAAAAAAAACAAAGACCTAGAGAAAACCAACAAGAACACTACACCTATTGACATTAGCTATATATAACTTCTCTTGAACATCTTCTTATCAGTATTGTTAGACTTAGAAATTCTTATGGTACTTAAAAGACTTTGAAATGTCCTTTATTCTAAAGAGCTAATTATTTGTAATAACAAATAATAAGATTAACTTCTAAAATCCATATGCACAGACTTGTCCCTGTTACACCTATATATTTATAAAGGAATAATGTTCTTCTGAAAACAAGAATAAGATGTACAATATACTATTAAGTTTAATGTTGTTTAACAAAACAATAAATTAAACCATTATGTGTGACCTTTGCCAAAATTTAATAAACCAGAGTAGGCTTCAGCACAGCCTTTCATATAACAGAAATGTCTTTCAAAATCCCAGCCTCATGGCCACAAAAAGCAAAATAAACTATGAAAATGTCCAAAAGCAAACATAGTACAACAAATATCTTGGAAGCTTTCTACTTTACATGTCTTCAAAAGATTTGGCTATCCCTATCCTTGACACTGATTATAACACTTCCTCATCATGAGCTGCTGTGGTTAAAAAGATGTGGTCCCATAGAAACCTTCTGTGGATGAGGCCTACATCCACCAAAGAGAATCCAGCATCCTCTGGAATTGACTCTAGCCTAGGTACCTTTCCAACTCAGCAGTTACCCAGCCCTGCTGAGAGGCATGATGGGAAGAAAATAGCGCTTGGAACCTGTGACCTCCTGGCTCTGAGCTAAATTCCCAGAAATCATCAACTCCCACGGCTTAATTGTTAGGGAGAAAAAAACACAGCTGAGTAAGAACTGAAAAGGCTCTTGGATGGGCAATATCTTGGGCAATATCCCCAAGTTCCCTTGAACTTCTTTAAAAATGTCATTATCAAGGAGTAACCATGCGCAGGGATCAGCTAGTGAGCTGTGACTCCAAACACAGCTGCAAATGCCCAATACCAACCCTTCAGAACAGGCACAATCCATAGTGGGACAGAAAGAAATAATTATATTCACTATTTGACTATCAACAGGATGCTGAAGGGAATTAACCACAACAAAGCTTGCTTGCTTTCTCATCTGTTGGCAGTACTCAACACCCAATTTTTTTGAAGCTCATTTTATTTACTTGACAGGCAGTTCACTATAGATAGAAAGCCAGCCTTTGCATCAATAAGACCTAGATTCATTCAAGTCCCTCCTCTGAAGCATCTGACTACTCTCTATCTGTAGGTGGGACCCACCAGTAGGAAGTAGGACTTCCACTATCAGAACCCCAGAAACGTCTTCATCCTGGATCATGTCAAGCCTAGAGCTGCTCCTGCCATCTGCTCTCTCTTGGCCTGACTGTGAATGGCCCCTCCCAGAACCTCCATTTAAGGAGGGTACCAGACCAGTAGTCCCTTCATCTCTCACCTGGCTACAATCCAGACTCTTATAGCATGCCCCAAGTACTTTCCTTCTCCACTTGTCCCCCTTTTCCAGCTTTCTTCCATATGTTTTCTTCTCCATTAGAAAGCAAACTCCTTGAGCAGAGGGAATGTTTCTTTTTGCTTGTATTTGCATTCCCAGTACTTAGGGGACAGTGATCAGCATTTCACCATTCAGGTTTCATTCTTCTAAAACCTAGTTCTCATAGTTCCTGGACTTCAATTCAAGCATGCCATCTCCACTCACTTCAATCACCCAAGACAAAGTCATACCTTGAACCTTATTACTCTAAAATAGTCCATAGGCCATAATTTCCCCTTCTGACCCATTGTTCATCTCAGAATCTTTCACTTGGCCCTCAGACCCACAGCTCCTCTTTACTGTGCCAGTTTCTATTTCCATTTATGGGAGAACAGATATTAGCCTGGACGTGGGCCAACCATTTCTATGGTCACCTCTGGAATTCCTAAAGCCTTTGACTATCCACCGATGTACCTTCCTACCAATCTTGCCCAAACCCACTGCCCCACCTCATATGTTTTCCTCACTTACCTAGATATTTGAGTGTGTTGCTTAAGAAAATTACAAAATCATCTTCTTTGAATTCACTAGAAATCTATAATTGGCCCTCACTGCGACGTGGAAAACAGGTTATCTATTGTTGCTCCTTGTTACACTGCCAAAGGAGCTATTCCAAAACATCACTACCTTCTTTAAGCCCCTAACTCTATAATTTCTTTCATTATCTACCTTCTAATTCCAAAATGTATGATTCATTCTTAGCAGATAATAAATTTCTTAAAAAGCATTATTAAGCACTTACTATGTGTCAGGCACTGCTAAGAGCTGGGAATACAAACAGAAAAAGACAGTCCCTGCTCTCAAAGAGCTTAATTTCTAGTAGAAATTAAATATAAAAATATAAATAGAGGAAAAATAGAGGATTAAAAATAGAGGAAATCAACAAATGAAACAGAGTGATGGTGAAGGAAGCTCACAGAAATGATGAGGGATATCATAAAGCAATTGACTGACACATTTCCAAGAAGACAGCATTGATTTGTTTATTATTAAAGAAGGAAACAGGACAGGAAGGCTGCCTGTGAAATGTTGCCACTCAGAAAGCCAAGGGGTCCAGCCTCTCAGGCTGCTGCTGCCCAGCTATCTTCACGCTGTTCTCCTTACTACAGAATCCACCTCCACCCAGCATCCACATAACTGTCCTGGGTTTCCCGGCCACCACTGGTCGCCCTCCTCAGACCTTTTTGCTTCTGTTCTCTGGCCATCTGCAGGCCATGCTCCTTTGCACTAGACTACATTCAGCCTAACATTTTACCTACTACTTTTTGGAAAGCAAAACACCTGAACATGCTCCCTCAACCACGTCTCTCTAGGGAAAGGGGGGTCTTCTCATTTGCAAAGTTAGTAATTTCACCTGAATCCCGAGATTATCTGTCCGCTTCCTCTAGAACTTCTCCTCATATCACAGAGCATCCCTAACTATAACGGCTTCTTCCCTTCTCATGCTACTTTTACTTGTAATATATTTTCTCCAAATCCTGCTAGCTTTGGCTTCAACCTACCTTCTCTTCTCTCTTCACCAAAAACACCTGAAATAACTGTACTAAATGCATTCATTTCCTCACTTTCTAAACTCAGAAAAATCACAAAATTTATAGCTGAAAAAATTAAGGAAATCTGATAGGAACTCCCTCTTCTCTCATTCTCATTTCAGAACCTCCTGACATCTCCCATTTTCCCCTCCTTTCCCCACAATCTCTGACAAAGAAGTAACCCTTCTTGGCAAAGTCAAAAACTCTGCATATGTACTTGGATCTAAACCCCTTTCTTTATTTAGCTTTCTAACATTTCTATGGCTTTAACTATTATAGCTTACATGGATCACCACCAGAGATGTGCTAGTAAATGTTTAACAACTAGCTCTCTGGAAAGGAAAAAAAAAAGTCATAATGTACTTTTACGTTTAATCTGCATTAACATTTTCTCCATTACTTTCTTAAGTCTTGACAATTAATGAAACAATAATTCAAACCCTGATTTGCAGCATTTGCTGATTTATAAAGTAACAATGTCCAAACTAAACATTTACATCAGTTCTCTCTTGCTTATATCCTTAACCTTAACTTGGCTGATCATCAAATAAAGTAAATATACAATATACAGTGGAAATTATTACAGTAATTTTGTTCTGATAAATGTAAAGATTTATGCTCTCAGGATAAGAATTTACTTTTTGGTTAAAAAAAAAATTGTTGGGAAAACCAAGAAATAGTCTGCCTGAAATTAGGTATAGACTAATATTAGAACATATTACAAATTAAAACATATTACCTATGAGATTTGTGGATAGGAAAATTTATGAATAAATAAGAGATAGAGAGCATTATGAGATATAAAAAGAATGATTTTGATTATGTTAAGTTATAAAGGGTTTGTATAAATGAAACCAAGATTAGAAGAAAAGCAGAAAATTGGGGGAAAATTTTATATAGTCTCTCAGATAAAGGCCTCATATATCAAAACTATAGAGAACTTAGTCAAATTTATAAGAATATGAGTCATTTCCCAATTGATATATGACCAAAGAATATGAACAAGCACCAGGTATTGGAAAAAGATATCAAAGCTGTATATAGTCACATTAAAAAATGCTCCGAATCATTATTAGTTAGAGAAATGCATATTAAAACAAGTTGAGATGATATCTTACACCTATCAGACTGGCTAAAATGACAGAAGGGGAAAAGGACAAATGTTGTAGGAGATACAGGGTAATAAGGATACTTATACATATTGGTGGAACTGAAAACTGATCCAATCATTTTGCAGAACAGCCTGAAATTATAAAATTGCTTTATCCTTCAACCCAACAATATCACTAAGAGATATGTTTCCCAAGGCGACTGGGGAAAAAAGGAAGAGAACCTATATGCTCCAAAATATTTATAGCAGCTCTCTTTGTGGTAGTAAAGACCTGGAAATTGAGGAAATGTAAAACAAATGGGCAATCACTGAATAAGATGTGGTATATGATTATGATGGAATACTACCTTACTCAAATGTAAACAGATTGATTTTAGGAAAACATGGGAAGACTTGTATGAAATAATGAAGAGTAAAATATACAGAATACTGTTCAAAGAGTAAATGTAAATTACTAAGCTATTCTGAGGCATATGAATATTCAAATCAATTACAAAGAACCTATGAAAGAAAATGCTATCCACTTTCAGAGAAAGAATTGATATATGGAACTATATATTTTATAACTTAAAATATATATTTATATCAAATGTTGGCCTTCTCCAGGAGAAAGGGAGGAACAGTTTGGTAGTCCCTAACACACACACTTTTAAACTTTAACCTGTCTCCTCTGCTCCAGAATTACATTTCCAACTGTCAATTCATCACCTACATCTGGCTGTCCTACCATCAGCTTTGGACATTATATCCAAAACCAGGCTCATCATATTCTCCACAGTTGAAAACACAGTGGGAAACTGATGAATAGAGAGGAGACATTTTCTAATTCTTAAGACCCAGAGCAGAATCCTTAACAATAAGCAAGGATTAGGCAGCAGGGTTGAGTTTTACAAAGAGTTTATCTTTGGATGATAATGGAAATATGAAAAATAAAAGTTAGATACCTTATAAATATTTTAGCAAAAAAATGGTGAGCTATGGTTTTCTAAAAATAGATGTCAAACTTCAAAAATTCTCTTAATCAAGGAGTAGATATTTGAGAAAGCAGCTACAGATCCCTCTGGATCACAATTTTTAAAAGTGCTCACAGTTACAACTTGAAAGAAAAACAGGATTTAGTGAAGTGGCAAATCAAGACACTAAGGATATTCAGAGAATTGTTCAATGGGGACTGAAGACATTTACAGAACCTCAGAATTGCTAGTGATTGTCAGTTTAATCTAATGACAGAGAAGGATAACAGTGTTCCACTGGTACGCCAATCAGTGTATGGTTTCATCAAAGTAGATGCTCCCTCTGACAATGCAAACTGCACCTTATTTTATGCAATTAGTGTCCATTTTCTCCTATAAAATTACCACTGCAGTCCAGCCAACATACTACAGCACTTCCTTTCAAGAACTTCCGTAAAGCACAGAGGTTGTCACTTGATTGTCCCACTAGCACTATGTAGCATAATTTTTTTTTAATTCCTTTTCATCTTTTGGCCACTTTAGAATTTCTCATTTATAATGTGTTGTAATCTATTCATACCCATCATATAACCTTTTAACTTTGATTTTTTCAGAAAATATAGCATTCAACTACTCAAAAGCATCTACTGTTACCAGAAGTTGTTATACTGAATTGTCATTTTTCTCGTAGAGCAGCATGACATCAGGAAGTTGATGCCATGACATGCAAAAGAAATGGATTTAAGAGGGAGGCTGTGCAAAGTCAGCCTCCAGAGTCACCTGGGTCTAGGGCAAAACATACTTCGGAACAACAAGAGATGGTCCATTACCAGAATTTACCAATGGATCTGTGATCTCGTTGGGAAAGGCCATTCCCTCCTCCTGCCTGTCCTCTGGCCATAATCCTCATCTTCATCTTCCTCTTCATCCTCCTCCCATTAGAATGTTGGATGCTTCCTAGCTCCTCTTTCATGTGTTGTTTTCCCAATTAGCATGAAAGTTCTCTGAAGGAAGGACTACTGGAATTTCTTATATTTCTATCCCTAGTCTTTAGTATAATAGTTGACATTTAGTAAGTGCTTAATAAATGCTTTATTATAATATCATCATCTCATTCCCTGGATATCTCAAAGATACCAATGAAGCATAATGGCTATCTTCCCACAGTTTTTCTTTCACTCTCATCTTTTCTTATACAAAAAGACTTCATTTCTCTTTATCATGTATGTCATACATAACAACTCTGCAATGCGTTTCCGGCATTATTCCTTATTTATAATATATTGCACCTGCTCACACCATGCACAGCTCCATTGTTTTCTCGGTAATCAATTTGAATTCTTTGTCAAATTTAGTGTTTCATGACTCAAAGCCAAACAACATTTCTGAGAGAATATAGTATTGATGTTAAAAGATAAGGACAGGATCTAAGAAACTTGAGGAAATTAAAGGAATTCTGAAATCCTCATAAGAAATTCAGATCACTCTTTTGCCCCCTTCAATTCTGTTATCCAGATCATTATATATTGGGAGTGTTTACTCCAAGTTTATAGCCTTATAGACAAGTTCTATGAGTTAGCCAACTATGTAATATTAACAATGTCTAGAAAGTATGAATGTGTACATTTTTTCAAGAAATCTTATCTAATTTTGACATGGGCATAGAATCCACCAAAAAGGACTTATTAAGTGTTAGATGTAAGTAGTGTTACACCTCACTGGAAAAAAGCATTTTACTTCATGGAATAAATTTCACTTTTTTAATAATCATCCAGCTTATGCACAGTGGGATCTTATACTGCATTACCTTTAAATTAATCATGTATTTGTAAAAATTTGATCTACCTTAGAATACTTATAAACATCTGCCTGTTTCTTTCTGAAGTCTTCATCAAGAATGCTTCCACCAATATCCACAAAATAATAAAAAGGACCAGAGGAAACACTATATAGCACATTGTGTGGGTCCTTTTTTGAGGATTTATGGAATGACAAAAACAAAAATCACATGGGATAAGAAGGCAAAGAAAGATTTCCACTTTACCAGTGGAAAAAAGTACTCGTGGTGATGAGCTCACAGATTTATCTAAGTAAAAAATTCAAATGGCATACTGTACGTTTTAGCTATATCATTCTGAAGACCAAAACATTATTAGATAAAAGTCTATATGACACAGGTTACTTCAAGAATATAATCATCAAATCTAAACATTTAAAAAATACAAAGTATTCACTGTTTCCTAAATTCAACTGAACAAATACTTACTGAATACCTACCAGGTGGAATAAAATTGAAAACTGATAGCCAATTAGAAAACAGCCTATGCTGTTTAAGATTTTGCTCCATAATCTGATTGTTAGAAAAGGTCCTATTGGCCCTCAATGAGTGTCTCTTTTTATTAAGAAATGCTCCTGACTCAACTTATTTGTCATTATTAGCCCAACATTTATCATCCTTAGAATTTTGTGCCTCTTAATTTCTACTGAAATAATAGGAAATGATTTTTAAAATCACATAAGACCTGATTCTTATTCTTGGGGAATACCTAAAGATAGCACTAGAGTTATACCAACTCTTCACAAAGTTCACTGTATTCTTTTTTGTTGCCGAAGGCAGATGGTTTTTTCTGACAAAAATAAGTTTGTTTGACAGAACTATTAAATTTAAAGACAAAAGCTTTGCTCTGTCTCTCTCTACATACCCACACTGTGACTGTAACACATGCATCAAAGCACAGGAGAGCCTTTGTCTTGTTCTGATTTAGAGAAAAAGGAAGAAACAGGGAAGTACTTGTAATACAACTTCTATAGCATATTTCCCAAAAATACACAATCAGCATGTTCATGAAAGAAAGGAGAAGCTAAAAAAAAAGGGAGGCTGTTATGTAAGTACTGAAAACATAAGGGCATTCCCTTTTCATTCCTCATCTCTCTCCAAATCCAGTTACTAAATCAACTCTTTGGTTACCAAAGAAATCTTAGTTGAAACTCATCAGAACCACTTATGACAACTAAGTCTAATAAACAGAAAGATAAAGTGGTAGAGTAAATGACATGAGAGTTCCAGCATGATTCCTGCTGTGTGACTCTGGATTACTTAATCTCTGAGCCCTTAACTCCTTCTTTGTAAAACAGCAAGAGTTTAATTAGTAGCCTCTATCATATCTGTTCTGAATCTGTGATCATAATAGATTTTCTTTCCTCTTTAACCTCATGTCCATATCTATAGTCTATATTTGTTTTCATTTAAGTAGCTTAAAAACATTATTTGTGCTTTGTTCTCAAAGACTAGTGACATCACAAGTGCTTGTGAATTAGATTTTTTATTTGTTTTTTTTAATTTATTCATTTATTTTTAATACACATTGATTTATGAATCCTGTTGGGAGAGAAAAATCTGAGCAAAAGAGAAAAACCATGGGTGACATTAAAAAAAAAAAAAAAAAAAAAAAGAGAAAAAGAAGTGAACATAGCATGTGTATTTAGAATCAGTCTCTTTAGTTCTATTTCTGGATGCAGATGGCATTTTCTGTCCAAAGTCAATTGGGATTGCTTTAGATCACTGAACCAGAGAAGAACCATAGTAGATCATTGCCCTTTCTTGCTGTTATTGTGTACAATGTATTTCTGGTTCTGCTTGTTATGTTCAGCATCAATGCACATAATATTTTCCAGGCCTTTGTAAAATCAGCCTGTTCATCATTTTTTTAATAAAAAAAAAATTGTATTCTATTACCTTCCTATACTATAACTTATTCAGCCATCACCCAATTGGTGGGCATCTACTCAATTTTCCAATTCTTCACTACCACAAAAAGAGCTGCTATAAACATTTTTGCACATGTGGGTCCTTTCCCTTCTTTATGGATATAGACCCACTAGTGACACTTCTGGATCAAAGGATATGTACAATTTGATAGTCCTTTGGGCATAGTTTCAGATTACTCTCCAGAGCAATCCCCTCCAATATTTATCATTATGTTTTCTTGTCATTTTACCTAATCCAAGAGGTGTGAGGTACCACCTCAGAGTTGCTTTACTTTGCACTTCTCTAATTAATAGTGATTTAGAGCAACTTTTCATATAACTACAGATGACTTTAATTTCGTTATCTGAAAATTGTCTGTTCACATCTTTTGACCATTTATCAATTGGAAACATGAACTGGATTTGAGTGAAGCAGAGCTGCACAGAACTGTCAGCCTTACTTTGGAGGAGACTCCAAAGTCACTTTAGTCCAGAGGCAAGACAAAAGTCAGGTCAATCAGCAATGGCAAGGACTTAAAAAAAAATACAAATGATTTGTTCCCAGATAATTACTTCTCTGCGGAGCATCATAATGCTAGGCTCTAGTGTGTGCTCAATGGCTACATACTTAGCTTAGTATGGGAAAGATAAGGAATATAATCATGATTTCTTAAAATTGTTATGTCTAACAGAGGTCCATGCACCACTGAAATGTAGTAATGGTCCCCGCTGTAGGCATCCCCCTGCTACAATCCATCCCCCACTCTGCTGCAGAGTCCTTTTTCTAGAGCACTGGTTTAGCCCCGGCTTGCCCCTTTTCCCCCAATTCAATCAGTGTCAGGAGCTCCCGAAGGCCTCCAGGATTGTCTTTTCAGACTCTTTCCCAAGGGCTTAGTGCTCCAGTCTTCCCGGACCTCCTTCCAAGCATTCGCGCCATCTCCCTCCCCCCCTTCCCTGGCCGCCTGCTTCCTTCCCGTTTCAGCTCCCACCTCTGGGAGAAGCCTTTCTAGGTCCTCCTAAATCTCTGACATCTAAGATTATCTCCAGTTCATCCTGCATCTATCCTGTGGATACTTAGGCACTTGCAGGATGTCTCAGACTGTGAGCTCCTTGAGAAGCTACAGTTTTTTGCCTTTTCTATCCCTAACACTTAGCACTTTGCTGGTTCACAGTAGGCATGTAATAAATTCTTGCTGACTTGACTCCTAATCTTTATTTGTTAAAGATAAGAGTCAAAATGGCTGAGAGAAGCCAGAATATGACCTGAGCTTTCCCCGACTTTTCTCAGAGTCAAGGCTAGGTTAAGCTTCTGAACAGATTGTGGAGGGACAGAACTCACATAATTCTCGTAATTTTGCGCTTATAATTTTCCAGCTTAAGAAGAAGTCTGTCTCAATTGGTAACGGGGTTTGCAGCCAGCATGGGGAGGCCTGGCGTGAGGAATGTAACAGGAGGCCCTTAGCCAAAATGCAGCAGCACCGGTTGCTCTGTTCTAGTTCAGATGCAGGTGTGCTAGCAGACCTCCAACACAATTACAGAAGGCAAGCAGTGAGTCCCTGATCCCCAGCATATCACAGGACTTCCAGCACAGGAAGTTAGCAGGCAGTACCGGCCCTCTGTCTGCCTATGGAGGAAGTCAGGCCAATCTCCCCCTTTGCCCTACCTGGGGATAACCTCAATAGTTGAAAATGAGCAAAAAAGCCAAAAGAGTTCTGAGCACAGATAGCTGGAGGAAGAACATACCTCAACCCCTGAGCATACTAAAGGCAAAACATCTCCAGAGGAAGCCTCAAACGATTTTGTAAGTTGGACTCCAACTTTGAAAAGGCTCTCTTGGGAGAATTCAAAAAGGTTTTTAAAAGAGCAGAAGAAAAATGGGGGAAAGAAATGAGAGCTTTCAAGAGAGTTTAGAAAAAGAAATACAGAAATTCTTTGAAAAACAGAATTGGTGAAATGGAAGAAAAGAGCAAATCTCTAAAACAGAAGTAGTGAAATGGGAAAATGAACAAAAAGTAGAATTGGACAAAAAGAAGTAAATGACCCCAGACAAGAAGAATCTTTTTTTTTTTAATCAAAAAATGAAAAAAGAAAAGAAAATGTAAAATACCTCACTGGAAAATGTACCAACCAGGAAAATAGATGCACAAGAGACAATCTAAAAATTATTGGATTATCTGAAAGACCATGAAAAAAAGAGCCTGGGAGGAGGAATAAATTTGTGACCAAAGATGAACTAGAGACCATTACTGATCACAAAATAGAAAATTTTGATTAAATTAAATTAAAATTAAAAAGCCTTTGTACAAACAAAACTAATGCAAATAAGATTAGAAGGGAAGCAACAAACTGGAAAGACATCTTCACAGTTAAAGGTTCTGATAAAGGTCTCATTTCCAAAATATAGAGAGAATTGACTCAAATTATAAGAAATCAAGCCATTCTCCAACTGATAAATGGTCAAAGGATATGAACAGACAATTTTCAGATGATGAAATTGAAACTATTTCCACTCATATGAAAGAGTGTTCCAAATCACTATTGATCAGAGAAATGTAAATTAAGACAACTCTGAGATACCACTACACACCTGTCAGATTGGCTAAGATGACAGGAAAAAATAATGATGAATGTTGGAGGGGATGCAGGAAAACTTGGGACACTGATACATTGTTGGTAGAGTTGTGAACGAATCCAAACATTCTGGAGAGCAATCTGGAATTATGCCCAAAAAGTTATCAAACTGTGCATACCCTTTGATCCAGCAATGTTACTACTGGGCTTATATCCCAAAGAGATACTAAAGAAGAGAAAGGGACCTGTATGTGCCAAAATGTTTGTGGCAGCCCTGTTTGTAGTGGCTAGAAACTGGAAATTTAATGGATGCCCATCAATTGGAGAATGGCTGGGTAAATTGTGGTATATGAATGTTATGGAATATTATTGTTCTGTAAGAAATGACCAGCAGGATGAATACAGAGAGCCTTGGAGAGACTTACATGAACTGATGCTAAATGAAATGAGCAGAACCAGGAGATCACTATATACTTCAACAACGGTACTGTATGAGGATGTATTCTGATAGAAGTGGATTTCTTTGACAAAGAGAAGATCTAACACAGTTTCAACTGATCAATGATGGACAGAAGCAGCTACACCCAAAGAAAGAACACTGGGAAATGAATGTAAACTGCTTGCATTTTTGTTTTTCTTCCCGAAATATTTCTACCTTCTGAATCCAATTCTCCCTGTGCAACAAGAGAGCTATTCGGTTCTGCACACATATATTTTATCTAGGATATACTGTGACACATTTAACATATAAAGGACTGCTTGCCATCTGGAGAAGGAGGTGGAGGGAGGGTGGGGGAAAATCGGAACAGAAATGAGTGCAAGGGATAATGTTGTAAAAAGTTACCCTGGCATGGGTTCTGTCAATAAAAAGTTATTTAAAAAAAAAAAAAAGAAAGAAAGAAAGAAAGAGAGAGAGAGCCTGGACAGCATCTTTCAAGAAATTATCAAGGAAAACTGCCCTGACATCCTAGAAATATAAAGTAAAAAGAGAATCTACTGATCACCTCCTAAGAGACCCCAAAATGAACTCAAGGAATGTAGTAACTAAATTCCAGAATAATCAGATCAAGGAGAAAATACTGCAAAAAGCCAGAAAGAAACAATTCAAATATCAAGAAGCCACAATCAGAGTTATCCATGACAGAGATTTTCAGATTTATCCATGACCTAGCAGGTTCCACATTAGATTGGACTATAACCAAGAATCAACTATTCATCAAAACTGAGCATTATCTTTTGAGGGAAAAGATAGACATTCAATGAAATAAAGAATTTTCAATCACTTCTGATGAAAAGACCAGACAGAGCTGAACAGATAAAGCTATGTTTTTCAAAAGTTAAAATGTTTACATTCCTACCAGGACGACGATCTTGTAACTCTTGAGAACTTAATCAGGGAAGGTAGAAGGGGCATGCACAGAAAGTGGGGTATAAATTAACTTTAATGTGATGATATAAAGTCAAAAAGTAGAAAAAGAATTATGCTGGGAAAAGGAAAAAGAGAAGGTAAAATGGGACAAATTATATCACATGAAGTAACACAAAAGACCTATTATAACAGAGGGGGAAAAAGGGAAGGGGATGGATGAGCACTTTTTGAACCTTAATCTCCTCTGATTTGGCTCAAAGAGGGAATAATATACATACTTATTTTGGTATAGAAATTTGTCTCACCATATAGCTAAGTAGAAGGTGAAAGGAAAAGGAGAGGAAGGCAGACATAGCAGGGGAAAGGGAGAAGGGGGAAGAGTCTAATAAAAGGAAGGGCAGATTGAGGGAGGTAGGGATCAGAAGGAAGAGAAAAGTATAACTTGGGAAAAATAGAATAGCAGAAAATACAGAGTTAACTATCTTAATTGTGAATGTGAATGGAATGAACTAGGAGTAGATTAAAAAGAATAGAAAAAAAGCCAGAATCCTATAATATGCTGTTTACAAGAAAAACATCTGAGGCAAAGAGATGCATAGAGAGTAAAGATAAAAGGCTGGAACAAAACATACTATACTTCAGTTAATGCCAAAAAAAAAAAAAAAAAAAAAAAAAGGGGTAGCAATCCTGATCTTAGACCAAGCAAAATCAAAATTAGATCTAATTAAAAGAGATAAAAAAGGAAACTATATCTTACTAAATGGTACCATAGATAATGAAGTAATATAAATACTAAACATATGCACCAAGTGGTACAGCATCCAAATTTTAAGAGAAGTTAAATGAATTGCAAGAAGAAATAGACCACAAACCCACACTAGTTTAAGATTTCAACTTCTCTCTCAGAATTAGATAAATCTAGCCACAAAATAAACAAGAAAGAAAAAAAGGAGATGTATAGAATTTTAGAAGAGTTAGGTATGGTATAGACCTCTGGAAAAAAGTGAATGGAGACCAAAAGGAATACACTAAAAGAGGATTCTGGGAAAATGGCAGAATGGGTCAAAAAATTTCAAGCTCTCCAGATTTACCTCCCAAACAGATATAAATTTGTTTTATATCTCAGGGCAAACACAGAAGAGTTGGAGCAGAACAAGGGCCCTCCTGGGTTAACCCAAGAAGATCTAAAGAAAGACCCCAGGATCTGGATTAATCTGTGTGATTAATCCTCCTCCAAGCCAGCACCAGAGAAACAGCAAGTAGGAAACCTTGAGGCTAGTTGGGTTCCGCTGCAGCCAGAATCACAGAACTTTTACCTCCCCAACATCGTGATCCGAGTCCAAGAAGACCAAGGAAATCTCTCCAGAGACTGAGTCCTAGGTGAGCAGAGATGGTACCAGCAGCCCCAGCAAGTAAAGAAAGGGAACAGAAACACTGATGGAAGCAGGCACATGCAGGATGGCCGTGGTTTGGGTTTGGGGTTGCAGATCAGAGAGGAAAGCTGAACTGAAGCAAGAGGCACCATCATCTGTCCTACTGCCCTCACCCCTCCTTGAAGATTAGAAGTACTTACACTAAGAGTTCTTATTTTAAAAAATAAAAAATGAAAAGGCAAAGAAGAACCCAATCAGAGAAACATACTATAACCACAAGGAAGATCGGGGTTCACCTTCAGAGGACAGTGAAGTAAAAAAAGCCTCTTCTACCCTAAAGAGTAATGTTAAATTATCAGCCCAAGAAAGAATTTATAGAAGAACTCAAAAAAAAAGGCTTTAAAAACCATAAGAGAGATTAAGAAAAAAATGAATTTAAAAAAATCCAAAAACATCACAAGATAATTTAAAAAAAAAAAAGTTAACCAACTAGAAAAAGAGACAGAGAGTCTTTAAGAAGAAGTGGAAGTTAGAAAAGCTATAAAAGACCAAGAAATAACAAAACAAAATATAAAGAATGAAAAAATAGAGCAGAATGTAAAACGTAAGAAAAAGAATAGATATGGAGAACAGATCGAGAAAATATAAGAATAAGGTTACACTTGAAAGCTATGACCAAAAAAAAAAAAAAAGCCTAGACAAGAAATAATCAAAGAAAATTGTCCTGGAGTAACAAAATTTTAGGGAAAAGTAGAAATATATTAGCACTACAATTAGAATTGTACAGGACTTATCAGCAGCCACAATAAAAGACTACAGATTCTGGAATAATATGAACCAACAATCAAAAGAACTAGACCTGCAGCCAAAAATATCATATCCAGCAAAATTATTTAATATATTAAACAAAAAGAAAAATGGTCATTCAATGAACTTGTAGATTTTCAGGACATTGTTTCAACTAAACCCAAATAATAAAAAACTTAACATATAAGAGCTAATATCAAAGATTAATTTCAAGGAATTCAACTGGACAAATCATTTCTGTGTTGTTCATGGCAAAATGTACATTATATATTTAAAACTGACATCAGTAACAGGGTAGCTCAAAAGAGAAACTGGGTCTGAATTGCATATGACCTACTTCTAACAAGCAATATTGTCTAAGAAAAGGTAAAAATAGTAATGATGCCATATATATGCAGAGGAAGAACCAATACAGAAGCATTAGAAGGGGGAGAAGGGTTTGTCGCTCTGAAAACCTACTGACGTCAAGAATGGGTTAAATAGGGAACAGAGAACAATACATATATCTACCATGAAAGGTATAGCATCCTCCAAAATCTATAAAGAAATAAGGGAGAAGGAAATAGGATAAGGTGGGGTATAGAAGGATGTGTAGATTTATGGCAATGGAACAAGGTATATAGATTAATGGGCAAGAAATAAAGGATAAGGTGGAGTATAGAAGAATGTGTAAAGATAGTGGAATAAGGTATATAGATTAACGGGAATAGGATAAAGAAGAGAGGAAACAGTCAGGTAAAAATAAAGGAGGGATCCATAGGTCAGGGAAGGTTAAATAATAGCAAGGCAAGTTAAGGAGCAGAATTAAAGTTAGAAGGAATAGGACATAAGATATATACAAGTACTATAACAGAGATCAGGAGTAGATTAGGGGAAAAAAAAAAAGTAGGGCCTGCTAATTATTGATCTTAGGCAAAGTTAGATTCAATCAAGACAGTAATTTACATGTCAGCCATATT
Organism: Antechinus flavipes; assembly: GCF_016432865.1. Lineage (NCBI taxonomy): Eukaryota > Metazoa > Chordata > Mammalia > Dasyuromorphia > Dasyuridae > Antechinus > Antechinus flavipes. The sequence continues at coordinate 162,335,733 of NC_067399.1, read as the reverse complement.
AATATTGTTTTAAATGCATGTTTACAAATGGGTAATGTATATATATTTATATGTGTGTCTGAGTATATGTGGGTATACATGCATGTAGGTCTATGTATATGTGTATACAGATATATGTGTGTGTGGGCCTGAGGGTAGGTATATGTGTGTGTGTGTGTATGTATGTGTGTGTGTGTGTGTGTATGTTTATGTGTGTGTATATCTATATCCATCTATCTATCTGTGCTTAACTGTAGTCTACTTGGAGAATGTGGAGGGATGAAAGAGGGGAGAAAGAATAAAATAAAAAGTATGCAACAGAGAACAAAAGAATAACATAAAGGAAGCAAAGATGGACATGCATAAACATAATTTCTTCTATTATTACTTATATACCTTCATGAAATAGAAATTTATTGTTACATATTTTGAATTCTCCCTGATGTTCAGCTGATATCAATCTTGGTATCATACTCAAATATTTATTCTCCCTAAACCACGAAATCCATTGGTGTACTGAAGTTATCTCTAACTGGCTTGTTACAAATTAGAAATATATGCTACAAATCAGGGTTTGATTTACTGGGATTCGTGACTGTCTATACTTTAGACTTAAGAAAATGGTAATAATAAAAATTAAACAAAAAAAATTATGTTTGGGGAAAGGAGGTCTAGAGAGCCCAGTTATTAACCATTTATCAGTGCAACTCTGACTATATCCAAATGCACGGCCAAGTCCCACTGATTCTACCTGCAGCTCTAAGATCTTGCCAGTTCTCACCATGATCCCGCTATTTTGGCTTTGTGCCAATCCTATTTCCTTCTATGCCTCAGTACTAGCAGTGTCCATGCATAAAACATCCTCCCTCATCTTCCCCTCTCAGAATCCCCAAATTCCTTCAAGAATTCTCGCACAAGGCAGCCCTAGTGTTGTTAAAGGGCACAAGTTTTCATGTGACCTCTCAGTCTAAAAAAAAAAATAAATTACAACCCTATTCTATAGATTCAATGCCAGGGATGGTCTCTAATCCCATATATGCTTAAAATTCTTGTGCTAACCTTTAACTATCAACCAAAATTCCAACTAGTGACAGACAGGCCTCAAATAACAATGGGAAAGACAGATTAGATTACTCTCACTTTACCACAGATTAACTTCAGCTTCTCTCATGATACCACTCTGCTAAGGATAATGTTACATCATTCCACTGTCATTTGTTTCTCCAATTACAAACATCAATCATATTGAAAATTCCAATTGATTCAACTAATCAAAGTTACTAAGAGCATCTTTTCTATAAAAATGACTTTTTCTCCAGTTATTATGAAATCAAAAATAATGTCCAATGAAAAAACTCTCTAGTATGCTCAACTTTGGTGAAGAGGAAGAAGTCTGGAATGCTGGCTATTTCAATACACCAATAGCAACGTGTTCTCCTCATCAATGAGGATATTAGCCAACCCCTCCACACTCCCACCAGCACCATGGAAATCACTTTTAGTAATTTTATTTAAAAACATCTCTCTGAAATTTTTTCACCTCCATTTTTCTGGCAATTCTCCTGACAACTATATAACACTTCAGGCCAGTTTCAATGGTCTTGTGATGGAGAGAGCCTTTTGCACCCAAAGAGAGAACTATGGAGACTGAATGTGGACCACAACATAAGTCTTTTTTGTTGTTATTGTTGTTTGCTTGCATTTTATTTTCTCTCATTTTTTTTTCCTTTTTGATCTGATTTTTCTTGTGCAGCATGACAATTGCTAATTGATAATAAAGAAGAATTGCACATGTTTAACATAGATTATTTGCCAGCTAGGGAAAAGGTGGGGAGAAGAAAGGGAAAAAAATAAATTTGGAACACAAGGTTTTACAAGGGTGAATGCTTGAAAACTATGCAAGTGTTTTGAAAATAAAAAAGCTTTATATATAAAGAAGTTAGTAAACATGTATAGCCAGAAAAAATAAAACAATGAACAAAAAACAACTATATCACACTTTGCTAGTGGATAATCTTACAAGCTATTACTTAGAAACACCACAGGGTGATGAGTTCAAAGGCACCTAAGCAGATCAAAGTCATATGCAAAAAGGCCCAAACATTGTTCACCAGGAGCCTTTATGGCCTCAAGAAGTCACCTAACCAATCTCTCTCAGTCTCAGCTATAAAGTGAGAAGGTCAGACTAAATAGGGCATTGTAAACCCTAAATTTAGGATCTGAGGAGTCAAGTAAACACTGGCCCAAGGTTAGCCTCAGAACACGAATTAAACAGGGGTCTTCCTCCTCCAAATCTCGGGCTTAAGATTCTCTCCCCTAACACAGAATTACAATATTCTCTCTTCTATCACAGAACAAACACTCTGGGTGACAAAACAGAGGGTCACATGGGTATGGCAGATAAAGAGCTGGCCTTAAGGCCAGGAAGATCTAGGTGCAAACCACATACTGAGGGTGTGATAATGAAGTTCAAAGGAGGATAAAATGGTCAATTTTCTGATTTCAGAAAGTAAACAGGGTCTCTTTTCCATAAGAATTTCAAAAGGTCACTCTACAAAGTATAGGCAAGGAAGAACATGTTTCTAAAACTATAAAAAGTATCTAAAACTAAAAGCAAGCATCATATAGAAAAGAAAATTTACTAGAGCAGACTCCTAATAATTTTTAATTTAATTTTTTTTAATTTTTAATTTAATTAAAGCAAAATGCCCACTCTTCTCTCACTGTTTTTAATATCACTTTAGAAATGCTAATAATAGCAATGAGAAAGAAATTAAAGGCATAGAGACATAGGCAGACCTATCCCTATTTGCTGAGGAAATGTTGGTTTGTTTAGAAAATCCTTGGGAGTCAGCAAAGATTCTAAGTGAAACAATACCTTCAGCAAAGTTGCAAGCTATAAAATAAATACACAAAAATCAACAATATTTCTATATAATAATATGAAAGAGACAATAATAGATATGAAAATCTCATTCAAAATAACTACAACTGAGATGGAGCCAAGAAGGTGGAGTAAAGACAGGAACTTGCTCAACCTTTCCTCCAAACTGCTCCAAATTCCTTTAAATACTCATTAGAACTTTCTCATCATTATGGCATTATGAGTATATTTAGACAGAGAACATGGGTGCAAGTTGAATATAAAGAGATAATATATTTTTTTTAATGGTAGAAATTGAGGAGTAAGAGGAATGAACTGGAAGAAAGGGAAAGGGAGAAGTGGAATGTTGCAAAAAAAGAGAATTGATTATGTCTGAATACAGATTGAAACATTCTCTATTTCTCTCTCTATCTCTTTATTTTTAACTTAATCTTTCTAAAGGATTTTAATTTTCATTAGAGTAGGAGATCGTTGTTTTTCTTTCCCAACTTGACTTTTATGGAAATGTTTTGCAAAACTTCATACGTGGCTTCTTAATTGTGAGTGGGGAATGTTATTAATTGTGGGAAGGGAATCTAGAACTCAAAAATCTTAAAAAACTAATGTAAAAAAAAATTGTTTTGAACACAACTGGGGAAAAATATTAAGTAAATTAATTAAAACAGCAAAATAACTATAAAATGACTACCTGGGGAATCAATCACCAAAATACATAAATATTTGTACAGATTCAACTACAAAATGTTCTTCAAAGAAATAAAGAACTTGAAAAATAGTTGGGCAGCACTGATATAATAAAAATGACAGAATTATCAGTGTTAATATAATTCTAATGCTAACCAAATTATCAAAGAGATACTTTACAAAAATTGATAAAATATGTTTTTTAAATTCATTTGGAAAAATAAAAGATCTAGGGTGTCAAGGAAAACACAAAAAAAAAGGTAGAAATGAAGCAAGATTTCTACACATCAAACTATATCATAAAGCAGAAGTCATCAAAAACATTTGGTACTAGTTATAAAACAAAGAAATTATATGGTTGGGGGAAAATATAATGAAAAAAAATTGGCAATGTAAAAGCACTTTAATAAATCATTTTCTAAAAAGAGAATAAAAGAATGTGATCTGGGCTCCTCCAATTTTGTTTCTATCATTGCTCTTCCCCTTATAATTTAAATCTTACATCTAGAAGAGCAGAGAATCAAGTTTCTAATTTCAATATCAAAAAATATTACAAATACTCAATTTCCAAAAAGTAACAATCAATGCCCAACATTTGACTGCATAGGAGTCATTATCAGTAAAGAATTGAATAAACACAAATTGCCATCTCTATAAAATCCCATTTGTTCCATTCAAATATATGCAGATAATGGGTTTGTAAATAGATATGTGATGCAGTTTTAAATGAGAGAATCTAGGTTTAATACCTGGCTCTGTCATTTACTACTTTGTATGATCTTGGGCAAGTAAAACTGCCTCCTTGACCAGCATTTCCTATCATTAAGCTAATAGAAACTAAAATAGGTGGTGTCAAAAGTTTCTTACAATTCTAAATTCATAGTCATATGATTGGGGAAAATTTATTTTACATTTCTCTTCTTTATACTCATAACTCTTTGAGGTTCTGGCCTTCATTACCTGTGACCTAAACTTGTCTCACAAAGTTTCCTTGACTCTAGTTTCTTCAGTTTCTAACTCAATACGCTGACACACCCTGACAAAATTATTCTTATAACACACATTTTACATTCTTCAGTGGCTCACCATTTCCAACAGAATAAATACAAACTGTTTAGTGTGACATTCCTGGTTCCCAGCTTTCTTTCCAAACTTATTTCATTCCACTACCTTCCAAGTATTATATATTTCAACCAAATTCAACTAAAAGTTGTTTTGTAATATGGTTTTATCCTTTCCTACATTCCCATTATTTCCATATCAATATGGAGGATTTAAACAATCCTCTTCAAGTTGCTTTTCCTTTGAGCCTTTTCTATGCCTCCAACTGCAAATGATCTCCAAATTTATCTTTCTCTGGACTTTGGTTATACACTTATCATATTTTACCATCTTGCATACTTCCCATTGAATCCCTGAGTCAGGGACTATTATTTTTCATATTTGTATCCCCTGAGTTTTGTGAATCTTCAGCACTTGACATTTATTGGAAATCTAAATTATTAACAACTCCCATTTTTACAGTGTTTTTAAAGAATTTTCTTCACAACATCCCTCTTGAGGTAGACAGGAACTAGTTAGATATCTCTAACTCCATATGGTATATGGACATTATTTTGTCTGTGCTATGTTACAGTTCACCCTCATGTAATTTTTAATTGTTGTCCCTTGTGGAACTGCTGTATTATATTCCCAATTGAATAGATGAAAAAAGCAAGTCTTAAAAAAAAAGTCACATAACTCACTCATAGTAATCAAACACATCACTGTTGAAAGAGGAATTCAAATCCAGGTCTTCTGACTCAACTCTACTTATTATATAGCAGGAGATGGTTTGGGGTTTTTTTTTTTTTTTTCAGTCACATTTGTTTTGTCTTTCGTTCTAAAAGTGGACAATGACATCAGAGAGATGATGCCATGACATCAAGTGAATTGGATTTGATGACTACAAGTGACTCATTTTTCTCTCTCTCTCAAATACACACACAAATACTATTAATGATATCTTGCCCTTCATGATGCTCTCTTCACCTGGATGCAAAATTAGGTGTGAATTATATAGAAGTATCAAGTGGTAATGAAACAATTTGGAAAAGCCACCATAAAATAGATGTTTTTTTAAAAAGCCAAGTCACTTCATTCAGTCCATAGGGCTTACTTACCAAGCTAATACAAGCCTCAAATGTTCTAAATAATGATACTAATTTGCCTTACATAGACTAGATTTCATATTGCAAATGGTACAGGTTTAATGCCAAGAAGGGTACATAATTAAACAATCTTTCTTAAAACTGCTAACTCTTCCAAATATAAAGGAACATTACAAACTATCTCCTAAATGTACTAAAAGGTACTATCCCTTTCTCATTGCCATCATGACTTTAGACCATCTAAACTATATAGGATTGTCCAGTATCTTATTCCCAAACCTCCAGGTCTGTAACAACATCTACAATTCTGAATCTAAGACTACTGGTGGCAGTCTCCCGCTCCCTACCATGTGCCCCTCTTCTCCCCCACTTCTTTTCTCTCACCTTCCTTCCTTACCATATAGTCTCCTATCTTCTTTATTCTACTTCCCTTTCTTTCTCCCTTTCCTGTCTAGGTCTACTAGTGAAAGTGATTTTTTTTTTTTTTTTTTTTTTACTATCCATATTATAGTGTCTCCAGAATCCTAGCTAAGATAAATAGTCTTTTTGGCCTCCAAGACTGGAACCGATGTGATGACAAGAACAAGCTAACTTAAAATATGAATATGAGTATGTTCTTTCAAACTTCTTCAAAGAGTTATTGCCATTTTTTGTTCACACTCTCTTACATTCTGCACCACCACCAGTCTAAACCCCTTACAATATGAACAACATCCTCATCATTGTGAAACTGTATCCAAGTTTACCCATGACCTCAATCACTAATCTGAGTCTTCTATGTTTCTGCAGTTTACAACACTGTTGACCATTCCTTTCTTCATTAACAGAGCACAGAACTTTGAACTTGAAGAGACCTTCCATAGCATCAATTCCATTAAATTCAATAAATATTAAACTTTGATTTGTTTCACTGCAATAAGCACCAGCAGTTCAAAGATGAAACAAGACAATTCGTGCCCCAAAGGAATGTATAATGTCTATCACCTAGTTTTGTTCATTTTGAGGGGAGAAGGGAGCATATAACATATAATTAGGGAAAGGAGTGGGATATCTATAACAAAAGTTAGAATATGATAAGTGCATAGACTAGGTCTGAACAGAATGGTGTAAGAGATTCAAAGGAGGAAGTTACTTATGGCTGGGGGAATCCAGCAAGACATTGTAGGAAGAAGTATCCAAGCTTTAAAAGAAGAAAAGAGTTTTAAATCGAACAAATATGGAGGTTGTAGATACAAGGGACATTGTGGATAATGATAGAGAGAATCAACAAACACCAGGAGAAATAAAAGGAAGGGCAAATTAGTCTTTGGCAGAACTACTAGAAAGATTGAAGAGAGATTATACACAGCTTTGAAAGAAGCCAAATAAGACTCATGCTACTGTCCTCATTCACTTGTTATCCAACTGCTGCTTCTCTCTCTTCTGCTAAAATTCTTTTTTTTTCCTTCTATTCCTGGTTCTCTCTTCTCTTTTCTCTCTTTATAAATCTCTCAAGAGATCATATTCTCTCAGTTTCAACTGTCTCCTCATTTAAATCAGAATTGCCAATCAATCTCTTTTTGCACTCACAAGCACATTTATATCTTCATAGTCTACCAATTCCTCGTTTAAACCGCTTAAATTCAAGTTGGAAGGATTTTTGGAGGCCATCTAGTACAATCCTTCATTTTAAAAATGAGGGAACTCAGGTCAGAGAGGCAAAAAAATAACTTGGGTAAGATCAAGCAACATATAACTGCCAACCAGGATTCAAACACAGGCCCCTTTGTTTCAAATATATTCTCTTTCCCCTATACCATATTCTATTTATGTAAAGACCTAATTTTCCCTCAAGGCCTGGTCACCTCCACTAAAGCCCAATCTCCTAAACACCCTCCCCTCAAATCTTATAACATCTCATCAGTATCATGCATTTGACACCTACCTTAAACATTCTTTTGTTAATTCTTACATATATATTCAGTTTTCCCAAGTTAGACTTGGAGTTCAGGAAGACTTATTTAAATCCTGCCTCATACATTAATGGAGTGACTAACCCTGTTCAAATCATTTAACAAGTATCAGCCTCAGTTTCCTCATCCAAAAAATAAATATAATAATAGCACCTATTTCAAAACATCTATTCTAAGGATCAAAAGGGATAATATATATAATATATGCAATATACTTTGTAAATCTTAAGGCACTAAATAAATGTTAGCCATTTGAGAGAGAGAGACAGAGAAAGAGAAAGAGAAAGAGAAAGAAAGAGACAGAGACAGAGACAGAGTGCTAGCTTTACAATTCTCCATATCCAATTTAAAGATGCATAATGGAGAAAATGAATAAAAAAATTATTTTTGTTGCTATTCATAATGTTTTAAAATAAGTTTCCTAAAACACATTAGCTGAAATGTGGTCAAGAGTTAAAGCCAGAATTCAAATGCAAAACCAATTTTTATCACATACCATCTAAATGTACTAGCACTCAGAGGCCTTAGTAGACACAAACAAGGAACTTGGTTATGTTGAGGTAGGAAGAATGAATGTGATAGATAAAAGAAGACCTAAAGCCATTTATCCTGTGTCAGGATGAACAGGGAAGCAACAAGGGGAGCCTAAAGAACAAATTCCCTCTTCCTTTTACTTAATCTATAGGAGCAACATAAACTTTTCAAGGTAAAGGGATCTTTGAGGTCTTGTGGTCTTTCTGTCCCATCTTATATTGAAAAAAATGGGAAAAAAAATTAGCTCCCTTTTTTCATCTTCCCCACCATGTCCTAAGAAGTTTATTAATGTGAAAATCTCATCCTTTCCAAGATCTGATCAGCCTTTGAACAGCCACCCCTCTGACTGAAGGGTGAAGGTATAAACTCCAAAACCTCCCTTTAGGAAGGGAGCTTACAGCAGCTAGATGGCACAGTGGATAGAGCACCAGCCCTGAAGTCAGGAGGACCTAAGTTCAAATCTGACCTCAGATACACTTCCTAGCTGTAGGATCCTAGGCAAGTAACTTCACCCCAACTGCCTCAGGAAGAAAAAAAAAGGGGAGTGAGGGTGGGGAACCTCAGCTCAGAACATCTCAAACAACTACACTGCTTCTGGGACTTCACCATGCTCCTGGAGGGATACCTCCCACCCAGTCACTTCTATTTTCAGCTTCCTTTTGTGTGAAGGTTCCCCATTCAGACTGTAAATTCTTTGAGGGCAAAGTCTGCATTTCATTTCGTGTATTTGTACCCCAAGTAGTATAGAGTAGACACTGACCCCAGATCTGATGTCACATAAATCAAATCTTTTCACTCTTCTAATAGCCCTTCAGATATCTGAAGATGGGAATCATGTCCCCCAGTATCTTATTCCCAAACCTCCAGGTCTGTAACAACATCTACAATTCTGAATGGTACCTAAGATTACTGGTGGCAGTCTCCAGCTCCCCAACTAATAGCCCTTCAGATATCTGAAGATGGGAATCATGTCACCTGTATTCACTGACTCAAAATACTGAGAGTTGGAAGGCACCTTAGTGGTCATTCAGTCTACCCCATATCTGAAAAGAATCCCCACTACAACATGTGACAAGTGGTTTTCCAGACTCTGCTTGGAGATCTCCATAGGGAACAAACTCAGCATCTCTCACATTCCATTCTATTTGGAGACACCTTTAATTGTTAAGTATTTCATAACATCAAGCACATAAATTTGACTCAGTAATAACTAACCTATTACTTCTGGTTCTGTCTTTTTGCTGCCAAACAATGGGATAATATCCTGGTTGCTCTCTTCTGGAAGTTCTTCAGTTTAGCAATGACCTTCAAAAATTACAAACTCCAGAACTGGGCACACTATTATGGCCAAAGTCTGCCAAAGGCAGAGGGCAGAAGGATTTTTCACCTCCTTTGTTCTTAAATTTATACCTCTCTCAAGGAATGCCAAGATCACATGAGCTGATTTGGTAAATACACCATACCATAAGCTCATACTAAACTTGCAGTCCCCTAATATATATGTGTGCGTATGTGTGTATGTGTGTATTTATATATGTATATGTATGTGTATATATACATATATATATACACATACATATACATATATAAAATATATACACCTTTTTCTTAGAGAATATCCCTTCTCCATATTGAATTTGTGAGTTGATTATTTGAACCGAATATGCATATATAAAATATATACACCTTTTTCTTACAAAATATCTCTTCTCCATATTGAATTTGTGAGTTGATTATTTGAACCGAAATGTAAGACTTTGCAATTTTCCCACTGAATTCATTTCTTCTTATTAGATTTAGCCCAGTGTTGTAACCTCTTCCCCAGGATTCGTATCCTCAGAACTATTCTTGAATTAACAGTCCCCTCAAAATCCTAGTCATGTTCTCTTGATGTAATATAGCTTCTAGAGGAGATAGCAATGATTTTGATGTCTACTGACCTTAGGGGGCTTCTATTCTAACAACAAATCAGTGATTCTAAACCCTCTTGCTTTGGAGTCTGGCCCAGGGAACTCCCACACCCAATGTAATAAAAATAATCTGTCTGGTTCTGAAGTTTTCTGGTCTCAGGAAAGTACCATGGATGAAACTCCTGAGACAATAGTGAATGGACCACTCAGTTCATTGCTGACTGTCAGAAGATAATCTGTTGGTCAGTAAAAATCAAATTCCAGAGACCACTCCTTGGTCCTACATCTGGGCCACAAAATTAGCATATATTTAACATGAAGAACTAGATAAATGGGTCTCTTTGCTTCTGTTTCTTTGCTAAATTCTCTTGGCTTGGAGATGGGTTCAAGCCTGCAAATTCTTTTGAGACACCTCTGTGATCCCAATCTTCTGAGGTTCCCTTTCTAACCTCAACACTCTGAACTTGTTCATTTGCCAATTTACCTCCAACATGTTGACTTATATTTTATGCTAATATGACTCAAGAAAAATAGAATGGAATCATTAATTAATTTTTCATGTTATCATTTTCAGAACACCTTATCTGCGATCTTTCTAAACCTTGATTCTGTGATCCAATGTCTTAGCTACCCAATTCCTCTGTGTGTCACCTTCAAATCTTAGAACCTGCCTCCTATAGCTTCATCCAAGTTACTCATAGCAATGTATAAGACAAGCTCCTTGACATCAGTTAGGGAATACATAATGTTTTCTTAAAAGTTTCTATCTGGATTGGTATCAATCCATTAATCAACACTTTTTGAATGCTACTAAATAGCTATAAATCCAACCTAGATTTCCTCATCTTGCCCATAGGCTTGGACTAGATGACCTCAAGATCCTGTACCATGAAAGATTTTGCCAAACATCTTGACAAAACAAAGGAATCTTATTATCCATAATAGTTTTTGGTCTAGTAACTGTAAAGAAAAAAAAAAAAAAAAAAGGAAACCATAAGCTTGAGCCAATGACAATTCCTACCGATTATTCCCTGAGTACACAAATCATTCATTTAATGACATAGTATTATAAGGCACCCAAAGAGCAACATCAAAATCATTGTCTATACTTTTTAGGAATCTTTTTTCACCTTTTACCCAATTCAAGTTTCAGAATTACAGAATAGTAGAGCTGACCAGAAGAACTACAGATATAACTAAGGACAATTTTAACTAAACCCAAAACTGAAGAGACTTTCCCAAAGTCACAGTGCTATTTAGCAGTTAAACTAAAATCAGAAACAAGGACTTCTGACTTCTTATCAATGCTTTCTCAAAGCCAATCTCTTAAAGTCCTTAAGCTCAGGATGTGCTTAATTTTCCCTAAGAGTTAGAAAACTTATATAAAAATAATTCCATACATTTTAATTACCTACATTACTTTGAAATCTCTTATCCTCATATAATATTTTGCATATCAATATCATGGTATAAATAATATAAATCTAAACATTTAAGTGAAAGTTTAAGGTTTTTTACGTCACTTGCGGCTTTAAAACTCAAAAAGCTTTGAAATTGACTTTATAAGTAGTATTAAAAACTAGCATTTATATAGTGCTTTAAGGTTTGCAAAAAACTTTAATAAATATAATCTCATTTGATCTTCATGAGGAACCTGAAAAGTTAAGTATTCTACTTCTATCCTCATTTTATAGATGAGGATATTAAGCAGACAGAAATTAAGTGACTTTTTCTGGGGTAATAATGTGTGCCTGATGCAGAATTTGAACTCAGGTCTTTCTGATGTCCTATTTTCCTGATATCTGATTCGGTATCTACCCTGCTACCTAGCTATAAAATGATACTTTCTTTAAAAATCATTGATTTCAAAATACTGACAATTATTATGACTTTCCCAGTTTTGTCAATTAACATCCAAAATAAAAATATTCAAAGAGGTCAAATCAGTTCTCTACCTACTCTACAAGTAACTGAAAATCTTCCTGTTAGCATCTTGTAACTAGCTAGCGTAGTACATAGCAGTGTCTAGTCAGGAAGAGGTTAAGTTCAAATCCCACATCAGAAGCTAACCAGTTTGTGACACTAAATTACTTAATCCTGTTTGCCTCAGTTTACTCAATTGTAAAGTGAGTTGGAGAAGAAAATGAGAAACCATTCCACTTATTTTTGTTAAGAAAACCCCAAATGGGGCCAAGAAGAGTCAGACATGCCTGAACTCATAACTACTGGACCTTGACTTATATATGGCAATAGAATTTGGAGAAGAGAAGACAAAAGTAGGTCATTTAATCTATTTGTGGATCAACAGAAATAGATGGCTTTTCTACTTTGCTTATGATCAACTCAGACAAAATTTTCAGAAGTTGTTAACTTTTCAAAGCTACTTCCTAACGATCAAATTTTGAAAGTTAACTGGAAAAGGACTAATTTTTCTCTCAGTAGATGAAAAAAGTCAAAACACGGAAAGGAGTTAAGATTAAAATGTCTCCATACAACGCTTTAACAAGTTTGAAACTTCTCACTATGTTTTAAACACATGGGCACTTAGTATAGATGTATCTCTTTTCAGCAGTTTTTCTCGTGTCCTTTCAATTCTCTGGCTCATTTATTTACCTTTCATTTTAAAGGATAGAAACAGTTCTTCAGTCACACTTTTAACTTTCTCTCAAAGCCTCTTTGCTACTAATTAGAAACTTTACATTCCAAGTAATCAAAAAATGTCTGTAATTAAGACAGATATGGGCTGAGTCGGCTCTACATTAGTGAAAGAATGCAGGACATGGTGTCCAAAGAAGCTGGTTCAAATCCTATTTGCTCTATTTGTGACCTTGAACAAATCACTTAAATCTATAAATCCCTTCGTCATATGTAAAATGAAAATATAATAGATAAAACTTCAAGAATCTTATCGGCTCAAAATCTAGGTAAAATGACTATCTTTTCTGTGAATGCTTTTAGAAACAGGTATGTTTGCTGGTGTACTTTACCATCATTCCTTCATACACTCTTAAGAGTTATCTTTTGTATATATCCTGGAGAAGAAATAGTTGTTTCTTTTAGAACTTAAAAAAAAAATTATTCAAATAAATTCAAATACAGAGGGGTCTCACAGTATTTTCACTGTACGAATAATCCCATTTGTTTCAACAAACTTTTAGGAAGTCTCTGCAGTGTGCTAGGCACAATTAAAAAAAAAAAAAAAAAGTCCCAGCCTCAGATACTTATCATGCTAATGTAGTAGGAGCGGGAGGGAGGGATATAACACAAAGACTAGGAAGTAAATACAAATACAAAAAAAAAAAAAAAAAAAAAAGCATATACAAAATTAAGGTGAAGAAAGACCCAGATAAAACTAGGGGGCGGGGAGAAGGGGTGGAGACCACGAAAATCCTCGTGGATGAGGTGGACCTGAGCGGTGATTTCAAGCAGGTCTGCCTGGGGACTGCTTCTGCGAAAAGTAAGAACTTTTCCTCTAGGGATATTTACACTGACAGTTTGAAAGCGACCCAAAATTCCCCAGTCCGAGAGTTTCTCGGCGGCTAAATCTCTGCTTCCAATAAGAGAATGGGAAACTTCAGCCTCGAAGCCTCAGGAGAAGAGAGGAACAAGGAAAAACCACCTGAACCTCCAGATTCGGAGGACAGACTAACAGACAGAGCGGCGGCCCGGGTGAAGAGCGCAGCAGGGGTGGCAGGGGTTCCCCTCTGCCTCGGGCTTTCCCACTGGGGAGGGAGAAGGGGGCGGGACGAGGGCGGAGGACAAGACTGGAAGGGGGGGCGGGTGCGAGGGGACAGATGAGGGACAGGCTCACTCACCTTCTGTTCATGGGCCTGACTCTCACGGCCACTTTGACTGATGCCATGGCTCATCCCTGCCTGGCCAGCACTAGCTCGGCCCCTGACCTCTGGGCTCACTGCTGCCTCCTTCGCTACCCCCTAGAAGCCCAATCGTCACTGTCACAGCCTCCCCCACCCCCCCACCCAGCCTCGGCAGCAGCTGGACTGGCTACTCCCGGGAAACTACTTTCTCCACTAGCAGCTGCCCCCGCCCACTTCCCTCTCCTCCTCCTCCTCCTCCGGGTTTTCCTCGACTCCCAGAGTTCCCCCTCCCCACCCTCTCTTTGGTCTCCCCCGGAGGGCGGGGCCGGCCTGGGCACTATCAAAGCTTCCTCCTCCTCCTCTTTGCAGCCTCCAGCTACCCTGGATACTGAGCATGCCCAGTATGCGGCTCCAGCGAGGAGCAGGCAAGGCAAGGCAGCCGGGCCCCAGGGGGCGGATTCCACTTCTCCGGGTTTCCATGACAGCCGAGAGCCGGCGGCGGCGGCGGCGGCTGGAGTAAGGAAAGCTCCTTGCTCGGAGGAGGTGTGTGCGGGGCGTGGCCGAGCAGCGCTCGTACAGAAGGAGCCACAAAGCTGGCCCGCCGCTCTGCGCTAATTTTTTATGGATGATTGCCTGAAAAGTCCCTCTACCAATGTAATAATTCTGCAACTTCAATCAATAAACGTTGGGCAGCTACCTTGTATCAGGCACCGAGTACAAAGTGCTGGCTCACACTGTTGAGAAGTGACTTCTTGGTCACAACTAGTATGATGCACTATCTTCCTGACTTAGGCTTTCCGTTGTTTTATAATAGGGTATAAGGCTACGAGAGACCTTATTCATTAGTTATATCAGCTCTTTGCTTTTACAGATGAAGAAATTGAGGCACAGAGAGTGCCGACCATAGTTACACGTTAAATGGCAGTCAGTATTCCAGTTTAGGACCTCAGACTCAATCCAGAGTTTCCCACTGCCCAATGACATTTCCTTTCTGTCTGAACTACATCTGTTCCAGTGCCAAATATATACTTATCCAAAAGATTGTGTTATAGAGAACTCACAAAGGATCCAGAATACAAGGACATTCTCAAGATCTCTTCCAAGAACTTTAGAATTGATTTTATAACATGTATCACCCAGCTTGGCGTGCCCTCATCAGAGAAGTTGCAGAATTGAAACTCAGAAGAAATTAGAAATGGACAAAGTTAGAGATGCCACCCCAAATGTCCATTGCGATTGTTTGTGTCTAACCTATGGCAGAGCATTCTGGGTTGTGTTGGTTTGTCAGCCACAGTTGGATACACTGTAACTTGCCTCCAGCACAGTGATTTTGGTCCTCTGAGAACAAAGGACAACTGACTCATCAAACAAATCTGTAATTTCATAATGAAATTACTTACTTAACAAGCTTACTTAACAAGCAAGTCAGCAACTACTCTGTAACAGTTTTCTGGGGACACTTAAAAGTTAAGGAACTTGCCCAAGATCACTCAGCGAGGATGGGTCAGAGCTGGGACTTGAACCAACACCTTCTTCAATATAAAATCAGCTCTTTCCAGTAGATAAAATTGCCTGTTATCTGAATTTTTGCTTAAACTACGAATAGCTGATGCCTTACAGAGCAGAGGCAGGTTTTAAAGATCAAGAAACAATTTAATTAATCTCTTTCAGAGCAAGGAATATAGTTTGCAAACTGGAAATTCTCCTGGGCAGGAGACCTTCAGTTGCAGGAAAGGTAGAGATTTTATACACAAATCATAAATGGGAAGGAAGGGAGAAGGTGAATTATACTACAATCATTTTCAGAGCCTGTGTGGTTTCCCATGACAAGTCTACAAATCCAGAACAATAGTGTACTTCAGTCCTATGGGAACAATTTGTAAGTAATTGTTTCAAATCATGAGGACTGTTAGTTGGAGGAGTGACAGGATCAGAGTTCTGTGATGGAAACAAGTTCTACAATCTTTGATTCACTTCGCTTAACATTTGCAGGAGAGCTTTGTCAAGAATTGATTGATCACTTCAAACTGCACTGGAAAACTGACTCTCAAGCCAGAAAAGGCAGCTCTGAGAAATCTAAATTATTATATTCATTACACATAACATCTTAATAATTATGAAAATCATAATATTTTTGTCTCATATATGGCCAATTCCATATTTACCTATCACTTGAAGGTTTACAAAAATAGACTTACAAATGTTACCTCATTTTATTCTCATAGCAACCTTAGGAAATAGGTGCTTTTTTTTTTTTTATCTCTATTTTACAGACAAGGAAATTGTGGCAAATCAGTTTGATGATTTACCAAAGGCTCACACAGCTGGTAAGTCTCTAAAACAGGATTTGAATTCAGACCTTCTTGATTCTAAGTCCAACACTCTGTCCACTGCACCACTGTTTCCTATAGATATGCACATATCAAGTTGCAAGGGAATTACCAAAGGGTAATCTGGAAAGGGTAATCCTTGTTAACAGAAGGAAATTCTTTCTAAGAAATGATGGGTTCCTTTTTCAACCACCTAGGAAAAGATAGAGGACTATGGACAGATATCTTAAAATATTGGAAAAGTAAGAATCAGGTGGAGGGACTGCTGAAGTCTTAGTTGAAATGTATTTTCTGAGAAGCACAGTGACCAGTAGTCACTCCCTGATGCTGTTTCAGAATCAACAGGGCCTTCATGTGGAATCCCAAATTTTAGAGAAGGAAGGTACCCATATTGATTTTTACTGTATAGTCATTTTCAGTTGTATTTGACTCAACATGACCCCAATTGAGGTCTTTCTACTTCACAGAGCAAAAACCATTGAGATATCACATAGTCCTTCAGGCTTAGATGCCTTTCAGTAAGGGTGAGGGGATGGTATTCACAGACAATTAACTTTTATGTCGTCTCTCACTTCTGTTTACTAGCCAAGTGGAGGAAATTATTTTATCTAGGTACTATAGAAAAAATCAGCCAATTTTTAAGGAGACAAAGAATAAGTAAAAAGAGAGTTTTCACCTGAATTTCTCTTATAAATTACTCCCCACTTCTTTCCTTTGTCAGTAGACTCACCTGATCCATACACAGAATTCTAGAACCCAGTTCTAAAACTTCATTTATAAATGAAGAAACAGAAGCCCAGAGAGATGTGATTTGACCAAGATATTAACAGCAGATACTCATGTAGGGCTTTTCAATTTGAAAAGTTCTTTACATATATTATCTCATGTAGGCCTCATAGCCACCCTGTAAATTAGATGCTAGGGGTATTTTAGACAAATGTGAAACTGAAAAAGGTAGAGAAAAGTTGGAAAACTTGAAGATTGTATTTGAACAAAGGTCTTGCTGACTCCAACTCACTCCATATTCTATACCCAACTCCCAAACTTTGTAAATAGTAGTTAAGAATCAAATCTAGATTCTTTAATTAATCCAGAGCTCTTTCCAATGCCCTCTCTATGCAAAATTAAAATTTTAAAAACCCTCTCTTTTCTCATTTCCATAGTTTATCTTACAAGAACGATTCTGTATCATTAAGATTTCCTTCTTTATTGATCTGGTCCTAACTGGTTTCCTCACATCCAACCACATTTTCTTGACCCTCAGAGAGCAATCCTTTGTGAGTCTAAAACAGACCTGAATTCCACCCCTGAATCAGCTTCTTTTTTGTGTGTTGTCTCCTTGTTATGCCGCAGTTCTCTATTTCCATAATTATCCTGACCCAGTCCAAACTTAGTTTCCCTGCTTCTCAAAGTTAAGTCCTGCAAAATCTTCCCTCCCTCTTTATCAGAGGGATATTCTCTTTATCAGAATATTTGATAAGGATAAAAGAGCTTATGTTTTAGAATATCAGAATGCCTCTCCCCATCCCAAGCTACTGGAATGTCAGATACCTTCTTATCTAGATGCTTCTCCCCATCTCCAGGGTTCTTCCCCCCTATGCCTCCCCTCACCCTGTCAGACCCCGATTGTCAGAGTGCGGTTTGCGCTCTCAGCACCCTGACTCCGTCCCTGCCTCAATCTACCTTCTGTATCTGAGCCACGTGTATATAGATCATTGAGAACTCACATTGTTGGCTGGCTGGATTTTTGGAGACAACAGACTCATTCAGCCCTGGGACCAAACTATGGAGCCATTTGGTCCCAGTAAATCTCTCCCATTTAATAAATTATTAAATACTCTCTAATCTCTATCCTGACTCAGTTCTCCGGCATTACATCCTTGCATTATATTGAAAGCTCCTGGAGAGCAGAGACTATCTTTTAATTATGTGTATGTCCAGTACTTAGCACAGCACCTTTCACATAGCAGGTGCTTAATAAATAACTGAATTGTGAATTGAAAGGATTTCTTTTTTTGATACCTTATGAATTAAATTCTCTGATATTATCTCCCCCCAAAGCCAATATTTCTTATGCCAAAATAAACCTTTTAAATATATAACATAGCCTATTCCATTTTATATCCGATAGGCAGTATGAGAATTCTGTTCTGTGCCTTTTTCCACTGGATCTGAGTTGTGTACCCTAAAATAGCAGAGGTTTGGGAAAAGAGAATAATGTTCTATCCTTTAGTATAAGTACAAAGGGTAGGGTCAGTACCTATATACCCATTCTTCTTTCTAAGATGCATTAATAAATCACCGGGATCTAAGAGATCCCCGACCTGCCTTATCTGTTAGTCAGTCAACCTGCCCTTAGAAAGCTAGCACAAAATTCGTCCTTTCCTACAAAGTATAATATCACCTCCCCTGAGAAGCTTAGTCTGCCCTCTCTAAACGAAAGGAACCTTTTCCTACTGCAGTTTCTCGTACACTTTGCACCAATCACAATTATCTGGCCGCGTGCGGGTTACTCTTCCTCCATTTTACTGTAAATAGCCAGGACTATCATCTTTGTGCCCCGAGGAGCACGCCCAGGACTTTTCGCCTACTGGGCACCTAAAAATTGAATTCGTGAGAGAAGATCTGTGATGATCATGTTTGCACCTGCCCTCCTCCCCTGAAGAGTACCTTTCCCCTTAAAGGATCCCGACTTCTACAACTAACACTTGTAAATGAGCCATATAGTCCGCAGACCCACCGCCACTTGTCCGCACTTTTCCCAAATTCTCCCGCAATCCCCACTTTTGATCTCAAGAGAAAGCCCAAGAAGAGCTTCTCTGGGCTACTTGGAAAACATGGAAAAAGTTTAGCAGGAGCTGGGTAGCCAGGCAACTCCAGCTGGGCATGCTCAGTAGTCTGGAGGTAGGTTTCAGTGGTAGAGAAGGAAACCGCCTTTAATGCAACCACCTTCTCCAGCGTCTGTGGAGTCTCTTATGGGAGCTGCAGGGGGACAAATCACACGCTGTCCAAAGGGTAAGTGCTGAGCTTCCTTAGGGCAGCGACTCAGCCCCGCCCCACGGAGTAAACGTCTCCACCTGTGCAGTGCCTTTCCACCTGTTCTAGTCTGAGGCGGCCAAACAGCTGCTAGTCCTTCATTGCTGGGTGGAGGCGGTTGTTGCGCTCACTCCCTGGGGGAATGGCACCGTGCAAACTTGCAAAATTTGTTCTGCGCTGCTCGTGGGCCGGAAAATATTCGTGAAAAAGCACTTTTAAGTTCTACACAGGCGCATGCACAGAAGGCTGTTGAAATCTGGACTATTATAAGCCCAGCGTAATATTTTCTTCAGCCTCTACTCACTCTGCTCTCCATACCTGGAGCACGTCTTTCTGCCTCTTAACAGGACTTCCTCCACAAAGCCTTGCCTAGTCCCCTAGGGCTATGATGATGTCTTGGCCCCAACTTCACATCTCTCTATGCTTGCGTGATACTGTGTTTTGCAGTTTGTATGTGTGCCTCCTCCCACTGCAACTAGAAGTTAAGCTTTGGAGTTGAAAAAGACCATCAAGATCATCTCCTCCACGGATTTTTTGGTGGAGTTGAAAAAGACCATCAAGATCATCTCCTCCACGGATTTTTTGGTGACAGTGAATACCTCTGACAATCTGGTAAAGCCTGAGGACATGATCTCAAAATGGGTTTTAGATGCATAAAATTACACACACACAGAGACACACACCTCTATATATATATATATGACTATGATGGAAGTCCCTGTTGTAGAGATTGAAAAATATTTTTTTAAAAAATTCAGGACCTCAGGCTAAGAATTCCTAATTTAGTGTAACTCCTTCATTTTTACAAAGGAGTGTACTGATGAAATTATTTGCCCTAGGCCCACGGTAAGTGGCAGAGCCAGAATTCCAACCTATCTTTTGAGTTCAAAAGCAGAACTTTTTCCATATCTAAAGCTTCTCATATCTCATATCTTACTTATCATATCTAAATCTCTCCTTGTGGCTAATGTAATCCCTGTGCCAGATATGGACCCTTATATGCTCTCTGGACTCACCTATCCCAGCCTTTCTTCACATTAGCATGTCTGAGTTCCCAAAGATATCTATGCAATTACACTCTCAGACTTCAGGAGTCCCAGAGATAATCTGTGACTATCTTAAAGCAAAGGAGGACAATCTCTTCCTTCACCTAGTCAAAAATAAACAAACAAACAAACAACAACAAAAAATAAATCTGGGAGGGGAAGACCCTCAGGATTTCTGGTCAAAGTAGAAATGATTGGTATTTACATTCAATCTGAGTCAAGTGATGTCATGGTCCTCTTCAAAAATGAAGTACAAACTATAACCTTTATGAGAAATATGCTCTTCCTACTTAACTACTAAAATTCTTGAGTCCCAAATGGTGTGTTTCTATCTATCAAACTGAGCAACTTATAATAATAATACATTAAACCTTAAACATAATCATTTACTTATCAATAAGATGAAAACAATAATGTTACAAGTTCTCCTATATGGGACATGCAGGAAGAATAAATATATCACATCACGCACACAAACCTGGGTTAAACTATTAAAGAGTGGGAACACTCAGAAACCTGGTGGGAAAGTAAATGAATATGGAAAACATATGAATAGGAAGGAAGGAAGGAAGGAAGGAAAGAAGGAAGGAAGGAAGGAAGGAAGGAAGAAAGGAAGGAAGGAAGGAAGGGAGGGAGGAAGGGAGGAAGGGAGGAAGGGAGGAAGGGAGGGAGGGAGGGAAAGGAAAGGAAAGGAAGGAAGGGAGTTTGTGGGGCAGCTCTACTCACAAAGGTTATAGTTTGTACTTCATTTTGGAAGAGAACCATGACATCACTTGACTCATATTGAATGTAAATAGCAATCATTTCTACTTTGACCAGAAATCCTGAAGGTCTTCCCCTCCCAGATTTATTTTTTGTTGTTGTTTGTTTGTTTGTTTATTTTTGACTAGGTGAAAGAAGAGATTTTCCTCCTTTGCTTTAATTGCTACCCAGCCTTAATCACTGGATGGGTGGGTGTGGCCTCCATCCACTGCAGCCAGGGCCATCTCCACTCATCCCACTGAACCCCGATGGTTGGGGGAGGCAGGAAGAGGGTGCCCTTGCACAATCCTCCCTCCCTCAACTACAATTCACTTGCCTGTCATGTTATCACCTCCCTAATGTCATGGTCCTCTTCCAGAACAAAGTGTAAACAACAACAATAATCATAGGACAGTTTTGTTGTCTACATTTCCCTAGATGTTAGTCCAAAAATTCTCTATTTCTTCATATGCAAAGTCTTGAAGCATACTGTGTTTTGCATCTTGTTACATTAAAATGAGCAGCTGCTGTCCCGGAGCTCTGAGGTGGACAGCTTCCGAATTGCTTCTCTTAGAAATTTCACCAGACTTAGGCCCAAACAAGTAAACTGTCAAGGCAGACTTAGCCCAACAACTGATTTTTTTTTTTTTTATTACAAGCAAGTGTGCTTTACAAAAGCATCGTGTCCTGAACAGAGAATACTACTTATACACACTGTTACTATCTCACACATAGTGTCCTGCACCCCAAAAAACCCCACAATTTAATAAATGTTTGCTGAATGGGCCGGTGGTAGCATTAACTTTTTCAAGTGTTATTGTACATACCAGTTCTTATATTCAGGACCCCAGGTCCAAGGAATATCAGCTACTGGACCTGGAGACAGACCTATTGAAATCTGGCCTTGGATACTTCTTAACTAGGTGACCCAGGGCAAATCACTTAACCACACCCTTCCTCAATTTCCTCCCTGAGAAAAATGGGAATAATAACAGAACCTATCTCCTGAGACTATTCTGGAACCAAATGAAATAAAACAAAGCAAACCATGCTAACATTTTTTTAAAAATTCATAGAAGAGAAAAAAAGTTTAAAAAGAAGTACAGACAAGCAGGACAGTTTTGAAAGTAATATATAGAATTTATTTTATACTAAAAAAGAAAAAAAAACACAGTTACAAAGTAGAGATTACAATTTGGCACACCTTTTTTGTTGTTAAAAAAAAATACTAAGAATAGCATGTTCTTAGGAATATGGAAAGGTTAGGAAAGGAAGAAGCGGGGGAAGAGAAAATACACTGTGATTCTAAACATTTTACAAATATCTTTTCTTACAGTAAACCTAGAAGGTAGATATGGTTTAAAATTGAGGTAATGTGATTTGCCCAGTCATACAGCTAGTAGGTATCTAAGTCTGAATTTGAATTCAGTGCTTCCTCTGTTTGAGCCTAGATGTTCCACCTTGCTGCTACTAATAAGTCAAAGATGATTCTAAAGTTTCTAATCTAATTGATTGGGTGAATGATAGCCTCAAGGAATGCAGGATAAGAAGTATTTGTGTATTAGATAAGAGAGAGGGATGGACTGAAGGTATTTAATTGAAGAAATTAAGAAGGTATTAATACAGTATCAAAAAACTGAGTCAATCAGTATAGCGATGAGATTATAGGTGACCATCTTATCCTGAATATAAATATCCATGGATTATAAAACTATCCATTTTATTCATGGAAACATGATGTTCCCAGAAATTCAAATCAAGAAAAGCTGCCAATGTAAAATGGAAAGTTACCTGGAAAGTTCAGGGTTTTCTATAAAGAACAATACCTCACAGTGAGAGACCTTTCTCTGATCTATGGTGGTCATCCAGTACATTTCCTATAGCTTCATTTTTAGTCATACCTGAAGGCTATTTATCCAGTAATTTCCAAATGACTGTGGAATTCAGGGTTTTCCAATTTTCTATGTATTTATTTAATTTTAATTTAAAAAATCAGCAAACACTGTAATTCAGGATTTTATTAAATAGTCTTTAGAAAGGAATAGAGAAAGTAGTAATGCAAATCAAATTTTAAAGTGTGTTATATGTACTTTTTTAAATGAATCAAATATTTACCAGTATACCTCTGCTTTGGGAACAAGTTCATTAAATTAACTAGCCTTCTCATATATAAATAATTCACTCAAAATTCCATATCTTTTACAAATACTAAGATGATTCATCCTAACCTAAAAAGGTCTAACCCTAACTACTTTAAATGCAAATATGGTCTGATTGGATTGTAGAATGAATCTCCTCAGAAAAGGTTGAATGAAGTCAGAATAGGTCACAGTATTATCTATTGGCATAATGTCTAGATAACTTGCCCCTTTGTTGAACAACAGTTGCATTTTTTCAGTTCTGTCTGACTTCTCCTGACCCCATTTGAGATTTTCTTGGCAAAGATACTGCAGTAATTTGACATTTTCTTCTCTAGCTTATTTTATAGATGAAGAAAATGAAGCAAATAGAAGTAAATGTTTTGCACAGGGTCATATAGCTAATAAGTGTCTATATAATTTGCCCCTTATAATTTGCAAATTTACCAAAGAGGCATAATGTACATTCTTTAAGATAGCTTTCTCTTTTTTTTAATGTTTGCTTTTCTTTTCTTTTTAATTTTTATTTTTGTTTCCAAATTCTCTTCTTTCCCTCCATACTCCCTCCCCATCCAACAACAAGGCAAGAAATAAGATACCTTTTATACATATAAAGTCATAGAAAAACATTTCCAAAAAGTGGGTAGAGCCAAGATGGTGGAGTACAAGCAGGGACTTACCTGAACTCTCCAAAGTTCCCCTCCAAACAACTTTTACAACAATACTTCAAAATGAAGTCTGAAATAGTAGAATTTAAAAAAAAAAAAAAAAAAAAAAGGCAGAATTTAAAAAAAAAAAAAAAAAGGCTAGGGTAAAACAATTTTCCAAGTCAACTTAAAAGATCAGCAAGAAGGTTCTTTCTCACTGGTATGAGAATTGAGTATAGTTCAGTACAGTCATCATCTCTTCAAGCGACAAAGGCCTTGAGGATGTGTCTCATCTGGGGCTTTTGGCCCACAGACAATGAAAGGATCAGACTGATCAGAAGGACATTACAATGGACTTTTTGCTGGTACCAGGTATAGGATGTTCTCACATTGCTCATACACAGATCTGAGTAGCTGTCTCAAAGTTAAGAGGAATATATATATATAGTTATGTACTATCTGAAAGGCTTAATAAAAAAATTAAAATCTTAGAAATATTTCAAGAAATTATCAAGGACAACTGTCCCGATATCCTAGAACCTAATCCTAAAGAATGAGTGAGCCAAAAAATAAATCATAGGAACAATAAATAACTTCACTAAAGAGAATGGCAACAATGAGAAAACATACCAATATTTATAGATGTAACCAAAACAGTACTTAGAGGAAATTTTATGTTTCTAAATGCTTATATCAATGAAATAGAGAAAGAATGGATCAATGAATTGGGCATACAATTAAAAAAAATAAAAGATCAAATTAAAAAATCCCCAATTAAACACCAAATTGAAAATGCTGAAAATCAAAGGAGAGGTTAAGAAAATTGAATAAAAAAAAAAGGGGACAGGACCAGCAAGGTGGTACATAGAGCACTGGTACTGGACTCAGGAGAACCTGAATTCAATCTGGCCTCAGACATTTACTAGTTATGTAATCCTGGGCAAGTCACTTAACCCTGATTGTCTCACCAAAAAAAAAAAAAAAAAAAAAAAAAAAAAGTAAGAAAACCAAAACCATTGAAGTAATAGATAAAACTTGGAGCTGGTTCTATTGTGGGAGAGGGGGGAAGAAGAATAAAATAAATACACCATTGGTTAATTTTATTTAAAAGAGAAGGAAGAAAACCAAATTACAAGTATCAAAAATGAAATGGGTGAATTCACCATCAATTATCAAAGCAATTATTAGGAACTATTTATCCAAATTATATGTCAATAAATCTAATAATCTCTGTGAAATAGAGGAATATGTACAAAAATATGAATTGCCTAAATTTACAGAAAAGGAAATAGAATACTTAAATAATTCTGTCTTAGATAAAAAAAATAAATTAAGCCACTAATGATCTTCCTAAGAAAAAAATTATAAGGACCAGATGGATTTAATGTGAATTCTACCAAGAATGTAAATAAAAATGAATTTCAACACTACATAAAATATTTGGGAAAATAGACAAATTAGGAATGCTGCCATATTCCAATAAGCCAATTTCCCTAATGATTATTGATATAAAAATGTAAATAAATTATTAGCAAGGATATTACATCAATACAGTTCAAAGATCATACACTAAAACCAAATGGGATTTGTACCCGAAATGCAGGGCTGTTTCAATATTAGGAAAATTATTAGGATAATTGACTATATCAATAACAGAACAAATAAAAATCATATGATTATTGTCTCTATAGAGGAAGGGAAAACTTCTGAGATTCCTATTTTAAAATACAGGAATAAATAGAGCTCTCCTCAAAATGATAAGTAATATCTATCTAAAATCATCAATAAGCATTATCTTTAATAGTGGTGGAGTAGAAACCTTTACAATAAGATCAGAGGTGAATCAAGAATGCTCATTACCATCACTATTGTTTAATATTATACTAGAAAATTATCTATAGCAGTAAAAGAAAAAGAAATTGAAGGAATTGGAATAGGCAATGAAGAAACAAAACTGTCACTTTGCATATGATATGATGGTATGCTTAGAAAATCCTAGAGAATCAGCTTAAAAAAACTATTTGTTGAAAACTATTTCTCACATAGCTAACCCTTTCGCTTTCATTGTCTTACTATAAGACCTCTGCCTTGTTCCTTTCCATTTACAGACCTAATCACAAATGAAGGTTCCAGACACACACACATATCCTGTTTTTAATCTTTTATGATCTGCATATTTATTATCTAATAAACAATATGGCTGAAAATGAAAGTGTGAAACAATGGAAGGAGATGTGCATTTGGAATCAGAAGACTGACTTCTGACTTTTCCATTAATTTCAGGCAAGTTACAGACTCCTTAAGTTGTAATTATCTACAAAAGAAGGAGGCTGGGTTAAATGACTTCTAAAATCTAGTTCTGATTCTGTCTATGATTCACTGAATTCATGGAGTCATTGATGGGAAATGGAAAGTCCTTAAGTGATACATATTCTTCTATAATTCCAAACATCTAGAGCCACATTTTATTATTTTCTATCCTAGACTGAGAATCTGGATAATTTTTGTTTGTCTAGAGCCCTGCAGCCTTGAAGAGTGGGAGTCTTGTAAACTCAAATATGACTTTTTTTTTTGACTCAGTGTCCCTGATTCCCCTGACTTCCTTTTCCCATGAACCCTAATTGGCTCTAGCTTTGCAGCTCCCTGGTCTGAGAATATAAAAGGTCCCAGTCACATGTATTTGGTGCCTCTCATATTTGGTGGTCACCTAAAAACACTTAATCAATAAACCCCAGTGACCTAAAACTCATTTTCAAATGGAGATAAGAAGAAAAGCAAAGTGCCGCTGCAACTTATTCATATTCTTTTATCATTTATCAATTGGAGAATCACTTGAATTCTTATAAAATTGATTCAGTTTTCTATAGATTTAGGAAACAAGGTGTTTATTAGAAAGAATTACTGTAAACGTTTCCTTCCAATTTTCTGCTTTCCTTTTAATCCTGGGTGTATTAGATTTGTTTATGCAAACCCTTTTTAATTAAATGTAATTAAAATTATTCACTTTATATCCTGTAATGTTTTCCCTTTTTTAGAGTACTCTCTGCCTGCAATAGGGATAATAGAAAATACCTGGTACCAAAAGAGCAGAAAAATCTTTATAGAAATAGCTACTATCCTTCTATTTGTTCTCATGCTTCCATTTTCCTTCTTAATTTTTAAAAACATTTAAACAATAAATATTTAAATATTTAAAATGGTAAAGGATGATTTTATTGAGCTGTGTCAACAGCTTCCTTTAAAGCAATTTTTACCCTACACTTCTTTCTGTTGTATGAGGCAATTTTGCTCATTAAAATTTCATAATATAATAGATTTTTATTTTAATGACATCCTGTTACAGATGAGGAAACTGAGGCTGAAATAGTTAAATAACT
The DNA here is from genome assembly GCF_016432865.1 of Antechinus flavipes. Lineage (NCBI taxonomy): Eukaryota > Metazoa > Chordata > Mammalia > Dasyuromorphia > Dasyuridae > Antechinus > Antechinus flavipes. The sequence continues at coordinate 162,308,507 of NC_067399.1, read as the reverse complement.
TGCACTTGTTCTTGTTTAGTTTTTTTTCAGTCACACCCACCTTCACACCCATAGCCAATCCTGAGGTGTATCTCCAATACAACCACAACTTCCCTTATCTTCCAACCCCCTTTCTCCTGTTCAACTTTCCATCCTCCTCTCTTCTGAGGTGAATGTCTGCAATCCAAGACAGTTGTAATTAACAGGTATGACATCAGGAATTGTTCAGGTGTTATTGGGAAACTTCTGCCCCATACTCTCCTCCTAAATCACCTCATGGCTTTAGCAGGTAGACTTCAAAGGGGAGACTTTGAGATGAGGGAAGTGAGAAAGTGAACTGTGTCTAGTGGGTTACAGTCCTGCCTCCCTTTCATTTGGGTAAACAATTTTTGAGTATTTACCTCAAATGTGTGAATATTATTTCTTTATAAATTATGTATGTTTACTATTTTATTAATAATTATGTATATTAATAAAACATTTCAAAAGACATTTCAAAAGAATAAAATACTATTTGATTCTAGAATTTATATGGAGTTACTAAAGTTTATTGAATTGGCAAGGGACATGGTCAGACCTACACTTTAGGAAAATGATTTGGGTCTTGTATTAGGGAAAGACTTGCAATAAGGAGACCAGTGAGGAGGGAAATGTACTAGTCCATGAAAGAGGGGATAAGAACTTGAATTGGGATAGTGACTGTGTGACTAGAGACAAAAGGACAATTTGAAAATTAGAACTGAAAAGGATTGTCAACTGAGGAATATATGGAGTGAAAGAAAAGGAAGCAGGATTATGAGAATCAAGGAAACTAGAAGGATGGGGGTACTTCAAAAATTGCAAGAAAACTTAAACAGCGATTGGACTGAAGAAGGGCAGACCACAATCCATGCCTGTAAGTTCTGTCTGACTCATTTCATCCTTATTATTTTCATCATCTTTTGTTCTCAAAAAGGACCAATGACATCAGCAGGGTGATGACTTGACTTGAAAGTGAATTGGATTTGTGAGGTAGAATTGTGCAGAGTCATCAGCCTCACTCTTTCCTCCAGAGTCATCAGAGTCCAATGGCAAGACAAAGGTCAAGATAAATGGCAGTGGCTCAGGATGCAGTGGGCTATCTTGGCTGTTTTAAGCTGAGGTCTTTCCTAAGTCTCAGTCTGTCTGAGGCAATGTCCATTCAGTAGTTGAAGGCTAGGTAAGAAGTGAGACAAAAAAATGGCCCAGTTTACCTTCACAAAAGACCACTTGATCCTACCCAAAATGAAAAGGAAGGAGGGCTCTTCCTTACTGGTCATAGTCTACTCTTACTTTTTCCATGTCAGAATCTCCTCTCTGAAGCCACCTGCTAAAGTCATGAGGTAAATTGAGGAGCAGGGGGAAGGGAGAGCTTTCTCTCAGGACTTAGATCAAATTCCACCTTCTGCAAGAGACTTTGATTTTTTCCCCCTGCTCCCTCTTATCCCTAGCACAGAGGCTTTCTTCTATGATTACCTTTCCTTTATGTTTTATATAGCTTGTATGTATGAAATTGGGGTGATTTGCCAATCAAGTCATCCTACCCCGCTTAAAGTAAATGATAAGATGTGCTGGTACCTTAGCTATTATGGTGGTACGTCAGCATTAGAAACAGCCAATCAATCTCAATTATAGGCATTAGTTTCTTTTTTTTTCTTTTTTTAGTTTTAATACTATTTATTTATTTAATAATAGCTTTTTAGTTTTCAAGAAACATAGAAAGATAGTTTTCAACATTTACTCTTGCAAAATATTGTATTCCAAATTTTTCTTTCTTCCCTCCCCTAGACAGCAAGTAATCCATTATAACATGTGCAATTATTCTAAACTTATTTCCACATTTATCATGCTGCACAAGAAAAATCAGGGGGTGGGGAAAGGGGAGAAATGGGAAAAAAACAAGAAAGCAAACACAATAACAACAAAAAAGGTAAAAATATTATGTTGTGATCTACATCTCAGATCTCCCTTAGTCCTCTCTCTGAGTGTAGATGTCTCTCTCCATCACAAGTCTACTGGAATTGACCTCAGTCACATTGCTGAAAAGAGCCATGTCCATCAGAACTGATCATCACATAACCTTGTTGTTGCTGTGTACAATGTTCTCTTGGTTCTACTCACTTCAGTTAGCATCAGTTTTTAGGACTCTCCAGGCCTTTCTAAAATCATCCTGATAATTGTTTCTTATAAAAAATAATATTCCATAGCATTCATATACCATAACTTATTCAGTCATTCTCCAATTGATGTTTCCAGTTCCTTGCCACTACCAAAAGAGGTGCTACAAACATCCTTGCACATATTGGTCCTTTCAGCTTTTTTATTATCTCTTTGAGATGCAGACCCAGTGTTGTATTAAAGGGTATGCACAGTTTTATAGTTCTTGGGGCTCTCTAGAATGGCTGGATCAATTTACACCTCCACAAACGATGTATTAGTGTCCCAGTTTCCCCACATTCCCTCCAATATTTATCATTATCTTTTCCTATCATCTTAGTCAATCTGAGAGGTGTGAAGTGGTACCTCAGAATTGTCTTAATTTGCATTTCTCTAATCAATAGTGATTTAGAGCATTTTTTCATATGCCAAAAAATGGCTTTAATTTCTTCATCTGAAAATTGTCTGTTCATATGCTTTGACCATTTATTAATTGGGGAATGGCTTGTATTCTTATAAATTTGAGTTTAATTCTCTGTATATTTTAGAAATGAGGGTAGGTATTATTTCCAATCAAACAAACAATCATAAACTAAGAAAAAAGTACTTGGAAATTAATTGATACTGTATAGGAAGAGGGTTCAGATAGGCTAAGGAAATTTAGTCATGACTTATGGATTAAATGATATCATATAGCCCATTTATTAAACCCCTACTGTACGTCAGACACTACTAAGGACTGAGAATACAAAAAAGAAAAAGAAAGACAGTTTTTGCTTCCCAGGAATTTACAATCTAATGGGGATATGACAAGTATTTTTTGTAGTCATCTATGATGAGGAAGCTAGGTAGCACAGCAGATAGAGCTCTGGATTTGGAGTCAGGAAGATTCCTCTTCCTGAGTCACTTACGAGTTGTGTGACCTTGAACAAGTCATTTGACCCTGTTTGCCTCAGTTTCCTCATTTATACAATGTGCTGGAGAAAACATTCCAGTATTTTTGCTCAAATACAATCATGATAAGTTGGGCATGAATGATAAATGGCAGCATAGTAATCTACTAAATGTCAGGCACTGTGTTAAATTCTGGGGATACAAATAAGAAAAAAAAAAAAAAAAAAGATGGTTCCTGCCTTCAAGGAGCTTAAAATTTAATGGAGGGAGACAATACACAAAAGGTAGATGAAAGGTATGGGAGAAAGTGCCAGAGGGATAAAATTGATAATAGGCTTGGCACTAAACAGAGCATCTGATTGCAAATATCAATTACTGTATCTGATCCAAATGAAATCATTAAATGAATCATCTACAAATTACCAAGTAAATTGTCAAGGGAGTCATTGAAGAAGTTGATGAGCCTGTCATTACAGGAAAATGCTGGAAGAGGAACTACTATGACGAAAAAAAAATGTACTCTTCCTCTACTTTCTACCCCCCCTTTTGACCAGAGGATGACCTTAATTAAGAACCTCTAATTGTCCAGAAAATGTTGAATATCTAATCAGTGTCCCAGCCACCAGGAAAAGATTGAAAGAAGGCTCCACAAGAAGTCCTGAAAAACATTGTACTAAATCCAAAGAGATTTTTTCTTTTTTTTTTATTAAAGCTTTTTATTTATAAAACATATGCATGGATGATTTTTCAACATTGACCCTTGCAAAGCCTTCTGTTCCCACTTTTCCCTTCCTTTCCCCTACCCCTTCTCCCCTAGATGGCAGGCAAACCCATACATGTTAAATGTGTTAAAATATAATGTTAAATCCAATATATATATATATATATATACACATACTTATACTACCATCTTGCGGCACAAGAAAAATCAGATCTAGAAAGAAAAAAAGAACTTGAGAAGGAAAACAAAAATGCAAGCAAACATGATCAGAAAGCGGGAAAATGCTATGTTGTAGTCCATACTCAGTTTCCACAGGCCTCTCTCTGGGTATAGATGGCTTTCTTCATCGATGAACAAGTAGGACTGATTTGAATCCTCTCATTGTTGAAGAGAGCCACGTCCAGGAGAATTGATTGTTGTATAATATTGATATTGCCGTGTACAATGATCTTCTGGTTCTGCTCACTTCACCCAGTAAGTCTCTCCAGGTCTCTTTGAAATCATCCTGCTGGTTGTTTCTTACAGAACAATAATATTCCATAACATTCATATAACACAATTTATTCAGCCATTCTCCAATTGATGGGCATCCATTCAGTTTCCAAAGAGAAATTCTTGAAGATCCCACTAATAGGAGAAATGAACACTCAGAAACTAGGAGATATGAGTTATCCCTTGATCACATGGGCTCTCTTGGCTTGAGACCATTTTCTTCTGTTTGCATGCAAAATGTGTCATAGACTTTTGGGTGATATTTTTACACCCACTGTTTTTTGAAAATAATAACAGCTTTTTATTTTTCAAAATACATGTAAGGATAGTTTTCAACATCACTCTCGTAAAACTTTGTGTTCCAAATTTTTCTTCCTCACTTTCCCTCACTTGTTACTGTGTACAATGTTCTCTTGGTTCTACTCACTTTACTTAGCATCAGTTCATTAAATATCTCCAAGACCTTTCTGAAATTCTTCTGCTGATCATTTCTCACAGAATAATAATATTCCATTATATTTATATACCATAATTTATTCAGCCATTCTCCAACTGATGGGCATCCACTCAGTTTCCAGTTTCTTGGCACTACAATAAGGAATGATACAAATATTTTTGTACATGTCAGTCCTTTTCCCTTTTTTATGATCTCTTTTGACATGCTCTGTTCTTACTATAACACTGATTAACCTGATTACTAGTGCCTAAAGTTCAAAAATATTATATTTCAACCACTCTCCTCCAAAATTCTCTACTGTCTTTAAAGATTATCAAAAGGTGATAGGCTCTCTGCTATTGGCTCCTGTTCTCACTAAAGATGTTCTCCCAATTTTAGGGATTTCATGTACTCCATTTTCATTTAACCATTTAACAGATTACTTTTTACAAACCAATATTTATTTCAAAAGAATTGCAAGAATAAACTTATAAACATTTCCCCAACACAGAAACAATCCCCCATTGCAGCACCTCACAATCTGGGGCAAGGAAACAGATCAGGTTTCAATTTCTATATGACACAATCCCATTAAGTTCTGAGATCAAATCACCCCTCCCTACCCCACTTATTCTAGAGTATCAGTCATAATTTGTACAGATTTAGATTTTCTCCAATTGTTGAAGACTCCCTTATTTTCTATTCTTAGCTATTAGAAAAAGAGTTGCTATAAGTAGAGGGCCAGTATTGGTTTCTTAGAGGTTCCTTGCTAGGCTTATTGATTGCACACATGACTTAGAATCCTAGTTCCAAGGTAGCTCAGATAGGACTTTGCAATAGCCCTAATAGCTAAAGTTTTTTGAGAAAAGACTTGTAAAACCCCAGAATTTATAATGATTGATTAAATAAGATTAATGGAGAATTTAAAAGATTTAACTCTCATCAATCAATGTAAGTTAATTTCCCATAATATTATCTTTAAGAGAATTAAATGGATTGGGTATCCTTTTAATAATTCTAGCTGTGGGGAATTAGTGAAAGGACCTCTGAATACATAGCTCTGAAAAACAGTGTGAACATGGGCAAAATCATTTCATTTTCCTAAGCCTCAGTTTCCTTATCTGTAAAATGGGGATAATAATACTTAGTACTACTTACCTTACAAGATTGTATGAGAAAAATACTTTATGAACTTAAAAATGCTCCATAAATGTGAGCTCCTGTTTTTAATAAATCTAAACCACAGTTAGCATTTATAGAACATTTTAAGGCTTATAAAGAGGTTTATAGACCTTATTTCTGTATCTTATCATCCAGTAGTGGAATGTCCTGTCCTTGAGAGATACTGACATGAAACAGTCATTGATTTAGCTCCTATCGGCAGAGCAAGATGACTAGTTGGTGTTGCAGTGTGGGGAATTCTTTCAGTGGAATTAGAGCTTGGACTAGACCAGTGGTTTTAAATGCAATGGGAGTTACTAAATCCTACATAAGCGTCCCTGTGAGACACATATTCACTTAGAAAACCAGATATTAATATAACTGATTTTATTGTATTTTTATTTAGTTTGTTAAAATGTTTCCCAAGATTTTTTGTCTATATCACTTACCTAAGACCCTATTTAATTCAACTTAAGAATCATTTGTTAGGTGCCATATACAGAATAAATTGCTAGAATATTATGCTAGAAACTAGGAGAGAAATAAGGAGTAGAATAGATGTAGTTATTGCCTCTAGGAAGCTTACAATCTTGCAAGGAGAACATGATATCTCACACTAATTATAAGAAAATATATGTGGAGTATCTAAGAGAACTATAAACAAAATATTGTAGTAGATCTGAGGAGCACTGTGGATAGGGATGAGGAAGAGAGAAAAATCAAGATTTAATAGAAGAAGTTCCATTTGATTTGAGCTTTAAAAGATGAGAAGAGAGAGAAAGTTATGTGAGGCATGACAATGAATGTGGGAGTATATATATACCTAGGCACAGAAAAATATGGTCTATGCATGAGGAGGGAAAGTCATCCTTTGGGGCAAGAATATAGAAGTAATGGAGGATCAGAGATAGGAGGTACCAGATTTGGAGGAGGCATGGTTTGGAAAGAAGATTGATGAGCTTGTTGCTCAGTTTGAAGTGCCAGTGGGACATCTCTTTTCTTAGTTGTAGACATGGGTCTGTAGAGAAATTCAGAGTAGTAAGAAAAAGGTTTTGGAGTTAGTGCTGACATGACAGCTAAAAACCATGGGAGTGAATGAGTGTGAATAAGAGAGTTCACAGAAAAAAAAAACAAAAACAAAAACAAAAAAAAACACAAGACATTAAGAATAAAATCTAAGGGAAATCTCAACATTGAAAAATTTTTCTAAAGAAACATTATCACATGTTTATTTTCTCCTACTGCCTTTTACCTACTGGAAAAGAAAAGAAATCCAAAGACCTTGTAACAGATTCTAAGCATAATCAAACAAAACAAATCCTGTGTCCAAAATTAGTCTAAATATTATGCATTGCTTATGTCCAAAAATGAATATCTCATTGTACATATAAGTCTATCATTTCTTTGTCATATAGTTAGTTTTTTTCATCATAAGTTTTCTGGAATTATATTTAATCTATTATACTGATTAAAGTTCTTAAGTCTTTCAGAATTATATCTTTTTTACAATATTGATATTATAATATAAATTATCCTGGTTCTGCTTACTTCACTCTGAATCAGTTCATATAAGTTTTCCTAGGTTTTTCTGAAAACATTATGTTCATATGTCATAATTTGTACAGATTTAGATTTTCTCCAATTGTTGAAGACTCCCTTATTTTCTATTCTTAGCTATTAGAAAAAGAGTTGCTATATGTAGAGGGCCAGTATTGAACAAGTCCATGTTCAAGAAGAATATAGTTCAGATCTCACTTGATTGGTTTTGCCCCATTCTGATTCAATATGAGCACTATATTGATATCAACAGGATAAAACTCAATTTTATATCTGATTAATGCTCATGGTTGCCTGATGATAAGCTCGAATCACCTCTTACCTTAATCCTTGAGCTCACTAAGAAGTCATTCTCCTCTGCCAGGGCATTCAAGTCCCTGACCCCACCTTGGGCGCCAAGTGTGGAGGCCAGCTTCAGTGAGTAGGATAAGTGTGGAATGAAAGTGCATGAGTCAGGTGGGTGTTGTCAAAGCAATCTGTTTATTGATTTGAGTCAGAGTTTATATATCCTTTAAACTAGTGTTGTGATAATATCAGATGTCTCCAGGTGGCATATTCCAGAGTTAATGTATATACCACACCTGATATTCCAGTTTGACATTAACTGGTAACTAGTAGGAAAAATCTGTTTGCTCTAATACAGTCACAAACTGCATAGTTCATGATGCTTTGTTCCTATTACATGTATTGTTCACAGATATGTCTTAAATTTATCTTAGACATATCTTTATCACTGTCAGGAAAGATGGAGAGCAAATGCTTTGAGCTGCACATAGCCCTTGCAGAGAGCAGGTTTTACAAAGACCTGAACTGAACTCTTCCTGTGCATGGATGGACAATACTGGCCCTCTACAGCTATAAACGCTTTTGTACATGTAAAATGTTTTCCTCCCCTCCCTCCCAAGACAATTGAAGTTAAATGACTTGCTCACTGAGGTTAAGGGACACACAGCTTGTAAATATTAGGTGTCTGAGGTCCTCCTGAGGACCAATGACCTACCCGCTATGCCATCTACCCCCCTTTTAAAATTTCTTTGGACCATGAATCTGGTAATTGTATTGTTGGGTCCAAGGATATGCACATTTTAGTGACATTGGGGTGTAATTTCATAGTGTTTTCCAGAATGGCCATACCAATTCACAACTCCACCAGTGATTCAATATGTCTATTCCTATGGTCTTTCTGACATTTGTCATTTTCCTTTTTTTTTTTTTTTTTATCAATTTTGCCAATTTAATGAGTATAGTGGAAAGTCAGAATTACTTTAATTCACATTTCTCTAAATATTAATAATTTGGGACATTTTTCATATGGCCACAGAGAATATGAACTTCTTCCCTTGAGAATTACCTGTTCAACATCCAACCATTCTGGAGAGCAATTTGGAACTATGCTCAAAAAGTTATCAAACTGTGCATACCCTTTGATCCAGCAGTGTTTCTACTGGGCTTATACCCCAAAGAGATACTAAAGAAAGGAAAGGGACCTGTATGTGCCAAAATGTTTGTGGCAGCCCTGTTTGTAGTGGCTAGAAGCTGGAAAATGAAAGGATGTCCATCAATTGGAGAATGGTTGAGTAAATTGCGGTATATGAATGTTATGGAATATTATTGTTCTGTAAGGAATGACCAGCAGGATGAATACAGAGAGGACTGGAGAGACTTACATGAACTGATGCTGAGTGAAATGAGCAGAACCAGGAGATCATTATATACCTCAACAACGATACTGTTTGAGGATGTATTCTGATGGAAGTGGATCTCTTCGATACAGAGAGCCTTAATTGATCAAAGATGGACAGAAGCAGCTACACCCAGAGAAAGAACACTGGGAAATGAACATAAACTGCTTGCATTTTTGTTTTTCTTCCCGGGTTATTTATACCTTCTGAATTCAATTCTCCCTGTGCAACAAGAAAACTGTCCGGTTCTGCACAAATATATTGTATCCAGGATATACTGTAACCTGTTCAACATGTAAAGGACTGCTTGCCATCTGGGGGAAGGGGTGGAGGGAGGGAGGGGAAAAATCCGAACAGAAATGAATGCAAGGGATAATGCTGTAAAAAATTACCCTGGCATGCTTTCTATCAATAAAAAGATATTTAAATTAAAAAAAAAAAGAGAGAATTACCTGTTCATATAATTTGACTATTTAGCAATTAGGGAATGGCTCTTATTCTTATAAATTCAGTTTCTTGTATACCTTAGGAATGAGACCTTAAAAGGTATTTTTCCTCCCAATTCACTGTTTTATTTTTAATCTTGGCTAAAATGGATTTGTGCAAAAACTTGTTAATTTTGTGTAATCAAAATCGCTCATTTTATTTTCTGTTATCCTCTCTATGGGATGAGATCCTCTCTATCAAGAAGAGAGATAGGAGGAAAGCAGAAACAAAAACAAATAAGACTTAATAAGTAGCAGAACCAGTGGAGTATGGGGCCTTGGAAGGCAAGAAAAATTTGAGTATTCAAAAGGAGAACACGATCAGTAATATCAAGTTTAGAATGAGCACTCAGATAAACATAATGTGTGTGATTGTTAGGAACTCAATGAGGACCTCTGAATCGCAGTTTGGTGGCAAAGTACATGGACCACTGCACCGGGAATGAGGAAGACATCTTCATATTCAATTTCAGTAGCTATATGACCATGGACAAGTCAATTATAATCTGTTTGCTTCAGTTTACTAACCTATAAAGTGATCTGGAAAAAGAAATGACAAACCACTCTAGTATCTTTTTTGAAAAAACCCCCAATGGAGCCATGAGGAGCTGGACATGACTAAAATAACTCAGCAACAAAAAATGGGGGTCTTTAAAAGATACTTTTAATTATAGTGATGAGAATGATTCCTACAAATTGTAGAAAAACTAGATGTTTAGGAAATAGAAGCATATGATTCAGACCACTTGTAAGATTACATAATTTTTATGATTTACCACTCCCTTCTCCCTGCATAAATTCTCATGGTACAATAAAAAGATCTCAAGATCTGGAGTAAAGGACTTGAGTCCATACAGAGTATTGGTTGAATAACTTTCAACTCTCTAGACTTCAGTTTTTTTATTTATACAATGAATGCATTAGAATAGATAATCTCTGAATTCTAGCTCTATATTTTATGGTTGTTCAGTCATTTTTTTCAGTCATGATCCCATTTGGGGTTTTCTAGGCAAAGATCCTAGAATGGTTTGTCAATTCTTTCTCCAGATCATTTCATAACTAAGGAAACAGGCAAACAGGATTAAGTGATTTGCTAAGAACTGTTTGAGGCTGGATTTGAACTCAGTTGGTCCTAATTCCATACCCAGCATTCAATCAACCTGCACCACCCAGCTACCCCTGCTCTACATTACAATCCTATAGATTCTCTAAACTTAACCAATCTGTTTTTGTCCTCAGGCTTTTAAGTCAGGTCATTGTAAAGGGCTGAAACTCTGAGTAGGTGCACTGGAATCAGACAACTGAGCACTTAAGGCTAATTATTTATTGGACAATACTCTATTAGCATATGCTTGGAAAATGACCCACCCCCACTATCTTGTGCTGGCTCAATCTTTTGGCTATACAGATAATGGTTGGAGGGATTAGGGGGTGGAGTGAGACAAGCCTGAGTCACTTTGGGGGAAGAAAGGAGAAGGAAGGTTGGGGAGAGCTTGTGTCCATTCCCTTCATCTCTCCCCCTAAAGACCAAGAATAAAGACCTAGAACTTTTGCTTATCCCGACTCTGGCTGATTCTAAGGCATCCAGGCTGCTAAGTCGGTCTTCACAGGCAATGTATATTCCCTTTCCATAATTTTGCTTTTACAAATCAACTTAAACTGTTCCCTACCTTTTTTAAATTTAAGTCTTACTCTTCTTCCAGGCTCAGGGAAATTTCTCTCTTCCCTGACTGTTCCAGTCCATAGTGATCTCTTCTGTGCACTTTTCTGAAGCACTTTTACAGCTTCCATTTCCACTACAATATAAGCACCATGAGGACGGGGACAATCTCATTTTTATCTCTGTATAGTGCCTTGCACAGTGCTTTACATACACTTAACACATAATCATTGAGTTGAAGGAGTCACGATTTCATCTGGGTAATTCCCCTCTACCTAAGCAGATTGCAACCAGGCCCCAACCTAGTTGGCAATTTGCAGGAGTTTCTCTGGTCAGGAATGTTATCATTTTGTAGCCAGCCTGGTGATGAACTTCTCCAATTCTGCACCACAGAAAACCCTACTCAAAGCTTTTCCAATTTGCCAGGACCTGTCTTCTCATAACCTCCCAGAATCCAGGGGTCACTGAGGACTCCAGCAATAAGGAGCAAAGAATAGGATTCTAGTGGAGGGCATGGATCACTCAAAAGTAAATGCTCAATAAATACTGGCCAACTATGGCATCTGTTAGTAAACCTTTCAGTCCTACTTTTTTGTTGTATGATTAAAGAAAGAAAAATGATAACGCGAAAGACTGGTTATATTTTATGGAACTAAGGGGATATTTATGTTATTTAGAGAGTACTGAACAAGGGATAGCCTTAGTGTGTTATAGGTATGTTAATGATGTCAGGACAACTGGGAGGAGGCCCCCAGCGTGTGGGATAGACTGTAATGAATTTATACGAGGACACAAACAAGAATAAGACAGGAGAGATGGGCTGGTGAGGGCAGTTTGTAATCTGCAATTCTGGAGAGATTATCTGCCATTATTAATGAGTTCACCCATTCATTCCAGCTTTGAAGTATAGTGGGGAATTACACCACGATGAGATTGTACTTCTCTTCTCGATTACTGTGTAAGACTCTGGTTTGCTGGTCTTTAAGCAGGCCCAAACATGAAGGTTATGCCATTTGTTACTGACAAGCTTAATTAAGCCCAATATAATTTGTTAACCCCCACACTTGCTCTGTAATTAACATTGATTAACACGACTAGAACAGAATGGACAATCAGCACTTTTCAGAAGCGCTGATTGCACCCCCATTGCTAATTCAATACAGTACAAAAGATAGCCAACAAGCAATAGCACTCTCTACAGGAGACTAATGCTGCCCTTCTAGAGTGAACCAAGCAATAAAATAAATGGTATATGGCCTTTAAGGGGCTGCACCTTGGCCCTGCTTATCAGTCTTGGGGCCCATGTTAAATTATGGATAAAAAAAATGGAAAGATCAGCTCCATGGTGACTCTTCTGCCGAATTCATGTGCCAGGAAGCCTTGAGCTTCAAAGCCGACAGATGGAAGATGATACATTCAGGCTCAACAATGTGACCCCTGAGGCAGAGGATAGTCTTCATCAATTTACTGGTTTCATTTTGTACTTCTAGGATAAGGTCCAGGATTCACTGCAGCCAAGTGGCTGATTGTAGAAGGGGCAAAGCATTAAGATCAACATGGGAACTGATCTTGAAAGGTTCCCAGTTTTTAGAAATCTCAGACTTCAATTTATTTTACTAAAAAGAAACTTCTTTGGCTTGTTTGCCAGTGTTCCTTCCATGTTATCTCACGATGTAACAATAATAATGGTCATTCATAAAAGGTTTTAAAGATTGCCAGTACTTTTCACACATTACCTCATTTTTGTTGTGATAATTGGACATGAAAGATTGGTCCTATAAGTATTGCGATTCCCATTTTACATTTTAAAAAATGAATGCAAAAAAAGTTAAATAATTTGCTTAAATTATCTATGGTAGAATTTATACTCAAGTTTTCTGGTTTTTAAATCCAGAATATTATTCCCTCCTAATCTTGTCACTGATTTCCTAGATTTTAAAACTATGTCTTCTCTACTCCTAGTTCATCTTACAATTTGTACCTGAGGCCTGAACCATCCTATTAGCTTTGTAGTCTTTTCACCCTGGAATATTCTTTCATCAGGCCTGCCCTGATTTTCCCATTGCTGAGTTCTTCCTGGAGCCTCCATTTAGTGGAAAGCTCTGGCCTGCTTTGCCTTCATTCTTCTCCTACCCTGTTCTTAACTTCCTGGTCTTCAACACCATTCCCTCTCCCATGTCCCCTCTACAGCGTTTCACCTCCCATTGGTGTGTTGTTTTCCAGTCAGTTGAATGTAAGCTTTTTGAAAATAGGGATTGTCCTTATTTTTGTTTGTATTTCTATTTCTACAAGTAAGTAATTGTAAGTGACACATAGTAAGTGATTGATAAATACTGTTCTCTTCCTTCTTTCTCCTCTTCTTCCCTCCTTTCCTTTCTTCCTCTCTCCCTTCCTCCCTCCCTCCCTTCCTTCCTCTTTTCCTTCCTCCCTCCCTTCCTCTCTCCCTTCTTCCTTCCCTTCCTTCCTCTCTTCCTTCCTCCCTCCCTCCCTTCCTTCCTCTCTTTCTTCCTCCCTCCCTCCCTTCCTCTCTCCCTTCTTCCTTCCTTCCTTCCTCCCTTCCTCTCTCCCTTCTTCCTCCCTCCCTTCCTCTTTTTCTTCCTCCCTTCCTCCCTCCCTTCCTTCCTCTCTTCTTTCCTCCCTCCCTTCCTCCCTCTTTCCCTTCTTTCCTTCCTTCCTTCCTCCCTCTCTTCCTCCCTCCCTTCCTCCCTCTTTTCCTTCCTCCTTCCTTCCTTCCTTCCTCCCTCCCTCTCTTCCTCCCTCCCTCTTTTCCTTCCTTCCTTCCTTCTTTCCTTCCTCCCTCCCTTCTTCCCTCCCTTCCTCCTTCCCTTCTTCCCTCTCTTCCTCCTTCTCTTCCTCCCTCCCTTCCTCCCTACCTCCCTCTTTCCTTCCTTCCTCTCTCCCTTCTTTCCTCTCTCTCTTCCTCCCTCTTTCCTTCCTTCCTCTCTTTCTTCCTCCCTCTTTCCTTCCTTCCTCCCTTCCTCCCTTTCTTCCTCTCTCCCTTCCTTCCTCTTTTCCTTTCTTCTTTCCTCCCTTTCTTCCTCCCTCCCTTCCTCCCTCTTTTTCTTCCTTCTTTCCTTCCTCCCTCCCTCCCTACTTCCCTATTTTCCTTCCTTCCTTCCTCCCTTCCTTCCTCTCTTCCTCCCTCTCTCCCTCTTTCCCTTCCTTCCTCTCTCTCTTCCTCCCTCTTTCCCTTCTTCCTCCCTTCCTCCCTTCCTCCCTCCCTTCCTCCCTTTCTTCCTCCCTCCCTTCCTTCCTCTTTTCCTTTCTTCTTTCCTTCCTTCCTTCCTCCCTTCCTCCTTCCTCCCTTTCTTCCTCCCTCCCTTCCTTCCTCTTTTTCTTCCTTCTTTCCTTCCTTCCTCCCTTCCTCCCTCCCTACTTCCCTATCTTCCTTCCTTCCTTCCTTCCTTCTTCCTTCCTTCCTTCCTCCTTCCTCCTTCCTTCCTTCCTTCCTTCCTTCCTTCCTTCCTTCCTTCCTTCCTTCCTTCCTTCCTTCCTTCCTTCCTTCCTCCTTCCTTCCTTCCTTCCTTCCTTCCTTCCTCCCTCCCTCTTTTCCTTCCTTGTTAACAAGATGAAATTCAATACAGATATGAAATACAGATCTTTACCCATGGGTTCTAAAAAGTACAGGGCTGGGCAGGCGTGGCGAAACAATTATTTGTCTGGAAAAAAAGACTGGACTCCAAGTTCAATATGAGATAACAGCGCGGCGAGCACAGAAGGGCGGGGGCTTTCTAACACTTTTGCATTAAGCCCCGCCTCCTCCCGATGAGTCTGCTTGTCCTTTGAAAGCCGGCTCGAGTTCCCGCCCTTGCGGAGCCTTCCTGGGACTCTCGCTAAATGCGGTGGGACGCGGCGGAATGAACGCAGGAGCTGCACCTCACCCCCCAAGCCACAGCTTTACCCTCTGTTAAATGAAGAGAATCACAGTAGCTACTACATGCGGCGCTTCCAGCTTGGGAAGTGCTTTCTGTATGTTATCTCTTTGGGTCCTCACAACAACTCAGACATGACTCTCTCCAGAGACCGAGGCTGGGAGGTTGAGTGACTCGCTGATAAGTTAGAAGCGGGATTCGATTTCAGGTCTCACTCCCAACAACATCCCGCGCTCGGTGCTATTAACTTGCTTCTGTGATAATTCTCCCGCACAAAGTTATTCTAAGGATCACGAGATCATCTCGCCTTGTCTTTGGCTAGTACAGTGCTTAATACATGTTGTTGTTGTTCATTCATTTCAAGTGTGTCTAACTCTGTGCCGCCTTTGGGGGGTTTTCTTGGCAAAGATCCTGGGGTAGTTCACCATTACCTTCTCTGGCTCATTTTACAGCTGAGGAAAATGAGGCAAACAGGTTAAGGGACTTCCCAGGGTCACACAGCTAAGCCTCTGAGGCTGAATTTGAACTCAGATCTTTCTGACACCAAGACTAGCATTCCATCCACTGGGCCACCTCACTGTCCATGCTTGGAACAAAGTAAGTGCTTAAAAATGCTTATTTATTTTATTTTATTTATAATCAAATGAGATCCTAGATGTAGAGCCGTTTGTTACACATTTCTATGTAAATGCAAATCGTTATCACCTCCCCAGCTCCAATTTTTTTTAGCAGCCACCCTTTGGGGCAGAGAAACTTTGGGGTGGGTCAGACCTTAACTTCCAAACTTGGAAGACATTCAAGAAGAAGAGACTCAATAGCAAACAGGGAAGTGTTTCTATGGAAACAAAAGATGAGAGCGCCCTTCTGCTTTAATTCAGCCAAAGCTGGGTTAGCAGCACTAGGGATCCATAGCTCCTGGACAGTGAGAGATGACCTGTGGGACTGCTCTAACTGGAGGACATTTTACGCTTCCTAGAAAGGAATTCTTCCAATTACCTAATTGTGCTCGGTTTTATCTGTATCTGTTGCTGTCAATTGAGGTCTCATTAATCTACTATAAAATCCTACTGGCCTACAGAAATGCTTTATTTGCATATGTTATTTAAAACTTGTGAGGGAGAGGATAAGGGGGAAATGTTCTTATTCTAGACAGCTGAAAAGTTTTGTTAGGGAGAAGAGATCTTGGGACTTGTAGCTTAGACAAATGGTATTGGACTATCCAAGCCTGGTATATGAATGCAGTATTCCTACACTTAGAAATAAATTATAAGCCAATTAGGCAGTTAAAAGTCATAAGAGAGTGACAGTATGGAAAAAATGCACTTTTATTTTCAAACTAATAGCTGCTGTTATGGGGATAAAAAAAGAAGACTATTCCTCATATTCTAGGAAAAAGAAAGTTGAAAATTACCCTACCTAGCACTTTCCCCCTCTCCCATGGCACTGAAAGTTTAGTCTGTCTTGCTTGTTAGTTGAACTTACTACTTATATACAAACATGTGCTGGAGACCATTCTAACTGGCTCAGGAGAACTGATTATGAAAACTCCAGAGAGCTGATTGTTAAATTTCTAGTGTGAGCAATCATATCTCTGAAATCAGCAAACATTCCAGATCAGGATTTGATTTATTCTTTTGTTGATTAGCCTTGACTTCCTTGGAAAAGCTTCCTGGTCAACCTAAAAGCATTAAAAAGTTCCAGAATGGGTAGTTAGGGACCTTCTAATTGAATTTTGAAAAACATATAAGTCAGCATGCTCTTTACCATTCCTTGCCCTGATTACTAGACATATTTCCATATGGAGACATGATAAAAATTATCTGAGGGATCCATTGATTAGATACTGCTGCCAATCATTGTATCAACATGTGGAGATAGTTATCTGCAGATTTTTATTTATTCTCAGAGAGTAGGCTCATCTGTAGGAAAAGTCAGCCTAGAGCATAAGCTTTAAAACTGTCTATAGAATATGAATATATAAGCAGTGTAGAAAAATGGAATTTTACAGAAAGCAGAAAGGGAAGTTAAGGATACATATGTTCAGAAACAAATGAGGGGGAAAATATTGATTGCATAAAGCAGCTGCATAAAGCAGGGATTTTGAGTTCTTTCCCAACCTCAATTTTACAGGTCTTATGACCTTGAATTTCCAAGAACAAAGTCTGGAAATTCAAAATAGAGACTGGGAGAGTGTCTTCTTATTCTAGTGGAAGCAAGAGGCTTGCACCAGAAATTCTCTTGCCACAGAGACAAGGTCTTCCTTCCAGAGAGTCTAGGTGACATTCTATTCTTCTTGCATCAACTTGCATTGTCAAGTCTAAATAAACCTATTTCTGTTAAAAGTTTAATGTACCTTATTTTATCCCCACTTCAAACTCAAAGTAAGAGAGTGTTGGACTTCTTAATGCACATTTATCATCCCTTCCCTACTCCAGCACTTCACAGTCTTAAGCATGAAATAGGAATTCAATAAATATTTTCATGCTAATCAACTAATGCGGATCACAAAGCTGAAGCAGCATTGCTGCTGTGGAATGCTTCATCAAGGGAAAGAGGTAAGACAGACAAAAAGATAGAAGTGTTGGTTTGGGACCATGAAGACCAGACCTCTGACACATGCTGGGGAAGAGGGGAGAGGAGAAGAAGGGATAAGCATTTAGATAGTGCCAATTATGTACAGAGTCCAGTGCTAAGCATTTTTACAAATATGATTACATTTGATGCTTACAAATTACCTGTGAAGTAGCTGCTGTTATTTTCCCCATTTTATAATTGAAGCAATCAGAGGTTAAGCCGGTTGTCCATATTTAGCCAGTTAGTAAGCATCTGAGCCTGAATTTGATCTGAGATCTTCCTGAATCTAGACTTCATGCACTGCCCATTGAACTACCTAGTTGCCTTAACTACTACTAGCTTCATGACCACAGGCAAGTCACTTGTTCTCTCTGAACATCAATGTTCTCATCTGCAAAATGGATCTAAGAACATCAGTACTTAGCAGTGTCATTGGGGGACTCAAATGAGACAATGACAAGGTCTGTGTTGCCTGTGTATCCCTATAAGATGCATAAATGTATGAGTAGAAGGCTTGAGGAGAGTCATTAATATCTCTGGAATCTTATACATTTTTTTCCAAGGGAGACTTTTATTCCTGCCTTGAAGGAGCAGGAAAAGAGAGTATGAAAGTGGCTCTTCTATTTACCTCTAAGAGAGAGGTAGTAGACTAGAATTATATCTATCCATATATATTGCTGGTTTAGGGGCACAAATAGAACAAATAGCTACTTTCCCAACCCCTAAATCTTAAGGAAAGGAGAGTACCACCAATTTATAGCCACTGGCTTGGCTCTTTCCAGAAAAATGCTGGTTATACAAACACCATCACAACTAATAGTGAGGAAACCCATCTATCCAAGCAGATAGCTGTAAAAAATCAGAGGAATCCTTAAGATTTATATATATATATATATGTATATTATATACTATACATATATTATATACTAATAGATTTATAGATAGATATAAATATGTACACAAGTGAATGAACTCTCAAGTTTTAGAGTGATAGGTGTCTCTCACACAAGAGTCCTGATCTTGCCCAAGGAGAAATTTTCCAAAATTTCCAGGCAGGCAAATTGGAAATCAGGGACAATATCCCCTACATATGGAAACAGGGTCTTTCGTTTTCTCCTCCTTGGAGTACTTTGGATCTCTCCTTGACCTCCTTCCCACTCCCACTCACATCTTTACCATCACAATCTACTTTGTATTTTACTTGTGTATATGTCCATTTCTCCTACTGGAATATAAGCTCTTTGAGAAATGAAAGCATCATCTTGAAGATCATTGAATCCCAGTGTTGAACACAATGACATACAGTAGGTGCTTAAGCAGTGCTTGTTGCATCATTAAAATTTGTTGAATAGCCAGATGTTTGCTCTGGAGAAAAAGTTTAGGATAGTAGAGGAAAGAAATTGAAAAGTAAGGAACAAATGAAATTCCAGAAGGATGTTTGTAGTTTTGTTTTTTATTTTTCTCCTGTACTGGTGGAAGAGGACTTTTTAATGATGGGTTGGAGGTGGAGTGGGATAGAATCTTCCCACCTGCTCTTCTCTGAAAAATGTCCAACTCCACCTGTGGTCTGTGCCAACTTTCTCATACACACAGTCACTGAAAGGAATAGCTTCTGCTGATGCTTTTAAGCTTGCAAATATTTTCTCGTTGAGGTCACACAAATGGCTGATAAATCCATTACCTGAAATAAATACCATCATGGAAGCCTTCTTGCAGCTGTCAGAGGTTATGAGCAGTGTTGATGGAGTGTGGTAATGATGCACCTGGGTGACAGAGAGGATTTAGTGGACTCCTTCCTATTTGGTTCAGATAGGGTAAGACTATTATCCGTACTTCATCTTCTTTTAAAGAGATTGTTTCCCAGCTCTTGCAAGCTACAAACCTGTTTCGGAAACAAAGAACAGTATTGGTCTGTCACAATTATAGATCAATTCATCACCACAGTCAGTCTTTCTTCTGATCTCCTTGAACTCTTGCCAGGTGGAAGCCACTGCAGATCTATACAATGATGTCTTCTCTCTGGATATTATGTCTTTTGAAATAGATAGTGTAGCATTCATTCCCCAGCTTCTTGGAGGAATGTATTGACTCAATCTCCCTAACATTTCTCATATAAATTTCCCTCTCTCTGGCAGCACAGCCACCAGGACACCAGATTTAAGACTAAAGAAGACCTGGATTCAAATAAAGACTTGAACATATATTACCTTTGTGATCCTGTGCAAATTATAACACTTCTCTGTGACTGTTTCCTCATCTATAAAATGAAATGATTGGACTGAATAACTTATAAAATCTCTTTTAATTCTAAATCTATACATACATGAATGTATATCCATATCATTCTCATCAGCTTTCTAATTATTCTTCCTACTTTCATGTTTTCCTTCCTTTCTTTTTTAATTATTCTCTTGATCATTTCATTCACTACTTTATTGTTTGTGTTCTATTGCTTACCACTAGGAGAAGATTATTTATTTCTTGTCTTTGTGCTCCAAGCTTCTGACACTATGTTCTGCATGTAGCAAACACTACATAAATATTTGCTAAATTAACCTATGGTATTGATAAATGAGCTTCAGAATCTTGTTGTTTGTCCTTTTTATTTTGTTTTGTTTTTTGTTTTTTGCTGAAGCAATTGGGAGTCACACAGCCAGGCAGTGTTAAGTGTCTGAGGTCAGATTTGAACTCAGGTCCTCCTGACTTCAGGGCTGATACTCTATCCACTACACTACCTAGTTGGCCCTGTCCTTTGTTCTTAAAGAGAAATAATGACATCCTGAGGGTAATGTCTTGAATCACGTGTGAATGGAATTTAAGTGAGGCAGAGCTGTGCAAAATCATCAGCCTCACTATCTCCTACAGAATCATCAAAGTCCATTGGCTAGACAAAGGTTAAGATCCTAGCTTCTGATCGCTTCATAACCACAACCCATCTAGGGAGAAGGGGATCTTATTTACTTTTGTTTTTTTAAATTTTAGGCATCAAGGTGGTCCAAACAAGGAGGCAAAAAAAGAAGCATTTAATTCTAATGGTAGCTTGTGAGGTCTTCCCACCATTGCCTATTTTTCTTGGGTTTCTGCTGTTATGGTCAAGATGAACCCTGCAGGTCCTATGATTCAACTGAATAGCAACTATTGTGGGCAAGGCTCTGGCAAAGACAAAAATTAGTGGCAAAAACTAAAAATGTTCTAGTTCTTGACCTCAAAGAGGGTATGTTATGTTAAGAAACAATATGTACATAGAAAACTAAATACAAAATCATTTCTGGGGGAAAACCTCCTACAGATGGTAACCCTTGAGCTGACATTGAAGGGAACTAAAGATTTTATGAATTAGAGATCAGAAGAAAATGTACTCTAAAGCATGGAAATGGGATATAGAATGTCAGATTCAGAGAATATCAAGCAGATCAGTATGGCAGGAACCCAAATGTGGCTGCAGGAGAATAAAATATATTAAGTTTGGGAAACTAGGTTGTTATCTCTTCTAACTGAATTGTGAAAATCTCATTTACCCAAACTGTCAAGAGACTTCTAATATGGCCCTTGGTAGGTCTGTGACAGGCAAAGGTACTAGAAGAACTCAGTTTACAAATGTTTTGATTCAGTAAACATTTATTTGTGTTTAGTCTATGACAGGCACTCTACTAAACACAGGGGATACAAAAAGAGGCAAGAGACAACCCCTGTTTTCCAGAAGCTTACAATCTAATGTGGAGGGGAACAACATGCAAATAAATATGTACAAACAAGCTATATTCAGGATATATAGAAAATAATTAACAGGGGAAAGGCATTGAAATTAAGAAGCTTGGCTTTCTGTAGGAAATAATATTTTAGTTAAGACTTAAAGGAGACAAGGGGTGTAGAGCCAAAATGATGGAGTAAAGGCAAGAAGTGAAGTTGTCTGCAGTTTCCCTCAGAAACAACTTGAAATCAAGCCTCTGAACAAATTCTGAAACAACAGAACCTACAAAGAGACTGAATGAAACAATTTTCCAGTTCAAGATAACTTGGAAGAACTTCAAGAAAGGTCAATCTCCTTTGGATAAAAGGGGAATACAGCCCCAGGAGGATGGTGTTGCCTTCTATAGTAATGGGCAAGATAGGAGTGAGGGATGGTTTAGCAGGAAAGATAATGAGTTATGTTTTGGACATATAGATTTTAAGATGTCTACTGAATATGCAGTTTTGAAAGGCAGTTGGAGATATGAGATTGGAGGTCAGCAGGGAGTTTGGGGCAGGAAAGATAGACCTGATGATAATCAGAAGAAAGATTATAATTACTTACATGTGAGCTAGAGATTACATAAGTAAGAGTTGAGATTACGTAACATAAATTTGCAGAGGACTGAGTCAGAATGGTTGCATGATTTTCTCTACCCTCATTTAGAAACATTTGTGTGTGGGCTTAAAGGTGATGAATGATGGGGATGATCCAAGGTTGAGGCATGATTGGGCATAATCAGTGATATGATATGAAAAGGGGTTGGATAATATTATAGAGTTGAATTGTGGCAGAGAATTGAGAGGTCAAGCATCATGGTATGGATGAAGAGTAGAGTATTGTAAGGAAAGGCAACGGGAGAGGTAAAAAGTCAATAGATTACATTTGGTTAATGAGATTTCAAGATTCTTGAATATGGAGATGGAACATTTGTGGATGATGATCTTCCCAGAGAAGATTGGCAGTGAATGTCACACATGACCTCCCATAATTTCCCACAATATTATGCCTGAGGAATGAGTGAGGAAAACTATGAAAGATCCCACATCTCACTATGTTCATATAAAAGTAGGCTGAATATTTAATCTAGGTGTAAATACGAACATTTCTTTGTTTCTTCCCCACTTCCCAGCTAACTTCCATTTTTCCTAAGTCACTTATAAAGAGACCTTGGTTATGCAGCCAATAAGAATGTGTATCCTGACACCTCTAGCATTGGGAGGGCACAGGAGCTTTTCCCTAAGATGATGGATAAGTCAAAGCTGACCAAGGAACAATGAACAAGGAGTACCTCTTTCTTTTTTCCACTCCTGAAAACTTACTGCTTGGGTAACTCTACACTTATATCAATGGTGATATCCCCTGTGAGCAGGTAGCAAAATGAAATTAATATGCATTGTAACTTGTCTGGCATCTGTGATTACTCATTTGAAGTGAGTGATTATTTGAAAAACTGTATCTTAGAGAATGCAAGTAAAATGGGCAAGATAAAACTTCCGATACAATAGTGCTCCAATAAAGTTCCAATAGAACAGAACCTCTTATGGTTAATCATCAAGTTAATGTAGAAGACAAGGAATAGGGGCAGCTAGGTGGTGCAATGGATAGAGCACCAGCCCTGAAGTCAGGAGGACCTGAGTTCACATCTGATCTCAGACACTGAACACTTCCTAACAGTGTGACTGTGGGCAAGTCACTTAACCTCAATTGCCTCAGAGGGGGAAAAAAAAAGAAAGAAAGAGAACATAAGATAAGGGATGGATCTGTGATTCCATTAGTATATGAAACTCTCAGAGGAGTAAACTCCTTCTATCAATGTGAAATCTTATAGAGTTTCCTAGAACATTGAGAGGTTAGGTGACTTGCCGAGGATCACAGTATATGTCAGAGATGGAACTTAAACCAAGTCTTCTTGATCTGAGGTTCTCTATTATTACTCTCTTATTTGTGTAGGAGTGAGCTTTGAAGGTTCCTCCCATCAGTCTTTCTGTAGCAGTACTGACTATGTAGCAGTACAATGTATACAAGATCCTTGCTTCATATTTCTTTGAAAAATTTGAGGTCATTTGCCAAGAGCTCCCTCTTCTCCCCTATTTATATCCTTCAGATGCTTTCCTCCACTCTTCTCCACCCTCATGTTATCTGAAGAGATAATCCTTCTACTCACTAAGAGGCAACTTTATCCCACTCTTATGGATTCAATTATTTTCTCTATGAAGATGACTCTTATATTTGTTTAACCACTCTCCTGATCTCCAGTCTTGCATCTTCAGTTGCTAATTGACACCTTAAACTGGATGTCTACTAAACATCTTAAATTCAACATGTAGAAAACTAAGCTCATATTCTTCCTTCTCCCCTCAAACTCTCTTCTTTGTAATTTTGCTTTTACTATTGAAAATACCATCATCTTCCCAGTTACCCAGGTTCCCATCCTATCATCCTCAACTGCTAATTCTCTCATCTCAACTCATATCAAAATTAGTTGTCAAGACCTGCTGATTCCACCATTATAACTTCTCTCCTATATTAACCTTTCTCTCTTCTGCCTCTTCTATCCTCCTAGGACAGGTCCTCATCGTCTCAAGTTATGGCAGTAACCTTTTCCTGGCCTCAAATCTCGCCCCACTTGAGTCCATCTTTCATTCAGCTGTCATTTTTCTTCCTAAAATGCAAGTCTGACTATGTCATATCTCTAGTAAACTCTAGTAGCTTCCTGTCACCTCCATGATTAAATAGAAATCTTCTGACTTTTAATGTCCTTCAAAACTTAGCCTGTTACTATTTATATCTTACGCCTCTCCATATACTCTGTAATCCAATGACACTGGCTTCCTTGCATATACCTCCTACAAAACACTCCATCTCCGTACTGTGCATTTCCATTGACTGTTGTACCCATTGCCTAGAATTCTTTTCCACCTCATATTTATCTCCTAGCTTTCTTCAAATCTCACCTAAAATCTTACCTTTTATAGGGCTTAGGGGGAGGAAAAAAGGGAATTAAAAAAAGGGGAAAAAAAGTTCCTTGATAACTTTATTATATATTTAAAAGGAATCGCAAGTTGTACACAATAGATTTTCAGTTTTATTTGCAATCATCTTTTATTTCTATACTATTATGTTATGGAAATGCTTGTTTCATTTCTTAAGTTAAGAATAAAATAAATACAATTTTAAAAATAAAATCTTACTATAGGAAACCTATTCTGATCCCCTTTAATTCCAGGACTTTCCACTGAATCTCCAGTTTATTTTGTCTTTAGCTTGTTTGGATGCAGTCATTTGCACATGGTTTCCCCCATTGGACTGTGATCTCTTTGACAACAGGGACTGGTTTTGCCTTTTTCTGTATTCCCACTAGTTAACACAGTGCCTAAGAGTAGGCATTTAATAAATGTTTATTGTTGACTTGACCAATCATGTTCTACCAACATAGAATGTTAAAATCTCAGGATAAAATGTTTGTACTTATTATACTAGAATTCTTAAAATACTCTTTTATGATTATGAGGTAAAGAACCAGAACAAGCATCATAAGGGATGCACAGTTGAAGTTGTCCCCGAAAAGTCTTTTCATCATAGATTCTGTCTATGCATAGATCCTTTACTTTGCAAGGTTGGTACCAATCATCATCCCAAGGGAGTTAAAAGAAAATCTCCAAGGAAAGGTGCATATGGTAATTTCCCCTAAGCTGCTTTACTACCTATTAAGACGCTGGAGAATAGGTTTATAGTCACACTCAAGTTACAGAAATTTCTATTTGGGAGCCCAGACAATTCAGTGGCACTCTTCCCATACCCTAGAGGCTCACTTGGACCTTACTCTAGTTATTGAATTGAATTATTTCTGTGAATAATTTAAACTCCCCAAAGGCACAAAAGTGAGCCTATCTAATTAAATCCATGGGCACTTGTAACAGTCTCTCCTCCTTAAATATCCCTCCATACCTCTGTATGCAATAATAGTGGAACAATATAGTTCTTTTCCCAGCTTAATTCTGGCTGAGCTTTTTCTATTGCTCATTGTTTCATAACAACCAAGTCCATAACAATAGTCAGCTTTAGACTATCAGGTATGCTTCTGCACATAGTCAGTCAACAAGCATTATTAAGCATTTATTATTTGTCAAGCATCATGTTATGTTCTGGGAATACAAAGAAAGGTAAACACACTGTCTCCCCTTCAGGAGCTCACCTTCCACTGGTGAGAGAAAATATGCAAATAACCAAATACCTTTTTATAGTTAGTTATTATAATCATAGCTAACATTTACGTATTGCTTTAAACTTTGCAAGGCACTTTATAGATATTATCTATTTGATCCTCTTGACAGCTCTGGGAAGCAGCTATTATATTATCTGGATATTACAGTTGACTGAGGCAGAGGTTAAGTGACTTGTCCAGAGTCACTCTGGTGATATCTAAGGATGAATTTGTTTTCTAGACTTCAGGTGCAGGTTCCCTGTTATTCAGAATAAATGAAAAATAATAGGATTGTAGATCATTTTGTTTAATCCCTTAATTTTACATAATAATAATTAGTTATATTTAAATGGAATTTTAAATTTTGAAAAGGATTTTACATAGGAATGAAGGTACCATTGTTAGATCATAAAATTCAGGAGAGAAAACTTATCTCAAGTTAATGAAAAATATATTGTCATATGCAATAGTAAGAATGCATGTATCTACATACATGTAGCCCCTAAGAAAGAGTATCAAATTCTCCTAAATTGTCCCAATTTTTATATCCTTGATGAAACAATTTTGGCTTCTTCTCTTAACTAAACATTGTTTGATGATTCGATGGTATACTTAGAGAATCCTAGAGAATCAACTAAATAACTACTAGAAACAATAACTTTATTAAAGTTATAGGATACAAAAATAAATCCACATAAATCATCAGCATTTCTGTATGTTACTAGTAAATAATAAATAAAGAGATACAAAGAGAAATTCCATTAAAAATAAGTGTAGATAATATACAATATTTGGAATTCTACCTGCCAAGATAGTCTGAAATTATATGAACACAATTATAAAACATTTTGCATACAATGATTATAGCAATCTAGTGTTTGATAAACACAAAGACCCCAGCTTCTGGGATAAAAATTTACTATTTGACAAAAATTTCTGGGAAAATTAGAAAATAGTATGGCAGAAATTAGGCATTGACTAACACCTAACACTCTATACCAAGTTAAGGTTGAAAAGGATTCATGATTTAGACATAAAGGTTGATACTGAAAGCAAATTAGGAGAACAAGGGATAGTCTACCTCTCAGATTTGTGGAGAAGGAAGAAATTTATGGCCAAAGAAGAACTAGAAAAAGTTGGGAAATGCAAAATGGGTAATTTTGGTTACATTAAACTAAAAATGTTTGTACAAACAAAACCTATGCAGGCAAGATTAGAAGGGAAGCAGAAAACTAGGAAAAAAATTAAATATCCCAAGGTTCTGAGAAAGCCCCCATTTCTAAAATATATAGAGAATTGACTCAAATTTATAAGAATACAAGCTATTCTCCAATTGATAAATGATCAAAAGGTATGAACAGGCAATTTTCAGATGAAATTAAAACCATTTCTAGTCATATGAAAAAATGTTCTAAATCACTATTGATTAGAGAATTGCAAATTAAGACAGCTCTGAGGTACCACATCAAACCTCTCAGATTGGCTAAAATGACAGGAAAAAAATAATGATAAATTTTGGAGGGGATGTGGAAAAGCTAGGACACTAATACATTATTGATGGAGTTGTGAACTGATCCAACCAATTTGGAGAGTAATTTGGAATATGCTCAAAGGGTTATCAAACTGTGTATACCTTTTAATTCAGCAATGTCTTTACTGGGTCTGTATCCCAAAGAGATCATAAAAAAGGGGAAAAGGACCCACATGTACAAGAATGTTTGTGGCAGCCCTTTTTATAGTGGCAAGGAATTGAAAACTGAGTAGATGTTCATCAGTTGAGGAATGGCTGAATAAGTTATGGTGTATGAATGTTATGGAATATTATTTTTTAATAAGAAACAATCAGCAGTATGATTTCAGAAAGGCTTGGAGAGACTTAGATGAACTGGCGCTAAATGAAGTAAATAGGACCAAGAGAATATTGTATACAGCAGCAAGAAGATTACGTGATGTTTAACTGTGATAGACTTAGCTCTTTTCTACAATGAAGTGATTCAGGCCAATTCCAATAGACTTATGATAGAGAGATTCATCTGCACCAGAGAGAGGACTGTGGGATCTGTGGATCACAACATAATATTTTTATTTTTGTTATTGTTGCTTATTTGCTTGTTTTTTCCCCTTTTTCATCTGATTTTTCTTGCACAGCATGATATATGTGGAAATATGTTTAGAAGAATTACACATGTGCAACACATTAATTCACTTGCTGTCTAGGGGAAAGGTGGGGGGAGGAAGGAAGAAAAATTTGAAAGTCCAATTTTTTGCAAGGGTGAATGTTGAAAGCCATCTTTGCATATATTTTGAAAATAAAAAGCTATTTTTAAAAAAGAGTACTGTTTGCCAGAGATGTCAAAAGAATTATAATCATTTGAAGAGAATCACAGGAAGAAAGACTATTTGAAGGTCTGAATGGGTAGAGGAATTCTCTGACCTCTGTGGTTGACTTTTTGGCTATAGGAAAAAAAAACTATTTTTAAGTCAAAAGAGTTCAGACCCACTGTGCTGGATGTTTTCCAAGGAGTTGGTATTCTCTGTGTATAGAATCTTACCAATGGCTTAAGAACAGTTGGCTAAATAGCATAATACTGTCAATCTGCCTATGAGCAAATGGTCTGGAAGTTCAAGACTGGGAAGAAAGACAAACCAAAATCCTAAATCTTACTAGGAGTTTACTTGAATATCATCTCTGGCTTTCTCAGAGCTGTATATAACCAGCCATGATTTTTCTTGGGGAAAATTCACTTGACAGGCTTGGGGAATGGGACAAGAGCCAAAAGCACAGAAACAGTACAGAAAATAGTTTCATTAGGAATACAGTCACTCTAACAAAAGGACTAGATTTCTCTTAAGGAAGATGTGTAGGAGAAAATGACCCCTGGAAGAGGTCAACATGATTGTATAATAAGGGACCTTCAAGTAGTTATACCCTGTCCTGCTGGAGCCTTTAATATAAGACATGGGGAAGTTTCATCCTTATGGATCTAGGTAGGTCCCCTTCTTGTACATAATCTCTCTCCCCACATACATTCTTGTTCTCTATTTTTTAATTTAATTTTTTATTATAAATCAGAAAAGCATCAAGAAAAATGAACACTTTCATATACATAATGATGATTTTTTTATTAAACTGAGAATTCACTATATGCAATTTATTTTTCTTAATATACATTTAATTAAACATAGTTTTACCACTATTGCCCTTCTCTGAGTCCCTTTTTCATTTATTCATTACCTTTAGAACGCAACCATTCCTTTATATTTTTACATACTTTATTGATATTCTTTTCTTTCTTCTTCCTTCTTCAACTTTTATGGCTACTATTAATATGGCACAGTTCCTAGGGAGGATGTAGCAATAACCCTAAGGCCTCCTGGTTTTAGGAGTGATGTAATTAGAAAAGATGTAATTCTTTCTTTTAGATTATCCTGCCCCAGTTTTCTCTTTCTAACCAGAATGCTAAAGTCACAAATATCACTGGTTATCAGATGACAGCCTGTTAGTTTGTGATAAGGTTTTTTGAAACTAATGAGCAACAATAATGAGGTGCTTAAAGTTGATGCAGGTGCAGAACAAAATTGGGTGTCTGCTTCTTGACCTAGTGAAGTTTCAGGACTAAAAACATGCCTCTGAAAGGTTTTCCCTCCTCTCCACCCCCATCATGAGCTCTGCCCAGAAAATTATGGGTATTACACCTGTACACAAAGTCAAAACCAGATCATTCCTTAACTCTACCTCTAAGCCATAAAATTAGCATATCAGTGATATGAAACACCTGATTTCTCTAACTTTTCTCCATAAATTTACCTTCTTGCTCCAGGTTTTTTGCTAATTTCTTTTGAAACTTAGCACACCATTATTAGCATCAGTAAATTTTACCCTTAACTTGGAGATATATTACATTTGCCAATTCTTTCGTTATACTTTGCAACACAAACCTGGGGACCTTAAGATTGTTGGGATGTCTTTCACCTCAATAGTATCATTTCCCTACACGCCCTTCTCCTCCCAACTTCCAATGAAAACCCTCCTTTGTAATTAAATTATTATTCAGTTGTTTCAGTCACATCCAACTCTGTGATCCCAGTAGGGGTTTTCTTGACAAAGAGAACTTGGCCATTTTCTTCTCAATTCATTTTATACATGTGGAAAATGAAACAAAGTTGACTGACTTACCTAGAGTCAACCTGCTAGTACCGGTAAGAGTCTGAGGCTCTGTCTTACTTAATTCAGGACAATTCAACTCTAAATGTCACTTGTCCTCTTTGAGAAGGAAGGATGAACAACAGTAACAGTTATGACTGGTCATTGAATTAGTTCAAATTCTTAAGCCATTCAAAGTAATTTTCCTTTATAATATAGTGGTCATTTTATAATTCATTTTTCTTGCTTTTGTTCACTTTATGATGCCTCATTTTTTTTTTATAAGTCTTCCTGGCTTCTTTGAATCTGTCCCTTTTGCCATTTATTGTGGAAAAATAATATTCCATCATATTAACATATTGTTAATCTGTTCACTTAATTGGTAGGCACTCCACATATTTCCAGTTCTTTGTTATAACAAAAAAATGCACTATAAATATTTTATACATATGGTTCCTTTTCCCCTTTGATTTCTTTGAGACTATAAACGTAGAAGGGTTATTGTTGGGTCAAAGAGTATGTACCTAGAGAAAGATTTTGGGTCTGGTTCCAAATTTGGCTGTTCCAATTTCTAGCTCCTTTAACAATGTCTTAGTATGCTTGTTTTTTTATTGCTCCTCTAGCAATTGTCATTTTCATTATTTTCCATCTTTGTCAATTCAATGGGTGTGAGGTAGAATATCAAAGTAGTTTTAATTTGCTCTCCCTTGTTAGCACTTTGAAATATTTTGTCAATAGGTTCAGTTTCTTCCCTTGAGAATTGCCTGCTCATGCCCTTTGTTCATTTTACCTATCAGGGATTGTCTCCTATTTGTATACTTCTCTGTTTCAATCGCTGATGCCTTCATATGCTATCCATGTGAGCTAGTAAAACCAGAGTTTAGTTAGAGGCTAAATCTATCCTTAATCCTGTTTCAAGAGCCTATTATTCAGGTATGGCTTTTAAGTGAGGTGATAGTTTCTCTAAAACTGCTCTCTTCAGACCTTATCTGGAGTATTGTTTTCAATCCTGGTAGTCATTTTAAAGAAGGAAACTGATAAACTGAAGTATATCCAGAGAATAAATAGGATCAGGAAAGTTCTTGAGTTCCTGTCATATGAGAATTAATTGAAGGAAATATGTTTGTGGAGCCAAATAGGACCATAATAACTGTCTTCAAGCATTTGTAGAAAAGTCATTAGACTTGCTCTGCCTGGTATCATAGGACAAAACTAAGAGTAACTGGGGAGTCAATAAAAAAGCACATTTAGACTTGAAGTCAAGGGGAAAGTATTTTTTAATTTTATTTTTTTTTAATTTTAATTTATGTAATAAAGCAAGTATTTCCATAACACAGTATAATTTTTAAAAGGTGATTGAAAATGAAACTACAAATCTATTATGCAAAGATATATGTTCTTTTAAAATATTTAATAACATTCTCACATAATTCCCCCTCCTTTTTTTTCTTTCCTCCCAAGGAAAACTTCTTAACAATTAGTGCTAACCAAAAGGCCTTAGGAATTAGTGACTTCTCTGTCCCTGGAAACCTTCAAGCATTGGATGACTGTCAGGTATGTATGATATGACTTTTTTAGGTACAGACTCCTAAGGTCCTTTTCAACTATTCAATTCTATGATTTTGTGATCTATGTGGTATCATTATCTTGGCTCTTAGGATGGGTTCCAATCTGAATCTGGGAGTTCCAGTACTACCTGAATCCCCATCTTCTTCTCCACAATTCCATTCATCCACAGTACCATTTGTATAGTGATATAGCTAACAAAGCATTTTCACTTACCTTGACATTTGTTTCTCATCATTACTTTGTGAATTAGGCAGAATTGGTGAATTGTAATGACTATTTTAAAGACAAAGAAAATGTGGCAAGCTATATACCAGCAAAATAGGTATGGAGGAAAGAAAGGCCATAGAATTAAAAGGAGCTGGGGGAAGGCCTGTAGAAGGTATGATTCTAGTTGGGAATTAACAGAAGACAGGGAGGTCAGCAATTTGAGTGGAAGAGGGGGGATGGCATAGAAATTAATAACATAGAAATATTGATAATATTTGTATCCAAACTTTAGCTAATTTTTCCATACTTTGGTCCTAGGATTCTCCTGATATGGTAAGAAACTTTGTTTTCCAAAATACATATTTTCATACTCCCATAGTTCTCAAAACATGGTTTCTTTTCCATTATCAATTTACTTTCTATTTCTGATTAGAGGTTAAGTGATTTGCCCAGAGTCACACAGTATTTGTCAATAATTAATATTTATCAGTATCCAACATTAAATCCAGATTTTCCTGACTCCAAGGCTAACAATTCAATCACTATTTATCAATCAATCAATGAGGATTTTATTAAGTCTGTGTCAGGGTGAGATTTTCCATTTTCTGCATGACGACCAGGGCCTTACCAACAACAATTTCTCTTAACATTTCTTCCCCATGATCTGGCTCCATTTCCCCATTAGCCAGCTCAGGACCAGAAAGCCATCACAACCACTTGATTCCCTGGCTTTCCTGGATTTCCTACCTCCAGAACTTAGGTGGGTGCAAGTGTCAAGGCTCCTTTCTCAGCCACCCTCCTCCTCCCTTGCTCCCTCAAAGTAACACTCCATTCTTTGGCTGTTTTAAAAGGCGTATTTAGCAACAAATACTACTAGGGAAACTTACACTAAAATGTATAATGGAAGAAAAGGGTTGCCATTTTCCAAATTGATCTTGATAATCTTGAGCCTAAGCATCAATTACAGCTGAGAAGCCATATTTTTGTCTCCTTCCTCTTCTCTCCCTAACTTCTTATCAAGTGTTGACCTTGCTGTTAATTCATTTCTAGTTCATGCAACAGTGATCAGATAAATATGTCTTTATTCTCCAGAATCTTTTTTGATAGCTCTCAGTTATGGTCAAGCGATGTGCCTTTCTTCTACATTCCCTATCTCGATCACTTACAGGCTCCTTCATTCTGACCCCCTTGCCCTAGCCTAGGAAAATCTATCTTCCCCCAATACCCTAAAGAACATAAAAGTCTGGGCCCCTCGGTTCTCCCTACATCTTCCTTGTTGGCTCTGAGTCCCAAACCCTGCTTGGGCCTCCCCTCTCCCTGGTGCAGGTGCTATTTTTGTTTTCTCACAGCCTTTGTATTCATAGGTGCCATGTTACTGCCAGAGATCTCTGAGCTTCCAAATAATCCAGACCTGCTACTTTTTTGCCCTGCCTTTGGGCCTGTTTTGACTCCTTTGCTTCATTTTGGCCTTAGCCTCAGGTTCTTGGAGCTCCATTAGCTGTGTCTTTATGGACATTCTGTCTCCAGATGACAAAATTGCTTCTGCTACCTACACCATAATGATCTTGCACCATGTGACTTTGGCCCATGTTTCTCCTAGAGGAAGGGCTTTTCCTTCCAGATTCAGCTTACTTCCTAATTTTGATCTAGTGTCCAGCTGTAGCTTCATCCTAACTTCTCATTGATTGACTGAATCAAGTTGAATTTGGAGTCAATGGATGTTGAACATAATTTTCATCTTTGGCTAAGGATCATACTGAAGCAGGTTGGGGTCCCTTTAAGAAACTGTATTTCCTATTGATCTGTGATTCCTTTCACATTCCCAGCCCCTCCTGGCTGGGGCATATCCTCCCCAGACAAAGTTGTCTTTCCTGGATGTCAGAGCCTTTGATTCACAAATCCTGGTCAAAAAGCATCCCTTTGAATTCCAATAGGAGATCCAGGCTTGTGCCAGCCCCTATTGGATCTGAGACAATTTAGGCTCTCCCAGCCTCCATTGGTTCTGATCTGCTCCAGTTGTCCCAGCCCCCATTCTGACTTGCTTGGACCACCCAGCTTGGGCTTCCCAACCCCCACTAAGATATCCAATATAATAAACATCCATCAACTAAAGTCTTTGCAGGTGGACCTTAGTGGCTCACTGAACTGCCAGGATTTCTGTCCAATGAGAACTGCATTCTCAGTGCAAAACTCCATTTTCCATAGATCTGCCACTATAGAAGTCAGTCTCTGGGTAAACTGATTTCTATCTAACAATAAACTTTCATTTTGCAACTAATATTCGAGAATGAGTGAATTCTTTCACTCCTAAAACCTGAGGCAATTTAATGGGGATTCTTAATAACCCTCTTATAGCCCCTAATCTTTGGACCCTCAGGAATCTAGACCACTCTACACCTCATCAATATTACTTGGCCATTTCATGTTTGGGCTCTTCTCACATCCCTCAGCCTTGTATGTATAACTATTTACAGGTAAAAAATTACAAAGGGATATAGAAATAACAATTTTTTCTCATCCTTAAGATCAAACTCCCATAAACCCAACAGATTTCATCATCATCATAATAGCCAGTATTTTTATGCAATAAAGGTGTATATTATACAGCATTTTGTAAACATTTTATTCTGTCCTTGCAGCTATTGTGGGGGTCGGAGTAATTACCTTATTATTATATACAGAGGAGGAAACTAAGGCAAACAGGTTGAGTGATTTGCCCAGCTAATGAATGTCTGAGGCAAGATTTGAACTTGTTTTGCTGACTCCAGGTCCAGCATACTACCAGCATACTTACTAAGTAAGGTAATTACTAGGAATCCATATACAAAAAAAGAGAAAGAACAGGTACCTACTGAGTATTGGAACCACAACAGAAATATAGAATAATATGGCCAGGCAACTTTGAAAGTAAGAAAACAGATACTCCCTTGAGTCTCACAAAGAATACTTTTTTTGGAGAAAGGAGCCTTAGCCTTGGCAAGGAAGAAGCCCCATATGAAATAAGTGCTATTTTTCTTCATGAAGCTCAAAGTCAAGATTTTTTTTTTCCAATTCAAGCAGTTATAGATTTGAATAGTTAGTTGTAGAGGGCCCAGGGGGTAAGAATCCATTCCGGGTCTTAAATCTTATAGTAACTTGGCTCATCAAAATTCCCTTTTCTGATTGAAATTGTAGAAAAATATTTAATATGTGATTAGAAATCTAGAGACTGAAGCAAAATGTGAAACTACTATACAATGGATCAAAGGCTTACCTTTGATTTTAGGACAGGAAAAGCAGCTCACAATGGAGACTAAAGGTATTTGGGAGAAAGGTACTTGAGAACATTGATATAAAAAGTTTACTCTGATGTGTATCTCAACTTACCTTTACAACATTTCTGCCTAAGTAACCAAGATTAGGACTCAATCATTTACATCTCAGTAAATCCATGATTGAGAGAAAAAAAGTAATAGGGAGGGGCAGCTGCAGTGCTTAGAGCACCAACCCTGAAGTCAGGAGGACCTGAATTCAAATCTGGCCTCAGACACTTAACACTTCCTAGCTGTGTGACCCGGGGCAAGTCACTTAGCCCCAATTGCCTCAGCAAAAAAAAAAAAAAAAAAAAAAAAAAAAAGAAAAGAAAAGAAAAGAAAGAAAGAAAGAAAGAAAGAGAAAAAGCTATGGGGACATCAAAGAGTATACTTTGTATCAAGTCTATAAGCACTGGAGGTATATATATTTGTTTCTCTGATCAATAAACTTTGAAGAGTTCTTAATGAATTCTCTCCCTCTGACCCCTGCATTCTATGCCCTTAATTCACTACTGGAGCTGGACTCCAACAGTTAGTGTCTTAGTGTCTTCCCAAAAATTCTCTAGATATATAAATTTTGAAAAAGTGGAATTATTCAGTTTAATACC
This sequence comes from Antechinus flavipes, assembly GCF_016432865.1. Classification (NCBI taxonomy): domain Eukaryota; kingdom Metazoa; phylum Chordata; class Mammalia; order Dasyuromorphia; family Dasyuridae; genus Antechinus; species Antechinus flavipes. The sequence goes on along the minus strand of NC_067399.1, from coordinate 162,273,061 downwards.
GAGGTTTGTGACTTCAGAAGGCTGCTTGGGTGAAGAGTATGTTTTAGTAGGAAATATCATAGAATAATTTTCCTAATGGGAAAAATAAGATGATAATGTGAACAATATCTGATCCTAACAACTGCCAACTCTGTCAGAAAACAATGTTCATTTCACCATCAAAGCCTCAGAAAGGATATATGCATGTTATGTATGCATTTACACACATGTATTTTATATGGAAATGTGTATATGTATGTGTGTTTGTATGTTTTAATTATTAGGGCACATTTGTGATTTTTTTCTTTTTTGGTTTAATAAACTACTCTTACAATTAAGATCTATAATTTTTAATCCTAGAGTGTTGCCTGAGACAATGAAAGGCTAAGTCAATCAATAAACATTTATTAATAGTTATTAAATGACTACTAAGAGTCAGTGCCTGTAATGGGCTGAGGCTTGAGTTGATGCACTGAGGTCCCAAGCACATGAGGTTAAATAGTAATTGGACCATAATCTATTAATATATATGCTTGGAGAAAGAATGGCCCCGCCCACTCTTTGTGCAAGTCCTGATGTGTTGTATAGGAAATGACGTTTTTGGTGGGTGGAGGCAGGGAGTGGAAAAGGAAGCGGAAAGAGAGACTGCTGGCTGGCATTTTGACACAGCTGCTCGCATTGCTATCACAGCCGCCTTCACCTCCGATCCCCCTCTGCTAGCTGGCTTCCTGTCACAGCTGCCCATATTGCTATCCCAATCCTTCTTTACCTCTACTGAGAATAAAGATTGAAGATTTTTCCCTTAACCTGAATTCCTGACTTGGCTGATTTTAAATCCACAGTCATCCCAAGTGCCTAAGTGATAAGTTCCGGAAATATAAAGAAATGCAAAAGAAAATTCCTTCCCTCAAGGAGCTCAAGGTCTAATGGAAGAAACAACATACAAATAATATGAGCAAGCAAACTGTATGCAGGATAAATCAGAAATGAAATACACAAGGAAGTCACCAGAATTAAACGGGATAGGGAAAATCTTCCTATAAAAGATCATTTTCATAATCAAATGGAGGATGGACTAAATCATCGAGATTCAGAGAGAACAGGGAGGCTACCAATTAGGCTATTGTTATAGTCCCAGCTTGAGAAAATGGAAGTTGGCGTTGGGTTTGTGGTAGTGTTAATAGAGAAGGGGGCACTTTTGAGAGGTGTCAGGAAGGTAAAATTATATGGCTATGGCCACACATTGAATATGGGACAGAAGAGAATGAGGAATTGAGTATGACACTTAGGCATCAAACTTGGGTGACTGAGAGGATGGTGGTAGTCTCAATGGAATGAGAGAAGCCAGGAAGAGGGAAGAGTTTGGTGGGGAAAGGAAAAAGAAAAATACTAAAGCCACTTTTGGACATATTGAGTTTAAAATGCCTTTGGGACATCTAGTTCAAAATGTCAACAGGCAGGCAGAGATATAAGACTAGAGATCAGCAGAGTGAGAAGACGTCAAAATCATTAGCACAAAGATGATAACTGAATCCATAGCAGCTGATGAGAAGCATCTTGTCCTTCATTATAGAACTAAATAGGATGTGTTGGAAGTAGGATCCAAATCTGAATCTGTCCAGCTTGGAAGTTAGATCTCTTTGCATTATGCTATTTTCCTTATTTCTACAAATAAAACTGCCAAAATTGATGTCTTTTTCTCACTACTCACCTTCTTTGACTTTTTTTTTTTTTTTTTAGCAACCATTGACATTGCCACCTACCTTCTTTCTGAGTTTTTATTCCACTATTCTCTCTTAATTGTCCTCTTGAGTATCACACTAATCCTTTTCAATTTACTGTTTTTAGTTTAGTTTAGTTTTAGTTTTAGTTTAGTTTATGATCCACATTGCCAAACCCTTGACTGTGGAGTTAACCTAAATTTCTGTTCTAAGCTATATACTCTCTCTCTATTTTCAGTAACCTCATCAACTCATGAAGACTCAATTGTCACGAAAAACTCAAGTCCTATATTACAAACTGCCTATTAAACACTTTAAACTGAATGTGCATCTCAAACTTATCATGGCCAAGAGAGAACTTGTTCTCCATCTCTCCCTAAATCATTCTTTCTTTTTTCTAGCTTCTACATTTCTGTCATTGGTGCCACCTATTTCTGATTTCTCTCTCTCTCTCTCTTTTTTTTTTAAACTTTTTATTGACAGAACCCATGCCAAGGTAATTTTTTACAGCATTATCCCTTGCATTCACTTCTGTTCCGATTTTTCCCCTCCTTCCCTCTATCCCCTGTCCCAGATGGCAAGCAGTCCTTTATATGTTAAATAGGTTATAGTATATCCTAGATACAATATATGTGTGCAGAACCGAACAGTTCTCTTGTTGCACAGGGAGAATTGGATTCAGAAGGTATAAATAACCCAAGAAGAAAAAGAAAAATGCAAGCAGTTTATATTCATTTCCCAGTGTTCTTTCTTTGGATGTAGCTGCTTCTGTCCATCCTTGATCAATTGAAACTGAGTTAGCTCTCTTTATCGAAGAGATCCACTTCCATCAGAATACATCCTCAAACAGTATCGTTATTGAGGTATATAATGATCTCCTGGTTCTGCTCATTTCACTCAGCATCAGTTCATGTAAGTCTCTCCAGGCCTTTCTGAAATCATTCTTCTGGTCATTTCTTACAGAACAATAATATTCCATAACATTCATATACTACAATTTACTCAACCATTCTTCAATTGATGGACATCCTTTCATTTTCCAGCTTCTAGCCACTACAAACAGGGCTGCCACAAACATTTTGGCACATACAGGTCCCTTTCCCTTCTTTAGTATCTCTTTGGGGTATAAGCCCAATAGAAACACTGCTGGATCAAAGGGTATGCACAGTTTGATAACTTTTTGAGCATAGTTTCAAATCACTCTCCAGAATGTCTAGATGTAGTCACAACTCCACCAACAATGTATCATTGTCCCTGTTTTCCCACATCCCCTCCAACATTCCGCATTGTCTTTCCCTGTCATTCTAGCCAATCTGACAGGTGTGTAGTGGTATCTCAGAGTTGTCTTAATTTGCAATTCTCTGATTAATAATGATTTGGAACATATTTTCATATGGCTATAAATAGTTTTAATTTCTTTGTCTGAGAATTGTCTGTTCATATCCTTTGACCATTTATCAATTGGAGAATGGCTTGATTTCTTATAAATTAGAGTCAGTTCTCTATATATTTTGGAAATGAGGCCTTTCTCAGAACCTTTGACTGTAAAAATGTTTTCCCAGTTTACTGTTTCCCTTCTAATCTTGTCTGCATTTGTTTTGTTTGTACAAAAACTTTTCAATTTGATATAATCAAAATTTTCTATTTTGTGGTCAATAGTGATCTCTAGTTCTTCTTTGGTCATAAATTCCTCCCTCTTCCACAGGTCTGAGAGGTAAACTATCCTATGCTCTTCCAATTTATTTATTATTTCTGATTTATCACTCTTCCTTATCCCACAGATTCAACTGTTGACCACTGTCAACCATAACTACATAGCATTGTGACATCTCTTGCCTTCTTTTCACTCAGACTGCCAGCACTATCAACTAGCTTCTCATGTTCCACCTGAACGATTGAAATTGCCTCCAAATTGGTCTTTCTAACTCAAGTCTATCCTCACTTCATGTCTGTGTTTCATAGAGCTGCCAAAATAGGTATTCCTAAAACATATCTGACCATATCACCTTACCCTGCTCAAACACCCTTAAGATCAAATATGAACTATTTTGTTTATCATTTAAAGTCCTTCACAATTTGACTCCAATCCACTTTCTAGATTTTATGTACATAATTCTCATCCTCCAAAATGGCCTTTTTACTGTTCTTCACATGACATTTCTTCTCTCAACCCGGTGCAGGCTCTTCTCCATACAGAGAACGCTCTTCCTTCTCACTGTCCTCTCTTCTTCTTAGAATCCCTAGCTAAGGTAAGACATTCTGAGAAGTAGGGATGGGATATGATATGACAAATAACTGTAATAAAAACAATATATTGTACCTCATCAGAGAGGTACAATGTGAAATTCCAAGGAGTGAAAGAGCAATACTAACTCAGAAAAATTAAAGGAAGTATAAATTAAGATTTCACAAAAGAAATGATCATCTGAGATGGGCTTAATTTAAAACAGTAAGCTTGGACAATGTTTACATTATTAACAGGTTAAGGAATCTAAAACCCATCTGAATTTTCTCTTCCCCTCCTCTAAACTATCAATGAGCTCCCTTTAGATCAATAGGAATAAACCCAGAAGAATCTATTCCTTCCTCAATGCCCAGTTTCTACCAGGTTTTGAATATCTATCTTGTAGGTACTGGATCTAGACCCAATCCCTGCCTTACTGGAGGAAATCCATAATGTCACTTTATTTTTATCTGTGAGCCCATTGGTCTCTTTTTAGTAGTCATTAGTGGTCATTTATTCAAGATTTATTGCTTTTATTAGTCTTTTCAAAGAAAAAGCTTTGTTTTTATTTGTCATTTCTATAAGTTTTAGTTTTGGTTTCCATTTTAACCTCTCTTCTAATTTTATATATCTCTTTTGTACTTTGTTTATTCTTTGATTTTCTAATTTTCTTAAAATGCATTTTAATGCATTAATCATTTTTTATTTTGCTAATGTATGTTTGTAAAAATATGATTTTTCCTTGAGGATTGTTTTAGTTGCATTCTAGAAATTTTGGTGTGTTATTCATCATAATTTTTTTCAAATAATTGTTTCTGTGATTTGTTTTTTGACTCACTCAGTATTTACGATTTTATTGCTTAGTCTCCATTTGGATCTGTGTATGTGCTCCCTGAATTGATTATAATTTTTTTTAATTGTAAAAGATATATTTACTATTGTTGTTTTTTTTAAACATGTTTGCAATATCGTTGTACTTTAATACATGGTCAATTAAAAAAAAACCTCTGTGTATTGCTGAAAAACACATACATTCTTTAGTATTCCAGGTTAGACGATATCATAAGTCTTTTGTCTCTATTTTCTCTAGAATTTGTTCAATTCTCTGTTTCTCTTTTCTTCATCTTTATCTTAGTTATCTTATAAAAGTCAAGGACAAAACTAGATAATCTTGGAGGTCACTTTTCAGCTCTAAATCGTATTGTCTGGTAAATCCTACAAATTACCTTCTTCTGCATCTTCTCCTTTTATTCCTTCCTATGCCTCCGTGTTGGTCCAACTTCTAGGGCTAGAAATTTGAAGTAGGTAACTAGATAGTAAAGGCAGAAGTACAAGTCAATTCTTTCTGTTGGGATGCTAACTAAATAAGTGATTTTATGAGAAAATATGATCTCTGAATGTGTAATAATTGTCTACAAGTACTATTTATAGGATCTATGCAAAATTCATTAATCCCTAGTAATGATATTTTGGTTTTGAATAGAATTATTTGGTTTGTTTATTTACATATTGAGGTAACTAATCTAAATGAATCTGTATGTTAAAGTTCTGCTTTGTGCTTTCTGTATATGTCCTCTGTTTGTAGTGATATATGTGTGTGTGTGTGTGTGTGTGTGTGTGTGTGTGTGTGTGTTTTTGAGTAGACACACACATATCTATCTTATTCTTTATATAAAATGAGATCTAGGGAAAGGTTCCCAGTGTGTGTGTTGTGTGGATGTGCTGTGGAGAATTTATGAGACAACACAGATAAGAGTCATCAAAGAGGTGTTTTGCTTCTATCTTTTACCTACCCCAATCTGCCCTTTTTTTCTATCACCCCCTTCTCTTATCTCTTTCCCTTCCTACTTTTTTGTAATAACCAGTCCCTTTTTTAAGGGGTGAAACTAGCTGCTGTAAGGCTTCATCTAGCAGGTGACATTGAGCTGTTCCTTGAAGGGAATTATGTTATGGGCCAGAACTCTGAAACAAGGATTTTTACAGGGTGCTAACTCTGTGGAATTGATGAGACAATGGTTATCTAGTTTAGCATGGTGCTTAATAGTTCTCTAGTTCAGTACATGTACCTAGTACTTAATATACTTAATTAGGAGCCGACACTAACTTTTTAGCACTTAATATAGTTCCACAAGATTCACACCTATGATAATGGAGTATATAACAACCAGCAAGGACTAGACAAGGTTCTATTCCTGTCAGGCTCCTGGTGGCAGGCTCTCCTCCTGCATTTCTCCACAGAGACCAAGGCCAGGTCTGAAAGGCTCTCCAGAAAGCTGCCCAACCCCAGGAAGGAGATAATAAAGAATTTGGACTTTAACATCTAGCTATTCTTGTGATTACTGAACCGAAAGGAAGGCTGCTCAAAGACTCCTAAACGAGAACATTACAGAGTTAGGGATTCTGAGAAGAGAGAAAGCATCCCACCATGGGAGGATAGTCTAAGGAAAGATTCAGAGGTGGTGGTGGTAAGGGAGGGGGGTTGGAACTTTGTCATATAAAACAGCAAGAATGTCAGTTTGGCTTGAATGTAGTATATGGGGAGAAGGAAAGGGGAATTGGTTTAGAATAATAAACTGAGGTCAACTAATGAAGAATTTTAAATGCCAAAAAAGAGAATTTTGTATTTTATCTTACACGCAAAATCTCAATCTTTTTGAGGTAAAAGTAAGCAAACATTTGTTAAGCACCTAATATGCGCTAGGCACTTTTACAAATATTATCTGATTTGATTCTCACAATAACCCTCTGAGGCATGTAGTATTATTATCCTTGTTTTATAGGTAAGGAAACTGAGGCAGTTAAGCGATTTGCCTAGGGTCAGAGCTATTAAGTGCCTGCAACTGGCTTTGAACTTGGGGTTTCCTAACTCCAGACCCAGCACTCGATTCACTATACCTCTTAAACAAGGGAGTTTCATGATCAAAGATAAGTTTTAAGAATACCAATGGTTCTGGAGGAGACTCTATATGCTGTGTAAGACAGCTGGGAACAGAGTTGGCAGGAACTGTGAGATGATATCATCAAAAATTATAACTCCTTGCAGTGCTGGGGGCACGAGCTGCTCCTTCACACATATAAATGCTTCCCTTGTGTATCCATTCTTTCCCATTGATGGTGAATATATTTGTGAGAGAGAATGTCCTAGGTTTGGGGGAGTAATGCTTTATTGCTACTTTTCTTACAAGCTGTTTTATTAAAAGTCTTTGCTTGAATTCATCTTCTGCTAACTAGTAAAAAAAAAAAAATAGTGTGGGCTTCTAAGCTACAATTTTTGAATGAATAATTCCAGAGTGGTTAATTTACTTTTTGAACTTGTTATAGGATTACCTGACAACCAGCCAGGAAGGAGTTTGTGGTCTTGTTATGTCCTTCACTTGCCTGTGGATTGAGAGGAAACAACCCTTATCACAGACCATATGATAAATAGTACAGACTCAATGCCATCATCATAGACATCAAGATATCTCTCTAGGGATAGGCCTAGGAATGTTTTCACTGATCTTTTCTCTTGAGTTCCTGCAGATAAACGGACAGGTTTTCTCTGAGGATCCTTTGAAGTTATTGTGATTATTGTCACATTAGATTATCCTGTAGACAAGGTAACATGTAATGGTGGCCAGGGGATCTAGGGGATGGATTGTGCTAAAATTGTTCTGGTCTCTTTGGCTAATCCTGTTCCTTCTATATAGTAATTTAATATAGTGATTTTATAAATAGCTAGTGGAAAGAAGCAATAGCAGGAAGTAGGATTGTAGAGGGGAATCAAGAAGTCTTGTACAGACTGTCCCAAAGTTCAAAGAAGAAGAATTTACAAATGTATCAAATATTAACCTAAATTTATTTCCTGGTAATATGTGCCAAATCAGCAGAAGCCATCTAGGCTTTGCCTAGGGTCAGAGCTATTAAGTGTCCGTAACTGGAGTTGAACTTAGGGCTTCTTAACTCTAGCTCCAGCACTGTATTCACTGTATCCAGTCTCTCCTAGCTCCCTCTTAAACAAGAGACAGTTTGGCAACAATGTGGAGGTTAGATTGGAGAGGAAGAGACAGGAAAAATAAAGACTGAGGATTTTTTGGTTTTCTGATAATTCAAAATCAAATAAGTTCCAGACATTTGCAGTAAGAACAGCAGAACACAAAATGTTTTTCATAACCCTGAGATAACAATGACCTCTAAACTTTTACTAATAACTTTGAAATGACTTGGATTTGTTAATGAACTATCTCTGAAGAGGCACAGATAAGAGTTAGTCTGTCCCCCAAAACCACATAAAATGGGATCCCCACTTTCAGCTTTCCTTCATCAAGTCCATCTAGCTTTGTGCTCCCAAATCTTACTTCATGGTTAAATGAGTTTTATCTGTGGCCCTGCCCCTCTTCATCCTTTTCTCCATGGTTCCTGACATCCTTCATCTACCTATTTATATCCTTTTTGCCTCTTGTCACTGCACTTTCTGTACCATTTGTCTGTACACCCTCACTTCCTGGTAAATACCCAAAGACCGGGGTGTGCTTTCTTGCAATTCATAATTTCATAAATTAATCATCAATTCACATGGTCTAATTTGGGGAACAGGTGCAAAATGAGGGGTGTTCCCAGGTGCTACATAAGCAAATTCTAAGTGTGGAACAGAATTTTGTCTTTTGTATTGTTCACAGTAGCAACAATTTGGTTTGGCTGGGACAAACATGTAGCATTTGTTTCCTACTATAGCAGCAAATGTGAAGTTGGACAAATGGTTCCCAAACCTTGTTTAAAATCCCTTAAGTGAACTCCAGTGAAGCAATGAACTCTATGAGAGCTATTTATCAATTTTTTACAATGTTAACTTGGTAGCAAAAATAGATATTGCTGTCTAACACATATATAATAGTGATTCTAGATGGTAGAAGGTGAAGATGGGAATAGGGATAAAACTGGAGGAGAAGATGATGAAGGAAGGAAAAAAATACTTATGACCAGCTTCCAAAGCTTCATGCATATAGTCTGCAAATAATAAAATATATTTCTGAACTCCTATGAGTGAGACATTTTTAGTGGGCCTTTTAATATTAATTGAATATAAATTCCTTAAGGGCAGGTTTTTTTTTTTCATTTTTATTTAACCCAATGCCTTGTGATACTGTAGTGTATGAAGGGATATGTGATTTCTTCAACATGGTAAACTCTCAGAAAGAATTCATTACCCACACAAGCAGAAGAGTACCACAATGATTCACTAGAAAATCCTAGAGAGTGTCTTGAAGCATATAGTAATTAAATGACCTGCCTGGGGAGTATCATGAAACTAGGAAGGATCAAAGGTGGAATATGAACTTATTTCTTCCTTATAGCAAATGAATGATATTCAATCCTCCATATATTGCCTAGGAGGCATTTAATAAATGCTTTTTGAATTGAAGTGAATTAATTCTAGAGTGATAATGAAATTACATGTCTAAAGCATGAATAGGGCAAGGAACTTTAAAGGTGAGTTTCTCAAGTACACCTCTGAAGTTTGAATTTACTGGGAAAGCAAAACTTAATATAATAGATTAAAGACTAAGAAGCACATATGTTAACCTTCTAATTAAGCATGTGAAAGCTGGCATTCAATATTATATGTGTATAATAGTCTTAGAGCCAATTCTTTATTTTGCATGATCATATTTTTAAAAACATTTTTATCTTTTTTCCAATTACATGAAAAGTAATTTTCAATCTTTATTTTATAAAATTTTGAATTCCAAATGCTCTCCTCTCTTTCTTCTCCCCTTTATGTCCACTGAGAAGGAAAGCAATTTAAAATGGTTACAAATGTGCAGCAATCACGAAAATGTATTTTCTTATTAGTCATGTTGTGAAAGAAAACACAAGTTTTCCCTCCCTATCCCAATAAAGAAAAATAATGAAAGTTTTTAAAAAGTATTTTTTCAATCTTCATTCAGATTCTATCAGTTCTTTTTCTGGATGTGAATAGCATTTTTCATCAAAAGTCCTCTGAAATTGTATTAGACCATTATATTGCTAAGAATAAATGCTCATATTTTCTATATTTGTGCTCATCTATATCATACTCAATCATACTTTACACCTGCCTTGACCCCTTTCCCTGACTTAACCCCACTCTACCCTCTCCCAAGTTAATTATTGAAAGTGTCTCTTTCTTCATTCACACCATACAATCAGAAGTACACATACATACACAAAGTACTGGTGTATATCCTGTCACAGATGTACACAAAAAGCTGACCTTCTTCCATTCTCTGAGCAGCTGGCTGCACTTCACACATCATTTCAGGCAAGCTAGAAAGCCTGCCTTAGAGAACACAATAGCATGGTGTCAGGGGTAGACTCAAAGCAGATCAGGGAGCAGGAACTCAGAGCTCTTTGGAGGAAGTGCCAGATCCAGCTTGCAAAGATTGGATCACATCCCAAAAAAGCATTGACTCCTGTTCCCAGAGGAGAAATCCCACTCATCTCACTACCAGCAAAACTCCCCAGGGACCATTCTATGTTTTGCATCTAGAATGAGCCTCCTACTGTGCTTGTCAACACTGGCACTGAAAATGCATACTAATCTGGGTGTGCAGGGAGAATTTAACTGGTTTAGCCAGAGAGTGAGGACAGGTGCTCATCCGTGCTTTGATTTGGGGATAAGAAGTTGGAGAAGGGAAAAAGGAATCTTAATGTCATCAGAGGAAAAATGATGAGAATTCTTGTTTGGGGACACTGTGAAAGCTTTATGTTAATTTAGAAGTCACAATACCTACGAATGGAAACAGACTTTAGAGATTTCTCTAATCAAACTCTTTTCAGATGAGGGAATACTTCCAGAGTGGAGCTGGTGGGAAAACTTGGATTAGAATGTTGCTCTCTTGATAATCTAGGCCAATGATTCACAGACCCTCTCTGTTCTTCCATGACCCTCTTGGCTTTGCCACAGTTCTGGGATGAGAAGCTCCATTTGGAAGGACATCAAGGGGCCTGATGAGATAATGCCATTTACCCACAGGGGCTTAAGGACATTGCCATCAAAACAGAATCCCTCTTTTATTTGCATTTTGCACAGGACAGTCTGTGTGGCAATGGAAAATAAGTTTGGTGTGAATATAATTTACTTGATAGATAGCAGAGCCAAGTTCAACTACCCCGTGCCCACTTTCTTACCTCTATGTGTTTTATGACAGCTGCATTTTCATGCATCAAAGAAATATATTTTGGCCACAGAGAATAGTGGGAACAGAGGCCCACAAGTACCTCTACTAAAGAAAACTACTAAATCACAGAATCTTAAAATTGAAAGGACCTCAGAGTCCATCTAGTACAACTAGAACCAAAATAATAACGAGTTAGCAAGTATATAATGCTTAAGGGTTTGTATAGTGTATGTTACAGTGCATGAACCTCACAGCAAACCTGTGAGGTAGATGTTAATACCTCTTCTTTTTTTTTTTTTTTTTTTAAATTATTTTCTTTCTGAGATGAGAAAATTCTGGCTGATGAAGTTAAGTGACTGGTCCAGAGGTATAAGGCTCAGTGTGTAAAACAAGATTTGAATGATAGTTCCTAAGCATCCCCTCTAACACATAATTAAGAAATATTCATGGAGATTTTAGACCTTCTGTGGGGAGAAATTTACTATTCTCTGAGATAGCTCATTTTACTTTTGGACAGTATTGATTTATCAGGAAGCTTTTAAATAGGTTAAGCCCAAACTTTGCAGTTTCTGCCTATTAGTTCCAGTTCTGATTTAAAATATCTGAATTCAAATCCAGATGTGTACTAGCTATGTGATCCAAGGCAATTCATTCATCCTCTGTCTCAGTTTCTTCAGCTGTCAAATGGGGATGATTATAATAACATGTACCGAACAGGATTTTTGTGAAGATCAAATGAATTTGTAAAGCACTTAAGAGTGCTGGGCTCATAGTAAAGTCAATAAATTATTGTTTCCTTTCCCCTTCATGTGCAGTTATCTCTAGGTACTTTACCATTCTAATGACTGTCTTCTACAAACTCCAAATTTTTGAGGATCCCTAGGCTGAATGTGGGTATGTATATATATATATAAGTATGCTTCTACCACTGTACACAGTGAATGCTTATTCCTCACTATGTGAATTGAACTAAATTAACTGATTTTATCCACTTAGTATCTTATTCAATCTTCAATTTCTTGAAATGTGATTTCTGTCTAAATATTCAAACATTTGCTTAGTCCTAAACCTCATTGATCCTTCTTACTGTCTTTTAATACTGTAGATCACCTATTCAGCTCTTTTCTCTCTTGGCTTTTTAATAATAATCTTTTATGAATCATCCATTCCCCTTTCTGTTCTCCTCTCCCCTCCTTTGCTGGTTCCTTTTTTTTTTTTTTTTTTTTTCCCTATCAGCCCAAAGTCAGACTGATTTTCTTCTCTTTCCAAGCCCCTTTCTTCCTATTTTCATACCGTCTACGACTTTTTAGGCTATTATAGTCTACTTTTTATTTTAAATCTAAGATCTAGTCTTATTACATAAAATGCTCAATGGATTGAGCATGCTTTGTGAAACTAGGTAGTAAATAGAGTCCTGGGTTTGGAATCAGAAAGACCTTAGTTCAGATTCTGCCTCAGACACTTACTAGTTGTAAGATCTTGGTCAAGTAACTTAAACCCTGTTTGCCTCAGTTTCCTCAGTATAAAATGGGGATAATAAGCAAGCTGTCTTACAGAGTTGTTGTGAGGAACAAAAGAAAAAATAACTGTAAAGTGCTTAGAATAATGTCTGGTACATAGTAAGCATCACTTAAAGATAACTATTTATTATTTCTGTTTTACCCAATGACATTTTTTCAATAATATTCAATAAATATATACTAAATACCTCCTATGTTTAAGGTAGAAGTAAGGGAATATAATGATTTTTAAAAAAGCAAAATGACTGTCCCTGCTATTAAGAAGCTTTCATTCTTCTTGAGTGGGTAAGGGGAAAAGAATAACACCTTCACAGGGAGCAAAAGGAGCCAAGGCAAGCTCAAGAATAATTGATTCTAAAAATTTTGAAGACAAAGAGATCATTCTTTGCTGAGAGCACTGGAGCAGGCTTCATGAAGGAAGTGGTAATTAATTTAAGCCTTGAAGTAATAGGATCAGAGTGTTTGAGAATTGAATGGCACTTCAGTAGCCATTGAGTCCAACTCATACACGAAAGGATTATCAACTATAATATACCAGACAAGTAGTTGTCATCTCTTAAAGACCCCAAGAAGGGGATGTCCACCTGCTCTTGAAGCAGCCCATTTCAATTCTAGAAGAATTGTGGAAAAATGTAGATGAAAAAATATATTTTAGGCATGAAGGATATCTTCCTCAAATTCATGAGATGGAAATTGGAATGCTAAGTTCAGAAAACAGTCAGTAGGCAAGGTTTGTTAGAAAGGAGAGAAAAGGGATATAATGTAAAACAATGCCAGAAAGATAAGGTGGATCCAAATTATAGAGGATCTTAAATATGAAGGGAAGAGATTTTTATTTCAACCTAGATTACTAGAGAACCTTTAAGTCTTTAAGCCAGAAGATGGTGAAGCCCGCACTTAAGCAAGATTATGTGTGAAAGATGAATTGGGGAGAGGATTGACTAGAGGCCCAGGGATATATTTTCCTAAACAAAAATTATTATTTATTTATTTTTAACATTCTTAAAAAAATTTTTTTTTTGAGTTTTAAAATCCTTTTCTCCCTTCAGGCCTTGCCCTACCCATTGAGAAGGTAAATAATATGATATCAATCATACATGAGAAATCAGGCAAAATATATTTCCATATTAGCCATGTTGTAAAAAAGCAAGAAAAGCAAAGAAAGTAAAAAAATTACATACTTCAATTTGTACTCAGAGTTTATCAAGTGTCTCTCTGGAGGTGGATAGCATTTTTCATCACAACTCCTTCAAAATTATCTTGAATCATTGTCTTGATCTGATTAGTTAAATCTTTTCCAGTTGCTCATCACTATATTATTGATGTTACTATGTATAATAATCTCCTAGTTCTGCTCAGTTCATTCTGTATCAGTTCATATAAGTCTTGCCTAATTTTTTCTGAAACTATCTTTCTTGTTGTTTCTTATAGTAAAATAGTATTTTATCACAATTATATAAGCATAACTTGTTGAGCCATTTCTTCAATTTTCAGTTTTTTGCTAGTACAAAAAGAGCTGCTATAAACATTTTTGTACATACAGGTCTTTTTCCTTTCCTTTCCTTTTTTTTTTTTTTTTTTTTGATAGAATTCAATTTTTTAATCCATTCTATTGGCTTCCATTATGGGAGAGTTCATCTCATTCACATTAACAGTTATGATTATCAGCTCTATACTTCCCTCCATTCTATTTTCTCCCCTATATATATAGTTTTCTCTCTTTCCATCCTGCACTGTCATGTATTTTCTTTTTACCCCCCCATCCACTACCTTATCTCCTATCAACCCTTCTTGCCTTCTTTTACCTCTTTCCCTAGTATTTCTGCCCTTCCTTCTATTCTGTCCCTCTCTTTTCTTTTCTTTTTCCTTCTCCTACTTTTTTATAGGGTTTTTATAAGGTTAGAAAAATGTCTATACTCAACTGAATGATTAAGTTATTCCCTCTTAAAGCCAAAACCGATGAGATCAAGCTTCAGCCAATGCTTTTTTCCCCTAGATTGTAATAAGTCTTTTGAGCTTCTTGGTGTAAACTAATTGTCCCATTATACCTCTCCTTTCTTCTTTTTCCAGGGCAGACCTTTTCCTACTCCTTAATGTCTTTTTCCTTGATGTTTCATATCAGAGTCCATTTACATTCACACCCTCAGTTTCCCCCTTTGCCTGGCCCAGTGTCAGATACAGTTCTCAAGAGTTACAGATACTGTTTTCTTATGTAGGCATGTAAACAGTTTAACCTTTAAATATATATTTTTCTTCTATTTATCTTTCTATGTTTCTCTTGAGTTCTATATTTGTAGATTAAATTTCCTGTTTAGTTCTGTTTTTTTCAAATGAAGTGATTGAAAGTCTGTAACTTCATTGAAGCTCCATCTCCTCCTCTGAAAGATGATGCTGAATCTCCCTGGGTAGTTAATTCTTGGTTGTAACCCCAGGTTCTTTGCCTTACATGATATGGTATTCCAGGTCCTCTGATCCTTTATTGTAGAAGCTGCCTGGGTAATCCTGACTGTTGCTCCTTGATATTTCAATTGCTTTTGTCTGTTAACTTGCAGTATTTTTCCTTGAGATTGTAGTTTTGGTGTTTCACAACAAGGCTACTTGGGATTTTCCTAATGCAATCTCTTTCTAGAGGTGATTGATGGATTCTTTCAATGAGTATTTCCCCCTCTATTTCTAGAATGTGGGGGCAGTTTTCCTTAATGATCTCTTGTAGAATGCTATCCAGGATCCTTTTTTTGGTCACGGCCTTCTACTAGGCCAATAATTTTTAAATGGTCTCTTCTGGATCTATTTTCCAGGTTGGCTGTTTTGCCAATGAGCTATTTCTCATTTTCTTCCATTTTTTCATTCTTTTTAGTTTGTTTGACTGATTCTTGGCGTCTCACAAAGTCACATTAGCTTCCATTTGCCTTGTTCTAGTCCGTAACGTGTGATTTTCTTCAGTTAGTTTTTCTATCTCTTTTTCCATTGGTTCTGTTTAAAGCAGAGGTCCTCAAACTACGGTCGCGGGCCAGATGCAGCAGCTGAGGACGATTCTCCCCCTCACCCAGGGCGATGAAGTTTCTTTATTTAAAGGCCCACAAAACAAAGTTCTTGTTTTTACTATAGTCCAGTCCCCCAACAGTCTGAGGGACAGGGAACTGGCCCCCTATTGAAAAAATTTAAGGACCCCTGGTTTAAAGAGCTGTTTTCTTCAGCCAGTTTTTTTCCTTCCTTTCCAAACTGTTGACTCTCTTACCCTGGCTCTCATTTCCTTTCTCGCTTTTTCTTCTACCTCTTATTTGCCTTTTAAAATCTGTTATGAACATTTCCAAGAAGCCTCTTTGGGCTTGAGACCGATTCATGTCACTCTTTGAGACTTCCTTTGTGCACATTCTGTCCTCGTCCGCGTTTGTGCTTTTGTTGGCCTTGTCACCATGTAGTTTCTTATGGTAAAGATTCTTTTCTGTTTCTTGCTCCTTTCCTTTCCTTTTCTTTTGGTATTTCTCTTTTTTTTTACTTTTAAGGTGGAGGTCTGCTCCTGGGCTGTAGGGGGCGCTGTCCCAAACTTCCTGTGCAGTTCTGAGCCTTGGCTTCGAGCACAGCGCCCCCTAGTGTTTGCAGGAAGTAGCTTTGCCTGTTATGTTGAGGAAATATCCCGGTTTCCCAGAGTTTGCCTTTTGAGCCTGGACCGAGGAGCTCAGGTGCTGATCTGCGATTCAGACCTTCTCACCAGCTTTCCCAGGGCCTGTCTGAGCTGGGCTGAACCCCCTTTTCACCCCAAAGAGAGCGACCTTTCTTGGAGTTTTCCAGTCCGCCTTGAGCTGCGGAGGGCCGCCATGTTGTCAGACTGTTCAGAAGCTCGGCTTCCTGTGGGTGGGGGGACCCGGGAGAGCTCGAACAGCTTCTGGCCTCGCTCCGCCTTCTGGCCCTTTCCTTTTTCTTTGATCTCTTTGGGATACAAACTTGGGCGAGGTATTCCTGGGTTAAAGAATATGGACAGTTTCATAGTCTTTGGGGCACAGTTTTAAATTGTTCTCCAGAATGATTGGATACGTTCACAATATTATCTACTATGCATTTTTTTCCCTCTATTTTCCCACAACCCATCCAATATTTGTCATTTGCTTTTTCTCTCACATTACTCAATCTGAGTTATTTTAATTTGCAATTCTCTAATCAGTGGTGGGTAGAACACTTTTGAAAATATGCCTATAGTTAACTTTGATTTCTTGTTCTGAAAACTGTCTTTTCATATCCTTGACCATTTATCAATTGGGGAAGAATTCTTGTAAATCTGGCTTAATTTTCTATAGATTTGAGAAATGAGGTCTTTATAAAAGAAACTTGCTGTAAACAAATTTCCCCCAGTTTCCTTCTAATTTTCCTACATGGGTTTTGTTTGTGTCTTTAAGAATTTGGATAAGAATATAAAGGGAATTAATGAAAAAAAATACAAAGGATGGTGGCTTAGCTGTACCAGACCTAAAACTCTATTATAAAGCAGCAGTTACAAAAACCATTTGGTAGTAGCTAAGAAATAGAATGGTGGATCAGTGGAACAGGTTAGATACATATGACCCAATATACAAAGTATTGGAGATACCCCCAAATTCCAGCTTCTGGGATAAGAACTCACTATTTCACAAAAATTGTTGGGAAAACTGGAAAATAATGTCAGAAACTCAGCATAGAGCAACATTTCACATCCCATTCCAAAATAAGATCAAAATGAATACATGATTTGGACAAGAGGAGTGATATCACAAGCAAATTGGGAGAGCAAGGGATAGTTTACCTAGTATATCTTTGGAGAAGGAAGGAATTTATAGAATATTATGAAATGCAAAATGGACAACTCTGATTACATTAAATTAAAAACTGCATAAACCAAAGGAAGCACAACATTGGGAAAAAATTTTACAGCCAGTGTTTCTGATAAAGGCCTCATTTCCTTTGATACAGCCCCAGGACTGGGTCAAATTTATAAGAATACAAGTCATTCTCCAATGGAGAAATGATCCAAGAATAGGAATAGACAATTTTCAGATAATGAAATTAAAACCATACATAGTTATATGAAAAAATGTTCTATATCTCTCAGATTGGCTAACATTATGAGAAAAGATAATGATAAATATTTGAGGGGATACAGGAAAACTGGGACCCTAATGCATTGTTGGTACAGTTGTGAAACAATCCAACGATTCTGGAGAGCATTCTGGAACAATGCCCAAAGAGCTTTCAGGTTTCTTTTTATAGTGTCCAGGCTAGCTCTCTGGAAGACCTCAGGATCAGCCTGATCCTTGGTCTTAGTGGAGGAGTGAAAGAGGCAGGAGGGCCACATGGGTGGTCAAAGATGGAGTCTGGGATTTGGTGTCTTTTCTTGTGTGTGTGGCTGAGAGAGTGTTTCCAGTTGTCCTAAGCTTTAAATACTTCAGTACGATTACATCACTACACCACACTGAGCATGTTGAACATTACATCATTACAGCACATTAAGTACCACACTAAGTATGTGCTTAGCTAGAGAATCATTATCTCATCAATCATACTGAGTTTTAAGTATACCTTTTCAGAGTTCTGGCCCTCTACACCTTCTGACCCAACAGTACCACTACTGGATCTGCATCCCAAGGAAATCCCAAAAGAGGGAAAAGGACTCACATGGGCAAAATATTTGTAGCAGCTCTTTTTGTGATGGCAAAGAATGAAAACATAAGTAGATGCCCATCAATTGGGGAATGGTGAATAAGTTGTGGTATATGAAAGTATTGGAATAATATTATTCTATAAAAAATGATGAACAAGCTGCTTTTAGAAACCTGGAAAGATTTATATGAACTGATGCTGAGCAAAACAATCAGAATCAGGAATACATTGTACAAGTAACTAAGCAAGATTGTGGTGACTAACTATGAAAGACTGGATTCTTTTCCGTAGTTCAGTGATCCAAAGGAATTCCAATAAACTTTGGATAGAAAAGGTCATCTGTATCCAGAAAGAGAACTATGGAGATTGAATGTAAATTAACACATGCTATGTTCACTTTTTTCTTTTTTTTCCTATTGTTTTTCCCTTTTGTTCTGATTTTTTTCTCTCCCCACATGATTCATAAAGAAACTTGTATTAAAAAATTAATGGATATTTAAAACCAGAAAAAAAAAACAATTTAAAAAACAGAATTTGGATAATGGGTATATATAATATTCTACTTGATCTGAGAGCTCCAGCATTTGGTTATAATATCTGGGATTTTTCATTTAGGAATCTCTTTCTGGAGATGATCAGTAGATTCTTTCAACTTCTATTTTACATCTTAGTTCTAGAATATTTAGGTGGTTTTC
Source organism: Antechinus flavipes (assembly GCF_016432865.1). NCBI lineage: Eukaryota > Metazoa > Chordata > Mammalia > Dasyuromorphia > Dasyuridae > Antechinus > Antechinus flavipes. The sequence continues at coordinate 162,254,152 of NC_067399.1, read as the reverse complement.
CTTGATAATTTCTTGAAAGATGATGTTTAGGCTTTTAAAAAAAAATCATGGCTTTAAGATAATCCAATAATTATTAAATTCTCTTTTCGAATTCAGTTGTTTTTCCTATGAGATATTTCTTATTTCCTTTTATGTTTTCATTCTTTTGACTTTGTTTTATTGCTTTTTGATATCTCATGGAATTATTAGCTCACACTTGTCCATTCTAATTTTTAAGAAATTTTTTTCTTTAGTGAGCTTTTGTACCTCTATTTCCATTTGGCCACTTCTGTTTTTTTTTAAAGAGTTCTTTTCTTTAGTGAAATTTTATGCCTTTTCTTTTTGTTTTAAACTGTTTAGCCAATTCTAATTTTTAGGGGTTATTTTCTTCAGTATTTTCTTGTGCTTCTTTTACCAAGTATGTTAATTCTCTTTTAATAATTTTCTTACATTACTCTCATTTCTTTACCCAATTTTTCACCTACCCTTCTTACCTCTTTCTTTAGCTCTTCTAAAAGTTCCTTTATGGATTTGTGTCCAATTTGCATGTTTATGATTTTTTTTTTCCATGAGGCTTTGTTTGTGATAATTTTTGTGTTATCTTCTTATGAGTTTTTGTCTTGATCTTTCCTGTCACCATAATAGCTTTTATTGTCTTTTTTTTTTCCTTTAATTTTTGCACATTTTTTCCAGTTTACTTCTTAATTTTGAATTTTTGTTAAAGTTGAGCTTTGTGGCACATTCCCAACCATCAGGCTTTTTTGCACTATTTTCAGTACTAGTTCTGAGAGTGTGTAAGTTTTTGGAGCTTCCAAAGTGTGTGACCTGGGGAGAGGTGAAGTCTCTGCTCTCTTAGTCTGCACTCTGGTCTTTATACAGGAAGGGCTCCTGCTTCCCTGCAGCCTGCATTTCTCTTTACCTTGGAAGGTTTTAAGGTTGAAAGTTTGTGAAGCTGCTGTTCCAGCCACATCCAAGACTCACTGCTGGTATTGCTAAGTGTGCTCTGGGCTGGTTTTCTCCCTTTCAATCTCTCAAGTTGTCTTGTCTTGAACTGGAAAAATGTCTCACCCTAAACTTTTGCTGGCTGCCTGGCTCCAGAACATAATTTGACACATCATTTTAAAGGTGTTTGAGGAGAAATATTGGAGCAGTTTGGCTGGGTTGCTACTTCTACTCTATTATCTTGTCTCTACCTTCCAGGCATATTGTTTAGGAGTCTGTTATCATAGTACAGATGAGAAGTGATGAATACCTAAACTAATGTGAAAGCTGTGCATGTAGAGAGAAGATTTCAGATCTAAAAGAATAGTCCAGCCACTTTCTAGCTATTTTTGACACCCGAGGCCTTAGTCTTTTCATCTAAAGATGATCTCTAATACCAATATGCTAGGATTCTGTTTTGCTAAGAGTTGATCCTGCCAAGCAAAGGCTCAAGTCCAATTGCCTCCAAGTGGTTCTCACCCATTAACAAATAACATCTGTTACAGTGGCAGGGATAGTGATGTTTGTTGAAAGTGAAAATCAGACACTGTCTTTGAATCTTTCTGTGCTCCTTTGAAAATTAGGGATAAAATGTATAGTGAGACATTTTTGAAGTTTCTAGTTTAATACTATCCTTTCTCCTAATTCAAACACATATACATACACATATACCTTTTTGTGTGTATTTTCTATAATACTATCCCTTTTAACTATGACATATAGTTATATATAATATATGTATTATGTATATAATACATAATATATTTATAACTAATAGTTACATATAACTAAACTACATATATAGTTATATATAACTAGCTCAGATATATAGAGTTAACCAATCAACTCTCACAGAGTAATCAAATTAAAGAACATTAGAGCAGGAAGGAACCTTAGTTTAACATTCTCTTTTTACTGAAGAGTCCCAGAGAAGTAGAAAACAGCAAGGAACTTTCTCTATGGACTTTTAGTTTAAAATGGAGAACACTTAGAGAAAGATAAGTTTAATCATTTGAAGAGTTGTCATGAAGAAGAGGGATTATATTATTTGGAAAATATGTAGCTATAATGGATAATTATCTTCTACAATTTACTACAGATGACTAGGAGGTATAAAAAGAGAAACTAGATAAGGAAATTGAGAATTAGATTATGGAATGATATCAAATCATCTCTGCCATTGTTCTGGAAAGGCTGGTTTCCTACTCACTTTTGATCCCACTAAACTTTGTAACTGTCAGGACCAAAAGACCCTTCCCTGGCTACCATACTCAACTAGATATATTGCTTCTCTCAATTAGAATGTAATCCTTGGTGGCAGGAACTGTTTTTGCTTTTAAATATATATTCTCTGTTTAAACTAGTGTTTAGCACATAGTAAGCCCTCACTAATGTTTTTGTTTTTCATTGTTTGATTCATTCATTCTGAAGTATTGAAATGAGGAAGAGGGAAAGTGAGAATCAGAACATAGCTAACTAAAAACATTCATTCATTCAGCGTAGGTATGGTAAGGAGGCATAATACTTTTCTGATAATAGATTTCAATTATTTGGGGTTTTACCTCTACCCCCAAATGAGTAGCTTACAATATCTTGGTTTTTAAAAGATGGATGAAGCAATGAGTGGAGCCTACATTTCGGATCTGATTCTCATCAATAAGGAAGAACTATTTTCAGAAGTAAAAATAATGAAAGATATGGGAAATGATCACATCATTTTTTGAATATGTGATAGATAAGTGTTGCTATTTTTATGTGAAGGCTAAAACAACTTCAATTTCTTTGGATGGTTTCTGAAGAAGTATGTTTAAATCGAAAATAGAGAAAAATATTGAGATATTTATTCTACTAATATTGCACTAATTCCACAGTCACAGATTTGAAAAGAATGTTCACCCTAAATCTAAACAAGAATTCTATAACATATTTGATGATATGTCATCCAGCCTTCTTGCTTGAAGACATCCAGAGAAAGTGCAAAATCACAACCTCCCAAGACAGCATATTTCATGTTTAGATAATTCTAATTATTAAAAAACTTTTCCTTGAATATGGCTAAAACATAACTCTCTCTACCTCTACTGATTGCTCTAATTCTGCTGTTGAGGACTAAGGAGAATATGTCTAATCAAGCTTCCACATGAAAAAGCTTTTCAGAAACTTGATGATAGTACTCATGTCCCCAGTAAATGTTCTCTTTTCAACACTTAAATTTCATAATTCCTTTTAGTCATTCTCTTCTGGCCTGATCTCAAGCTCACCTTGGGATGCTCTCTAGTTTAATCAATTTCCTTCTAAAATGAGCTGCATTGGACTCAAAAGAATTCCAGATATAGTCTGGTACAGTGGCCTCCTTCATTTGGGACATAGTAACATGGGAAGTACAAAAAATGCTGGAGTTGAAGTGGGAAGATTCTGTTTTTCCCTATGTGACCTTAGTCAAGTTAATTAACTTGTTTGAGCCTTTCTTTAATCATGACTTAATTAGTTTCAAACCCATCTACCTCTGCTATCATTTACCTTAAATCTCTTAACTAACTACACAGCTTGTCCACAAGAATTTTAGATTTTGTCAAATACTTTGTTAAAATCTAAGTAAACTCTCTAGTATTTCATTGATAGACCGATCTTATAACCCTATCAACAATAGAAATGAATGTAGTCTATCATGACCTGTTCTCTTTGTGACTATTGTTTCCTTTTGTAAATATTCACCAACTATATCTTTAATGATGTATGCTATTAGTTTGCTAAGAATCACAATCAAACTCATTGGTCTATAATCTGAAGAATCTTCTCTTTCACCTTTTGAAAATGGGATATTTGCCCTTTTTCACAATCTTCTACTAGTTGCTATTGGTAGCAGTCACATCTGAGGGCTCTTTCTCTAAGATGCTCTTTATCTGGGGTTGGTGAACTGAACTTATCCAAAGCAGTAAGTGCACTTCAACAATCTTCCCACTTATTTTAGGTTTTAACTTTTTGAGTTCTTTCTGTCCTTTACCAAGATTATTTTCCTTCCTAGAGAAAAGAGAAGTGAAATTTAGTTGTTTTTCCTTCTCTCCATTATCCATCACCCTCACGTCATTTACTCTGAATATTAATTCTATTCCTTTTTCTAATTTTCCATCCAAAGTCAACACTCTCCAAATTTCATCCCATCAGAAGTTAACGAGTTTTCTTCAGACAACTCAGTTTGGGGAGTCAAGGAAAAGCACTACAGCATGGATTCATTCTTTGTTCGATGTGCAGCAGATTAGCTTGGAATCCTGATTCATACTATCAAACACAAAAATATATGGAGAAGATCTGATAAAACACTATGGAAGATATTGCATGCAATCCACATAGATTTTATAAGAAATTAGAAGCATTCTGAGAGGGAGTGTAGAATGGTGGGTAGAGAGCCTGCCTCCTAGCATCTCTAGCTTCCCATTCTCCTTCTAATGTCTATTTGTTGTTTGATTTTACATAAGTCATTTTTATCTCTTAGAGTCTCAGCGATCTCTCTAAAAATCAGCATTGTACCTGACATATAATTAGCACTTTATTAATTATTTTTCAGTCAGTCATAAGTTACAGAATTGCTAAAATTAGCAGTTTCCTCTGAGAATTCCTGATATTAATGAAATCACAAAGTTTTTTTTTTTTTAATCATATCTTTCTAAATACTGTTCTCCATTAACAGAATGTCTTTTGCTTATGACCAGGCCTTTTCTAAGTGTGAACCAGCCTCCCAAACTAATCTGCATCAAATTAAATCGAGAATAATCTTCCCTTGATTCCCAATAATGAGTTGTTTCATCTATTAATTTATTATACTCTTAAAAGATGAATAGATAATAGGAAACACTCCTAAGAAATGGTTTCTGTAATCTTGGTATCTGGGATTACATTTTATCAACAATAATGATAATAAACATTTATTAAATGCTTTCAGTGTACAAAGGACTGAATAAACATTGAGATAGAGAGAAGACTTAAATAAAACACTATACTCAATCTTGAGGAGCTTAAAAATCTTTTGATGAGATTAATAATTTAATCTTATCTGACAGCTGGTTTGTACCTTGGCAAGAGAAGCTGTCTAGCTGGTTCTTTTTATACAATGCCTTAGTTTAAAATGGTTCTTTTTGCCAGGACTAGATTTATTTTTTAAAAAACAGACAGGATAGACTTGTATAGACTTTTTTCCTATGTCTGGTATCTTTTTTTTCCCCTCAAAAGGGGAAATGCCTTATTCTGGGATCCAAAAATGCTCTTCCTGAGCATTCTGAATTCAATGCATTTATAGTGGCTTAGATCTCCCCAGAGGGGTAGTTCTATCATTCAATGGGCTCCTCCCCATTTCTGTCCTGTCACTTAGACTCTCCATCTTTTTAGTAGCAATAGCTAGAATCTATCATACCCCAAACTCATCGTTGTTGTTTCCATAGCTCAATTTTTTCGTTACCCAGGCTAAGCTGTAAACACTAAAGGGGTAAGACAGATATTCCTTCTAAAAGCTGGAGGGGTGTGGTGGTGGAGGGAGGTAGGGGAAGGGCTGAGGCTCTCTGTGCCAACTTATTATAATTAAACTTTCTTTTTTTCTTTGTAAATTTTTTTAAGTTATAACTTTTTATTGACAGAACATATGTATGGGTAATTTTTTTTTACAACATTATCCCTTGCACTCACTTCTGTTCTGACTTTTCCCTACCCTCCCTCTACCCCCTCTCCTAGATGGCAAGCAGTCCTATACATGTTAAATATGTTATAGTATATCCTAGATACAATATATGTGTGCATAACTGTACAGTTTTCTTGTTTGCACAAGAAGAATTGGATTCAGAAGGTAAAAATAACTTGGGAAGACAAACAAAAATGCAAGTAGTACACATTCATTTCCCAGTGTTCCTTCTCTAGGTGTAGCTGATTTTGTCCATCATTGATCAATATAATTAAATTTTCAATGTGCATCTCTGGAAGGGTAGACCACGGTAAGATGACACAAGTCATAATGTGTAGGCTCTTTCTTCTAGGGAAAAATCCAAATCAATGAATATCAAATGTAGCTTTAAAAAGCAAAAGGATAACCTGTGGCTTAAGGAGATGGACAGTTAGCCAACTGGGCAGCACATTTTCAGGACACAGGAATACAAAATTAGAGATTCATTTCTAGAAGCTGCTACCCCTACCAGATAAAGTCAATTCTATTACTTTCTTATCTTAAGGGATACAGATTTTTTAAGCATAATTTCAGGTATTTATCTCTATCTCCTCCTTGCTGCCTCTCTGAATTATTTTTAGCTTCTCATCCCAAGAGCTGAAGGACAATCAACCTGATCAAGATATCATGGGGATGCAGCTGAGCCTTTGGTAAAAAATTTTTGTATGAATTAGCATCTTCATCTTACATAATTTGAGTAAGGAAGGACATGTACCTACGAGGGGGCATCTGAATGCTAGGGACAGGCTTTCTAGCTGTCAAGGGAAGAAGAGAAGGACATATTCTGGTTTACTAGGAACACTTTGTGGGCCTGTTAAATGAGTACATCTTGCTAGATGGTCCCTTGGTTCCGTTATGGATCCTATACATTTCCTTATAAGATAAGAATAGGACCCTTTCCAAAGTGATACTGTGGCTCAATGTCTCAGTGGAGGGTACTGAGTGTCTATGGTGTTCTATGATTAGTGTGTACTGTTCACTAAAACAAAACGAAGGCTACAATCCAGGTAATTTTGAACACACGTATATTTATTAGCGTCTGTATAAATTAACAAACCACATGAATCCAAGTTTCCTTCTCTATAATATGGGAATAGCAATGCTTATACTACTTTTCACAAGAATGTTTTGAAGAAAATTTTCAGTATACCTAGAGACCTATAAAAATGGAAATCATTTTCCTGAAAAATAAGCAAACTCCTAGCCTAGGCCAATCTTATACAATATATACCATTGTTCAGAAATGGAGATATGTACTATAGATCAGTGTAAATTTATGTGGGATAAAAGTCACCCATTATTTGTCCTTTTAAGAGTAGATCTAAAAAAAAAAAAAAAAAAAGAGTAGATCTGACCATTGGCAAGTCAGCTTATTTGCTGAATTTGGTTACATTCATTCTACTACATTCTTCTAGTAGCAAAGTACATGAGAATCCTTCAGACAATTATTGTATATCTGAGAAAAGTATGGGAAGCCCCTGTCTCCTGCCAGGGCTAGGGCAAAGTTATTCATCTATTAATTCAGGAGTCCTCAAACTTTTTAAATAGGGGGCCAGTTCACTGTCGTTCAGACTGTTGGAGGGCCGGACTATAGTAAAAACAAAACCTTTGTTTTGTGGACCTTTAAATAAAGAAACTTCATAGCCCTGGGTGAGGGGGATAAACTTCCTCAGCTGCCGCATCTGGCCAATTGGCCGTAGTTTGAGGATCCCTGTATTAAATATTTGTTGGCTGGCACAGTGGAAAATAGCATTGGACTTGAAACTAGCAAGACTCATCTTCATGAGTTTAAATCTAGCCTCAGTTACTTATTAGTTGTGTGATGTTGAGCAAGTCACTTAAACCTGTTTGCCTCAGTTTTCTCATCTATAAAATGAGTTGAAGAAGAAAATGGCAAACAAGTACAGTATCTCTGAAAAGAAAAGCTCAAATGGAGTCCTGAAGAATTGAACACAACTAAACAATAGCCCAAACTCTTTGCTAGGTGCTGTAGTACATATCAAAAAATATAGCTCCTGACCTCAAGGAGATTGCAAATAGTTAAGGAGACAGGATATAATAATAATGATAGCATAAAATATTCTATGTCAGACTATGAAAGTTACCATAAGACTAAATATAGTTATGAAACTAAATGGGTAATTATAGGGAGGAATAGTGAGCATGGAGGCAAGAGTGAGTTCCAGCTGGAGTGGAGTGGGAACACAGGAAGCAAATCCTAGATCTTAGGAAAGTTCTGAATGGATCAGATAAATTCTAAAATAGATTAAAATCAATTAGTTGATTTTAGTCTACTTTGGATTTGATATGGCTATAGAAGACTGAATAGTATTTTTATAGGTAGAAAGTAGAAGGAAAATATTTCAAATGAAGGAAATGACACATGCAAAAGGAAATAGGAATGTACAAAGAATATTTTAAAGATGGTGATTGTGAAGTTCTTCATATCAGAATTTGGATAATTTTTTGTTTTTGTATCAATTGCACCTAGCACAATCTCTTGCTCAAAATAGGTATTTAATAGACACTTGGATTGAATCACTTTCTTGAAACACAGGAGATGAGGATTATACTCAACTAGAACTGAAAGTGAGATTTCATCCAAAAGATTCTGGCCTAGGGCATGTGTTATTAGGAACAAGGCTAATCAGTACCATCAGCAGCAGGGTCAGGATGAGTTTGCCATCTTGCCTGCTTGTGGGAATCCATAGAGTTAACTCTCCCTCAGGTGAAGGGAGGTACACAGCCATCTTTCCATTGGGGAGAGTGTGACTCTGTTGGCAGCCATGCTTCTTAACTCCATCCAATCCTCTCCTGATCTTTCACCCACTACAGGGTAGTCCAGGGACAACTGCCCTTTCTTCTTGTCCAAAGAAAACAATATAAGTGGTGCCGGGGATTTTTATTTGATGATTTGCATTTGCTTCATCTGGCTGACAGCTGAAAACGATGCATTTCATCTGTGACATGAACTCCAGCCTCTCTCAAAGTATTTTCCACCACAGAGCTGGCAGAGGTCACAACTGTTGTTGATTCTGGCTCTGCTCAGCGGCTGCCACATCACTGCAGTTGTTTAAAATGTCATCACTTCTCCAATATTTTCAATAAACCTGCTTTACTGATAACTTAGTCTTTCTTCCTCTGGAACTTCCCACCTTCCAATTTAACTTAGAAACAACTAAAGACAAGTCTCCTGTGAGAAGGGAGCAGAGCAGAAAAACCTTTCTCAGAATAACTCACATTTATATAAGGCTCCGAGGTTTATAAGAACAATTTACAGCAGTCCTTGAGGTAGATAAGGCAAGTGTTGTTATCCCCATTTTAGAGTTGGGGGAACCAAAGCTCGTCACAGTTAAATAACATGACTGGATTCATACAACAGCTAGTAAAGATCAGAGCCAGGAACGGAACCCAAGATTTACTAAGGGCATATCTAGCGCACAATCCACTAGGCCAGAGCTGTCATGTACCACAGAACTCCTGAGTGTGCCCTGAACCAGATTAAAATAAAATTGGGAAATATTTAATAATATAAATGAAAATAAAATAAAACAAACAATATTATATTTTAAAACTGTCAATATATAGCCTGTAGGAATCCTTATAGTCAGTCTCCTATTTGAATTTGTCACTATTGTGCTATAGCATTTTAGAGAACTTGGACTCTAAATGTGGGAGCCTTGGCTATTGAAGGAGGGCCCCCCACCAGATCATCCTAATAAATCTACAGTCTTTACTTAAAATTCCAAGAAAAAAACAGAGTTGAGGGAGCAGAACCAAGATAATGGAATGTAGCCAGCATTTTTGCTGTGCTTTCCTTACCCACTCTCTCTAAAACAACTTTTAAAACTCACCAAAATGAATTCTTAGCAAGAAAGCCAACAAAAAGTTATAGTAAGTAAAGTATATATATATAATATATATACTATACTAGAATATAGTAAGCAGCTAGATGGTACAGTGGATAGAATACCAGTCCTGGAGTCTGGAGGACCTGAGTTCAAAGCTGGCCTCCCATACTTAACATATGGCTAACTCCTCTTTAATTATTCATTCACAATATCTGTTTTATTCATCTTCTTCTCTCCACTCATGCCATCATTATCCTTGTTCAGACCCTCATCACTTCTCCTTTGGATTAGTATTTGTTGTTCTGTTATTTTCAGTTGCAGCTGACTTTTGGTGACCCCATTTGGAGTTTTTTTGGTAAAAGTATTGGAGCAGTTTGTCATTTCCTTCTCCAGATCATTTTGCAGATGGGGAACAGAGGCAAACAGGGGTAAGTGATTTGTCCAAGGTCACACAGCTAGTAAGTATCCAGGACTGGATTTGAATTCAGATCCTCTTGACTCTAGGGATATTGAGCCACCTAGCAGTTCCTTTGATTATTTAACATAATAATTGGTGTTCTTGCCTCAATACATGGACCTTTCCAATTCCATCTTCATAGTTACCAAAGTGGGATGTGTTAGCACAATTTCAATCATGTTACTCCCCCACCTCACTCACTTAGCTTTAGTGTCTCCCTGTTGACTCTACTATCAAATATAGGCTCCATTGTTTTTCATTTAAAGCCCTTTAGAAACTGGTTCCATTCACTTTTCCAGGATTATTTCACATTACATCCCTTTTTGTTTTCTCTGGCCAAGATTAATTGACCTTTTTTGATCTGAATTTTCATCTGAATTGTCTTAGGAAGATTTTGAAGATCACCTGGTAGGAAAGATACCAGCATTGAGGTCCTTTCTCAATTAAATTGCCAAGCATTCTAACTCTACTATAGAGAGCACAACTCTATTGGTCTGGCCACATTGAATGCCAAAAGTATGCTTGCCAAAAAGATTATTTTATGGAGAATTCATACAGGACAAAGGCTCACAAAGTGATCAGAAAAAGTGATACAAGGACACTTTCAAGATTTTTTTTGAGAGCTTTAGAATTTATTGCTGTGCCCTCATTAGAGAAGGTACCGTGTTCTATTATCAAAGCAGGATTGAATAGCTTAGAAGAAATGCAAGATTCACAAAGTTAGAGAATCTACCCTAAAATGTAGGGATGATTTGTGACCGACTTGTGGCAGAGCATTCTGAGCTCATATTGGTCTGGTCAGACACATTGTAACTCAACTTTAACATAGTGATGTTATTTTGGTCCTCTTCAAGAACAAAGGACAACAATCAACAACCAATATATGTACTCACAAATATACATTTTCTTTTCCCTAAAAGAAGGCAACTCCTGTTTTTGTATCCCCACTATTTAGTCTAGTACTTGGCACATTTGCACTCCAGGCTTAATGCTCCTTTGTGAAGGGCCAATTTTTTTTTTTTTAAGATATCAATTACACCAATCTTGTCTGACGATGTCTATAAAAATTTGTTTTAGTTTTCCTCCACTTCTTTGCCATGAAGGAGGAGCTTTTCTTTTAATTTCTTCATTCTCCAGGCTGTTAAGTTGTATCCCTTTTGCAAGGATCTTATTAGGGAACCTTTAAGATTAAAATGATTTAAAAAATAAGAGGGATCTCTAATGGTGAAATTCAGGCACTGTGATACACTAAGGAGATTTGGAGATTGAAGCTAGGAAAGCCTACAAGATAAAGCTTAATCATACTCATGTGTATCACTTATGGAAAGAGAGGTTAACATAAAATCAATGTTGGTCTTTTAAAGAACATAATTTAAATATGTGTTTATATGAAAGAAATCCTTTTTTCTCTCTGGTAACTTTCCAGATTATTTTCTGTTAGTGTTTGGGTCCAGTTTCACTGAGAAACAGTTGCTTAAGGGCCAACTAGAATGGATAAATCACCAAGGAATAGGTAAAGTAAAAAACTTGGGCATCATAGCATCCATTAAGTACCTACTCTATCTGAAATCATGAGAGAATTGGGTAATGCTTCAGGGTAAGAAATTGTATATCAGTGTTTTTTTTCTTTGGGGATAGGAAGAATGCACAATAGAATTAGTGAAAATTATAGGAAAATCCAATAAACCATTCATAAGGAACACAAAGGATCAAGCAGGTTTATCTACTTGATTGTACATCTTGTCAGAAATAGATTTTTATCAGCTTGTTCATTATTAAGCTATTTGGGGAAAAACAATCAGAAAAGCAGACCCATGATGAAATGGTTATAGCTTTTCTGTTTTATGTAAATAAGGAACAATTATTTAATTCAGAGGTGCTTAGACTGGCAGGACCAATGTATTTGGTTTAATATTAAAGCTGGGTCAGCTAAGTGGTGGAGGGGATAGAGTTCCAGTCTTAGAGTGAGGAAAAGTTCAAAAGTGACATCAGTTTCCCCATCTATAAAATAAGCTGGAGAAGGAAATGGCAAGCCACTCAGTATGTTTGCTAAGAAAACCCCAAATGGGGTCACAAAGAATTGCAAAATTAGCACCCTATTAATGGAAGGTTTCATGATCCCTGGTATATAAACTTTTTACTCAGATAGCTCCACTTGTTTTAGAAGAAACCCTTTTTATATAAGCCTTAGAGAGAAGGATAGGCCATATATATATTTTGTATAATTACTTAGTGATCTGTCTAACATTAACACAATACAATTATGAAACTGGAAATGTGATATGCACAAATATAGAGACATCATCTTCATCCCACATGTTCAGACATATTATTTATATCAATAAGTGGTAGAGTCTTCTGAGTTTGTATTAATTAGACTGATCAGCCACACCTGAATATGTTGTATCCTGACTAACATCATGGTATCACTGGTCCTTTTTGAGTACGAAGGACAAATAACAACAACAGTTATGGACATTTAGTTTTGTTTTTTTTAAATCCCTATAGCTTAAAGCATTCTCTTTCTGTTGGTAAAGTCCATCACTTAGGAAAATTCATTAGTTTTACCTTTTAGAGACTGCCTCTTGTTTGCTACAGTCATATGGAGTGGAAGCTTTAAGATGTAAATTGCATTTTTGCTTGGCTTTCTACCAGAGAGTGACTTAGGGGAAACAGAAGTTTTTAGGCATCAAATAGGGTTTAATAGTGTAGTAGAGTATGATGACTTCAGGTCTTAGCAAGGATATTCACTCACTCAGAGGCTGAGGAAATGTATTATACTATATCCTTGATCTACATCAGTCTGACAATCTGTATTGATCTACCAGGATTGACTGGAGCCATTTTGGGCATACCCAGTTGGTTTGGCTTTCTGTCAAGCCCTCCCTGGAAGCTAAAAAGAAAACAAGAAACATTCCTTCACATTTTCATTACATTTAATCATATAATTATAATTGAAGGGGCCCTCAGAGGTCACCTAGTTTAACCTGTACTTAAGCTTTGTTCATTAACAACCTCTCTAAGTCTATGATGTAACTTTGGGCACTCATTCTAGTTTTCTTTTCTGTAAAATTAGGAGTTTAGATTAGATGTTTTCCGAATTCCCTTCCAGTATAATGACTAGATATAGAGTTAGGAAGATCTGAGTTTGATTCTGGTCTCAGGGGCTTATTAGCAGTAGTTTTGTGGTGGTGACAATAGTAGTAATAGTAGTAGTGATAGTGGTGGTAGTCATGGTGGAAGTAGTAGTAATAGCAGCAGAATGGATATAGTACTGAATTTGAAGAGTCAAGAAGACTTAATCTGAGTTCAAATACTGTTTTACCTATGTGGTCCTGGGCAAGTTACTTCACCTCTCTTAGCCTGTTTCATCATTTGTAAAACAGAGAAAATAATCCTATATACTTCATAGTGTTGTTGGACTGTCAAATGAGATAATGCATGTAAAGCCCTCAGCGAACCTTTCAGCACTATACATAAATGCTAGCTAAAAACAATTCCATTTGAAGCCCTCCAGTATTGGGGAACTTTGTGCATTCAAGGCTGTTCATTATGCTTTTGGATAGCTAAATTGCTAAGAAGTTTTCCTTTTTCTAAAGTCCAAGCTTACCTTTCTGTAATTTCTATTCATTGCCCTTGAATGTCAGAAATATGTATTTAGAGTTTTTTCTTTTGGCAGGACAGCCTTTTAAATATTGGAAGGCAATTCATAGAATTAGAATTGGAAGGGAATTTAGAAGCCATCTAATCTAATATCCTCCTTCCACAAATGAAGAAAAGGAGACTGAGAAGTTTAATGATTTCTACAGATAGTGGCAGAGCAAAATTCAATGTCAGATCCTTTGATTCCAGAAGCATCATATTTGCTATTGCACTGGGCTATCATCCTTATTCTTTCACCTCTTCTTGTGTTGAATGGTTCCCAAGCATTTGCCTTCCTGGTCACCCTCCTCTGGATGTGCTCTAGTATTTACTCTCCTTTCTCCAAACTGCCATATTAAATTTCCAAAACCATCCCTCCCCCAAAAACACAACAACAACAACCAAAAAAAACCCCATTTTGATCATGTCAATCCTCTCTTTTAAGATCTTTGTAGTGATTCATTATCTACAGACAGGATAAAGGTTAAAATCTTTATACTAGAATTCAGTTTTTCTCTAATCTTGTCTCCTGTAACTCCTCTATGTAACTCTATGCTCTAGAAAGTCTTGTTTGCTTTAACAAACAAACAAACAAAAAAACAGATAATGCTCTGGGGAAAATGGTATCAATAGAAAAGTTCCAATATCCACAGCTGGTCTTGCCTTTAAACTCCTTGGATTCTCAGAGTCTCTTTGCCCCAGTGTCACTGTACCTTCCTGGACCCTAGTGCTGGTCAGGTGCACTGACCTCCCCACAACTGGCCCCTGAGTATAATGTGATGCACTCTGAATAGATTTTTATTTTTGCAGAAGGCTTGGAAAAATACATCTTCCCTTAATTTCAGTGGAGAAATCCTCCTTATCCTTCAAGATCCTATTAAAGTTCTACCTCCTCTACATATCTTTTTCTCCCTGCCATGAGCATTTATTGTCTATATCACTTACTTTTACTTAATCATAAACCACTTTACATTGCTGTTTTGCATTGTTAATTGTCATTTTTATTTAAGTTTTATGTGGGCATGTTTTATAAATCATACATCATAAATATTTTTGTAGTGTCTGTCCCCCCATCCCATCATGAACTAACCACTGTGCATGAGAAAAGGCAAATGGACACATAATGGATAGAGTTCTGAGTCAAAAAGAAGACCAGAGCTCACACCTGGTCGCAGACACTTACTAGCTTTCTGACTCTGGTCAAGCCACCTAATTTGTGTCTACCTAATTTTCTCACTTCTAACATGCAGATAATAATGGTACCTACTTCACAGGATTATTGTGGGGATCAAATGAGATAATATTTATAAAATGCTTGGTATATCATCTGGCACATGGTAGATACTATACAAATGATTATTTCTTTCCCTAGAATCACTGAACTAAGTAACTTCTTTTACTTTTTTCTTAGGTAGTCAATCAGCAAGCATTTATTGAGCTCTTACTATGACAGGTGGTGATGGCAGACACTGAAGAGAGCAAGTCTTCACTTCTGAAATCAAAGCATCTCAGAATTTAGTTTAATCCATATTTGAACAGGAATTTCTCTCTATCCACTGGCAGTCCTTATTCCCACATGCCTTTGCTGCCCACCCAATCTTTTCCAGACAATCTCTTGAAAAGAAACCCATCACTTATTCAAATATTTGTTTCCCCTGAGGAAATTAGGAATAGCTGTTAGGTCATTTCCCTTTTTGCTCTAAAATCCCATGATCTTATGATAGAATGAAGAGCAATTTTATTGTGACCAGCTTTGGAAGAGATATGAAAACATGGAGACCATGGATCATATTATATTTTTAAAATTCAGAATGTATACAATGCATACAAATTAATTTAAATTTTTTTAAACTTGATCTTAATACTATAAATTATAATGTGTTATGCTAACCATAATACTAATTATATTTCTATTATGATAATATTATTATAAAAATTGTTCCTAGAGATCGCAGTCAGTCACTTGTAAAGAAAGGAGTTGACACTGCTTTTGGCTTCATTATTAGAGCAATACTCAATTCTTTAATATTCACTGAGAAGGATGCTATTGTATTTCCTTGAGATAGTGAAATTTAAAAAGGAACCATTGCCATGTATATGTCTGAGCAAGGGGTTTAGACTTAAGGAGACAGAAATTATGTGGTCAGGATTTTGAGGATTATAGGTTTGGTGAGGTGAATGCTGAACTCCCTTTTAGCTTGAAAATTCTGTGAATCAACATGAAAATTGAAGTCAAAGAGGATGATAGTAGGAGACTGGGTGCAGAGAATGACTTGAATCCATTTTTTTCCATTTCTTTATGTGGACTAGTGATTTCCTTGGGATTGAGAACTCCAAGGAAGAAAACTCTCTCTATTGAAGTAGATTCACAATTGTTCTGAAACTTACACTCAAAGAATTTACCTAGAGTACCATGAAATTAAGCAACTTTCCAGGATTATGTAGCCTGAATATGTCATGGGTAATACTTGATTATGTTTTCCTGACTATCTCACTCCACCTCTCACCTGTGACTCCAGGAAGCTGTAGCTTGCACAGTGGCCATACCTTGATAAAAAACCATCTTGGCAGGCAGGATAAACAAGGTGGAGGATGACTGGCAAGCTTAAACCCATTGGTGAGTTAGATAGGTGTATACCCCAAGCATATGAAAACTACACACCCCTGAACCCCCAACCCCCAAGGAGAATAGGTAGATGAGAACAATTTGTTCCAACTGCTGTGAAAGGGGTTGAAGCTCTTAGAGCTTAATTAAACACTGAAGATGCTAAGGTCATCCATTGCATCTTATGCTATCACCTATTGCCACTAGATTTTAAGAGTGAGGCTGATGACTGTGCAACTCTGCTTCACTTAAATCCAAGTCATGAGCAACTCAAGACAATACCCTGTGACATCCCAGGGCCCTCTTGGAAAATGAAGATTAAACAACAGCAACAGTAGTCCCTGACCATCTACTATCTACTATCTACTACTTTTTCCTTATGCAACATAGTTAATTACCATAGCTATTGAATAGTTATCTTTTAAATTAAGAGTCTAGTGATGAAAATGTCAGTAGCTTATTAATAAATCTCTTTGCACACTTTTGCATGGATAGACCCCAAAGTTCTCCTTTCATAGTGATGCAAATAAAATATGTGAGGATCTAAGCTTATGGAAAACAGAAAGAAAAGGTCCTTTTTTGTTTCTTACTTTGAGATTTTCATTTTGTCCATACTGGTAGGGCTCACCCACTGGGTTATATTTCCATACACAGTTAGAGGAGGTACAAATCTAGTATATATTGACTGCATTGGTTTATTCTAAATACACCTCCCCTGGCAGCTACCGATTTTTTTTTGGCTGTTGTTGTTAATGTTAATTGGAGAAATGTTTGCACACAGAGGCAACTATGCCCCTGGAGTTCTGGGACTTGTTTTCACATGAGGAATGTTTGCCTGTCACTTACATTTGACCATTAACTTTCATTTCCTGAAAAAAAAAAAAAAAAGAAAAAGAAAGAAAGAAAGCATCTACCTTTCCCTGGACCTCCAATTTTAGTCAAGAATGCTGACTGGAGATAAACATGTAGGGATATAAATGAAGAATAACTGTTTGTGTTTGACATCTAATTTCTACCCAGCTGGAGAGAGAAAAAATGAGATTGTCTGTATCACATTCATTACTTCTTCCCAAACATCCAGAAATGGAACAATTTGTTGGGTTTTTTTTTTCTCTACCATGCCAGGGAGATGTTTTAATAACTCTTTGTTGGAGAGCTCTTGCTTGCTCCAATATATTTCTCCTATCAGCCAGTTTTGTCTCTCTTGTTCACAGGGCTGTTGCTATGCTGTTCAGGTAATGGGAAGACCGTTTGTTATGGTTAAGTAATAAAGAGATAATATGGGATGACAAGCTGGCATGGAAGCAAGAACTGGAAAGATTTAATAATATTCAGTGAGTTACTGCAACAATGTTGTCAAATGGGGGAGCAGGAGAAATTGGTAGCCTGTGGCAGATATTAAAACAAGATTCCACCTTCACATTCCTTGCCCTGCTGTTTATTTCCCTGACTATTTAATTCTAGACAGTATAGACCAGTTGGGGAAAAATCTGAACTTGGTTCAAATTGTCCCAGCTCTAAGTTTTATAACCAGTGAGGGATTTTGAATGAGTTATTTAAGACTGCTTGATGCCTAAATTTGACTGAGTATGTAATCCCCTATTCAATAAGCTTCCATATTGCCCTTTTGCCTACTGCCCCCAGAATCAAAAGTAAAGTCTTCTGTTTGCCTTTTAAACATCTTTATAACCTGGCCCCTTCCTACTTGTCCAGTTTCCTTGTACTGCCTACCATATACTCTTCAATCTTGTAGGAATAGGAGAGGAATTTCTGAATTCCATGCATACTTGCAAATGGTAAAAATTCAGAATTCTAGTTAGTAAATGTATGGTGGAGTTCCAGACACTTTGAATTTTGCTTTCTACTTGTCCGTTTATTATAAGTTGTGCTCTCTGCAACAACCACATACTGGTCACTGGGGTTCATAGAAAGTATTAGGTGAATCCTATTGCTCTCGATCAAATCCTGCAATCCTGAGTTACCCAGCAGGTACCCAAAACATGGTGCTGGCAAGTTACACTAGAACTCCTTCCTAGCAACTACAGTTTGGGCAAATTACATTAGAATTTCCTTGTTAGTAATTGCATCTTGCCAAAATATTTTGGTCCTGGTTTATGGAATTCCTGCTGGCCTCTTTGGCTTAAAAATTTGACCATGTAAGGGTCTTTCCCATCAAAACTGTGGCCAATGCCATAAGTCCTGGCACTGTGAGAGCCCCACGTAGTGCACAAATGGACTGAAAGTGGAGGGCATTTTGGCAGCAGGCACTTTCATGCTTCCTTTCAGCTTTTCTAACGGATTATACTATCCTTCCTCTGCCCTGACAAAGAAGCAATCCTAGTCCAGAAACAGGACCAGGCCATGTCAATAGCCTCAAAGGCAATTTTTCCTAGAGGCTACAAAATAGCCGAAGGGCCGCCTTTTTAGCAAGTGGGTAGATCCAAACAGCCCAAAAATGCCATTCTCTTTGAAGCCATGTGTAGATCATAACCAAGAGGATATATGCTGAGAACTCTTGGACCAGGGATTCAGTAGGTTAGGAAAAACATTCTGTGAAGTCTCTCCCTACTCTAGTCCATTCTCCACTCAACTGTCAAGTTAATCTTCCTAAAGCTCAGGACTGACCAGGATTATCTCTTTAGCCAGTAATCTCCAATGACTCCCTCTCATCTCCAAGGTCAAGCAGAAAAGATGTTTCTTTCATAACCTAGCCCTCTCCTCTCTGACCAGTCACCTTAGACCCTTCTCCGGCCCCAACTCTACAAACTCAGATTAGTGCACTTCTGTGCCGTTCTGCTTATGACACTCCATCTCTAAAATGTGAACATTTTTACCACATTTTGTCCCCCTGGAATTGTCTCTCTCCTTATCTTTACCGACAACACTGACAAATCTTCACATCTCATTTATCTCTGCCATCTTCTTAGCCTCACTTTCTATTTGTTGCTCTGGGAACAGTAATCAGTTCAATACTATCATTGCTGCTAGATATGACAATCAATTGCCCTCTGGCTCCACTCATAACCCTTATAACTGCTTAGACCAAGAATTTCCTATTTGATGTTCATAGACCCCCAGTGGGTCTGTGAATTTTTTTAAAAAATACTTTGAAAAGTACATTTCACTATAGTTAGCCTTCTTTGTAATTATATATGTTTTATTTTGTGTATTTTAAAACGTTACTCTGAGAAGCGGTTCATAGACTTTTTCAGACTACTAAAGAAAGGTTACATACCACTGGTCTAAGCCAAAACTCACTTCTCTGTCCAACATTTCCCTATGAATATTCTCTCTTCCATTAGGATGTAAGCTCTTTGAAGTTAGGGACTATCTCACTTTTGTATTTTTATTGCCAGCACTGAGTATAGTAAGTGCTTAATAAATGTTTTAAAATTATTTCATTTATTTTATCAATCTGAACTTTACAATTTAGCCTTTATTGCTTCTAGATGACTACAATATTCTTAAATTGTACCTTGATTAGGCTCACAATTAAAATGTACCTCAGAGAATCTTAACAGAATGCTAAGGAAGTATCCTTTGTCCCCTCCGCAAACTGAATGTTAGGGTCACTCCTTTCAAAATTCCTTGTACCATGTACTCAATTTAGCCTTGGCACTTTAATGATTAAATATTACATTAGGATTTTTTTTCAATTCCCCATCTTCATCCAAACTATGTTCTTTTAATAATAGTGATTTATACAACTTCTTTGGATTTGTAGTGGTCTGTGTCATCAGCATTAGGATGAAATGACGGTGCAATCACACTCAGAGTTGCTGCTTGTAGCAATTGCAGAAATAAAAACATCATTCTGGAATATGCACTCAAAAACAAACATACAACATTTTCTCCCTCTAGTGGCATATTTTTATAGGAATCTCAAATTTTATTCAGCCTAGTCTTGAGATGCCTAAATTATTAAGTCTTGGAGGCAATGTCAGAGCTCACAATAAGCTTAGGAGATTCATAATATTTCTTCATTGTTGATTGCTTTGGAAGAGTTTGCATTTTATTCATGTAAAATGATATTGCATTTTGGATAATACTGGATGCTAGTTGGATAGTTTTGTACTTTATCTTCATTCCATACTTTATTTGATCTTAAGGGTAATAAAATAGGAGCTTGCAAATTTGTGGCCAGGAATTCTGATTTATGGATGCATGTTGGGAATTGTGATATCCCTCCAAAAGTTAATCAGAACCTTGAATGAGCCTATATGATCAAGGCAGATCTTTTCTTCAATGACACACTCAGGGGTTTCTCTTCCCTCAGAATGGTCCTGTAGGCTTGGCTGAAGGTCCCACAGACCAATTCAGTTTCATTTCTTCAGATTTAAGGATTGATATTTATTGAAATGCTATCCTTTTTTTTAGTATTTTGGTATGAAGAAAGGATTTGGGAATTTTCTTGGGAAAAAGAGAGAATTAAGGAAAAAGGAAAAACATTTAAAAATGGAGCCTGCATTCTGCTTACCAAAATCTTTCTAAGAATAAGTTTATTCTGAATTATGTGGAACAATGGGGATTATCAGTGGAATATATGTTATTTATAAACTTCATGACCTCAAGCAAGCCACTTAACACCTCTCATCCTCAATTCCCTAATCTGTAAAATTAGAGAAGTGGATTTGTGGGCCTTTTAGCTCCCTTCTAGTTCTAAGCATATGATCCTATGATTTAAACATTTTAAAAAGAATTTCTATTTGGCTTTGGAATTCACTGGAGTTTGTGAAACCATTCTAAAAATTAAATTGTTTTCCAAGGCACAATTCTACCTCTATCTCAACAGTCTCACTTTGGAAAAGAAAAAAGGAGGAAAAGTTCTAGTAACAAATATGCATAGTTTAAAAAAAAAAAAAAAACAAATGCTCTAATTGCTCATACCAAAAAAAAAGAATAAGTATTTCATCTGAACCCAAATTTCATTAGCTTCTTGTCAAGAGCTGGGTAAGCAGATCATCATTAATTCTCTGGAATTGTGGCTTGTCAATGTGTTATATGATATAATTTTGATTTGAATATAAAACAAAACTCTTCTCTATTTCTTTCAGTGCTCTCTTCAGCCTGGTTTATAAAAATCTGAGACTCCATTAATGGATATTGTTTTTCAGTGTGTATTTATTTGGGTAATTCAAAAAACTTTTCTGATTGTGATGAACCTAGTCTCTCTTAAGGCAAATTTCCCCTGATATAAATAGCCCTTCCTTCTTCCCTCTGTCCTGTTCCTTTTCTGGAATTCTCAGTATGTGGAGTACTCCATGATGGAAGCTTCCAAATCCTAAAGTTTATAATCAATATAGTCTTCCTGACTGATCCTTAGCATCTTTGGCTAGCACATCAGCAATGTGGCTAGCAGTCTGGCTAGCAATCAGCCTTCCTCTCCTACAAATCTATGGCACATCCTTGGGTCATTGATTTGAGACAGCTGGTGGCAATAGTAGAATAAGTGATAGGCCTGGAGTCAGGAAGATCTAAAAATGCTTAATAAAATGCCTAACACACAATAGGTCCTATATAAATACTTATTTCCTTTCACTTTGCTGTCGGTCCCTCTTTTCTCTCTCCGTCTTCCTCCCCCCCAAACTGATCTGCTCTGGTGTACAAGTAAGGAAAGATTCAGATGTTTTATTTATCTGTGACAGCTTTATGACCTGCAGGTGTCAAATCTGGAGAAGCAGCCTCTGTCAGGATTATTATTGACTCCTTCCTCTTCCTGCTAAAGTCTGAAGATCATCCCACCTGAAATTTCAGCAATTTTCCTAGTTTTTATTGTTGATGGCTTCTTGATCACCTCTGCCCACTCTCAGATGTCTTAGGCCTTCCCTCATACGAATAAGAAGAAGAAATAAAACCAATAAAGACTCATTACTTTTAGCATTCCTATCCTATTTACTCCCCACAAGAAGAGCCTGGGAGACAACAGACAGACAGGCAGACACAGGCATACACACATACTTTGAAAAAAATTATTTTAAAAACCTGGTCTATATTTGGGTATATTTGGACCAATACTGTAGACATGACCAGGGCTGTAAGAGTACAAATTATTCAATATAAGAAATATAAGAAAGTCACCTACCTTCTTTGTAGGTGCTCTTGCCAACCAGCTTAGTGCTTCCCTAAGTACATTGTATGTTGGAGCTCAACTGACTGAAGAGGCCATTGTTAAATTTTCAGTATGAACAATCATACCTCAGGAACATATCAGTTCTCAACTTATTTTTCTGTTGATTACCTAGATTTTAAAAAATTATGAAAAAATGTTAATAATGCAGACTAAAATGTGTTATGCATCCCTCCTCTCCCCAACCAAACCCTGAATGCTAGTTGTTGAACATTTAACAACATACCCCGGCTCCCTAGCTGCCAAACTGCCCTGAGGAGACCAATAGTTCCTCAAAGGTCAGTGAAGTTTTTTGGAAATGTTCACCAGGTCAATGTAGTCTAGAGAAAAGAGTGCTCAAGTTAAGAAAGCGGCGTACAAATCCTACCTCTGACTGGGTGACTCTGGGTGACTTCGGGTCACATAGACTCTCAGAGCCTTGGTTTCTTCATCTATGAAATGAAGATAATAAAATCTGTAGTACTTTGTCTTAATGGAGTTGTTTTAAGGATCCAAGTGAGTTAAGCTTAAAGTATCCTAAATTTTATGCTCAATGGTATCAAAAAAAGATTTTTTGGTTTCTGGCTTTGAAGTAGTTATATACACCCGAATGATGTCTGATGAAGAGAAATCTTTGCTCTACTTCTAGAGAGGTATCTTCCTAAGACTGGGAGTGGGGAGTGAGGGGGAAAGGGAGGTGGTTCACCCGCTGATGCACTTAATAAAACTGGACTCATGATGAAAGACAATATCCAATATGGCTTTGTTAGGAAAATCCTGGTTCTAAAAAAACAAAACTGAACACTATATAATTGTAATGACCAAGCTAGGCAATAAAAAAAGAGAAGAGAAAATGAACTTTCCTCCTTTATTTGCAAAAATAGGAGACTACTGAGGTGGAGCATTGTACCATCACATTCTGTTTCTGTATCAGTGAGTTTTGCTGAATTGCCTTTTTTTCTTCCTAGCCTATTTATTCTTTGTTATAAGGCATGACTTTCTGTATAGGGAAGGAGAAAAGGATATATGTGGAAATGAAGATGATATAGAAACAAAAGTTCAACAAAATGACTTTTAAAAAATATACTAAGGAAAATCTTGGTTCTTTTGAACCAAATCAAAAAACAGTATACTTGGTTATAATGCTTGGGCTTCTCCCAAAGCAGCCATGATTCTCAGAGATTTATTTAGGCCTATTACATCAAATGTGAACCTTCTCCCATTGGTGAATTCCTTCCAGGGCCTCCATTTTGGACAGGAACCACGCCCTTCATTCTTTTCCTGGCTTGGCTTTGGTATTTCCATACTTTGCCATCATTCCTCAGCTTCTTTCTCACTCTGGAATATCACTCAGCACCTCTGGCCTTCTCAAACCAAAATATCCATCTGCTTTTGCTCTTTTTTCACCTTGGAAGACCCTTCGCCACACCAGTCCCCTTTCTTCCATTGGTGGGGATGAGCTCCACATGGACTCTCCATTTTGGGGGGCTGCCCAGGCTGGCCAACTTTCATTCCCTTCCTGGAGCTGCTTCTTCTGACTTCTCAATTCCAACATCATGCTCAACTTGGGTAGTTTTCCTTTTCTTTCCTCCATTTTCAGCTCCATTTTGTTATATTTATATTTTCAGAATCTGACACAGTGCTTGGCACAAAGTAAATACGGAATAAATACTTATGTTGTCTTGCCTCAAAGCCAACATCCCTTCAAGCAATTAAATAACAAAATCCTGTGTCAACAGCTAAATTAACATTTAATGTTATTCTAGACATCATTGTCCCAGAGTAGCTAGAAATATTCTAGTAGGATTTAAATTACTGTACATAAGATTTCTACCGCATCTTCTCAGTGGACTAAAGTTGTGGGCTCTTCTTATTTTTCTTTTTTAATGGTTACTTGGAATCCTGCTCTAATTATAGGCATTAAGTTCAAGTGACAGAAACAGCTATTAGTCTAAATGTGCAGTATTTCTCATTGATTGATTTTTCAGCCTTCTTTTCAATAATATACCTGTTTGATCTTTATTAGGCACATTAAAAATCCAAATGTCCTGAACAACCTGAAAAATGGGCAATTGGAATATAAAACTTTCATAGTATAGAATTTTTTCTTTCAAGAAAGGAAGAACTTAAGTGTCAGGAGAAAACTCTTTTTTTTTTTTAAACTTTGAAATGATGTTTATCTTTAGATTTGTAATTGCTGAAGCTACTGCTGATTCTCAAAAGCAGTTAGCTTACTAATTCATAGAAGCCACCAGGGCTTTTTTTCCCCCTTAATTTCCATACCAAATTTGTCTTCTGAAGATGTGTGAAGAATACTGTTCTTGGCAACACAGTTTTTCCAATGAGTTGGCAAGATGGTCGAGCCAGGAAGCTCCCTGCTGACTGCACATCATTTTTGCTAAATGTACAATTCTTTCTCTCCCCATGTTAGAGGCAAGTTGGAGAAATGGCTATATCTCCAAGGGCTAGAAAACCTTTGTCCAGCTGGGGAACTGACCCTTAAGCTTGGAGGGTGGGAATATTAAGTTCTAAGGTAAAAGGAAGTGGGATAGGAAAATTGTTCATAGGATCATAAAATGATACATTGCATATTGGGCGACTTTCAGAGACTATTTTATCCAACTCCTTCCATTTATAGATCCATTTGGGGTCTATTGTAGTCTGACCCCCACAAAGATGTCTTGGGTTAGAATGAAAATGACCGAAGCATGGTGCTGAATAATTACAAAATTAATATATAGCAACAACCATGTGCCAGGCACCACTCTAAACACTTTACCATAAATATCTCATTTGATTCTCACAAAAACCTGGCAAGGTAGGTGCTATTATTATTCCCATTTTATTGATGGGGAAACTGAAGCAAACAGAGAGATGCCTTAGAATTCTTTCAGCCTTGCAGCTTAAATCTTGTATATATGTTGTCTCTCCTATTAGAATATGAGCTTTTTGAGGCTGGAGACAGTTTTAACTTCATTGTATCCTCAGTGTTTTGCACATAGTCGCTGTTTAATAAATGCATTTTTATTATTCATTTATACTCAGAAAACAGACATAAATTTATATGTGTTGGAAAAAAAGAGGGGTCCAGATAAAGTGATATAAGAAATTCCAGGTGGAAAAAATGTTCCTTCAGCTGGGAATTGAGCAAAGGTTTCTGGGAGGAGGTGGTGCTTGGGATGATCTTTGAAAACAAGAGAAGTTTATCAATTGATTGGTTGAAGAGCATGAGACTGCAAGTCTTCTCAAATGCATGAAGAAAGAAAAGGGATATAGGACAACATTAGAATTTATGTATTCCTTCATAATAATAAATTGCTTATCTCAATGTATGAAAATTCTTGTTATCTGCTCCATTCAGGAGTCAGGCAGGTGGGGAATCTATGTAGACTCCTTTATTTTGGTGTCTGTGAAAAGACTTTCTTTTGATATCCCTTTTAGAGTTATGTGTCTCTGAATATACTCAGTACAATAGGAGGTGTCCTTTCATTCCCTTTCCCCTTTGCTCAGGCTCTCAATAGAAGGAATAGAGTTTTTGATTTCCATCTCATCTAACCTATTCACATACTCCTGATTACATGGAGGACCACTAGGGCTTCCTAAGCTCCTTCAGGCTTTACCATCTGTCTTGACTCCTAAGTACTCCCAGTGCTATCATCTAACCTACTTATGTTAATCAAAAATTTATAGAATTACTCTGTGGGGGGGAGGGGAGGAGGAGTGGGGTTGAAGTGGGAAGGAAGGGGGGGCAAAAGGGGGTGAACCCTTAGCACTTGCAAGCCTTTCCATCTGACCCTGCAGCTGAGTTTTCTCTTATATATCTCCCCTAAGTAGAGTGTGAGCTCCTTGACAGTGGGGATTGATTTTCTTTTCCTATTTCTATCTCCAGCATTTAGCCAGTCCTTGGGACAGAATGAATGCCTAATAAATGTTTATTTATTTATTTTGTTTTCAACATGAAATTATAAATTGTTTTCTTTAAGTTATGTATTTTAACCCAACAATGGCTAAAGAGTGGAATAAAGTTGGAAAAGTAGATTATGGAAGGTCCAAAATACTAAGGAGTTTCTATAATATCTAGGTGAGGGGTGTGTTCTCCTTGGGAAAAATATTATGGCTACAAGCCAATGGGGAGCACAGCCAGTGATAGCACCACCCCATCGCGGACTCTGGCTGGATGGTAAGTAACATTTGCAACATAACTGATGGGAAGCTGGACATAAATTTACCCAAGATTCAGAGCAGACTCCGGCAAAGAGAGAATCCTGGAAGCTGCTCAGAATCTGCATTCAACTCCTCCCCCTACTGACATTGAGAGAGCATGATCTAGTGGAAAGGATGCTGGACTTGGAATATCTATGTGCAAACTGCAGTCCTGCAGCCTAGTATCTGTGAGACCTCTGGCAAATCACTTAACCTATCTGGGCCTCAGATATCTCAAAATGAGGGGATTGTATGAGATGGCTTTTAAAATTTCTCACAGCTTCATCCTGATCTCTCTCTAGCAATTGACCCAGATGGCTCTGAGGGGAAAGTGAGGTTTGCCCTCCTTCAGTCAAATCCAGTTCACTTGCATGTCATGGCATTAACTCCCTGATGTCATGGTCCTCTTTGAGAACAAAGGACAAATACTAATCTCTGTGAGTAAAAATAGGAGCTGGCCCACAAAGGACTCAACCGACACTGGCCATTACAGTCCCTTTCCTATTTCTCCTTTCTCCTTTCCTTTCCTTTCTTTTTTCCTTTCCTTTCCTCTCTTCTCCTCTCCTCTCTTCTCCTTTCCTTTTTCCTTTCCTTTTCTCTCCTTTCCTTTTTCCTTCCCTTTCTCCTTTCTTCTTCTTTTCTTTTTCCTTTCCTTTCTCCTTTCTTCTCCTCTCCTCTCCTTTCCTCTATTCCTTTCTTCTCCTTCCTTTCTTTTTTTTCTCTTCTCTCCTTTCTTCTTTCTCTTCCCTTCTCTCTGCCTACATAAAATATCATATTTACCTTTGCCTGTGGGTACTCTTCCCAAAAGAATATAAATTTTGATCTCTTGTAATGCCAGAGAAACTGAGGCAGGATAGAGATTAAAGAACAATTTAATATTTTATTTAAAAGGGAGAGATTTCCCGGTACCAAATGGATCCATGGTTTGGTCCCAGGGCTGAATGAGACTACTGTCTCCAAGAATCCAGCAGTGAATGAATGTCGGATACAAGATTCTTTTATAGGGTAACAAGAACAATGACTTAATGGGGGAGGTACCTGGGATGGAGATGACCTCCTGACTGGTCAACAAACACACTCCATCTCTCATCTCCTGGCATTTCCCCATTTTTCGACATGCTTTCTTTTCTTCATTCCACCTACTGTCCTCCCTGGCTTCCTTTATGGCCCAATTAAAGTTCTATCTTTTACTGGAAGTCTTCTCCAACACCTCTTAATTTAAGTGACTTCTCTCTATTAATTATTTCCTATTTATCCTGCATATAGTTTACTTTCTATATATTTATATGTTATCTTTCCCATTAGATTGTAAGCTCCTTCAGGGGAGACTGTCTTTTACCTCTTTTTTTTTTTTGTATGTAAGACACATAGTAAGTGCTTAATAAATGTTTATCGAATGATCATAAAATGTTTTACAAACCACAAAGTCCCACATAAATGAAACTATTATCATAATTATCATTATATAAATGTTAACCACTGTGCTAGCTTGCTATGGAAGAAAAGGTGGGATATTGAGAGTTGTCTCAATAGAAGTGGGTTCCTGGCAAACAATTGTAAAGGACATCACAAATATAGCTGGAGGATGATGTATTTATAGTGTGACTGTTTACTAAAGGGACTCCACCTTTGTTAATTATTCCTTTTAAAGGTTTTTAGGAACCACCCTTTTCTTCCAAACAATTACTTTAGGGAGCAATCTCAGTTTCCTTATCTGTAAGATGCTGGGGTTGGACCTAAGGTACTCTAAGATCATTTTCATAGCTAAAAATATATAGCTTTACAATCCTTTAAAAATTTTTTTTAAATTGAAACTTTTTATTTTCAAAACATATGTAAGGATAATTTTTCATCATTGGCCCTTGCAAAACTTTGTGTTCCAATCCCCTCCCTTCCTCCCACCCCCTTCTCCTAGATAGCAAGTAATCCAATATATGTTAAACATGGTAAATATATATATGTAAATCCAATATAGGCATATGTATTTATACAGTTATCTTGCTGCACAAGAGAAATCAGATCAAAAAGGAAAAAAGTGAGAAAGAAAATAAAATTCAAGCAAATAAAAACAAAAGAAGCAAAAATGCTATGTTATGATCCACACTCAGTTCTCTCTCTGGGTGTAGATGGTTTTCTTTATCACAAGATTATTGGAACTGAATCATCTCATTGTTGAGAAGAGCCAAGTCCATCAGAATTATCTTGCTGTTATATGGCTTTATAAGTCATACAAGAAAAGTAAGGTGTGGTGCCTTGGGAAGGAGAAACTAGCTGGCACAGTAGATAGAATGCTAGACTTTTACTAGCTGTATGATCCTGGGCAAGTCTATTTAATGCCATTTATCTAAGTTTCCTCATCTATAAAATGAGCTAGAGAAGGAAATGACAAACCATTCTAGTGTCTTTGCCAATAAAACCCCAAACAGGATCATAAAGAGTCAGACATAATTAAAATAACCAAACAACACTAAACCAATGGGAAGATGGCCCTTTGGGCAACAACAAAAACACATCGCACTATAAAAGTCCTCCACTGATAAACTAAAAATTCTCCAAGAAAATGCTGCCTAAGAGGCCATCTTGTCCAATCCTCTTTTTACACATGAGGAAACTGAGGCTAAGGGAAGTTAAATGACTTGTCCAAAATGATTCAGGTAGTAAGTAGTAGAGGAAGGCTTTGAACTTGCCTCCTTTTATTATAGGGCCAATGTTCTTTCCACTATATTGACAAAGTGGTTCTCAGTACATAAAAGCATTAGAAGGGTAAAGAAGCTGGGTTCTATAGGAGCAAGGTGATCTTCATGTACACTGATGAATCACAAATTAAGACATGCCTTCAATCAAGAACAAAGAATCGTAGAACAGTTTTATCTTTAAGTAATACCTTTTTCTGCTGCTGAGAGGAAAAAGAAATCACAGATACTGCAAATACCTAATGACTCCCCTGCAAAGTCTCAGAAACTTTCTCCGGGGAAGAGAGTAAAGAGCTGGGATTTTTGTTTTTTTGCTTGCTTATTTGTTTATTTTTGGCAGTTTCGAAAATTTAATTGGCTAATGGTATCCCTTAAATGCAAAGGTGCCTGGAGAATGCCTTTAGTATTAGTAGGTAAAATACAGCCTGCTCATCTACATATCTATTAGTGACCTTTATGAATGGCTGCCATGTCGCTGAAGTTTCCATGTGTGCAAGTGATAGAGATCTCATTTCTGTGGATCATGGCAGGATTGATGTGGCAGTCTCAGTACCATCAAACCTAGATGGAATATATGCTCATTACTGTCTCCAGGCAACAGAGCAGGAGAAGCTGCCATGAATATTAACCATTCTTATTCATGTAACCTTCAGTCTCTTCCTCCAAGTATCTCAGAACACTGTGGGCGGGTGCTGATGTTATCAGCTCCTAAAGTCTTCCTCGGTAACAAATCTCCTTCTCTTTCCTCCCCCTTCCTTTTCAGGAAAAGAATTATTAATGTGATTTTTATCTTAGGGGTGAGCTTCGATTTTTCTATGGAGACATTCACTTTCAGAGCCATGCCCTATGTCACAGGAAAGATAACCACAATCCCATTTCCGCTAGCCTTGTTTGGTATCATCCTCATTGCCTTTATCTTCCAGTTTGCATATGTAATCTGCCTAATATCTTTTCTTGCCTCTGTGGAGCTGAAAAATAAATATGGACTTGAGGAAAGGGGGGAAAAAATCAAGTATTATCAAAATCTTGTTTGGTTTATTTGTCCTGAGTTCCCAATCCATTTTAGAACTGGCTGAATATAAGTAATTACAAAGATCAGTAGTGGTCTTTCCAGAGGTGGATTTCACATAGCTGGGTCACCAGCCTGCTGAGGATGTCCTTCTCTGATTGGCACACTCAACTGTATTTAATGATAAAGAGATGTGCATCTTGGAAGAGTTGAGGAAATTAAACTCTTTTTTGACTTGCTTCCTGATTTTCATTATGCCTAATGAAACAAGATAATGGGTACAAAGCATAAAAAGTACCATGTAAATGCTGGGTCTTGTTTTTGGTGATGTTTTTACTGATGATGTTAATTTCTTTAAGTCCATTGTGTTCCAGACCCTGAAGTTACAACTACATTCAAATCCGGTCTAAGAAAGTTATCTAGCTTAACTGTGTGACAGTGGGTCAAGTCAATTCACTTTGCTGAAGGTTTTATTTGTAAAGTGGGGATGATAGCATTTAACTCCTTTTTCACAGTTATTTCATGGAAGAAAGGTACTTCATGAAGTAAGAAATGGTTTATGAATGTGGGTTATTATTCTTGAAGCTGAACTAAGTCACTTCAGAAGCATGACTTCCTGTCTTGTATTTTGAATTCTTAATGTTGATACTCTTTCATATAGCATTTTAAGATGGAGATGTGTTGGTCTTTCAAAAAAAAAAAAAAAAAGAAAGAAGAAAAAGCTTGAAGTATATACTCTACCCCTAAAATTAACTAGATGTCTTTTCCTGGAACTCATTAGCTACTCTAATGGAAATTCAAAAGTGAGTGGGGGAGAGAGAGAATATAAATATATATGATTCCTGAGAGGGATAATGCATCAAACAGTTATCATATATTAATACCTAAGTGAAACTTTAGTCTATCAGATTGCTTTTCAACCACAGCTAGCTAAGAAAATGTTCCTATCAGAATAAGACTTGGGACAAGCTTGTTTTAGAAGATAGGGATGGGAGAAGGATCCGGAATGCAGTTCACAATCTTGTAAACATTGGCTTAGGTGAAACACAATGTAAGAAGAAGGGGAGGTTGAAGGTACAGAGATATAGCATGAAAAGATGGAAGGAAGAAAAGATGCCATAAAAAGATGACAGGAGGTTACCGAAACACATTTTCTTTTACCTCAAAATTCCCCTTATCTCCTATCTTCCCTACCTCATTCCTAATCAGTAGGGCCTACTTCACATCTCCAGACACATTTTAGTCTACAAAGATGGAGAAGTTTGGAGATCCAAGAGAATGCCATAATAGCATTATACATGTAATAAGGCTATTCCCCACATGTAACATAGAGAGGTCATTGTGTGACTAAAAGGAAAACAGAATGTACTTCTCTAATCTCTTTTTTCCTCTCTCCCCATCCTTTTCTGAGGGAGATTTTAATTCCTGAAAAGATGAGGAAACAGGAGGTTGTCCATAAGCTTGGCCATTCTGTTCTCCTTAGAGAAAGGGGGTACCAGGCTAAAATTATATTTATCTTTTCTCTTAAATATTATTAATCTAGGAATGTTGCTTTCAGGTTCAAACCAAACTATCAATCATTGTTAATTTATTGGGAAAGGTGGATATGAGTTTTATATCCAAGGCTTGACTCCCTTTGCATAAAAGTGCTAATTCCATGAAGAACACACATAGCAAATAGCTAAGAAACTCATTTGTTCAAGTTGATAGCAAAACAGAAATCAGAGAAAGTATACCTAGAAGAATATATACCAGCCAATACAGGGTGAAGGAGCTCTCCCATTGGGAGTGAGGTAACTCAGAACTTCTAAGAGAGTCTCATCTCACATGAGAGGAAATTCTCCCAAGTCTCAAGAGAAGCAAAGTGGGGACAGGGAACATGATGGAGACTGCTGGCTTCTTCCCAGAGTCTTATTCTTCCTTCAGCAATCTGAAGTGGGCTTGACTTCAAGCTAATTTAGAGCAGAAAAGAGAGAGCATTGGGCCTGGAATCAGGAGGACTGGAGTTAAAAATCTGACCTTAAACATGCTTATTAACCGTGGGACCCTGGGCAAGTCATTTAATTTTGGTCTGTCTCAGTTTTCTTAACTGTAAAATGGGAATAAAAATGGCATCTATCCTCAGGGTTGTGAGGATCAACAGAAATAACCCTTGTAAAATACTTAGCATAGTATCTAGCATATGATAGATGTTGATTGTTAATTCTCTTCTATCCATCTCAATGTCCCATTCTCAAATCTTCCTGGGAGCCCTGCTATCCCATATAACCAACCCAAAGGACAATTATGCATTTCTCTGGACTCATGAGGAAGCCAGAATGTTTCACACCTTTCTAGGGGTTAGAACAATAGAAGACTACCAACTGTCACAATGGTGTCTGGTGGCTTTGGATCCCTGGGAATGGAGTTAAAGTGCTTCAGGGAGAGTTACTGATCTTGCATAATGGAATAAAAGTAAAGACTAAAACTGCTGAAATTCCAGCCTTCTCTATGGTCAGGCCACACGGGGCCAAATAGCCAACAATATAGTGAACTCCTTTTACTCAACTGGCCAAGGAGTGTTCCCTCCAACTTTCCCTTTAGCACAATGAATTGATTGGGCAGTGATCCAGAGGGCTCATTAAAACACTAACAGAATGGTTCGACCCATACTACAATCCATTTGCTGGGTTACAGCCATGGCCTTTGCTTCACCCCTCCATTAAAAATAAATAGAATACTGGCCCTCAAAGACAGAGATTCTTTTAGAGAAAAAAGACTTTAAATTTTCCAAATGTTCATCTAGAAACAATTGAACTTAACCCTCAATTTTTACTCCCTCCTTCTCCATAGAGACATTTGATTTCATTAATATTTCCTGCCTTCCCCCCACAGCAATCCAATCTATCATGTCATACCACCCAATTACATTTATTCCTAATGATTTAAAACAAGGGTCTGAGCCAAGAGAATCAGGAAAGGAAGGAATGATTTCTTACTCCCATCTAAGTGAAATGTACTAGGCCCTAAGGTAGTTATGGACCTTCAGATCAACAGAAAGAAATATATTTACCCAACCAATAAAGAAATAACCATCCAAATATATGCATTCAGCTCTATGCAGCTTGAAAGATTAAACCATCCCCAAGTCACAGCGGAAACAAGATAAAATACACTTGTCCCTTGTGACAGTAGAAGGATTTAGTAATATGATGAACTGATGGTAAAAATATTGACATTTATTTCTTGAAAAAGAATTTTTAAAATCTAATTGGCTTTGATGATTGAATGATCTTTGTTTGACTTTATTACCCTGTTACAAAGTAGAAAGACATTCTTTTCCTGTCTTCCAAATGCATTTTAGAATTATCTAAGTCCGGCAATGAAGATACTTACATTTGTTGCATGTCTTTGGTGAAAATTGTGAGACAATTTTTTTCTTCCCTCTGTGCTTTCTCTGTTATTACTTTCCCTTTACTGGCCTTTTTTTCTGATTTCTTTTTCAAAACTGGTTGCTGTAAATGATGCACCCACTTAGGGATGGATGGGAAAAAAATCTTCCTTCACTGTTCATTTATCTTTCTTTATCCATTTTTTCTCATCCTTGGGATACCCTATTCTTTGATGCTTGTTATGATATCAAAGTACTAACAAGCATGTTTTCTGCAATCCACCATCAGAGGGAGGAGAGGAACATGGAGATTTAAAAGCAATGAAGTCCTGGGAAAATTAACATTATTTTATAGCTTCCTATTTCACTTAAATATTCTTGAAAACTAGACAATAAGCTGATTTGTTGCTATACTGCTGAAGAATGGTAAATACTCTCAAGCACCTTCTAAATATCAGCATCCTGAGAACAAAACTCTAATTGATTTAACCTAGCTTGAGGTCAGGGTAGTTTAATTGCCATGCCACTGGGAATTCTTTCTAGCTCTGTCCCAAACCCAGGTCATTTTCATTTCTAAGGCAACCTGAGCTTAGATTGGGGGCAGCTATAAACTGATCTTCCTATAGGGTTATAGGAGGGAAACAATTCTAGTTCCCCAATATAAAGTTTTTCTGACTATATACTTCCTATAGGCAAAGTGACTTAAAAAGTATGATATTTTGAGGTGATTAAGCAGTACTGACTACAGCTCCCTCCCCCCAAAAAGTACTTCCTTCATAGAATTCACCTTGCCTTGTGAAATATGATGGAAACCATAAGGGCCTATGGTGGGGGTCAATAGAGCAATTTTTAAAAGGCATAAAGCATTAATCCTTTGCCACCATGCTGATCTTTGCCATATTCACCCTCATCGTAATTCAAAGCTACCAACTGCAATAAGAGAGGCCCATAGATATTATGGTATATTATATACCATATTGTCTATATTAAAAAGCACTGAATACTTCTAACCATGTCGCTGACAGTCTCCTACTTTTCCATGTCTGGACAAATAGAGCACTTGAAATCTAGGGGTTCAAATAAATAATATTTATAGATTGTTTGTCTATTGTGCGGCATGTGTGCCAAGCCTTGTGCTAAGTGCTTCACAAATATTATTTCATTTTATTCTCACAACAAGGCTGCGAAATAAGTGCTATTATTATCTTCATTTTACAAGTGAGACAAACAGATCTTAAATGACTTTCCCAGATAATGCAGCTAGTGTATCTAAAGCCAGATTCAGGCTCAAGCCTGTCTGACTGCAGGCTCAGGGCTCTATTCACTGTCCTACCTAGCTGCCCCCAAATAAGTGATCCTTTTTAAATAAAATCATAAATATAAATTAGTTTCTGAGACAATTAAAACAGTTCACAAAAAGGGAAAAACTGCTAAGTATGAAGTTCTCTGGGATCCCTAGAGCTTTCCAATGAAGTCCTAAAATGCTCATTTACTAAACACACACACACACACACACACACACACACACACACACACACTTTCATTTTTCTTCACCTGAGGACAAAATTAACCCCAAAGTACCCTAGGTCTGTCCATCACACCTTCATTCTCAATAACCCTATTGGTATTGTAGGAGAATGAGATTCGCTCAATCCTCCCATTCCTCTAGTGTCCTGCTCCACACCAACCAGTGGCCCAAATGTCCATAGTATTCTGAACCAGGCACTTGGTGACACTGAAACCATTGCTTGTTGCAGTTGGGTCCAGAGTGAACAGGATTGGGCAAGCAGTATTCTCCGGTTCTTGGTAATGGTATGCTTCTGTTATGAGTGATGGCAGAGATGTAAGAATAATCCGTTGATTGATTGACACACAGAACATGGCCCGAGGCAATGGTTCAAAGATTTGTTTGATTTTGCCTGGGAAGAAGCAAAAGGTTCAGATGTTGTCCAAGAGAAGCTGAAGAAGGTAGACTCTAAATGTTTAGAGGGCCTTTGGAGGGAACCAGGTTTCTGGAGGCCTGGTCCCTTGTAGGAATTTCTTATTAACCCATATTTTAATCCAGTGGAACAAAAACCAGAAAAAGAAATAAGTTTAAGAGAGATAAGGTACTCCACTGATGTGAATAAGAATTATTTATTAAGCATTTCTTATTTGTCAGGCACTATGTTAAGGTGTCAGAGATATAAAGAAGCACACAAGACAATCGCCATCCTCAAGAAACATACATTCTAAGAGAGAAGGACAACATTGTAAAGTGGGAAGGGGTAAGGGATAAGCCAAGGGTACACTTAGCATGATTAGGATATAGTCAGGAAAGGGTATGATGGACTGGTTTGGGACTAGATAATGCAAAAACCTCTCAGCTCATCTTCCTATAGGTGGAAATTTGAATTCCAATGGGAGGAAGAAAAGAATTATATCCATGCAATTTTGAGAATCTGTGATCTAGTCTATACTTCTAATTTTACAGATGAGGGAAAAAAATGAAGCCCAGGGAGATAAAAATGCTTTGTCTAATTTGAACCCCAGTCTTCTGACTACAAATTTATTCCTCTTTCCACTACATAATTCTCCAGTGGGAAATACTAATGAGCAGTGAAATGGCCAAAAAAGAACTAGCAGGAGAAAGCAGGAGCAAAGCAAAAGGCCTGGATGTTGGATAATGAGCCTCTTTATAATCAAGTTGATTATATCTTATACTGTTTCTGGTCAACTGCCTAACAAGAAACCAGACAACATCCTAAGCAGAGTAGAAAACTAAAGTATTAATCCCAGAGGCTGATGGGCATTGTACCAAACATGGCCCTGTTTGCTTATACCCCAATGCACCTCCACAGGGAAATTATCAAGGACTCACTAGCCTTGGCAGTATCACTACAGTTTGAGTTTCACTTGATGCAACTCCCCTAGAACAGTTTCTCCAGTGTATTCTCCAGAAATCTGCTTTCTCAGGGTATGAGGGATTCATTTCTTTCTCTTTCCAGGATGGCTCAAAGTAAGCAGGAACTCCAGGGACTCACAGACCTGGTTTTCCAATGCAAAACAAACAAAGCTTCTTCCTGGGCCAGCTGAGCCAGAAGAGAACCATAAAGGATGAGGAAGGATGGATGAATAAGACATAAGGTTAAAGAAAATGAGATTGCTGTGAATTTTCTCTTGCTCTATTCCCCTCCCTTGCTGCTCTTATAGCTCATATTAGCTCATCTCAGCTGCCAAGCTTCAAATCCTCACTTTAATGATTTTTTTTTTTCTACAGCTCTGTTTTTGCCATTTTTCCTCTGCAGAATCATATCTACTCCCCTACTCTTAGTGCCTATTCTTTCTCTGCCTTCCTCTAGCCCCATTTCCTTCCCTAGTCTTATTTCCAGGCAGGTATAGGTAAATGACAGCTGAAGTTTCTCACAAGTTAACTCTGCCAGTATTCATATTGGAACAAAGGCAAAAGGTCTAGTTTGGCTAAAATTAAAAAGATGGATTATGATGACTGAATTTTGAATATCAGAGTATTTGGTAAAAGCAGTATTTTGTGAGATAGGGGACTTTTACAGTAATGGATCACTTACTTTGCCTACTCATAATACATTTGAATGAGGTCAGTCCTGTCTTTTTTTTTTTTTTTTTAAATATTTCAGAATACCGTTAGAGAATAACTCAGACTATCATGAAACTGCAAAAACCTTATAAAGTTTTATGTTTAAAATATTTTTCAAGCATTTTCCAATAGAGAAAGAAGCTTTTGTTTTTTGAAGAATTAATTTTTAGGAATTCACTTTTTAAATTGCTCTGTATTTCCCTTTGAAACTAGAAAAAGAGAAAACAGAGGAAAAACAAGGAATATAACTCTTGAGTGGTAGTAGTACCAAATGACATCTTGGTGTTTATGCTTTAAATCTTTATGCAAGAGAATATTGATCAAAGGAGTATCCTGTCAATGAGATAAGTAGCTTTTAATAGACACTATGGACATGACCATCGACAACTGGCTAAAAGGACAAAGACAATTTTGTTTTAGAGACTGAAGCTACTTAAAGCTTTATTGATTAGCTTGGAGTCAGCCTATGAGACCTCCTATAAGATTTCTGAGCTACCCTCTTCTCAGATATTACTCCTCTTCCCCAAGATGATTTGGTTGTCTAGGAATCTTGGGAAGATAGACTGTTATGACAGGAGTCACTTCATTATGATGGCCTATAAAAGAGAGCTATCAGACTTCTTACCTTTATAAGCTCTTTTCACCTTTTTCCTTGTGCTTTTTCTAAAAGTGCGAGGCTAAGGGTATAAGAGGGAGGGGGAGAATTTTTGTCTCTTTCCTCCCTACCTTTGGAATCATTTTTTGGTAGAAGCTCATGGTGAATTGTATTTGTTTGCCCAGATGGCCCAAAGGGGAGTCCTGGTCCTCTAGCTCTTCCTAGATTTCTGCTTTCTTCCTTTCCTGTATTACTACATGTAAGAATCTGGAGAACTGAGAATGAACTTTCTCAACCCAGAGATGTAGTAAAAGGGGGAACATCAAAAATCCCTATTTGTTCACATGCCAAAGGGGAAGTTCACAGAAATTGTTTCTGAACATCAATCTCTGATTTAAAGAAGGGATATCTAAATTTACTGGGGAGTGTAATGTTGGAAATTAGCCTTCTAGCCAAGAAAACAATGCCTTGGGCCTCCCCAGTCTTGCTGGTGTTTGCTTCAAGAGTAATCCTAAGAGCAAGAGTTCAGAGATCTGATCTCTCTTTTTTTTTTCTTTTTTTTTTTAAACAAAAATTTTTAATAGGCATATGTTAAAAATTAAGATAATACAAAATTGTTAATAGGCACACATTAAAATTAATATATAACATATAACACAAAGATTGTTAATAGGCACATATTAAAATAAACATATATAACACAAAGATTGCTAATAGGCATATTAATAAGGGCATTTTGGGTGGTACAGAGGCTAGAAGCCTGGGCCTGGCATTAGGAAAACTTCTCTCTGGTTGTTGCTCAGTTGTGACAGCCATGTCCAGCCCTTGTTGTCCCCATTTTGCCTTTTCTTGGCAGAGATCTTCCCTAGTGGATCCAGTGAATCCATTTTGTCAGATAGTCGGAGGTAAAATGACTTGTCCAGGACTAGGCAGGATGTGAGGCTAGAATTGAATTCAGTTCTTCTTGACTCCAGGGAGGAGACATTTATTTGGTCACTCCAAATACAGGATTTGGAGGCATAGGAGTCAACAGAGATCTGATCTTGAAAGAGAAGGTTGCTCCTGAGCAGAATGAATGTTGGAGAATGTGTGACTCTTACAAAATAAGGCCATGAAATAATGGAACCCGAACTGAAGCCTGGGAAGATCTCTTCATGAAAGCATTACCTATTACAGGGTTCACGGCAACACTATATGGTATTTCCATCTTCCTCCACCTGGATATGGATTCCTGGGTTTCTGAATTCCTAGATTCAGAATATATTAACATCTCTGCTCATCATTGTTCTCCTGTAGATAACAGGATGTTGTAGTTTTGTTTTCCACCTTAGGAAACAAATCATAATGATTACCACTTGTATATCAGGCACAATGCTGGACCTAGAGTCAGGAAACCATCTTTCCTAGTTCAAATCTGGCTTCAGACATTTAAACTAATTGTATAACCCTGGGCAAGTTATGTAATCCTGTTGAACAACAATAATTGTCCTTTTTTTTTTTTTAAAGATAAAAATGAAAGCCTCTGCCCTCAAAGAGTTTATCCTTTTTGGGAAGAGAAATGCAACAGTGATGAAGTTTTGAATGGTGTGTTAGACAGAAACTAAAGAATTGATCTCTGAGGCAAACAATGAGAGTATGGAGATCAGTTTAGCTTTACAGTCCCACTCTCTGGGGAGATTGTCTAATCTGAAATCTAAGTCATGTCAAACTCCTGAGACCCACTCTCTTAGGGGTCTTGAGCATTCTCAATTTGTCATGTCCTGTCAAAAATCCCAATCATGTCTCCAGATTAAATTTCCCCTATAAAATCTACTTATGAGCTGTCCCTTGGCTGTTGCCTTTCTTTAGGTCAGTCCTCCATGACATTCTACCTCATGGTGTCTTCCTCTTCCTCTTCCCCATGTTGCATGGTAACTCTCCTTAACTCCACTAGGCTTCCCAACTCCACTTCTCCTTCTTACAGCTAACTAACTCTTTTAGGGTGCTAAGCCCTTTTGGGATTTAGCCTGCTAGCTAAGGTCATACCCCAATCTCATGGGGGACTCCCTTTCTACCAGGTAATTGTGAGTTCTACTGAGGAATTTGTCTTTCATATGCTCTCCCACTCTATTCCATATTTACCATTCCTGGTGTCTGTTAGATCTCTTCATTTTGTCTGTACTTCTTCCTTAAATAAATCTACCTTTTGCCAAAGAGAATGGCCATTGTGAATTCTTCACATGACTAAATCTAGCTTTTGGTGTGGGCCATCATCTGGTGTCTATATTATTCACATTATTTTGTTCCTGAAACTGCACTAAAACTTACACTGAAAAGTAAATAAAATTATAAACAAAGTACAAAGTAATTGGGTGAGAGGTGGTGTTAGTAAGTGGGAAGATCAGGGTAAGCTTCCTTGCATGATATTGAGGTATCTTGAGTTGAATTTTGATGGCACCTAGAGATTCTAAGCAAAAGAGAGGTCCAGGGGAACAGCTTTATCTTTGCATTGGATTATTATGCAGAGGAAACAATAAGTAGGCCACTAAGGTTGGAAGGTGGCACTAACCTGTGGTTTGGATTTCCCTCAAAAGTTAAACACCTTTGGGAACCTCTTAGCAGCTTTGAGGATGGATTGAAGAGAAGAGAAACTGAGACAGGAAGATGAATTAAGGAGGGGAGAGAATATTCAGAAAAAGTGGGTTAACAGTGTCAAATGCAGTTGAGGTCAAAGGATGAAGACTTAGAAAAGACCTTTAGATCTGTCAGTTAAAATATCATTGATAATCTTGGAATGAGCAGTTTCAGTTGAGTGCCAGGTTGGAAATAAGATGGCAAAAATTTGAGAAGTAGGTAGAATATTGGAGGTGAGTGTAGACAATTTTTCTAAATTCAGTTTGAAAGGATGAGAAAAAAAAAAGGATAAAGGAATGGTGTCAAATGAAAGCTTTTTCTTTTTAGTATGGGGGGATCTGCTGTAAGATAAGGATCAATGGATAAGGAGAAATTAAAAATTAGGGGGAAGAGGAGTCAATAAAAAGCATAGCTCCAAGAGGAACTGGGAAGGCTATAGAAATAGATGGGACTCTCTAGACAAGTAAAGGAGTTTGCAAAAGAGAAGGACTATCTCTTCTCCTAATCATTCAATCAATAAGTATTAATTAATTAATTAATCTATTATATGTGAGGCACTGAACTAGGTGTTAGGGTTGTAAGTGCAATGAAACAATTCCTATTTGTAAGGAATTTATATTCCATAAAGGAAACAATAAATGCATATATAAATACATAACAAAGGAAGTAAGACTAGAGAATCATGATGAGGAAATTTTATGTGTAGAAATGGGTAGAAGAAAATTCATGATTTTTTCCCCAATGAATTATGAGGCAAAATCTTGAGGAGGATGTGGGTGTGAGTAGTATTAGAAGGGACTTTGGGGAAAGAAAAGGATTGGAACTATCCAGATGGATAGTGGGGAAAAGATCCATTTTGGGAAGAGTAAAGAATAAAAATGATCCTACTCAGCATTCTTGGATGACTCCTTCACATGGCCTTAGGTAGAATGTGTGAAGGAGATGAAAGAAGAATGATGGGTATTGGGAAGCAATGTGTGACAATAAGACAAATAGTTAAAAAGACATAGATTTTGAAGGGAGGAAACTGAGATCAAAGCAGAATGATTGCTGAACTTGCACAGTATTATCACACAGAAACAGGAAAATGATTTTCAAAATACTTTCACCTGCCCAGAAGACACCCCTTATTTATTTATCTATTCATTCATTCATTTACTCATTCATTCATTCATTTGTTTGTTTACTTATTTATTCATCCATCCATCCATTTATTCGTTCACTCATTTATTTATTTGTTTATTTATTTATGTTCCTTTTGTCATTTATCTTGGAGAAAATATATCAGGCAAAACATGGCCAAGAGGAAAACTTTCTCAGGAAATCAAATTTTTCCAGTGAGAAATGACAGACATTCCAATCTTTGTATTCTAGTACAGATTGTCCCCAGTGTTTAAAAGTTACTTCCCTGTCACCTCTAGTCTACCTTCTTTTACAGTTTAACTCAGGTGTCATCTCCCATATGAAGACTTACCTAATCTTTTCAGCTATAAGTGCCTTCTCTCTCCTCAAATAGTCTGCTCTATCTCTACTTATTTACTCTATTTCTTCTTCACCTCCAGTATAATGAAAGCTCCTTAAGGGCAAGAAGTCTCTGTATTTTTATCTCCTAATTTAAAATATAAGGAAGTGGGAAATTTGGGGAAAATAAAAGGTATCTGAAGGTATCATTTATTGTTGTTATTTGAACTGGATTGAAGATTTCATTTAGAGAATTCTCAATGAGAAAATTCCTTCACTATAGAGCAATCTACACTACAACTTTTTAGTTTCATAAAATTGTTGTCCTGGGCCATTAATTAGTTAACAACTTGTTCAAGGTCACAGTCCAGTATGTCTGGGGTGAATTAGTTCCCATTCACTTATTCTCAGGAAAATGGGAGCATGAAATTCTAGAAGACAAATATCCTCTCTCATTTAATAAACATAACAATTGATACATAGTTGCAATTTTGTTAAAGGACAATGAAACCAAAACTAAGTAATATAAGAGATTATGATAACATCTAAACTAAATTGTCTGATTTTGAACAATTTTAACATATTATGTTCTTTAGGATTGTCAAAGAAATATATTTTTAAAAAATCAAAATGGATAAGAAAGGAATCACAGAATATTTGCTAAAACTGCAAGGGATTGAATTGCTGATTCACTACTTCTCCAAATGAAAAAAATTGCAATAGAGACAGATGGTGCATCACTAATCAATAATAAAGGGCAAAGCCAAACATCTACAATCCATTTGGAACCATCTGTATCAAATTTAAAGCTTTATCCAGGTACCTCCCAGGGATAACCATTCTATGGAATGTTAAAATGTCAAATGCTTTGCACAGTAACATGAAAAATGAAAAGCAAATGTGACAATTGTGAAGATTTGTCTATTTTACTGTATAATCAGTTTGTAACTGTTA
Organism: Antechinus flavipes; assembly: GCF_016432865.1. Taxonomy (NCBI): domain Eukaryota; kingdom Metazoa; phylum Chordata; class Mammalia; order Dasyuromorphia; family Dasyuridae; genus Antechinus; species Antechinus flavipes. Next base: position 162,211,330 of record NC_067399.1, on the reverse strand, counting down.
GTTTTGCTTTTGATCTAAGGAAATTTTAATAGTAATATAACTGTCATGAATAGAGAAAGGCAAAAAACAAACACCTCCCCTCTCCCGCTGCCAAAATCATCTGTGATCTTGTAACAAAAGTTTCTAGATGCAGAGTAAAAGCCTCTTTTTAATCACAATATTAGTTATTGTCACAAAAATCTTAAGGATTTTTCGATAACATGATTTTGAGATTCCCTCAATGGGCCTCTTACTTATTTACAGTTTGTATAGATACCATTATGAGGTTTTTTATTTGATTTTGAACTGTACTAGTAATGCCATGATTAATAATGATATTAACAGAGCTAATAGCTAACATTAATATAATGCTTTAAGATTTACAAGGAACCTTACATGTTGTCTCTTTCAGTCCTTACAACAACTCTGTAAGGCAGATGCTATTGGTCCCATTTTATAGATGTAGAAACTGAGGCTTAGAGAGGCTAAATTGACTTGGCTAGGATCACATAATTAGGATTTGAACTCAGATCTTCTGACTCCAAGTCCAGGACTTTATCCACTGTGCCATTACCTAGAGACTTTCACTTAGTATAGACCCTGAATGCCACACACACACATGACTTGAAGCTGGCTTCTCTTACATTCTTCATTGCCATTTAGATCCTGCAATTTGAATTTTCAGAGTTAGGAGGTTTCCATCATTCTCAACAAGATAGAATCATAGAAAATGGTGTTATTCAGAATCAAATGAGGAACAAAACATATGTGGCAGAATAGGGTGTAAGTCCAATCTGTGTCACAGAATCTCTACATAGTAGGTTTTTCCATGCTTTAAATAAACATTGAAGTTATTTTCCCAGTAGCATCCAAGCTGGAGAATGAAATTCATCTGCAAGATTGCTGGCAGAAAACAACCTTGTCCTTGACATTAGAGTGTGAGACTTATTTTATGGTCATTGAGGGATAGAGCTAAATGTCCATTTCCTTTGACTGGGAGTCTTGTTTGTTATTGCTTCAGGATCTTGCTTGTTTTGGGCTTTACACACTTGGATTCAAAATGTGAAGGCTCTTAATTTAGCTATTTGGCTTACACCCTCCCTACACAGTTAGAAAACTGGTAACTTTTAAAGTTAGCTTACTGAAATCTTCTTGCTCTCCTATTAGTCAAAGACATCACTAAAACAGGAAAATATTAAATTAAAACAGACATGAATAGTAAAGCCGTGAAAGCAATCTTTGCCTTTTTCTAAATGAACACCATTATCTTTCTATCCAGAATAGTTTAGGAAACAACAAAAGTCTCACAGGGTGAAGGGGAACCAGATTTTTCTTTGTAAATGTCCATTGAGAATATTATCATAGCCTTGAAAACAGCTCCTTTCTCTTTTTGAAGTCTACTTTCTGTTGCTCATTCACCAGGACATTCTGGGTGAACATCCATTTGGACTTTTACAGCCTAAATCACAATTCTTTCCTTTTGGCCTGGGTTACCATTCCCCAACTTTCCACATTCATGCTATCCAATATTGTTGCTCATTTGTACAGATTTCCTTTCATACTTTCCTTTTCTTCTCTAATATCCAAATTCTACTTTCTTTTCTTTGCCATTTGGGAGAAAAGAGAGCAGAAATTCAGGGATGTATAATGGCACAGTGAGAAGAGATCTAGATTTGGATCAGAGCACCTATGTTCAAAACCCAACTTTACCACTAACTTTGTCTTTTATACTTCATAGGCCTGATTCCTTAACTATAAAATGATGGGGTTGAGTTGCATAACTCCTCAGGTCCCTTTCAGCTCTGTATCCAGCCTAGGAATCTATAATCTTAGTTTAACTGCTAGTTGAATTAGCTACAAACTTTAAACTGGAGCAGAAAGCTGGATTTATCCTCCCTGGACAATTCCGGTTGGAACCGAAGCAATTGGGGGTCCTCAATACTGCTAAGTCCTCTGCAAATATAAGCACCAAATGTTCAGATATTACTCCTGTCTCCTGCTGTGATCCCAGCTCTTTGAACTACCAAGGGGTTCTATAAATGCTGCAGTAAAGAGCCTAACCATCATTTATTATTTCTAAACTAAGCTTTTTAGTTCCAAATAACTGAAGAACTTAACATGAAAGACAAATGGGAGCTTAGCTTTTCATCTCATCACTGGGGGGGTATGTCCTTAAAGCTATCAAAGGGTTGTGTGGCTGGATTACTCAAGCAGATGTGTTGGCAATGGAATCGTACCCAGGGGTTACTAGCAATGCTTTGGGCTGTGGATTTCATGCCAAGGACAGTAAGCAAAGGCTAGGAGGCAAATAGGAGTGAGTAGTCACCAAGAGGGAGGCAGGGGAGACTCAAACAGCAAAACCCTGGAGCTGCAAAGGAAAAGAGGACAGGAAGGAGCCTTTAGATAACTCAACGATGAGACAGAGAAAGGGAGTGGGAGAGACTGACTAGATTAAATTTTCTTGTCCTTCTTTCCTCTTGAAACATGAATTTTTAAATGTCAAATCTAAATTTTGTGAATTAAATATTATCACCTCAAATGTACTTTTTACTCAAGTTTAATTTTAGTTATCATAATCCTCCCTGGCCCTCCCCCAACCCATTCCTTGACCTTATTATTTATTATTGAGTCCCACTTTTTCTTCAGTAGGTAGAGAGAAGAAATGAGCATGGACCCACAGGGAAAGACCAGTTAAAAAAAAGCTATGAGACTTTATTAGTTGATAATAAGCCATAAGGGCTATAATCAAAATTGTCCTCAATATTATGAGCCTACGAGTCCTTGCTACTGGGAGTTCTTATCCCAGTATGGTAAATTGGCTGTAAACTAAACTAGTACAATTTGAATTAGTAGATTTTGATTGGATATGACTAATGTTTTCATCATTATCTATCTTATGAACAGTCCCATTTACCACAAGGACACAAGTAAGGAGACAGAAGACAAAGCCCTTCCTACTGGGGCTCCTGCACTATCACGCTTCTCAAATTCAATTGGTCTCTATAATCCTTAATTCTTATCCCACTCTTTCTCATTGCCACATATAGGCTACTTCAGGGATGTACATATAGCAGACCCCTTCCTATAACCTGATTTCCCCACAAACTTTGAGAAAGTACCAGTATAATCAATCAATTATTTGTCTAGTTCTGTCCTCACAGGAGTGTCCCAGGAAAATTTTTTCCACACTGGCTATCATACTTCTTGCACTCTTTTCTGCCTCCATGATTTGAAATGGCCTATTCTCTTGACAATATTTACAGCATTGCCCAAAGGAAGAAAAAAATGGACCATCATATATTATCATCAGTGAAAGCTTCATGGAGGAAGTGATAACTGAATTTAATCTTGACTGAAGAAAAAGATTTTAACCAAGATAGAAAGGGGGTGCATTCTAAGAATATGGGATGGTCTATACAAATGCATGGAGGCAAATTTATTGAATAGCTCATCGTCCAGTTTGGCTATAATGAGAGTATGTTTAAGGGCATAAAATGAAATAAAATTGGAATGATGGGTTGAAACAAGGGTAAGCATTAAATGGGAAGCTAAGGGATTTTTTTTTTTCTAGGAGTAATAGAAGGCAGTGAAGTTTTTGAGCAGGGGAGTGATAACAATCAATGATGTACACGCTTTGGCAGATCAACAGAACAACATTATAAAGAACAGATTAGAGAAAGACTGGTGGCAGAGAAATCAGCTTTTGGATTCTTATAAAAGTGAGAAGCAACTGGATATCTCAGTATATAGAGCATTGGGCCTGGAGTCAGGAAGATCTAAGTAAAAAATCTATCTCAAGACACTTAATAGCTGTGTGACTCTGAGCAAGTCATTTAACTTCTATTTGCCTCAGTTCCTCTATCAGTAAAATGGAGACAATAATAGCACCTACTGCTGAGGGGTTTTTGTGAAGATCAAATGATATCATATTTATAAAACATTTTGTAAACATCAAAGCACTATAAAAATGCTAGCTATTATTATTAGTCCAGGTAACAGATTGAGAAACTGACTTATTTTGTTGTCAAGTATGCAGAAAGAGAAGAGAGAAATGAAAATTAGTGTGAAGAAAAAAGTAAAAGGATTTAACTCCTTGTTGGTTGTGGACATGAGAAGTAGGGAAGATTGAAAAATAATTGAAGTTTTAAGCCTGGATGATCAGGAATGTGATGATGCTATAGCACCTTGTCTTGATGGAATAGCAAAATCAAGACAAAAAGGTTTTTTTATTTATTTTTATTTGACTTTTAAAATTTGTTTTATTTGAACAGGTGTTTGTAGGCAGAGGGAGGAACCAGTAGATAAAGAGAGATTGAAAATGAAATAGAGGAAGTAAATGGAAGGGAAGTAGTTATCTCCAGGAAGAGAGTGGATCCAAGTCGTAAGCAGAATACATTCCAGATTTTGGAAGAGCAGATTTCAAAGGGTTCAGAAAAAGGAAAGGAATCATCCCATGAACTAAAATTCTTTAAATGACATTAATCCAGGAGAGATGAGAAATTTAAAAAAAAGAAAAAATGAAACTAAAGGGGAAAAAATAAAACAAAATGTGGCAAAAAAAGAGGTTTTATCAAAAGAAATAGATGTGGTTATATAGAGAACACTCCCGTCACCTTAGATTTTTTTGAAGATATGTATAGAAGATGGAAGCAAGAACAAGGAACAAAGAACAATATAATAGTGTGGTGTGACCATGTAAGAAATGTCAGGAGTGCTAAAGATCAGAATGAGTTAAAACAACTGGTGAGGAAAGCAAAGGACAAGATAAAGGATTTGGAATTTTCTTTTTATCTCTAATGGGGAAAAAGGAGGATCAAAGAAGGAATAGTATTATGGCTTAGGGTGGATTTGGATGATGATAAGTGACAACAAAGAGAATAGGCAGAGCTCTTCAATTTTGTGTGTGTGTGTGTGTGTGTATGTATGTGTAAGCCAAGGGGAATAATATTTGGACAGGAAAGGACAGAATAAAAATGTGTAATAGGGAGCTGATATCCAAGATAAATAAGGTGATAATAAAAGCGTGCCTACCTGTCCTTGATGATTTATAGTTATTTGACCCAAATCAACTATACCTTCAAGTACTGAGAGCTGTGGCAGATATTATTGCTGGGCCACTGTTAGTGACATTTGAAAGACTGCATATAACAAGAGAAAGGTAAAGGCCTCCATTTTCACTTTAAACAAATTATAGGTCAGTCAACTTGACTGAGATTTCTGGGAAAATTATAGTTTGTATTATTAAGTTATTTTTAACTAATGCATAGAAAAATTTTACACATATCTATCTATCTATATCTATATCTATGTCTATATATATCACAAAGAAGGCAGGATATCCCCTTATTGTTTCTTTTGACAGGATTACTAAATTGATAGATCAAGGGAATGCTACATAGCGTACTTAGATTTAAGCCAGGCATTTGATAAAGTCAGTGATGCTATTTGTAAGGCAAAGGGTAAGAAGTGGTTCAAGTGAAAGGCTGACAATTCTAAGGGGAAATAAAGGCTTCATTGGTATACATAGAAAAATTAAGATAGTATAGGTATGTGGCTTCCATTACCCCACAGTCCCATGAAAAGTCCAAGCAGGAACTTAAGAGTTAAGTTGGAACGTCCTCTCTGGTCAAAGACCCAGAGCCACATCTAGCTCTAGCTTCATCTGGCCTTTAGACAAACAGATGACAGCAACAGTATGTTACTGTTACTTTACTAGTGTAGTTAAACTGGGTGAAGGATGGGGGAGTAAAGAACTTGGACCAATGTAGGGAGAGTGTTTTCTTTATTTCTTAATAGGCAATAAAAAGCAGGGAACCAGGAAGCTTAATTTTAACTGTCATAAGTCATGGAAAAAAGGAAGATTAAAATTGCATCACATAAGACAAGCAGATGGGGGAAAGTGCTGGCTCTCAGTCAGTTAAGCCTTAGTACATCACAAACTGTTTTGAGGGCTGGGGAGATAATTGGAGAGATGTGACAGTAAGGTTATAGGACCAGTGAGCTAGAGCTTGTCAGGATCTTAAGAGACAATCTAGAATAATCCTCTCATTTTAGAGCTACCTTGTCTTGTACCACATCCCATAGAAGCAGAAGGAACAGATGACTCTATGGCCATCACTCAGACTCCCCAGGTCACTCATCCACATCAATTTTTCCTAAAAGTTATTGCTGGTAGGAGAACCAAGGAAGCAAATCAAATAAATTGACATGAGGAAGTAATCATGGGTAATTCTGAATAGAGAATATGCAAAGGAGATTGAGGTAGCTCTTACTCTGGAATGCTTGTTGAGAATCAGAGCTAAAGAATCATGGCAGACAGATGGAGAACTTATATAGACAAAGGAGTGTGCAATTGTAAGCAACCAAGGAATGTAAACTCTAAGCCCCAGAGGAGGAAGATAGGAGGTTTAATGGATAACATACTGCAACTAGAGTCAGGAAGACCTGAGTTCAAATGTAACCTTAGACACTTAATTAGTTATGTGACCCTGGACAAGTCTTTTATTGGGTCTTTGCCTCAATTTCCCCAACTGTAAAGTGAGGACAATAATAGTGTCTTCCAGGATTACGTAAGGATCAAATAAGATAATATTTGTAAGGAATAAATGCTTTTTTCCTCTCTCCATCTACAGAGTGAAGAGAGCTATTTCCTATTTATTACCTGAGACACTTATCTTTTTTATCTCTTGCTTGTTTAATTATGTTAAGTGACTTGAGAAAGTGGCCTGACTTTTAAAGTTTTTGTTTTTCCTTCTTCATGTTTATCTTCTGTTTTAAGCCTTTAAATATGATTTTAAAAATATTGGCTAATATACTTAAGCAATTTATATATTTTACTTATTCTTTGGATTTTGAGATAATATTTCTAAAGTTTTGAGTCTATAGAGAGACCATACCAGTTTTAGAAACAAAATACTTGGTTCAAACAAAATGTTCTGGGAGGGTGAGGTGTAAACCATTATGGAAAATTGGGAGTGGAATGGTACTGGAATTTTATAAGCCTGACAAAAGAATCAAAGTCCCAAACAATCCTAGTGGGAAAAGTGGGTTAATAAAACAAACAAACAAACAAACAAACAGGGTAATAAACATGGAGATAGTATTCCTTTGGCCTGCAAAATTTAAAAACAAACTTATGAAATAAAGGGGAATGAGTTGTTCAAATCATTTCACCAATACAAAAGGAGAGTAGAGTTCCCTGAGCATGCTCAGACAGGTCCTCTATCTAAGGAGATGATTGACACCTCAGTCCATCTTAAGTGTCAGTATTTGATATTAAAAATGGGGATTAGGAAGTTTAAGTGATTTGACCAATGTAATATAGATAGTAAATCTCAGAATGTTGTGGCTTAATTGGTTGCCTTGCCAGTCTTCCTAAAATTTGAAACTGCTTGAACAGCCAGATTCAAAGTAATCTTTAATAATTTGATTTCATTTTGAAAAAAGTTCTCTAGTACAATCTCCCAAGAATCTACATTTGGCCTTCTGATATTTCATTCTCAAGTAATGACCTGGATTAAGGTATAGATGATTGGTCAATTTCCAAGATAGTCCTGGTCATACTACACCTGAAGCATTGCCTTCATTTATGGGCACCACAGTTTAGAAATTGTGTTAATAATTGAAAAAACTAAGTAAGAGCAACCAGATCGTGAAGGTCCTTGAGTCAATGCCATATAAGATGATGTGATTGTTGTGTTATGCAGTTCTTCATGTGGAAGAAGGATTAGATATGTTCTATTTGATTTCACTGACCAAAACTAGGAACAGCAGATAGACAAATTAATACTAGATGTCAGGAAATGCTCCTTAATAATTAGAGCTATCTCAGGAGGTAATGAACTTCCCCACAATGGAGGCCTTCAACTAAAGGATGGAAAAACATTTTGGAAGCACATTGACAGGAAGATTCTTTTTCAGAATAGAATTGGATGCTCACTGAGGTCCCTTCCAACTCAGAAATTCTGTAATTCTATAGTTGGGTGAAAAGAAGGATTTGAAGACCTGAAGATAAAGATCAAGTTTAGAAGTTAATCTTGGGAGAGTAGTAAGAAAAGGAAATTATAAGTAGAGAGGAGAATTTTATAGTTTAGGATCTTGAAGGCAGAATGGTTTCAGAAGATGCATCCATCTCCTGAAATATGTAATATATATAATAAGGTATAATACAATATAAGATGTGGCTTCTTCTTTGTGTGGTGAGGAAGAATGGAAATCAGCTCAAATGCTAGAAGATGGTTGTTGGTGCTTGTTTTTTCAGTCCTGTCCAACTTTTCATGGACCTATTTGGAGATTTTTTGGCAGATGCTGGAGTGGTGTGCCATTTCCTTCTCCAGCTCATTTTACAGATGAGGAAGCAGAGGCAAACACAGTTAAAGCTTACTTACATAGATAATAAGTGTCTGAGACCAGAATTGAACTGTGGTCTTCCTGATCCCAGGTCCAGCAGTTTATCTGCTGTACCACCTAGCTGCTCCAAACCAATTGAAGAAATATAAATTGCTTGTGGATATTGTTGTTCAATAAGTTTTAGTTGTATCTGATTGTGCATGACCTCATTTGGAATTTTTTTGGCAAAGATACGAGCAAGATTTGCCATTTTTCTTCTCTGGTTAATTTTACAGGTAAAGAAACTAGGGAAAATAGGATTAAGTGACTTGTTTAAAATCACACAGTTAGTTAATTTCTGAGGCTAGATTTGAATGCAGGAAGATAAGGTTTCTTGACTCTAGCCCCAGTACTTTATTAAGCTATGTAGCTAGAATATTAGATCAAAATTGGGACTATTGTAATTATCAAGGATAAAGGAAGTATTTAAACAAGTGTAATCAAATTAAAGGAAGACGACAACTGTGAACTTGTGAACCAGGAACTGAAGTAATTTGGGAAGAAAAGTTGGGGTAAGAGACCTCTAAGATTCTTTCCCAATCTGAATTGAAGAAACATAAATTTGAGATTCTATAACTCTGATCAAGGAATTTCCACTGAAGTAAGTAAATATTTATGTGGACTTAGTGGGAAAAGGAGATGAATTAGGTAATCTCTCTGATTCCCTGGGTTACTGTTTTCCCATTATTTTTTTTTTAATTAGCAGAAAATTGTTTTTCTTCTTTATACCTCATTGAGAAGAAAAGACAGAAAAAATTATTTTCTTCTAACATATATTTATAGCCAAGCAAAACAAATTCTCTTAGTTGTTTTAAAAAATGTTTTGTAATTGCACAAATATATGATATATAAGTATATGTATGTGCATACATACGTGTGTGTGTATGTGTATGTGTGTTTGTATGTGTACACTGGGGGGAGAGGGAGAAAGAGAAAAAGAAAGGAGAAAAAGACATAAAAAGAAAGAGGTAGAGTGGGAAGAGAAGAGAAAGAGGGGAGAGGGAGAGAGAGAGAAGGGAAGTGTTATGTTTTATGTTTAGTCAGATGAATCTTGGTTTATCACTGAATTGATCATAATTCTAAAGTCTTTGAAAACTGATTTTTTTCTATAACATTGTTGTTATTGTATAAATCATTCTTCTAGCTGTGATTACTTGAATTCAGATGTTTTTCCAATTTCCTTTGAAACTCTTCATTTAAACATTTTTTATAACACAATAACAATCATATTACAATCACAGATCAGGTTGTTTAGTCATTCCACAATAAGATAATAACATCTGAGTCCCAAATTTTACTATAAATGTTTTTGAATTGTAGAGGTCCTTTTCTTGTTTTTGATCTCTTTGTCAATTTAGGGACAAAAGAACCAAAGGATATGCAATGTTTAAATCTGAGGGAGATAAGTCTAAATTGATTTTCAGAATAGCTAGAAAAACTTACAGCTCCAAAAACCATTTCATTAGTGTGCCTTTTCCCCTTTATAGCCTCACTAATATAGCATTTGATTAATAATATCTCAGGAAATTGTTCTAAGTTTTATACATTTGAATATATATCTTAGATACAAGAACTTTGTTAGAGAAACTTTCTGCAAAGGTTTTTTTTTTTTTTCTCTTCATTTACCAATTTCATTTCTAATTTTTACTATATTAGGTTAGTTTGTGCAAAAAAAAATCATTTTATCTTGTATAAACCTCTCTATTGCCTATTTAGTCATGAATGCTTTCCCTATCCATAAATCTGAAAGGTAATCTAATTTGTTTATTTTTTCCACTTAATAGTATTTTTCCCTAGTTACATGTAAAGATAGTTTTCAACATTTATTTTTGTAAGATTTTTATTTTTATTTTTTCTCTCTTTTTGGTGTTTTTTCCCCTTCCCAAGAGAGCAAGCAATCTTACTAGAAGTTATACATTTACAACCAATTGTTTCTACAATGGTGATTTCATACTATGAATTGTTCTAATTCTCACTTCATTCTGTATCAGTTTACATAAGTCTTTCTGTGACTTTCTAAAATCATTCTCATTTCTTATAGCACAATATTAAACACATTTCTGCATTATTCATGTGAAAGAAAAATCAAATCAAAAGGGAAAATAAAATGCTATGATCTGTATTCAGACTTTTAATTTATGATGTGAATGTTCATGAGCTTATCTTGGCATTTGGTGTGAAGTGTTGTTCTAAACAATTTCTGATGGAACTCGGTCCAATTTTCCCTTTAGTTTTTGTCATATACTTCCCCTTGTAACAGGCATCTTTGCATTTATCAAACATGGGACACTTTGCTGCATACCTACCTGTTTTAATGATGGATCTATTTTTAAAAACACAATTGATATTTTGATTATATTGGCCTGACCTGTTCATGAGAAATTGTTTTTTTTTCCCAAGTTCTTCAGATTTGCTTTTATTTCTGGAAATATTTCATAGTTGAATTAACTTCTCGATAGAGAGAAGTAAATTTATGACCAAAGATTTTGTAGTTTCTATAGCTATTTTGAATAAATTTCACTTTTCAGAAAAAAAAAAAGTTTCATTTTGACCCTAAACCTGTCCCTTTCTGTTGGGAGAGAGATAGTCCCCTGAAAAAGTGGATAGTCGTTGCATTGTTCTCATAGTTTTCAATGTAGCTTTTTGCATTTTTGCAATTATTACATAAATTTTTCTGCTAAATCTCATTATTAACTGATTTATATAAGTCTTTGAAATTGTTTCTATAATGGTGATTTCATACTATAAATTATTCTGATTCTTCATTTCATTCTGTATCAGTTCACATAAGTCTTTTCTATGGTTCTCTAAAATCATCCTCAGCTGTTACAGCACAATAGTATTTCTAATACATTCATATATCCCAATTTGTTTGATGTCATTTAGTTTCCAAATTTTTGCCACTATAAAAAGAATTGCTATAAATATTTTTTGTGTATATAGTAATTTTTCATCTTTCTTTTGGATATAAGCATAGTTGACATTATGGTTAGATCAAAAGACATATACTATTTAGTAATTTTAAAATTTCAAATGGATTTCCATAATGGTTGCTCAAATTCGCATCTTCATTAATGATGCATGCATCATTAATAATGATGCAGCGTATATGCTTTTTCACAGTTCTTCCAACATTTGTCATTTTGTTTAGTCATCTTTGCCAGTCTTATGTATACAAGTGAAACCTCAATATTGCTTTAATTTTCATTTCTCTAATTAATAGTAATTTAAATCGTTTCCCCATATGGCTTTAGGTATCCTTTTTTTTGTTCTTTTCCATTAAGAGCTGCCTTTCATATTTTTAGACCATTTATCAATTATTTCACAAAACTATTCTTTTTTACAAAATGCTGATAAAGAGAAGTTTGTCCCAGGCAAAGAGGGAGACAGGAAAGTGGCTACAATGCTGATAGCATTGTAATTAGCAATTTTAGCAAGGTCTGTAGCATGATGATTTGCATCATTAACATTGGACTTGTCATATCACCAAGTGCAGTATGCATCTTGTTAATGAACAGGAGGGCTGATGTTAGAGAACAGTCTTCCTTCTCACATTATATTTCTCTATTCATCCTAATGTTTCATTTGCTACTTATTCATGCCTTCTGGGTGAGAAATATCAGAACTAAATGATATTACCGCTAAGGTTAATCAAGTTGAGTTTTTTTCGACTCAATTTCAATACTTAACAGAGACAAAAAGGTTATTATTGATTGGAAAACTAGTGGAAAACACTTTATGAGCAGAGCAGTAACACATAATTCTTGTTAACAGTCAGGAATTTGGTCATTTCAATACAAAGTGAGATTTCTTTTATAAGTATTTACTCCATTTTATATTCTACAAACTATATTGAACTGCTGCTTAGTAAGAAAAATTCCCTCTTCAATTTGGATAGCATATCTTTAGTTTTTATTGCATAAATCTTGGTACAATAAGATGAAACTCTATCACTATGATGTAGCAGGGCCATTATCAAAAAATGGTTACATGCCCCCAGAATGCTAAGTTGCAATGATAGATGGAGCAAAGTCTTTGCGTGAATGAAGTAGGATAAATTTGAAGTGTCAACATTTTCCCATATCCTTTATGATAGCATCATTAGATGTAAGCCTAAAGGGAGCCTTAAAAATCATCTAGGTGAACTTCATTTTACAAGCAAAGAAACTGAAATAGAAAGAAACCAACTATCTGAGATCTTATAGGTAGTAAGTATTTAGAGAGGCTGGATCTGAAATTCAGATCTGTTGATCTCAAATTCAGTCTATTTCCTTTGGAATTTATCAGTGGATTGCTTATTAAAAGAAATTATTGGACCTAGGACATAAAAACCAGTAACTACGCAGTACTAAAACAACTGGTTGAAAGGTGGAAAATGAAGTCAAAACTATCTTGTCAATGTGTTTTGGTTTTTTTGATTGTTGTTGTTTTGTTTTTTTGTTTTTTTAAACTGAAGACTTGTGATTTCATCAGTGCAGGGCACTCCTAGTGAGGAACTATCTCTACCAATACATATAAATACTTTATAGTCTGCAGCATATAATCTTAGAAAGTTTCCTGGGATATTGAGAAAGCAAGTGACTTGTCCAAAGTCATACATGGAGGATGTGTCAGAGGTGAGATTTAGATATAGTTTTTCCTTATTCTAAGGTCAGCTTTCTATCCATTGTACACTGGTGTATATCCTGTTCTATACAAAGTATAATCTAGTACTTTGAATTCATGATCCCAATGGTGTTGTGACATAGATTGTGAGAAAAATGATTGCTAGTAAATAATAATTTGGGGAAATTCAGAGTTCTCTCCTTCTTTTAAAGTGCTAATTTATAAAGTTAAAAAGTTGCCCCTTGAAGGACATTACTGATGATGAAATTGAATTAACTCTTTTCAATCTTGGATAGACCGTACCCAACATTACATGGAATCTAAAGTCGGGAAACCCATTCTACTACTGAGTAGTTGCTCTGTTCTACTCAGGTTTGGGTAGGGATAAATATTCCTTGATTAGATTGCTTAAGCTTGGGGAATGATTTGGGTATAGAAATAAGACTCTGTCCAGAGGTGACATAATGTTGCTCTCATCCCTCATTTTAATATAGCTCACCTTTTTTTGTGTGTGTTAACCAATCAGAATTAATTGCTACTCTTTCTCTAAAAGAACATATTAGCCCCTCATTCCTCAATAACATGTTGACTTTATTCATAAAATGAATAAATTACCCAGAAACTATGTCTTTCAAGGCTTTTAAATCACCATAGTTGTGTAAATATTGTAATCTCTATTTTAGATATGATAAAATAGGAGTTCCCATAACTACTCTGAGGAAGAGTAGTTCAATTCAAACCTGTAATTTCTGAGTTCAAGTTCTGCACCATACTACTCCTCAGAGATTATCAGGATTAAATTAGTTGCCAACTATTTTTGTTCATTATTTTTATAATCTTGAAGACCATTGAACTTTGAATACTGTGCCACACCTTACATCATACCCCACAAATATGGCTTGGATTGGGTTCCATCCTAAGAAGCTTGATTTTTAAAGAGAGGTGAGTTAAGTTCCCTGTTTTCACATTCCTTGGCTTACAAAAACTCCTACATCCATACCAGTATGACTTTATGTGTATCTTAGGTTAGGTATATTTTAAGTTATGGTTCATGTCTAAGTTTTCCCCCAAAAGAGGAAATTAAAAAGGTACCCACTGAATAAGATGAATTGGATGGCAGATATGATATATTCCTACACAAGAAAGCAGTACTAAACATAAAAGACACAACAGGATACAATATTCAATAACTTGACTTAAAACTACTGTTAAAATTTGTTCACAGACAAATATCATAAATACTCAAATATCATAAAACAATTTTTGGGACTTCTAATTAGATGTTTTACATCTGTCTTCAGTTCTGAATTGTTCAAAAAATTCTAGATAACTATTTGCTGAGAAAAAAAAAAAAACCCAAACCAAAAACTAGCAAGCCTGGGCTTTTCTCTGAAGCTGGGGTAGCTGCCAGGTAATCCTCCTTGCCAACACTCAGCTCTCACCAAATAGGGTGTTTATATCCTTTGAATTCACAAGGTTAGCTTGGACATATTCATCTCAGGATATTAATTTGACTAAAATCAGGGAAAAAAAACAAACAGAAATATATCCCAAACCTAGGCTTGGGCTTGCCTAAGCAGAACATATGACATGTACAACCACCTACATGGAAGAAAGAGGCTAGAGAAAGCTTTTCTCCTAATCCCCTATCTTCACTCACCCCATACTCCAAGCAGTTTTACAACAGTCCTGACACAATTCACACTTTAAAAGGAAGAAAGGGACGGAGATCTTTCCTATGTCTACATTAACTATCTTTTTTTGGCTCTGCAGCCAATTAGTGGACTCATCATCATCTTAAATCCAGAGGCTCACATGACTAGAAACAGACCCATACCCACTTGGTTGACTGCAGCCAAGAATAGAAATTTGGGGAATGCAAGAATAGAAATTTGGGGAGGGATGGAACCTCTGTACCAATACTACCTCTGCTACATTTGGGGCCAAAATGAAGAGCATGGTACATTTATCACACACACACACACACACACACACACACACACACACACATAAAAGCATCTTTCTGTGTGTGTATGTGTGTATTTATATATATATACATATATATGTATAATGTGGAGAGAGAATGAAAGAGTAAGAAAATAATGTTATGTATTAAAATAACCCTGACTTTTGCTTCTCTACAGCTTTTAAATTCTCATGCATTTATAAAATTAACATATTCCATTTTATTTCTAGGGGATTTTCCTTTTTTGTGACTCATCTAAATGGGGAGCTTAGATTTGATAATATTAAGGTCCCTTAAAGCACATATATATTATATAACTCCAAGATATTTTATGCATTTTGAATATGTTTTATGTGAAAACCCAAAGGAACATCTGAATCAGTTAGGCTACAATATTGTCATATTCTTCATTGCTCTAAGAAAAGAAACATTTCTGAGAAACCACTAAGATTAGTAGCTTGATCTTGAACAAATTATCAAATCATCCTTTTAATGATGAGGAAACAGGTACAGAGCAATAAGTTCCCAAGTTCATTTTGATTTTAAGATAATGAAGATGAAACCAGGAGACTAATGTAAAAAGTAAAGTTTTTGCCAGGAAAAATACCTTTCTGTCTTTTTCTTGGAGTTTTGTTTATTTGTTTGTTTTGTTTTGATTACAATGTCCAAGCTAAAGTTTACTTTTGGGAAACAGGAGAACAACAAACTTTCATTGCAGCAAATTTCATTTTGCTGACTAAGGAAATTTTTATTGGAATTTAGAAGCAGTTTCTATCCTGTCTGGGGTGAACAGACTGTGGGGCATGGGATTCCTGTTGAGATGCTGCCTTTAAAAACTCTGCTGATTTTCAGCATGGTTGATAAAACAGTGAGTTAAGAAAAGGACTGGTTTCCCATTTTATGATAGATATGACTAATTAACTATAAATGTCAAGTATCCACAACTTAATTAATTCCAGTTCATTTACCTACTGTAATTAGATTTTTTCTTCAAACAAAGCAACAGTCTGCTTTCTAAGGTCATAAACTAACACTACAATAAAAACCATGGATTGTTGCACTTCAGATAACAAATGATCTAATGGTAGAAGTTGAGAGGGGAAAGGGGAATGAAAATTGCAAACAAAACCAAAAACAATGGTGGTCTATTTTAGAAAAGACTTACTATTTATGAATCTTCAATTCATTTTTAATTGATAGTTTCAATAAATGTTTTATATTTCTTTATATTTTTATTTATATTATTTATATATTTATATTTATACAATATAAGATTTCTCCTTGCAAAGAGAGATCAGATTGGTGACAGCATTGATTTCATTCTGTTTCTTTGTGGGATTCCTAGTTGTCTCACCTTACAGTACTTAGAATGATCTCAAACAAAAAAAATCTTCCTGAAGATAAGTGCAGCTCTACACAAAGTATGGTAAAATATGAAGAGAGAGAGGTAAATATTCTGAAGATCATGACAAAATCCTTCAAAATGAGTCAGCATTCTCATTGGTAGTTGGTGATTTAGCTAATAGCTAACACTATATAAGTGTTATGTTCCAGGAAACATGCTAAGCACTTTACAATTATCTTACCTGATTTGTACTAGATAGGTGGGTGTTATTATTATCATTCCCATTTTACAGATGAGGAAGCTTCAGCAGAGATTAAGTGACTTCTGCAAAGTCATAAAGATAGTGATTTAATGAATATCTGAGGTCAGATTTTTAATTCAAGTTTTCTGTACGGACTCAAGGCCCAGCTTTCTATCCCCTGTCCCATCTAGTTACCTCAAAGTGCTAATGAAACAAAATGTTTTGGAAAATATGTTGAAAAATTAAGCAACAGAAAACTTGTGTGGTTTGTAGACTATTTAGAAACTTCAAGCTTGATGAATGGTGTGTGGGACATAGTAAGCATCCAACAGTATTACAAAAATCAAGCTGACAGCAAGTAATGTGGACACTATTGTGGCAGCGATTTTTGATTCAGCTTTCTGTGAGCAGTTGGGGTACTGATGCACTTGATAAAAAGCAAAAAAGCAATACCAAGTTAGAGAGCAAGGAGGACAGGAACTTTTATCATAGCTATAGGCTGTCAACTTTGTCTCTCCCCTTACAGTGCTGTGAAGTCCCTCTTTGAAATATCAAGATTTTAAGGCCATTTCCATGGTTGAGATCCCATGGTGGGGTTATATAATTTGGAAACTATGGACTTCCCACGTTCAGAGGCACTGGTGATTCTTTTAGATGTGATGAGACTATCAAAGAAACTGTAAATATATTGATTAGTTCTAAGTCATATTATTCTGGGCAATTCTTATAAAACAGGGCTAATACCTCCCAGAAGAAAATGGTGTATCATGAAGTGACAGCTCCATCAAACCACAGCAGCATTTCAACAAAGCACAACAGTTTTGGAGGCAAATAATATACAGTTTGAGTTTCAGTAAAGGAAAATTTGAATGGTAGAAGTGAGGGGAATTCCAAAACCATACCAAGAACTTCAAGAGTCAATAATCACAACAGGTTATCAAGAGACAGAGCCTTTCTTCATAGAGGGAAAGAGACTAGAGGATTTATGGAAGATGATATTCTTTTGTATATGGGAAATTGGGGATAATATTTCTTCTTTGTTTTTTTTCCTTCTGCCATTTATTTGGCTATTCTGTCCCAATTAAGTTTAATCTGTCCATTAATAAAGAATACATTGCACATTTCTGTTTAAATAATGTTATGTTAATATCCAGAGAACCCTAGATTTTTTCATATGCCCCAATAAATCTCTAAAAATGCCTCAAAAGGGACAAGGATATAGAAAAATAAAGGTAAATGGCTATCAGTTCCTCCATCCAATTCAGAACTTAAAAAAAAAAAAAAAAAAAAAAAGATGACTACCAGAAACTTGTAGGGACTCTGAGCAGAGACAAACCAGTGTCTACGGAAAGGATAGCATACAAGCAGCCCAGATCCACAACAGGAAACAAGATCATATACCAGCATCTAGTTCCAGGCTCTAGCAGCCTGTGCCCAAGCCATAGCAGGAAACAGACTCAAAGAGCGTTCAGGTAAGCTTGCCAGACTCACAATAGGACAGTGCCAGATAATACCGCATTGAAGTATTTCACATCCAAGCCATTATTAGGAGTCATTGAAAGAGAAAAAGCTATTACAGAACCTGGGAAAGACATGGTCACAAGGACTGCAATAAAACCAGAAATAAATGAAGCAAGAAATATAAAAAGTAAGAATAACTGAAATGAAAGCTAGGGGGAAAAGTTTGGGAAAGATAATTAGGAAATTAGAAATGAAAGTAGAGGAGATTTCGGAATATAATATTCCCAGAGTCTTACAATCAAGGATAACTTAATTGAACATAATACTAAATTTTAAATTTAGTTTAAAAAATGATTTTTAATGAAATAGAAGTCTTTCAGTCATTCCTTATGAAAACCAAGGATGATTAGTAACTTTGTCAACTTGCAACCTTGAGTAAAAAAAAATAAACTTATGTGAGCTATTAAAAGGAGCTATATGATGATAAAGTAGTAACATTCTACTTAGTGGGAAGAAGTAGCAGCAAATTTCACTGAAGAATTTTAATATTATCAAAGTGAATCGAAGGATTTAAATACGAAAAAGAGAAAACATGGAGGTGGTTAATCTTAGTTTTAAAGGTAAAAAAAGAGGGTAAAGTAAATATACTTAAGTAAAAAAGGAGCTAGAATCAGTGGTCTTTGCTATTCTCATAAGTGAGATGTGCAAGAAGAGTATGGAAAGATTTAGGAGATCAGGTGTCAGATGAATCTCCAAACTGGACAAAATATAAACAGAGACACAGATGCAAATATCTAAACACAAACATTTTTATAAAGAAATATATCAAATTAGGAGGGGAAATGGGCAGTGCTAAAAATAACGAGTAAGAGGGAGGATAGTACCAAAGATGGAACAGTTGCAAGCAAAAAACAAAACAAAACAGAAAAAAGAAAATGAAGGAACAATTAAAAGAAAAAAAAAGAAGAACTCAAAACTAAAATCCTGACCATTAATTTGGAATGGCTGAACAAGTTGTGGCATGTTAATGTAAAAGAATATTATTTCCTTGTAAAAAATAACAAAAGAGATAAATTCAGTGAATTATGAAAAAACTTATGAATCAATGTAGAGTGAAGTGGAACAATTTATATATTACATAATTTATATATTTTACATACTACATAATTTTTAAAAATTATAAAGAAAAACAATTTTGGAAGAATTAAGAACTCTTATCAAAGCAATGATTAACCATGTCTCCAGAGAATCAAGGATGAAACTTGTTACTTCCTGGCAGAGAGAGGTGATGCTTACAAAGTTCAGAAAGAAACATATATTTTTGGAAATGGATACAATGAAGATTTGTTTTTCTTGAAGAGATTGTTTTAAGTATTGGCCTTTTCTGTTTTTAATGAGAGGAGGAAATAAATTGAAGGAAGGTAACTAGCTATAATGAAAACAAAAAGGAAAAAAAAAGGCCATTAATATATCTTCAAGAAATATAACAAAGAGGGAAAAAGATAACCATAGAGAAGTGGGAGAGCTTTGAGAGTAATGTAATGAATTTGAGAGTAATGTAATATATATATATATACTTTTAAAAGTAGCTACATACATATACAATCCTCTTTTTTGGTACTTCTCTGCATATAGAAATGCTTCTTTATATTTTAGTGTTTGTTGAGTTTGGGAGTTAAAAAGAGTTATTGATTATCTGGAAAGGGAAGAAGATGACTTCATCAAGAACTAATAATGCCAGGGGTGGAGTCACAATGTCAGAGAAAAGGCAAAAACTTTCCTGAGCTCTTCCCTAAATCCCTCTGAACATCTTTAAGTAATTCCATAAAACAATTCCTAGAGCAGCAGGACCTACAAAAGAACAATGTGAAATAACTTTCCAGCTAAAGACAACTTAGAAGGTCACCAGAAAAGGTCTGTCCAACTCTGAGGTACCACTACTCATCTCTCAGATTGGCTAAAATCAGGAAAAGATAATGAAGAATGTTGGAGGGGATGTGGGAAAACTGGGACACTAATATGTTCTTGATGAAACTGTGAATGGATCCAGCCATTCTGGAGAGCAATATGAAATTATGCCCAAAGGGCTATCAGACTGTGCAATCCTTTGACCCAGCAGTGTCTCTATTGTGCTTATATCCCAAAGAGATATATGCACATGTGCAAAAATGTTTATGGCAGCCCTTTTTGTAGTGGCAAGGAACTGGAAACTAGTTGATGTCCTGGAGAATGGCTGGATAAGTTATGGCATGTGAATGTTATAAAATATTCTAATTCTATAAGAAATGATTAGGAAGATGATTTCAGAGAGGCCTGGAGATGCTGATGCTAACCGATGTTAAGTGAAATGAGCAGAATCAGGAACATTGTACACGGCAACAAAATTATGTGATGATCAATTCTAATGGACATGGCTATTTTCAACAATGAGATGATTCAGGCTAGTTCCAATGGTATTGTGATAGAGAGAGCCATCTGTAGCCAGAAAAAAGACTGTGGGAACTGAATATAGATCACAACATAGCATTTTCACTCTTTTTGTTGTTTGCTCGCATTTTTTTTTTCTTTGTCATTTTTTTTCCTTTTCCCTTTTTGATCTGATTTTTCTTGTGCAGCATGATAATTGTGGAAATATGTATAGAGGAATTGCACATGTTTAATATATATTGGATCACTTGCTGACTTGGGGGTAGGAAGAAGGGAGGGAAAAATTACAACACAGGTTTTTGTAGGGGTGAATGTTGACAATTATCCATGTTTATATTTTGAAAATAAAAAGCTGTAATTAAAAAAAAAAAAAAAGAAAGAAAAGATCTGTTGCACTTGGATGAGGATGAAGGTGGCCAAAAGTGGTCATCATAGACCTTACCCCAGCAAAGTAGGAACAGGCCTTGGGAGCCATTGAATGAGCAGTGGTAACTGGAACTCTTAGCACACAGATGGTAGGAGATTCCAACTGATCTGAAGGAGATTACAGGGATCTCTTTGTTAGTACTGAGGAAGGACCCTGCTGCTTTGCCTATGGTAGGATCTAGGTCATAATCCTGGGTAGCAGTCCCAGGAAAAGGAGGAGCACTAGCTCACCAGAGCTTGTGACCACAATGGAGAGCTAACTTTCCTCACAGTTCTAGGGTGGAAAAGAGTGCTTGTAGTTACTCATAGATCAAAGTACCAACCAGGAGAGGAGAAAACACAACTCTTCTTAGATTATACCACCTTGGAAGGCCTGAAAATTTACAGTCCCTGGAAGGAATTCAGAAAACAGCTGTACAAAACACCTAAAGTTTGGGACAGTGCATCTTCCACCCTGGAAATAGAAACCTACTTTGGCAAAGAATTAAAAACCAAGAAATATGTTGGGGAAATGAGCAAACAACATAAAAAAATTCTGATCATAGAAAGTTACTGCAGTGACAAGAAAAATCAAAATACTCGCTCAGAAGATTATAACAAAGTCAAAAGTCATAAATCCAAAGCCTCTAAGAAAAATATGAATTAGTCTCAGACCATGGAAGAATTAAAAAGGATTCTTAAAATCAAGTATGAGAGGTAAGAGTCAAAATTGGAAAGAGAAATGAGTGATGCAAGAAAATAATGAAAAAGAGTCACCAGTTTGGTAAAAGAGATTCAAAAAAAATACTGAAGAAAATAATACCTTAAAAACCAGACTTGGCCAAATGATAAAGGAGATATAAAAAGCTCATGAAGAGAAGAATGCTTTAAAAAGCAGAATTGGTCAAATGGAAAAAGAGGCACAAAAATTCACTGAAGAAAAAAGACTATTTAAAAAGTAGAATTGACCAAATGGAAAAGAAGGTACAAAAGCTCAATGGAAAAAATAATTCCTTAAAAATCAGAACTGAGCAAAATTACATATATTGGAAAAAATACTAGTAAAGTGTGTGTGTGGGACAACAACAAAAGAAAATATAAGCGGTTAAAATAGAAACAATTCAAGTATTATGGAGCCATAGTCCAGATAAACCAAGATTTAGCAGCTTCTAAATTAAAGGACTGGAGGGCTTGGAACATGAAAAATGGACAATGAAATTGAGGATTTTTTCCATATTCTTGATGAAAAGATTATTCTGAAAATTTGATTTTCATATACGAAACCCAAGAGAGGCATTAAAAAGGTAAACAAGAAAGGGAAATCATAAGGGACATATTAATATTAAACTTTTTATATTCCTATAAAGGAAGATGATACTTGTAACTCAAAATAACTTTCTCATTATTAGGATATTTAGAAGGAGTATATATGGACAGAGGGCAGAGGTGTGAGTTGAATATGAAAGGATAGTAACTAAAAAATTAAATCAAAGAGTGAGAAATTAATGTACTGGGAAAAAGAGAAAGGGAAAGACAGAATAGTGAATGTTGTTGCATAAAAGAAATAAGAGAAAACTTTTGTAGTGAAGGGGAAGAAGGGGGAGTGAGTCAATCTTACTTTCATCAGAAATGGGTCAAAGAGGAAATAACATACCCATTTAATTGGGTATAGAATTCTATCTTATCCCAATTGAAGGTAGTAGAGGAAGGGGATAAGGGAAAATATGGTAGGTGGAAAGGCAGATTAAGGGATGGGATATTTAAAAGCAAAACACTTTTGAGGAGGAACAGAATGAAAGGAAGGAGAACAGAATAAAGAGGAAATGGAAATAGAATGGAAGGAAATAGTTATCAATAGTAACTGTGAAAAAAGTTTTGAAGTAAGTTGCTCTGATAAAGTCCTCTTCTCTCATACATATAGAGAAATGGGTCAAATTTATAAAAATAAGAACTATTCTTCAATTGATAAATGATAAAAGATATGAATAGCTTTCAGAAGAAGTAATCAAAGCAATCTACAACCATATGAAAAAAAATGCTCTAATTCATTATTGATTGGAGAAATGCAAATTAAAACAATTCTATGATACAACCTTATACCTATTAGATTAGCTAATAGAAATGGTGGAGAAGATGTCAGAAAATATGAGACATTAATTCATTGTTGGCAGAGTTGTGTACAGATTCAACCATTCTGTAGAGCAATTGCCTAAATGGATATAAATTATGAATACTCTTAATTTGCAGTACCATGAGTTGGCTTGTATCCCAAAAAAAGATAAAAATCAAAAAGGAAAAGGACAAATATATCCAAAAGTATTCATAGCAGTTCTTTTACAGTGGCAAAGAATTAGAAATATAATTAGAAATTATATGTTGGAAAATAATAGCTCATACCTAAAATGGAAATGGTATGCCCATCAATTGAGTTCTAGCATATGATTTTGATGAAATATTATTATGCTATAAGGAATTGTAATGTCCGGGCTAGCTTTCTCGAGGATTTTTCTATACCCTGGAGTCTGAGATTGAGCTCTAGCACACTCTCACTGGAATATCTCTCGAGTCTGCTTATTTCAAATCCTCTCAGCCCTTATATATCTTAGTACAATTGCATCACTACAGCATATTGAGCATGGGCCAACTGTAGAACCATTACATCACCAGACTAAGTGCTAAGTATATGTGAACTAGAGAACTATCATCTTGTTAGTCACACTGAGTTAATACCTTGCTGTATCTTTGCTTCAAGTATACTTTTCTCAGAATTCCCCAATATCTGAAGTCTTCTACAAGAAATGATGAGTAATATGCTCTCAGAAAAACCCTGGAAGACTCACATGAACTGATGCAAAGTGACAAGTACTGAGCATAAAGTAATAGCAATATTATAAGATGATCAGCTGTGAATTACAGATATTCTCAGCAAAACAGTGTTGCAAGATAATGCTGAAAGATTTAGATGAAAATGCTATCCATACACAGAAAAACTGATGAAGTATAAATACAAATTGAAGCATTTTTTTTTTACTTTATTATTCTTAAGGAGGTTTTTTGGTCTGTGTTTTCTTTCACAATATGACCAATATGGAAAATTTTTTTGCATAAGTATACATGTATAATGTGGAATTGTTTGTCTTCTCAAAGAAGGGAGTTGGAGAGGGAGAAAGGAAAAAAAATGGAATTCAAAGTTTTAAAAAAGAATGTTGAAATTATTTTTATATGTACTTAGGGAAAATAAAATACTAAAGAAAACTTTAAAAATAAAGAATAGATAATGCCAGACTAAACTTATTCCTTTTTTTGAAAGATTTCATAGGCTATTAGATCAAAGGAACATTAAGCTATGGCTAAGACAACTAAATATATTTCAAAATGATTAAATGAATAGTCTCTAATGGATCATTGTCAATTGGAGGTTGGATAGGGTTATAAGAATTTATAACCTTATAGCAGCTAATGTATTGTATGTAGGCACTGTGCTAGTTTACAAATATTTCATTTAACTTCACAACAATCCTACAAGACAGATATTTTTATTATCCCCATTTTACAGTTGATGAAACTGAGGAAAATAAAGTTTATTTGTCCAGCATCACATATGATTCAGTATTTAAGGCCAAATTTGAACTCAGTTCTTCCTGACACCATGTCCAGCATTCCATTAACAGTACCATTTAGCTGCTATACTATTAAGCACGAAGTCTTGAGCACTCTAGGACATTGGTTCACTTCACTAAAATCAATAACTTGGACAAAGGCATAAATAATATAAGTATTAAATTGGGACAAGCCAAATGAAAAAAGACCATGGAACTAAGACCTCACTTTTTTCCTGAAAACTCCCTCTCATAGTTGTGATCACATTAGATTTTCTGGTAGCTCTGTCACATTGACTCACATCTAGAATAGGGTGTTAATTTCTGGACATCATATTTTAGAAAGAAAATGAGCAAAAAAATTTTTTTTAAAAAGGACAAAGATGAGAAGGCTCTGAATATATTTATAATAGCTCATACCTAAACTGTTCAAATAATCTAGGGAAGCTGAAAAATGTAAACTGAATAAAAGAAGACATTGATATAGATTACAATACCATTGCCTAAAGTTTAATTGATAACTGTAAACCAGTCACAACAAGGAAGTCTTGGGCTTCTCCAGAAACTACTTCAGCAACAAAAACTTAATCATTTTTTCAAATGGAGACATGGTTAGTCAAGAGCAATATCAATTTAAACTATAAATTTGTTTGCAAAACATTAAGTAGAAGATTACAAGTATTACTACTTTATAAAATATTGATTTCAGCAGAGGAAAAAACATGAATCTTCAGAAAGCTTGGCAAGAGACCTAATTTGTATCATCTCCAAAGCATTTAAGAATGAAACTGGAATGAGAACAACAAACAGATTTTTTCAGCATTTTTATAATAAACTTTTTAAAATAACTTATTATAATACAATAAGCATGTTTTAACTCTAACACTTCAATTAGACTTTTAAGGAAGTAGAAATTGCACTAAGGAAGATAAGAAGAGTAAGTGGACCACACCAAATAAAAGAAATGCAAAAGAAATCCATCTTATAAAGGCAACACAGTTTTTTAAAACATTAAAAATTAATTTTTAAAATTTCTGGAAGAGGTTGCTATTAGTTAATTAGAAAAAACACTACTAATATTAATATTATTAAAAGGACAATTAAGAGGATATTTAATAACCACTGCTTATTCTCTTATCTCATCATTTTTTTTGAGAATGATCTATATATGTAATAAGAATATCCTTTTTGGGGGAAAAGGAGAAGGAAACAAAGAGGTTTCTGTAAGTGATTTTTCTGTAGCAGATCATATCTATAGAACCAGACAGTTAACTGGAAAATTGGAGATAATATTTATTTTTTGATGATTAATAGAAAAAGAAAGAATTTGACTCAAAAGTTCCAAGAATGATCTTAACAACTATTCTTCAATATGATCTTACATAGGTATTAGTATATGTTTAACAATTAGATCTTTGTGGAGGGGGGAGGGGCTAGAGAGAGAATGTACACTATACTTTTAAGTTTAATCTACATTTTAAATATTTTCTTTATCATTTTCTTCAGTCTAAAAATCAATGAAATAGCAAATCAAGCCCTGATTTGTAGCATTTGCCAATTTCTGAGATGTAAATGCTTATACTGAAAATTTTACAATCAGCTCTTGGATGTCAGGATGAGCTGGCTCCAATATACTTTTGGATGTCTCTCCTGTATTTAGCAAGACAGACAAGATGCTGTAATATGCAACCACATCACTGCCAGTGCTTCCTGTCTTAGAAATAGCTGAGTTCTCATGGAAGCAGAAACCTTTCTCCTGCCATAAAATTTACCTGGCTGTTTATCATTTTAATTTTTCCCTTGTTCTGTCCTCCTGTTCTAGTAAAGAACTAGATTACTTAATCCAGTTCCAAGAAAATTCCTCATGCATAGAGGAATAACATCATTGAGGATGTCACAGCCATGACTGTTAAATAAAAGATAATTATACATCCTTTCGGTGCAGCTTAGAAAATAGTGCTTAATATTGATTGCTTACTATAGATTATACTCTACAGTAGGTGATCCTTCCAAATTTCCACTGTTTTGCTACTAAATAATTCTTTCTGGTATGCATCTAAATGATGTATAATATATTTTATGAAGGCAACAGGCATAGCTGTGACATTTTCAACTTGGTGCAGTCTGTATTAAATTCATGGAACAAAAGCCAATATATCAAAGTAAATTGGTTAAAAAGTTAATAATGAAACCAGCTTTGATTAGAAATCAATCTTTTGCATTTTGGGTGAAGCCTTTTTCATAAAATCATTTACTGTGATACATATATAAGAAGATTTTGTCCTTGTAGGAGATTTCCAAAAGTAGATAATTGGTCTTATGGACCATGACTCCATAAGGCAGATGAAGATACTTTTTTGATGGTGGTCTTACTGATATGATAAGTATACATTAAAATGGCTAGTTAGTCACACCTGAATGATTTTCTTCTCTTTAGCTTCTTTAGCTGATAATCACAACCAAAAAAAAAAAAAAAAAGAATTTTCAAATGATTGAACAACTACCACCTTTCTTTATTT
This sequence comes from Antechinus flavipes, assembly GCF_016432865.1. Lineage (NCBI taxonomy): Eukaryota > Metazoa > Chordata > Mammalia > Dasyuromorphia > Dasyuridae > Antechinus > Antechinus flavipes. The sequence goes on along the minus strand of NC_067399.1, from coordinate 162,184,395 downwards.
AATTGTGAATCCCCAGAAGCTGGTACAGGGCTTTCTCATAATAAGTGTTTTATAAATGGTTGTTGAAATCAATTCCTATAACCACTAATGAGCAGAAATTTGAGCTATCCCTTATAAACTTCTGCCTTTTCAGAAGATCTGTTCCATTCTTCTCCCTTTTATATGTGATTCTTCATCATGGTACAGAAATGCCTATGGTTCATTTTAAAAAACTGAGTATAAGCTCTGGCTTGTTCTACCTTGAAAAGTTTCAGGAAAATTCCTGAATTTTTTTTTTAAGGACTAGCATAGGTGAATATAGAGAGAGACACACCAATATTAGGCTGTCTCCTTGGTGATGAAATCAGCCATGGTAATCCACGGAAAACAAAGATAAATACAAAATGTCTCTTGTATATCTTTCTACTTCGGTAGGCATGGTACCAGAATGGTGGAAAGGAGACAGAGAGTGCTAATATTAACATTTACACGATTTATAGCCTCCAAATTGGCTGTTGATATACAAAAGATAAATGAGTCATGTGAATGGAAGTACTGTATTATACCTATTTTGGAATCCTTCCTATAAACAAAATCAGAAGGAAGAATTTGGTACTTGGCCATGTTCCCACAGCAGATGCTCTCTTTGACAATGGCAATGGGTCCTGGGCTTGATGGGCAGGCATGGATAGGTTATGGTCTCAGTTGGAAGTAACATCCTAGATCCATTTGAATGTTGACTTGAGATCCCTGCATGAGCTTCTAGTAGTAAGTTCCAGTATCATTAATGTTGTTTCCCATTCCTGTTGTCATTATAGATGCAGCTCGTCATGTAGATTCAACACAGAACCAAACTGACACATGTATCCAAAGAAATAGTTTTGGGGAAATCAGTCCATTAGTAGATCAGTTGCCTGTGATGAAAATGGGCTCTCAGACCATTTCTGAGGCTGTTTCCTCTTTATCAGCAAAGGAACAAACCTGTTATATCAACTGTCACATCCCATAGGCAATGGAGAGCCATTGAAAGGTTTTGAGCAGAGGAATATAATGAAATTGGTGTTTTAGAAGATTAATTTGGCAGCAAAACACAGAATGGGTTGACAGAGAAACTGAACCTGAAACCAATTAAGAAACTATTTGAAATAATCCAAGCACTGTATAATGAGGGCCTTGGCCAGGATGGTGGCAATTCAAATTGAAAGGCATAAATTTGAGTGACTATGAAAAAGGAATCACAAGAATTTAGAAGAGAAGGCTAAGGATGCGATAGGGAAGAGTTGAGGAAAAGAAAAGCTAAACATAATTCCAAGATGTTAAATTTCCTATATTGAAGTCTTGGGAGTGACTGGTAATATTCAGCTTTTATAATAGCCACAGTTCTCTGCCTAGAGCTATTCCTACACACAGATTCTTTGTGTTTAGAACCATGCCATTGGAAGGTATATTTGTGGCACTGGGGGAACACTAGAATATGATTGCCAAAGCCTGGGTCCCTCACTTCTTGTAACTAGGGCTACAAAGTCCTGTTGTACAAATAGAATGACTATAGTTGGAAACAGCAAAGTGTGCTTGCCGGAAATTATCTTACTCTCTTTCATAAATTTACCTTGTACATACTGGAATTCATTTATGCAAAGTGGCTCTATCTTTTATAGGAATGGATATTTGGGGATGGGTTTGTGGGTCAGGGTGGAGAATTGGACTCAATAATATTAAATAATAGGCATCTATGGTACTATGGTTTTACAAACTTATCCATAGAGATACTTAAGGAAATTTGCATACAAAGATAACAATTTCTGCAGTTTCTCCCTGGAGTTTTCCAATTGGCTTCTGTTTAGCATAATATAAAATATGCTTCAAGAGCAAAACTGCTGCCTCGCATTTTAAAACAGAATTTAGGTTTTGGGATTAGGCAGCAGAATTATAATTTATATCTATATAACTCTTTCTATCCCACAGTCACAAAGCAATTTTACTCATTGTCACAATTTCTGACAATACATCTATCAGTTAATTAACTGGTCATTGTCATTATTTTCTTTCCTTTTATAAGTAGAGAGATTGGTGCTCAACTTCTGACCATACTTCATTGAACCCATTCATTCTAAAGCTTGTTTTTGATTTGTTCCTTAAGTATCAGCTTACTTACTTATCATTCTTATGAATGGTAGTAAGGAAGTGCCTCCTTAATTTTCAGGTTCCCCCCAAAAATGTAAATGGGATCTATACATTGCTTTAGTGACAGGAGTAGAGAGCACAGATTTTCATTTCAGCCTTATCTGTTCCAGAGTTGCTAGTATTTTCTTGAGATTTATTGAAGTTTCAAGGTCATTTTTATAACCCAACCAATAACTAACTTTTGGGGCACAATGAGAATTAATAGGAATTCACTGATCCTATTCCAATTATCAGGAGGGTCTGGGGTCACTTATTATTAAAAACTGAAATGAAGATAGTGGTGAATGAAGATGAAAAGGGGGTTTGGATGACACTCGAAAGATTCTTTGGTCTAAAGAAGCTAAACACTAAAGAACAAGAGAAGTCATCACCCAAGCTACATACTTGGCTGGGACAGGCTTGAAAAATAATGGATACATTCCCTTTTAAAAATAAGAGCCAATCAAAGCAGTAGCATCTCAACAAACAAAAGCAACATATTGTCGTTTTGGAAGCAGAAGAGCAGCAGTTTGAGAGGTGGAGTAGAGCAGAAGAAAAACATACTACTGGGGGACAGATGCTCCAGCTACAGTGTAAATGGAGGTGTTTTGAGTTATCTAGAAAATGTGTTCTTTCCCAAGGGACAGGATATGAGCAGGACAAAGAATATGAGAGTCTGACAAAACTTAAAAAGTTTTTTTTTGTCTATCTTATTGATTCCTGCTTTGCTTGTTGGTCCAGTATGCCTCAGATATATTCATGGACTGGCTCAAGTCATATTTAAATAACTAGAGTTATCCCCAAACACCCCATACTGAATCTAAAACAAGGAGGATCAATAACATGGAACTCATACTATATGAGAAAATGATTCTTCATTTAAAAAAAAAACTGGTCTATAGTAAATAAACTATTCGTTACTTTCCTCTTACCATTAATAGGGTATATTAGAGCAAGCAAATACTTATGAGCTTATAGCTTCGTTTATATTTAAGGCCAAAATAGGGGTATACATCTATATTCGTGTGTGTGTGTGTGTGTGTGTGTGTGTGTGTTTGTTTGTTTATGAGTAAGGAGATGGGTGAGCAAATAAGCATTTATATACTAATTATTGTGTGAGGCATTATGCTACAATTACAAATCTTATTTTAAATGATCCTCACAACAATTTCTTTGAAGTTCCATTTTTATAGATGAGAAAACTGAGGCAGATAGAAGGTAAATGATTTGGCTAGAATTCTACAATTAGTAATATCTGAGTTGGATTTGAACTCAGATCTTTCTGACTCACAGCACAATGCTCTTTCCACCACTTTACCTGCCAACTTTATTTTGTGAACTTGATTGTTATCTCACAATTTTGTAGTGAGTGAGACATTTTTCCAGTGTTATAGGTGAAATATATTATTTTTGAGTTAATATAGTAAAAAACTGCTTCTGAAATTGAACTACCAGAATGCAGGAATTATAGAGATAAAAACCTAAATTTTATTATGCTTAATCTCAAATTTAAGTCTCAGAGAAAAATATTAAATCTGTACAAGATTATGATTCTAATAAGGCCTCTTATAGACAAAATTATATTAGGGTGACAGAGAAAGAATTCTTCTACATATTGAAATCTTGTACATTCCTCTTGGTCATAAAAGTTAAAGAAAAGGCAGATTCATAATCCCATGCTTCCTTCAATATTATACAAATTGAACAAATTTAGTTAAGCAGAGTCATAATCTCACATATATCTTAAGGAAACAAACTTAAGAAAACAGATTCTATAGATAAATTTAATCAGGTTATAGATTAAACATCAAGTTTGCAAAATCCAACACCTACAAAACTACAAGGCTTGATTTAATTTAATTTAATTTTTTTTTCAATGAAATGCATTGAAAATAAAAAAGCCAAAGGGAAGACATTAATGAATGTTTGATGAATTGAACTCTAATTCTTCTTTGGACAACCTTTTAAATTGTCTCTACCCTGTTTCATCTTAAAATTCATTCTAGTAAACTCTAGTCCTGGTATTCACACAATGGAAGTAGCCTGAGTCCTCATAGCCTGTTCCTCTGGTTGAAAGACTCCTCCGAGAGGACACCTAGGCCATACTTTAAAAAAAATTTTTTTCAATAGTTATTTTATTTTTCCAAATACATGGGAAGATAGTTTTCAGCATTTATTTTTTTTTAATACTTTGTGTTCCAAATCTTTCTCCCTCTCTTCTTTACCTTTCTCTTCTCCAAGACGATAAACAATCTCATATAGGTTAAATATGTCAAACCTCAATTAAAAAAAAAAATCAAAATGAAGTAATTGAGAGGAAGGTATTTATATATCATGAAAACTTGGTGTCAGGAAAAATTTTCTATATATAAGATATTTTGGGGTGGTCTTAAATATGCTGTGTTCCTTTCTTCCTTTCATTTGTTTTCTTATCTCAGGAATATCAAAAGTCTTCCCTTGGGTAGTGAGGTAGTACAGTGGATAGAGCACCAGCCTTGAAGTCAGGAGGACCTGAGTTCAAATGTGGTCTCAGATACTTAACACTTCCTAGCTGCGTGACCCTGGGGAAGTCACTTAACCCCAATTGCCTCAGAAAAAAAAATAAAAAGTCTTCCCTTAAAACTATATTCCATTTGGGCCAATGAGGTTAATATTAACAGAAGATAGGCTTTTAGTTAGCCCAAAATTACAGATGTAATGGCATTGAGCCCAAAATAATAAAAAAATTAATGAAATGAAATAAAAAATTCCTGTAACACTGGAATGCCTCATATTTAATTTTTCCTCAGTTTTGTCCATAGCAGATGAAAATTGAAACATAAGAGAAGGGAAACATAGGAAAAGCTACAGTTAAAGATGAAGAAGAGGAATCAGTTATTTCTCTTTTGTCTATCTTAAAGAATGGATTATGGTCAGATTTACTATGGTGTCATTATTGCCTTGTTTACCTAGATATAGGAAAGATCCTTAAAAGGATAGTAATCCTTATAAACAATTTACATTATGTCATTTGCTTATATCTGGGCTTCTCATGCTACATCTTTGGCACTGTTGAATACAGAGTGTCCAAAAGTATTAGTAATTTTTTTAAGTTTAAAATCAAGTTTTTTTTCCATTAACTAGGTTGATAGGAATATGTAGAGGTTGATATGATATAGTAGAAAGAGTATTATATAATCTTGGGCAACTCATTTTACCACTATGAACATAATTTTTCTGCTCTTTAATGTGAGGAAATTGAATTAAATGATCTTTAAAATCCCTAACTTTTTGTTCCAAGCTATCACTTCTCTCCTCAAGCTTTCCATATATACGCCCCATTCCCTCAATCCCTGCCCCTGGGAATCTTACCTCATTTTTTACTGAGAAAATAGTCATTCAATGGTTTACCTCTCCTCTTGCTCTCTATATCTCAAAACCTCTCAACATCAAAACTACTTCTCTGTTCCTTTATCCCAGTCTTTGATGTAGAGGTGGCCTTTCTCTTTGACAAGGTCAATCCTTTCTATTTGTGCCTTGATCCCATTTCCTCTAATTTTTTTCCCCAACATATTGCCTCCTCAATCATTCCATCTCTCTTTATTTTTAAATTTCAATCTGTTCTTATTCTTTCTTTACTTCCCACAAACATGTCTATCCTTTAAAAGCTCTAAATGGACCCTATCATCCCTCAAGCTATCATCCTGCATTTTTTTCACTTTTCTCTCTCTGAACTCAGTATTTCTACTTCCTCTCTTCTTACTTACTTTTTGACCATTTATAGTTTCTGACCTCATCATACAAATGAAACTATTCTCTCCAAAGTTATCAAATCAATTGCCATATTGGTCTTTTCTGATCTTTTTTCATTTTTTCATTGTTTTTGATCTGTGTGCAGTCTGACACTATTGATCATCCTCTCCTTCTGAACAGATAGATACATTCTTTAAGAGTTTACTATGGGGCAGCTAAATGGCACAGTAATTAGAACCTTGGCCCTGGAGTCAGGAGGACCTCACTTCAAATCGGAACTCAAACATTTAATGACTTTGTGATCCTGGGCAAGTTACTTAACCCCAATTACCTTGAAAAAGGTATCAAGCACTCTTTTAAGCAACAGGAATGCAAATTCAAGTAAGAAACAATTGCTACCCTCATGGAGCTTACATTCTAATGGGGAAAGACAACTCATAAAAATTAGCTAGAACTAACTATGTGAACCTAGGTAAGTTGCTTAACCCCTTTGGGCCTCAGCTTTTGTTAAATTAGTTGGACTTGAAAGTCTTTATGGCACCTTCCAGCTTCATGATTCCATGCTTGATCATTCCAGTTATTTAGGTTCATAGTCTGGAAATCATCCTTGATTTCTCCATCTCCCATGTTCCACATATTCAAGTAATTGCCATATTTTTTCTTTTCTGCCTTCACTGCATCCATCCAATTAATCCTAATCATAGAGATAACACCCTAAATCAGGCTCTCTACATGACATTTGTAATAGCTTCCTAATAGTTCTTTCTGTTTTCAGTCACCCCTTTCTTCAATCCATCTCCACATGCCTACCAAAATAATTTTTGCCAAAGTACAGACTTTTCTATGTCACTTCCTGACTAATGTCTCTAGTGACTCTATTTACTTCTAGGATTAAGTATAAATTCTTTGGTTTAGTATTTAAAGACCTTTCCAACTTGGTTCTAATCTCCCTTTCCAGATTTCCAATCTTATTCATTCTCCTTCACATACTCAATGGTTCAATCAAACTAGACTATTTACTATTACTTATATAGGCTATTCCCTTTCCTCTTTTCATTTCTTTTCACTGGATGCCCTTTACTCCCCTCCATCTTTTAGAATTTCTAGGTTCCTTCAAAACTCAATTCTAAAACCACTTTCTACGTGAAGCTTTTCTTGAGTGCTGTCCCATTCCTTCCTTAGATATGAGTGCTTTCCTTCTATCAAAATTACATTGTATTTAGTGTGTATGTGAGAGTGTGTGTGTGTGTGTGTGTGTGTGTGTATGTATTCTCTGAAGAACTTTAGCATTGATTTTAAGGTATAGGAGATACTGGCACCGAACTGTCCAGTATGGTATGCCTGCATCAAAGAACAAATCAGAATTTGTGAATAAAATGAACAAATGAACAAATCAGAATTGCAGTAGTTTAATAGAAAGATGAGATACACAGACTAAGACACCTCCACTTCAAAAGTTCATATGCACTATTTGTGCTCAACTTATGGTAAAAACTTCTAAGCACCTATTTATTGGTTGATTAGTCACAATAAGACATATTCTGTCTTGATCCCAATAGAATGAAGTCATTTTGGCTCTATTTGAGTACAAAGAGACTACTATGTGTCAGGTACCCTTATATCTACATGGACAATCAAGCAGATGTATTTCTTTAGGGGTGTATGTGTGGTACTGTACACTTTCCTTTTTTTGTTTACAGATTTTGTTTGGAGGTTATTTCAAAGTCACAAATGAAATGCATTTCCAAACTGAGATACTGTGATTGAAAGACAGCACAGATAAGAAAAAAGAACTTGTATCAAGTGAGCGACAGATCTTAAGAAGTTCTGCTTTTTTTGGATAATTCTCCCAAAGTCCCAAAGTCCCAATGGCCCTATTCTACTTTTTGGAACTTCTTCAAATTCCTGGAAGTGACCCTTAGTCTTTCCACTCCCCAAGGAAAAGATAGGTCCTAGGGTTATGGATTTTTCTGCATACACTCTTGCAAGCATAGCTGGGGATTTGGATTTTTATCTTTGGATTTGGGAAGGAAACTCATTCTCTATTACGCCTTGAGCCATGGAATATATCAGTCACTACAGCATATTGATTTCCTCAACTTCTTCAAATGAGAAAGTGTCTCCTGAATAATAATAAGGTTGCTTTTGGCACACTTGCTGAATAGCAATATTGCTCAGCATCTGTGAATAGAATAGCAATGTCTTAAGTGTTCTTCATCACAACAGTCCTCAATAATGTTCCCACATCCCAAAGGTCATATGCAATTTCATTTTGGGCTATTGAGGCACGGCATTTTTATTAAAGAGCAATATGTAAACAAATTATTTATAAATTGAGAAATTGATTGGTTTATTGACTTTTATTATCTTTTCAGAGATCTGCTACCTTGTTTCTGACTGATTTTCAATCTGCAAAATTCCCCTTTCCATTTTAGTCTACTTCTACCAGCCCTATACATAGCCTTTACTCTCAAACCATTACTGTCACACAGCCTCTCAATGAGTGGTTTATAATCCATAAACAAATAATTTATAGGTAAATGGATGATGTTCAGCTTGCTAAGAAAATGCTAAAAGGATTTTTATAAAGAGAAGTGTTTTGTTTTGTTTTTTAGAATGAGCTCTATTACATTCTATTTTGGCTATTGGGAGCAGACTTATATTGCAGATTATTAGCACAAATATCAACTAGGACCACAGGGTGCCCATATGAGCAGCATAATGAAGCTATAACAAGTTTATTGTTACTTATTGTTTGAGTTTGCAAAGGATTGTAATAGCAATTCACATAGGTACTTCCAAATGCACAGATGATACCTTGTGGAATGGGAGCAAAGTTCAGTTGCCCAAGTTTATCTCAGATCTGGATAGCTGAGTCTCAGAGTTTGCAAAATGTGTTAGAGTTTTTAGTACCTTTTTTATAAAGTCTACATATAAATCTATCTTTCCCTTTCTTCTCAGGCCCTTTATTTGCCTCTCTTCCCACTGATATAATTATATTGTATTACTGGCAACTTCCATTATTCCTATTGATGAATGCCTTCTCTTTGGAGTTTTGCTTATTTACTTTTTCTCTCTTGATTTGATGATTGCTTAATTGTATTCCTCTTTTCTCCCCCAATTAATCAAATGGATTTCCTATTTCTCTCATCCCTTTTTGAAGACACCTTGAACATGGTCAGTCCATACCACTCCATAAGAATAGGTCAAGTCAAAATTCCTGGTCAGAAGTTTCAAATCTGTAATCCTGAAAGCTCATTGTTACAATGGTGAAAGACAAATTAATATCTCAACCTTTCTATTCCCTCTGGATAGATCTTGTGGTCAGAGTCACTGAATATGGAGAGACTGAATGTGGATCACAATATAGTATTTTCATCTTTTTTATTGTTGTTCTTTTTTCTCATTTTCTCGTTTCTCATCATCTCAGACTGCAAGATCAGGAGGGATTGGATTAACAATCTTCTTTGATTTGATATATTTAATAAGATGTGGTAATTTGCCATGATCATAGGAGATGGATATTGGTAGATATCCTCAATCTTATGATGTATTCTGCTTAATCAAACCAATAATTTTCTTAATATGATATTGAGGTTTCAGTAATTGAATCAACATAGGATACTGGAAGGAAAGAGAATGGAGCTGATGGCTGGCAAATAACAACAGAGATACTTCTAAACTAACTTTGTTTTTAATAGGAAAGAGGATGACTGACATTGCACTCGAAGGACTCTTCATTTGCTCCATGTTTCTGATAGAAAAGAAGTTTATCATCTCTTGGAATACATATATCTTTTATATATGACAGACTAAGGCAAATGTTATTAAGATAAGGCAAAACACAGGAAGAAACATAGCAAGGGAAATGTCTAGTCATTCATACACAGAAAATAGCAGAAAGAGGAGCCACAATAATACTCACAACTTCAGAAATCAACATGTACAAATGTGAGGTATACAAACCAGTAGAAAGTTATGGACTTGGAGTCAGGAAGACGCCTGAGGTTTACTCCTGTCTTGGATACTTATTAGCTGTATGGCCCTAGGCAAATAACTTAACATCTGTCTGCCTCAATTTACTCATCTGTAAAATGGGGCTAATAAGGGTACCTTCATCTCAGTGTTGTTGTGAAATTCAAATGAGATAATATTTGCAAAGTACTTTATAAACCTTAAAGTGCTATATAAATTTTAGCTATTAAAATGAATTAGCAATTTTAATTTAGAGAGCTAAATATATTCTTGCGGATAAGATCTGGTGGAATACAAACCATAGCTAAAATTAGGCAATGGAAAATTTTATTTAAAAAAAAAGATTAACTAAGGCATTAATTAAGGCATATTTGAGTAGCATCATTTAAAAAGATACTATTATATGTGGAAATCCACTTAAATAATGTATGTTGGGATAAATTAAAGTGTTTTTTTTTTTTTTTTTTTTTTTAATCAAAAGCTCAAGAATAATTGGGCAGTTGGGTAGTACAGGGCATAAAAATGCTAGGGCTGGAGCCAGGAAGACCTGAGTTCAAATCTGGTTTTATATTTACTAGCTATGTTACCCTGGGCAAGTCACTTAACCCTGCTTGCTTTAATTGAGGATTTACAGATGAGGACATTTGTAAAATGAGCCATAGAAGGAAATGGCAAATCACTCCAATCTCTTTGCCAATAAAACCCCAAATGAGGCCATGAAAAATCAGATATGATTCAAATAACTATTTATTACATACCTCTAATTTTTAAAGTCCGGCCATATAAATCAGTGAAAGGAAGTCTAAGCAATTAATTTTAGGCAGGCATATAGAAAAATGAATCTATTGCAATTACAACTACTCTAAGCAATTTCAAACAATAAAAAGTGATCAAGTGAAGCACTATTAAGAATCAGGATATCTTTTTCAGGTAATCATGCTGGCTCAGTTGTGCTATCATGTGTTAACTCCTTAACCTTTTTTCTCATCTATAAAAAGAGGTGAGTAAACTGACCCTCAGGTTCCTCATTAAATTATAGCATAGAACAGAGAAGCACTGTTTGGCTGAGGCTACAGCTGTTGGTGACCTGCATTAGTCCTTTGTCTAGAGCCAGATGTTTTGGTTTACCTGGTTCATCCCTGGAGAAGGCTACTCACTCCTAAGAGAACTAAGCCTCCCATTCTCATATTTACTGATTCTTTATCCCTGTCCTAGAATCCCAGAGAAAGTTGCTAATTATGGTAATAATTACAACTATAGCAACTTTCCCTGACAAGGTCACTTTACTTTGCATTAGTTCATAAAAGCCTTTCCAGGTTTCTGAAAAATCCATCCCTTTTATCAGTTCTTATGGGACAAGAAAATCCATTATACACATATGCCATAATTTGTTTAGCCATATCCAAATTGAAGGACACCTACTTAGTTTCTAGTTCCTTGCCATTACTACAAGAAGAGCTCTTTTAAATATGTTAATGTGTCCCATTGTTATTTGTTTTATATTGTTTATAGATGAAATATTCAAAGTACTATTTATTTTATCTTTATCTCATTATTTTTAATTGTTTATATTTTATAATTAACATATTAGTACTGTTGTGCCACAGTTTCCTTTTATTGGCCTGCTTCAGTTTCCCTAAATTCTTCTGCCTCAGTTCCTTGAATTGTTCTGCCTCAGTCCCCCTGGTTGCAATCTCCCTTTCCTGTTCATTAGGGCTGAGTTAATTAGGGCTATAGAGATCTGGCCACTCTGGCATTCCAAAAGATAAAACTCCAGATGTCCTTTCTCAGATAGGTACCAATTAGGTAATTGGAATCCTCTATCTCTAAGTTCCAGACTTTCTGTCTCTAACTGACTACTCCCTTCGCTCCCAGTTTATCAGAATTTATAGTCCTGCCCTCAACTTGTCAGAACCAGATTGATGGCCCCTTTTGGAAATTCCTGCTCTCAGTGTTTGGACTCCACCCCCTGCCTTTGTCTACCCTGATCACTCAGAGCCATCTGTAAATCATTGGAATCTCACATTCGATGCTGATGCTGATGCTGAATGCTTTAAATCATCAGCCCTGGTTCCAAAATGGATCCTTTGGTCCCAGAAAATCTCTCCCTCTCAGAAATCCAAATGAAATATTAAAAACTCTCTAATCTTTATCTTGCCTCAATTTCTCCAGGATTATAGTACATACTAATAATGAACATACTAGTTCAGTAGTATGTGTGCAACATTTATAAATAAAGATATATAGTATTTTAATTTTTTATTTTAGGAATATATAATTAAGAAAGGTTGGGTGTAAGCTCACTTGCTACAAATTCCAGGAAATAACATAAAGAAAGGATTTTGGTAAGACATAAATACAATTTTCAGGCTGTAGTAAAGTATTTTAATTGCTACTCAGTGTAGGATTTGCCTGTATGTGTTTTTCTAGCACAGCAAATATTAATAAGGATCAGAGAACCAAGTTCAGCTACCTGCTGAGCAGAAGGTAGATAAACACTGACCTTTTATAGATAAACTTGCAGGAGAGTGGATTAAGAGGACTGCAGGTGGTCTATAGAATAATCCTCAAAGGCACTTCTTTGATGAACCAAGGAAATTCAGAAGATATTCCATTGCACATTAGCAACCATAAATCATTGTTACTTGCAGGCTTTTCAAGTTGCCTATCCCACCAAGCAGTTAACAAAATTTAATAGCTTTAGTATTATTAAACAGTCATTGACAATAGTTTTTCTACAAATCTTAGCCTCTTCCTAGGTAGTTTGATTTTTCTGCTGATTATCAGAAGAATAAAAAAAAAATCTTCCCCAAAAGCTGACATTAGGTCATTAGATCAAAACTATTTGGACAGATTTTTGGCAAGATGACCAGGCCTAAGCTGGCTCCTCTTTATCACTTCAAAATAGTTAGAAATGCTGCAAACAAAATATAAGAAATGAAGTTAAAGAAACAAGATAAAGAAGAAAGGAGAGAAATCTTCATAAAAGAAACCTGGCAAAAAAGCGAGCACAGTGAAGAAATGAGTATGTCTCTTTAAGATCTCATACTATGGGGTAAAAGAATTCAAGGAGTAGAAAGGAATAATATTGTCCTAACAACTAAACTCCCAGAAATGAAAACAAACTACCATAAAACCCATCAGATATGTTGGAAAGTAGTTTAACAAAATAACTTAAAGTAGATGGAGGGAAACGTAAGTTCTTAACAAATAATTAAAAAAAAACAAAAACAAAAACAAAGAGAATCCATTGATTAGAAGAGTTAGAACCCTAGATGAAGTACTTGTTTGGGACAATTGCACCTACCCAAACTGACTACTCAGGAGTCACTCCAAATGATTTGCAGAAAGAATTTATTAGAATCTCGAGAAGCAGACCGTCCTGGCCTGTGGGCCTGAAAGGACAGCAAAGATACCCACAGGAGGAGAGTCATTCACTTGAAGATGCTTACAACTTTTATACATTTCAGACAAAGAACCCCCCAAATCCCACCCTTTACAGGTTGTGATTGGTTACATAAACCTTTATCTCCCTATTTGGTCAGTGGAATGCAGTGAAAAAGGTGATATACAGCTTCGCCCACTTAATTCCTTCTTTGGACAATGAATGCAGTCCAGGTCTCATCTAAAATCACGTGACTGGGGCCTATAGGCCTGATCTACTTTAGTTAACAGTTTCTGATCAATATGTACTTAATCTGTGAGTTCTTCACCTTTCCACACATACTGGATCCTGAAAAAGAAAAAAATGTCAGAGATAAGAGTTGAAAAATGTAGAGATGAAAATACTTGAGCACAAAGAAAAAAGAGTACAATTGGAAAATTGCTTATGATTTCTACTGGCCAAAAGCAACTGACCTTGAAGACAGAGATTGTTAAGAAAAGCAGAAAATCCCTGGCCTCCCAGAAACACATGGCATGTGTACATGTGGGTGTATACACACACACACACACACACACACACACTGAAACAAAGGCTTGAATACCACATTTCAGCAAATTTTACAAGAAACTTGCCCAGAAATATTGGGGAAAGATGCCAAATGACAGATATATAGAGTCAACAGTATGTGATCAGAGAGGAAATCCAAGTTCAACTCAGTCAAAAGTGAAGTTACCAAATTTTAAAGCATCAATTTAAAAGAAAACCTTCTAAGATGACAGGAAGAGGTATTTCATATATCACGAATCCTAGTTTAAGATCCCATAGGACTATTCATCTATGACAAGAAGTTAAAGTAAATGCTGGGATATGCAATACTGAAAGGTAAAGGAAAATATTTCAGGATAAAATATCCTGAAAAGCTGAATATACTCCTATATTAAACAAGATGAATTTTCAAAAGGATGATAAGACTCCTATTCCATCCTTCACAGAAAAACAGGAAGAACTTTAAAAATGAAACTGCAGCAACCAAAAGAAATTTAATACAGTTAAAGATCTTGGGCAGAGGATAAAGCAAAATTTTTGTCTTTGATCTTAACTGAGAAATAATGCGAGAAATGTGAAAAGTGATCAAAATGAAAAAATCCAAGAGCAAAGAAGGCAAGAAGTCAAAATAGAAATTAATTAATATCTCTTGAAATTAAGTCACCGCAGGTGAGCATCATTTAACCAAAGAGATGAGGAGGACATAGGGAAGTAGAGAGAAATTCTATATATTGGGCAATAAACTGGGCTAGGTGGGAGAAGTGTTAAAAATGATAATATCAATAAAAATAAAATAAACACATCCAACTCTGTGATGAGAGGGTGCTGTTTGTGTAGAAGGTTATAAATTAAGATGATATTGCCTTATATAAAATCAATAGCAAACACAGAGTACAGATTTGAAAAACAAAAACCAAAAAAGAGGAATAAGACCCTAGAGAGGAATCTGGATCTTTGATGGTCAGGGGAGAAAGGCTGTTGGGACTATGTGTAAGGGAAGAGACAGGGATCGGAATATTTTGATAAATATAGACTTCATTATAAGATCAAAAACTACAAATTGTTACATACTAGAAACACTTAAAATATTAATATACACAGATTGTTAAAATAAGGAAATGAACCAAAATTTATTATGTATCATCTTAATGCAGAAAAAAGGAGATGCTATTACTATTTCAGATAAAAACAAAAATAAAAATAAATGCCACCATATGCAACTGAGGCAATTGGGGTTAAGTGATTTGCCTGGGATCAAGCAGCTAGGAAGTGTTAAGTGTCTGAGACAAGATTTGATCTCAGGTCTTACTGACTTCAGGGTTGGTATGCTATCCATTGCACCACCTATCTGCCCCACCATATGCTTTTTTAAATTAAATTTTTAATAAACAGCTATTGGCTTGCTTTCCCTCCCTTATTATCTCTATTCCCTTTCCTATTTCTGTATCCAACTGTACATGGGCACATTCTTTCCTAGTTTTGACCAATTCAAATGAGAAGAAAGTTCATATAAATTTCCCCTAGATTATTTGAGATAATTTTCCCCATCTTTGCCCTATTTTTTTTTGCATCTAGTATATTCTTGTTCCTTCCTTCTCCATTTTCTTTTAAAATCATCAGATCCTAACAGAGAACCATTACTAGACTCTCTTTTCTTTTCTTTTTTTTAAAATTTTACTTTTGCAAAACAATTGGGGTTAAGTAACTTGCCCAAGGTCACACAATTAGTAAGTATCTAAGGCCACTTTTGAATCTAGGTCCCCACGACTTCAGGGCCTAGATGTCCCTACTAGGTGTTCTTTCTAATCAGATTCTATCTAATAGCCCCCAATAATGATAAGGTCCTGAGGCAATACATAACATATATCTCATATTTATTTATTTGTTTGTTTTTTTTTTTAAGGGATGAATGACATTTTATTTTTTAAAAAAATTTTTATTATAGCTTTTTATTTACAAGATATATACATGAGTAATTTTTCAGCATTGACAGTTGCAAAACCTTTTGTTCCAATTTTTCCTCTCCTTCCCCCCATCTCCTTCCCCAGATGGCAGGTTGATCAATACATGTTAAATATGTTAAAGTATATGTTAAATATAATATAAGTATACATGTCCATACAGTTGTTTTGCTGCACAGGAATCATTGGACTTTGAAATAGTGTACAATTAACTTGTGAAGGAAATCAAAAATGCAGGTGGACAAAAATAGAAGGATTGGAAATTCTATGTAGTGGTTCATAGTCATCTCCCAGAGTTCTTTTGCTGGATGTAGCTGGGTCAATTCATTATTGTTCTATTGGAACTGATTTGGTTCATCTCATTGTTGAAGAGGGCCATGTCCATCAGAATTGATCATCATATAGTATTGTTGTTGAAGTATATAATGATCTCCTGGTCCTGTTCATTTCACTCAGCATCGATTCATGTAAGTCTCTCCAGGCCTTTCTGAAATCCTCCTGCTGGTCATTTCTTACAGAACAATAATATTCTATAACATTCATACACCACAATTTACCCAGCCATTCTCCAATTGATGGGCATCCACTCAGTTTCCAGTTTCTGGCCACTATAAACAGGGCTGCCACAAACATTCTTGCACATACAGGTCCCTTTCCCTTCTTTAAGATCTCTTTGGGGTATAAGCCCAATAGAAACACTGCTGGATCAAAGGGTTTACACAGTTTGATAACTTTTTGAGCGTAGTTCCAAATTGCTTTCCAGAATGATTGGATGTATTCACAATTCCACCAATGTATCAGTGTCCCAGTTTTCCCACATCCCCTCCAACATTCCACATTATCTTTCCCTGTCATTCTAGACAATTTGAGAGGTGTGTAGTGGTATCTCAGAGTTGTCTTAATTTGCATTTCTCTGATTAACAATGACTTGGAACATCTTTTCATATAGTTTCAATTTCTTTGTCTGAGAATTGTCTGTTCATATCTTTTGACTATTAATCAACTGGAGAATGGTTTGATTTCTTATAGAGTCAATTCTTTATATATTTTGGAAATGAGGCCTTTATCAGAACCTTTGACTGTAAAAGTGTTTTTTCCAGTTTATTGCTTCTCATCTAATCTAATCTAATCTAATCTGCATTAGTTTTGTTTGTATAAAAACTTTTCAATTTGATATAATCAAAATTTTTTATTTTGTGATCAATAATGTTCTCTAGTTCTTCTTTGGTCATAAATTTCTTCCTCCTCCATAGGTCTGAGAGGTAAACTATCCTATGTTCTTCTAATTTATTTATAATCTCATTCTTTATGCCTACATCATGAACCCATATATCTCATATTTATAATGTAAACTATTTGTCATTTTTAGTCCTTTATACTTGGAAGTCCTCTACTTCATTAAAGATCCATTCTTCTCTTTGCAGGATCATATTCAGTTTTCTGGGTAAAATATTATTAGTTGTAAGCCTTTATCTTTTTCATGCTGGAATATTGCTTCCCCTTTATAAGAGGTTACTAGGGTATTTTTGACTGTGGCTCCTTAGAATTTTTTTCTTTATGTCTCTTTAAGATATTTTTCTTTTACTTTTGTTTATAATGTTCCTGGGAATTTTACTTTTAAGGCATTTTTCAAGAGATAGATTGGTAGATTCTTTCTCTTCATTTTGCCTTCTATTTCTAAAGATCTGGATAGTTATTTTTAAGATTTCTTGAAAAAAATATGTCTAGGTTCTTTTTTTTTTTTTTTTTTTGATAAGGCTTTTGTGAAGGTAGTCCAGTGATTCTTAAATTATTTCTCCTTAACCTGTTTTCCAAGTTGTTTTTACAATGAGATACTTTATTTTTAAAAATATTTTTCAGTTGCCTGAATTTGCTTTTATATTTGTTGTTATCTTATGGGATAATTATTTTTAATTGGAGCAATCTAATTTTCAGGTTGTTTGTTCCTTGGGGAAATGTTTGTATCTTTTGTCCAGAGCAATTAATTTCTTTTCCAATTCTTTCTTCCATAGGTTTTGTTCATATATTTATTTCAGCATCATACAGCAAAAACTAAGCACATGCTAGAACAAAAGAAATTCTTTTTTTTTTTAACAAAAGAAATTCTGAAATTCAACAAACATTTTTAATCCTGATGTGATAACTGTGATTTTTGAAATATATTGCTTGATGTTTTAGTTGTAAAATATAATTTATTGGATATCCTATATAGAGTCATTTAGGCTAAGTGATTCTAATGATCTTTTAAACACATAAATAACAATAGACAGCCTCTGCTTTTCTACTGTCCTAACTCATTACGATTCTGTGTCAAAAATATAAATAATCAGAGCTCCTGAGTGGATGAAATGAGGTTTTAGTTGACCATAACTCCTATTTCTGAGGTCTGAGATAATTTTATACTAGAAGTAATAAGGGATACTAAGGATTTTTAAGCAGGTGAAGAACATGATCACATCTATACCACAGGAATTTTAAATTAGCTTCTCTGTGGTGGATAGATTAGAGAAATGGCAATCTAGAAAAAAAGGAGTCTTAAATAGGAAGTGATGAGGGCCTAAGGTAGAATAGTGGCTAGATTAAGTGGAAAAAACACAATGGATATGGACATGTGGTATAGGGGAAATCAATAAAAGTTGAATTCTGATTGGATGGGAAAAGTAGGGTAGAGGGAAACAGAAAGGAGCATTAAGGTTGTCTCCCAGGTTGTGAGTGGAAAAATGCTGATAAACTTGACCAAAAAAAAGTGAATTTAAGGAGAAAGATATTAGATTTCATTTTTAAAATACTGAGTTTGAGGCATCAAAGACATCAAAGATATCAAACAGGCAGTGGTGAAAAACTAAAATTGCAGGAAAAAAATTGGAGTTGGATATATAGCTTTGGGTGTCATATATTTAAGGATCAGAAGCAGTCTCTCAAAACACGGTTATGAAGTGACATCTCCACTAGTGTTCAATAGTATAGAAATAGGAGGGTGAGGGTACCCTCATGGAATGAAATGAAATGAAATGGATGGAAAGGAAACTGATTGTAGAATCAGACCTTAGTTCAAATCCAAGCCCTAGTTTAAATTTCATTCATGAGTCACACTCCTATGTGACTCTGGTAAGTCACCAGTAAGCACCTTTTATGTGCTTCAGTTCCTGGTCTACAAAGTGGGGGAATTGAACAAGAGGGTCTCTTTTTCCAGCTTTTAATGGATGATCTTCTCAGTGGAGAAAGTGGATAGTAGGAGTTACTAGGCTGGAGTTTGACTAAGTATAAATAGCAAAAGAAAATGATGACAAAGGAATCAAGAGTAAATGATAGTATATAGTTGAATTGTTCAACCACAGAGTTTAGACTATAAAGGGAAGAAGATGAGGGCAGAACAGGTATGATGGACAGGACTGGGTTTGAACAACAGGAGCTTATCTTGAAAACAAAGAATAAATTTAGGAGAGCAGCAGATCAGAGAGGAATTTTACTTCATTTACAAACCACAGCATAAAAAAATAAAATTAATTAAAAAATAAGAACAAAAATATGCAATTCTAAATGGAGCCTAAATGATTAGGAAAGATAGAATAATATAATGACTGGAATGCTGAACTTGGAGTCCAGAAGACCAGGGTTCAAATACTACCTCAGAAACTTATTGTGTGCTTCTAAGTGAATCATTCAATATTTCTGAACTTCTGTTTTCTTAACTCTAAAAATGAGGGAGTTGGACTTGATAAATTGAAAGGTTCTTTTTAATTCTAAATCCATGATCTTATGAATAATGAGTAGGTTAAAGCACAGAACAGAAATAATAAATAATTACAATATTTTAAAGAGATTTATAATAGTGAGACAACATACTTAAATTTATGGTGTTCAGCTAAAATATATTTAAAAGAAAATTTATATAGCTGAACACATTAATAAAAGAGAGGTGATTAATAGATTTAACATACAATTTTTAAAAAACCCTAGAAAACCACCAATGAATAATCCTCAAGCAGGAACAAAATTTTAATATCAATCCAAACTTACAAAGCTATTTGTTAAAATACTATATCATACTTGTGCATAAATCATATCATTAAAGCCTTATAACAGTTCTGTGATATTTATGCTTTTATTATCTCATCTTACTGATGAAGAAAACAAGGCTATAACAGGTGGCTTGACAAGAATCACACAGTAAGAAAGTGTTTCAAAGCTAATTTCAGCAGTGTAACCACTATACTACTCAGCTTCAAAAAGCAGAAATTTTGGAAATCAACAATGAGATAAATAAAATGGAAAATAAGGAATTGATCTCATAAAATAAAGATATTTTTATTCTTAGAATAAACCATCATTGGACCCCACCAAAAATGTGTCACATCTATAAAACATGAAAACTTTACATCATTTTGCCAATTTCAAATATAGTTTCATATTTTTTCCATCACTTACCATTTAAATTAAAAAGAGCAGTGGAAGGGGAAAGGGAAATAAATATTTATATAATACCTACTAGATGTGAGGCAATGTGATAAGCACTTTTTAAATAAACATTATCTCATCTGAGCTTCACAACAGTCCTGAGAAGTAGGTTTGTTGTATGATTTCTTAATTGGAGAAGTAAGGTTATTTAAAAATTAGGTACTGCATACATGATTTTAAAAAAAGGTTTTGTATCACTGACACACTTATAAGACATCAATAATTTAAGGAATCTGTAATGTATCTACGAAGTAAAAAAAAAACTTGAGAAAACAGCATTCAAAATAATAAGAATGTCTAACATATGACACAGACCACAATTGACACAACAATGTAGTGTTGCATGTTGAGTTTTACTGCCTGAGTAAACAAACAATCATGTCATAGCCTGACTTACCACAGAGCATATAATCTGGTTGACACTGAATATAAGAACAAGCCAATCAAGTAACTTATTATTACTCCACCTCTCTATCATCACACACCCAAACCAAAACTTTATTACTGACACATATTTTATAATTCATATTAAAATATAATTTAAGATATTAAAATCCCAGTGCAAAAATTTCTGGGGAAGATGTCCACTTTTCATCTTGGACTATCAACTTATGCCCTATGCCACAATAAATTCCTAGTGGATTAAATAAGCTAAATATTTTCTTAAATTCCTACCACAAAAATTTTGGAAAGAAAAGGATGCTTTTATGTTTCATTCTAATAGGGAAAGAACTGGTAATAAGACATGACAGAAAAATCATAAAAGATGAAATATACAATTTTGCTAAGGGACAATACAAAGATCTTTTCCACATAAACAATATCAATGCAGTTAGAATTAACATATATGAATGGTAAAAATCTTAAACTTCATTGAGCACAATAGTTTTACAACCAACACTTTCTTTTTAAAGCTTTTTATTTTCAAAACATATGCATGGAAAATTTTTCAACATTGGCCCTTGCATAGTCTTGTGTTTCAGCTTTTTCCCTCCTTCCTCCTCTCCTCTCCCCTAGAGCAACCAACTCTTTATAGAATTAGCACACATCAATAAGCTTGAGGCATTTCTCAACTCACCTATGATCAAGGGAAATGAACAAAAGATTTTTCAAAGAAGAAATGAAATTATCAATAGCCATCATAAGAATTATGAAAAATAAAGTTGTTTTCTAGGTCAGAAAAAAAGACTAAAAATCAGAGAAGTACACATTAAAATAACTCCTAGGTATTATTTCATGCCTATCAAATTGGTAAATATGGTAAAAATTGTAAAAAAATAAATAAATTTGGAGTAGCTATTGTAAGACAGTAATATGAATATAATGTTGGTGGAAATGTGATTGGCCCAATCATTCTAGAAAATAATTATTACAGAGGCATAGTTTTCTCTCCCTTTCTTCCTGCCAAGAATATAAGTCCAATGTGTTATGTGCTAAGAGTAGGGAGAAGTGGTGTTCATTAGAGTTGTTTGCTTCTTCTCAGTAAGATCCTGGTGGGGAGTTGGTTTCCATATTCTATGCAGTGCTGCCTCTTATAATTCCAAGTAAGAGCCATTGAAATCTCTGTAATACCACCAAGGGGAACCCATCAATGATCAGGAACTTAACTCCTCTTTCATTGACATGGAATCATCTATATGCAGTTAAACCATTGACTATCTCAGAAGTTAAAATCAACAACAAATAAGGATACAGAAGATACTGTGGGCAGTTATAACAGTTTCAATTACCAATTGAAGCAAATCTCAATGATGTGGTATTTAAAGAATCTGAAATTTCATTATGCCTGCTTGCATGGAAATAATAAAGCAACTTCTCTATAACTTAGAAAAAATTTTGGTGTTGTGAGGGTCTAACAATTACCTGTAGCCACCTGATGAATCTTTTCCAACTTAGCTTAGTCTTTGGACAACAGACAAACAATTCCCCATCAGGCTGTCCCTGAAATCTTTCCATTTTTCCATATTCTCTGTCACTTATTCTAAAATACTCTCATTTATTCTCTCTATTCATTTAGGCTTCAGCTTTCTCATTGAAATATATCCAATATCGGTTGAAACATGGCTTCATAATGTTCCCTACTTTGATCAAAAAGCTTTAGCAGACCCCTATTACCTAGAGGATATATTTCAAAGTCTTCAGCCTGACATTCCAGGCTTTCTACAATTTGCTCATAAAGCACATCTTTTTTGAAACTGTATCTTCTTTTATTGTTAACATCACAAATTCAGAGATAGAAGGAATCTTAGCATTCACTTAGCTCAATTCCTTCATTTTGCAAATGAGGAGTGAACTTGAGGCTTATAGAGTTTAAGTGATTTTGCCAAGGTCACTGAATAAGGGTCTGAGACAGGAATTGAACTAGCATCTGTCAAAGCAAGCAGTACACATGCTACACCATGCTTCTTTTCTACTTCTCCTCATCTGAATATTATGGGCCACTATAATCATTGTATTTGCATCCAAACGTCTTGCACTTTCTGTCCTTCATGCCTTCATTCATACTGTTCCCTTCCCTTATTCTTCTTTTCCTTTCCATTTCTCCAAATCCCACCCTTTCCAAGAGGCGTTCTGATCTGAGTTCTGGTATTTACTACTTATCTGATCTTTAGCATGTTACTTACTTTCCCAGGGCTTCAGTTTCCCTACATAGAAAATGAAGGGATTAGACTAGATTATCACTAGGGTCTCTTTTAGCTCTAAATACATCTAATCCTATGATTCTCCATGGAATGAGCTCAAAATTCATCTTTTGTTATAGCTAGGAACTTCACAGACTGACCATCTAATTCAGGACATCTTAAACTGGGATATATTAATTTATTGTTTTTAAAAATTATTACCTATTTCAATATGATTAGTTTACTTTGTCATCCTATGAGTTTTATTTTATGCATTTAAAAATATTATTCTGAGAAGGGATCATAGGTTTCCCCAGACTGCCAAAGAGATACATGACACAAAAATGGTTAAGAACCCCTGCAATGGTGTTAATAACTCTTGTTTCAGATAAATAAATTAGTCCTTCATTGTTATCATTGTTAGGCCTTCATTCTTGAAAAAGATCAATGACATCAGAAAGTATTGTCTTGACTTGTCAATGAATTGGATTTATGTGAGGTAAGGCTGTGCAAAATTATCAGGTGAGTCCAGGGCAAGATATAGATCAGGCTGACTAGAGATGACCTCAGATGCAGTGGGAGACCCTGTTTTTTTTTTTTTTTAAACACCCACTCAGTAATTAAAAACTAGGTAAGAATTGAGGCAAAAGATGGCTTGCTCTAGTTACGGAGAGTTTAACAAATTAGCTAGATGTAATCAGTCAGTCACCGATTTTTTCTTAAGCACTTAGTAGGTGCCAGGTATGGTGCTAAGCACTGGGGATACAAAGAAAGGCTAAAACAGTACTATCCTGAATGTGCTCCTGAAAACCATAATCAAACAGCTGTTTATAAACAAGATTTCTACCAGGTTACTGAGGTAATCTCAGAGGGAAGTCACTAGTATTATGGAGATCTCAGACTCATTAGTAATGAAGACTCTTGTTAGCAGGTGAACATAACTCTAAGTAATGGAGGAGGGGACAGCCCCTGTCTGGGGATCCCATCCTCTGAGTGTATGAGGGTTCATCTCAACATGTGAGGGGTTTTCCAGGTAGCCACTGGAAGCAAAGTTTAGGAGATAAAAAGGTAGGAACCCAATTCATGCTTAGTTCTTAGTAGAATTCTAGGCTTGCATAGGGATGCTCCATATAGTCTCCACCTGTTCAGTCAGGTTTCCAGTTGCTAAGGGGGAAGGGGGAAGAATAAAACAATTCCTTCTCAGTGGGGTAGGAGGTGATAAAAATGGCTGCTAAGTGGTCAGTAAGAATGGGACTCCCAAAAAATTTTAGGGGATTCTGGAGGTCATTAACAACAGGAGGGCAGGAGTCCAGAGTAAGAGGAGTGGTCAAAGGCTAATAGAGGTGAATGGTGGGAAGGAAAAGGGTTGTAGTGTTAGAGTATGAGAGCCACGATTTCAATGTAGACTTTTTGACTAAAACTCCAATAATCTTCCTATTATACTTTACCAATTCTTCTTGCTCTTCTAAATTCCTGTCTCTTTATTTACATACCATCCATTTAGTTTTTCTTTTCCCGGATATCTTTTTTCTGAGTATGGCTTATCGGCACCAACAGACACTAAACACCTTGAGGACCATGGCTGTCTTAGACTACTTTGAATCAATTCATTGCCACTAGTACAGTGCCGTCCATATGCTGAGCATCCTGTAACTTTCCTGACTTGGTTCTTATGCCAATGCACCCCTATAACAGAACAGGTAAAACAGAGGCAGACACTCAAAGGAATTGAGTAAACTGAGCACTGGCTGTCAGTCAAATTCATAAATTTCTCTCTTTTTTATATGCTTGTTCTTACAAAGTGCCTCCAATATATTCTGTCACATATTGAGGAAAGGAACTTTGAAAATTTAATATCAGTTCCCAATTTGAAAATCTGAAGTTCCTTCTAAATAGTTAGATAACAAATAAATCTCATCCTTCATGCCTGGTTGAAAAAATCATCAGTGTCTGAAAGTACTTTTTAAAAGTTGCAAAATCTGGTTCTATCCAAATAAACTTTAACTCAAAGCAAATTGTAGTCCAAAGATAAATGCCATAATGGTACTAGGGAAAGTGCCTTAATTGACCTTTATCATTCTTAAGAAGAAAACCCATCTGACTGATCAGATTTTGGTATAAATAGAAAAACTTCAGCAATCTTATTGATGTTTAGACAACTTCCTTTAAATCATTATTTAATAAGATATTACAAAAATATCCCTTAATGCAATATTAGAAACAGTATATTCAGTATATAACTTTTTTTAACCCTTTAAAGTGCATCTTAAGTCTTATTCCTCCCATATAGCCCAACCTTAATTAATCAATTAATTTTCTTTAAAGCTATGAGTTCAAAGACATAGCTGAACAAAGTAAAGGGATTTATACCCTTCTCTCTTCCTCAGTCTCTAGGGGATAGGAGGGCCTTTAAACTTACCTCAGTACCAAATAACATTGATCCCACCAAATTCAGATATATATTATTTTATGCTTCAGATGTTTACCACTTGTGTGAATTTAGACAAATTGCTTAATTTTCCCAGGCTTCATAAAATGAGGGGATTAGATTATTTATAATCTTTGTGGCTCCTTTTAGATCTGGATCTATGTTGTAGCCTTGGTGAGGGAATGGGAACCATAATCGCCCTCTAAAGGTCAATGGTAAGGTCAATTATTCTTCTTTTTATGATTCAGTCTTTGTCAATGGAGTTTCTCTTTATTTTTCTCCCTGCCTGTTTCCTGTTCTCTACCACTTAATAATAATAGCTAATATTTAAATAGTACTTTTTGGTTTCTGATGCATTTTACACATATTTCATTCTATCCTCACAACAATCCTGATAGGTCAGATAAAGGTCTGACTCTTTATGACCCCAATTAAAGATTTCTTGGCAAAAAAGTTGGAAGAAAGCAGTAAATTTCTGTAACTTTCTCATATTCATCTCTAAACAATGATAAAATAGTACCTCCAAACAAATCCTAGAATAGCAGAACCAGCAAAAAAGATGGAGTGAAATAATCTTTTATCCCAAGAAACCCAGAAGATTGGTCATAAAGGTCTGTTTTACTTGGGTAAAAGGAGAACACAATATAGGACAGAAAGCCTTTACAAATGAGACAACTGAAGTAGATAGAATTAAATAATTTTCTGTGGCAGAATCTGAACTCTGGTCTTCTTGTCTCCAGACCCAGAGTTCTTTTTCCTATGCAACCTGTCTTCTAACACCTTTTAAGATACTTTCACTACTATGGGCTAGTTCTTTTCTTAAAGAATTGTCTATGACATGGGTATTGTACTATCTATATTCTATCAATCAACAAGTATTTATTAAGTGCCTATGTGCCAGGCACTGTAGGGATACAAAAAAAAAGTAAAGATCTAGCAAAAAATTTTTAAAAGCTCAATCAGAATTAGCAATAATATTTTTTCCCTAAAACCCTCAATTAAATCCAGTCTTTAGTCCTTTTTGTGAGTGATCTGCTTGGTCTCTGACAGGATCAGGATGTTAGCCTGAAATGAGCTGCCACTGCCCACTGCTTTCCTGATTATAAGTCTAATGGAGATAGCTCCTCAGCAGTCACATTCCTACATATTGAAACATAAGGTAAGGAAGAAGACATTTATTAAGGTTCTTGGGAGAAGTGGATGTGTCTAATTCTGTGAATCAGAACACATATCTACAGAGGCCAGGTCAAGCCTTTTGTGGGGTTTAGTTATTTAGTGTTATTTCTCCCTTCAGGATCCTGATTGGTTTAGATTACGATGCTTTTTCCTTATAAGGTAATATCAATTTTAAGCAAAAATGTGACCAGACTTCTTCCTTTGGTTCTTTAAGCTTGTACTGTTGGTCAAGTCCCAATTTTCCAATTCTTCCTCGTCCCCTTTCTGGAACCTTATCGTTTTCCCTGGGGTATTTACTCTTCCTCAAGAACATCTATGGAAGCAAAACAAGATTTGCAAAATCCCATCTCTTACATTGGGTTTCCATGAGTAGAATGTTAAACTCCTTGAGGATAGGACCTAGTTTACTTGTTTAGTGTTTGTTTTGTTTAGTTTTTCTTTCTTTCTCTCTCTAAGCATGTAGACGGATAACTAAGATCACATGAATTAGTACTAGAGCAAGGACTCCTGATTCCCTACACATATCATATTGTCTCTATTCCACTGAAATTGTTGGGAAATGCTGGGAAGTTAGCACATGAATTGACAAGAAGGATGGGGAATATATGCATATATTCCTTCCCCTCAAAGATTTATAGTTAGTTATACTTGTTGGTTGATTGATAGAAAGAATACAAAAATGTTTTAGCTCATTCTCATTGTTTCATGTCTAGAAGTCTTTTTTTATACGTAATATACTTTAAAAAAAATTCTGAATGTGGCAAACACCTCAAAAGAGAGAAAACATATAATGTAGAATAGGAAAAAGATGACTGATTACATGTAAAACTGTGATTCCCTATTATGCACAATTTGCTTTTTTTAAAAAAATGTAATAAATTCATTATGTTACTTTCAGAACTGTCCCTTTCTGCTTCCCTCCAAATTTTCTTCTGTTCTCCTTTCTCTTTCTCTCTTTCTCTGTCTCTGTCTCTGTCTCTGTCTCTGTCTCTCTCTCTCTGTCTCTCTTTGTTTTCTATGTCTTTATCTCTCACTCTATGTCTATCTCTCTGTTTATACACACACACACACACACACACACACACACACACACACACACACTTCAAAACCCCTCTCTCATTTTTATTTTTTGGTCACATTGTACATAACTGCCCCATTCCCAACCATTTCTCTCATCTCCACAACAACTCACAATCTTTGCAACAATGAACATGATCAAGCAAAATAAATCCTTACATTTACCTTCTTCAAAAATGTGTCTAATTTTGTCTTTTATATCTATTACCTCTTTGTTCTAGGTAACATGTTTCAAAGAAGTATTTCTACTAAAATTCTATATTGTTCCTGAAGGCAGTTGGGATAATCCTACATTTAAGCAGGCTCATCAACTGAACATATTGACATGTCTCAAGTCTCAAAAAGGCTTTATCTCTCAGCAATAAGTAAGGGAACACTTTGGGAGTTACACCCACTCCAGCTGCTTCCCAATGGTTCACCCCTGATGTCATCCTCAGTGGTATGCTGCTCTGCACTGGACTGGCACCACTGAGCCAATGTTCCAAGGTATTTATGGATTTGGCTGCTCTATACCTGATCCTAGCACCTGGCTGATCTCCTAAGTAGAGAGCCCACAAGGGAATATACTAGGTCAGAACAATATCAAGGGTATCTCTCAAAGCAAGTCAGGGAACTGAAGCTCAAAACAATTGGTGAATTATACAGGTTTCTCAAAGCTAGCCCACACTGCTGCTCTGTACAGGACACTCAATGACCATTTACAAAATATTCCAATGAGTGATGATTGTGTTATTATGAGATATAAATGTTTAACCTCAATCTGAGAGGGGCATAATAGTCTTGGCATTGCCAATAAACTCTCTGGGCCTTTGTTTTCTTAGATATGTAGGCAAGGTAATTTAAAGCACTAGAATTGGAATCATGAAGACCTGGTTCAAATTCTGCCTATGTAGTTTTGGATAAATAACTTAATGTCTATCAGACAATCCACAAACATTTATTAAATTCTTATAGTGTGCCAGACACTGTGCTAACCACTGGGGATACAAAAAGTCAAAAGACAGCTTCTGTCCTAAAGGAGCTTACAATTTAATGTGATTGTGGGGGAAGATAACATGTAAAAAATATATACATATATACACACACAGAGAGACACAAAGGAACGGGGATAATAAAATAAGAATAAGAAATGGGGAGAAGATAACATGTAAAATATATATATGCAAAAGAATGGGGATAATAGGAACTTATTTATTGGGAAACTTCAATGAGTTAATAATATAAGTTAAGTGTTTTGCAAACTTTAAAGTACTATGTAAACTCTATTTCGGTCTCTATTTCTCTGCTCTCTCTCGTTCTCTCTCTCTCTCTCTCTCTCTCTCTCTTTCTCTTTCTCTCTCTCTCTATTTGTCTCTCTGTTTCTCTAACTTTGTCTCTCATTCTCTGTCTCACTATTCTGAGGTGACTTTACTCAGTGATCACTAAGGTTATCCAGCCCTATTTTTCTATGACATAAGTGTTCAGCAATAGGGTTTCCCTAACACAAAGTAAGAGAAAGAACCATATTCACGTTAGCAAAATTGATTGTTCCAGATTTATGCCATCCTTTATATATATGGATTACCAGAACAACTTGGGAACATTATTGCTCTAATATTGTTCCTTGTGATCAAGGACATGCATTTGTAAATCTCTGTGATTAAGGATGTAGTCTATAACCTTGAAACTTTTTTTCTCTAAAAACTGGGAACTTATGACCTTGGCCTGTCTATATTAGCACCATATTCTAACTAACTGACTTTTAGGGGTGCATAATATATATTACTTACCCTTCTCAGAACCATATGTAGGTCTTTCCAAATCCTAGAGCCCACCTTTAGATAATTCAAATGTTATATTCTTCACAAAGTCCTCTCTAATCCTCTCAAATAGTATTTATTGGCTCCTTCTCCAAACCACAGCCTTTTCTTTATCTCTCGCCTATGTATTTATGCTATTCTAAGGGGTTTTGTGGTCATTTGTATGTGTTTCATCTCTACTCACTTGTAAGCTTCTTTGAAGTCAGGGGCCTCTGTTTTATTCATCTTTGTATCCTAGTCCCTCAGCCCCAGTAGATAGAGCCAGGTTTGGAAAAGGTTATTAACAACATTTATTGAATGTAATATGTTTGATCAGTGTGTAAGTTTAAATTCAGGCCCTCAAGGCAAAAAAAAAAAAAATCCAGAAAAAGGTAGTATTTGAAAACTTTCAGTATTTTAAAGGGTTGTTACCTGAAAGGAGATGGCAAAATTAGGAGTACTGGTTAAAATTTACAGAGGCAGATTCCATCTCAATATAAGGAAATCTCCCTAACAAGAAAACCATTTAAAAGCAGCATGGGCTGCCTCAGGAGACAGGAGGTTGGTTCCTACTTTTTGAAGGTCTTTTGTCAAAGGCTGGAGGACCCATCACAAGGCATGTAGTGGGAAAGATTCTGATCAGATATGGTATTATGTTACCAACCTTGGAGTCCCTTCCAACTCTGATGCTTTATAAATATCTTTGCCATTTAAAAAAAGAAATAATAGCTTTTTATTTTTCAAAATACATGCAAAGGCAGTTTTTAAATTCATCCTTACAAAACCTTTGTGTTCCACATTTTTATTTCTTTCTTCCCCCCTTCCCTTAGAAAGCAAGTAACCCAATATAGGTTAAACATTTACAATTCTTCTAAACATACTTTCACATTTATCATGCTGCACAAGAAAAATCAGATCAAAAGGGAAAAAAATAACATGAGAAAGAAAAACAAACAAGCAAACAAACAACAACAATAAAAAAGGTGAAAATATGCTGTGATTTATACTCAGTCCCTATAGTCCTCTCTGGATGCAGATGGCTCTCTCCATCACAAGTCCATTGGAATTGCCTTGAATCAATCACCTCATTGTTAAAAAAAAAAAAAAGCCAACTCCATCACAGTTGATTGTTGGAATCCTTACTAACTGCTAACTAATTAGAGTTGATCTAATCTTACAAGAAGATGTTTTGGGCAGAACCTGAAACAAGGTACTAATAGAACTAATTAATACAAGGCTTGTGTTCACACCTTTACTCATTGGAGTTCAATGAGTTCATACCTCCCTTGAAACTCTTTGGGCCAGAGAGCACTATGGGAGAAAACCCATAATCCCTCTCTCTGGAAGGAGCATAAATAGGCCAATGGGCCAGTCGAAGAGGTTCTTGAGAGGAAGAAGCTACAAGTCGAGATTTCACTGGAATGACATGAAGACTGGAGCTGGCTGGAGGCTGAAGACAGCAGAGGCAGAGGCTGAAGGACCAGACCTTTGGATTTAAAGACATTTGGAGAGAGCTCTTGGAACCAAGCAGAGAGATAGGCCTCTAAGCTAACTGGGCTAGAAGAAAAAGCTCACCACATTTTGGCGCCCTGAACGTGGGACAAACAGACCCCCTCAGTGGATTTCAGTGGAAAAGCTCCGATCCTGATTCAAGTGGAAAAGCGTCTGATCCTGATCCAGTGGAAAAGACTCATCAACCCAGAAATTAGGGTGAGTGCAACAAAGAAATTTTGTTAGAAGAGTTAAAGTAGAATTTCAGCTAAGATGGGACAGATATTTAGAAAACAGCCTGTTTCTGTTCAAGGAAAATGTTTAGAGAGCATTGTCAAAATTATGGAAAGACAAGGTTTAATTATAAGTTTACAGCAAATCACTGAATTTTTACAAACTGTAAAGGACATATGTCCTTGTTTCTCTCTTGATAAGGAATTAGATTTAAATGAACGGAAATTGGTTGGAGAGGATCTTTGTCAATTCTATGATAAAAATGGAACTAATTCAATAATTAATACATATAATGTAATACAATTGGCTATAAGAAGTTATTTAAGTGATAGAATGATGAAAAGGAAAGTACAGGAGGAAGAAATGCCAACTTTACTAGGTGAAAAGGAGGACGAATCAGATGAGAATGGAGTTAATTACAATTCTGAGTATGATACTTCACAGCAGGAGGAATTAGGTGATTCTACATCTCATGACCCTCCCCCCGCAATTAACCCTTCATGGGTGGAACAAGGGGGAGGGAGAGAGACAGAAACACAGTCAGTTTCTCCTGTAAAGCAGAATTTAACAAGATTAGAAAAAGCATTAATTAAAGCAAAAAATGAAGAAGATATATCTGATTTTATAAATGCATATCCTGTGATTGAAGAGCTCAACTCCTCAGGTCAAAAAGAGAGAAAATACACTGCTTTTAATTTGGGAAAAATTAAAGATTTGAAAAAGGGTTGCACTCTTTATGGGGCTACATCATCTTATGTGAAGATGTTACTAGATAATTTGTCTTATGAAATCCTAACCCCGAATGACTGGAAATCCATAACGAAAACTTGTCTAGAACCGGGACAAAATTTATTGTGGCTTTCGGAGTTTCATGAATTATGTAGGATTCAAGCCCAACGCAATAGGCAAACAGGAGCTATTGTACAAGTTGCTTTTGACCAACTAGCTGGTGAAGGTCAGTATGCAGAGAGTTCAGAACAGATTTATTATCCCATAACAGTGTATGAGCAAATTTCTAAGGCTGCAATAAAAGCTTGGAATTCTCTCCCTGGACAGAAAGATGGAAATAATGTTTTCACAAAAATAGAGCAAGGTCCCAATGAACCTTTTGCAGATTTTGTGGGACGTTTACAAACAGCTGTAATAAGAACCATTGGAGACAATGCAGCAACAGAAATAATGACTAAACATTTGGTTAAGGAAAATGCCAATGAGATTTGCAAGAGAATTATATGGGGGCTGGACAAAAATGCTCCTTTAGAAGAAATCATAAGATGCTGTGCCACAGTGGGCACAAATGCTTATTATGCCCAGACTATGATGAACATGGAAAGACAAGGTCCTTCTTGGCAGAGGAATTCTAGAGAAACTCGTCGATGTTTTCAGTGCGGAAAAATTGGACAATTGAGAGCTCATTGTAGATATGGAGATAGAGTGAGAAGACAGGGTGAGAGAAAACCCAAAACCCCATGTCCAAAATGTAACCAAGGCTTTCACTGGGCCTCTAAATGTATATTGACCCAGAGGAATGAGAGGCAGGGCCCAGCTCTAAAGTATCAATCAAACGACAGGTGGGGCATGATAGCAGCTGAGGTTACACCCAGAGAGACTTTAGAAATTCAGAACTTTGATGTCATCAACCAACAGAAAAGCAATCAGGATTACAGTTGGGAAGAATACAGGCCTTTTAAGACAACAAGACAATATCCAATGGAAACAGCTCCAATGTAATTACCAGATGATGAGGAAAAATCCCAAAAGTGGTAAATAGAAGAGAATTAGATAGGTTAACTGCTTGGGGAAGAGGATCTGCTTATATTTCCACAGTTGGAAAAGGAATCAGATGGCTAACAATGAGACTGTCAAAAGAACTTTAAAATCTAGGTTCTGCCCAAAACATCTTCTTGTAAGATTAGATCAACTCTAATTACTTAGCAGTTAGTAAGGATTCCAACAGTTGATCATCACATAATTTTTGTTGTTGTGTACAATGTTTTCTTGGTTATGCTCACTTCACTTAACATCAGTTCATGTAAGTTTTTCCAGGCTTACATGAAACCTATAAGCAAAAGGTTTCATGTAAACCAATCTGCTTGTCATTTCTTATGGAACAACAATATTCATATATCATAACTTATTCAGCCAATTGATGAGCGTTCACTCACTTTCTCGTTTCCACCACAAAAAAAGGGCTGCTACAAACATCCGTGCACATGTGGGTTCTTTTTCCCATGATACAGATACAGATCTTTGGGACACAGATCTAGTAGAGACACTACTGGATCAAAGGATATACATAATTTGAGTATAATTCCAAATTGCTGTCCAGAATGGTTGGATCACTTCACAACTCCATCAATAATGTATTAGTGTCCCAGTTTTCTTATATACCATCCACATTTATCATTACCTTTTCCTGTCATCTGAGGGGTATGAAATGATGTCTCAGAGTTGTAATTTCTTTAATCAATAGTGATTTAGAGCATTTTTTCATATGTCTATAAATGGCTTTTATTTCTTTGTCTGAAAATTGTCTGTTTGTATCCTTTGATCATTTATCAATTGGGGAATGGTTTGTATTGTTATAAATTCAAGTCAGTTCTCTACATATCTTAGAAATGAGACTTTTCTCAGAAACATTGGATGTAAAATTTTCACCAGTTTTCTGTTTCCTTTCTAATTTTCTATTACCTTATTGTTAAAGAGTCATATCCATCAGAATTGATCATCACAAAATCTTGTTATATATAATGTTCTTTTGGGTCTACTCAACTTAGCATCAATTCATGTAAATCTTTCCAAGCCTTTTTGAAATCATCCTGCTGATCATTTCTTATAGAATAATAATATTCTATATCATTTATATGCCTTAATTTATTCAGCTATTCCCCAATTGATTCTTCTATTTTTTCATAATTCATATTTCAAAAACAAATTTTGTTTGACTAATTCTTAACTTAATGAATCATTCATTTCCATTTATCAAATTCTAATTTTTAGTGAATTATTTTCTTCAGTTAAAATATCCAATGAACAAAACAACTCCTTTAAAAGTATAACTGGCCAAATGCAAAAAGAGGTAAAGAAGTTAACTAAAGGAGAAAATTTGGAACAAAGAGTTTTGCAAGGGATAATGTTGGAAAAATTACCCATGCATATGCTTTATAAATAAAAAGCTTTAATAAAAAAATTTTTTTAAAAGAATTAAAAAAAAAAAAGAAATTTCTTTCTTCAGCATTTTTTTCCCATTTCAGCAAATGTATTTTTAAGGTGTTATCTTCAATTTGAGTTTCCTTTTCCAAACTCTCCTGCAAAGTTCTCATTTCCTTTCCCCATTTTTCTTCTTGCTCTCTTTTAAGATCTGTTTTGAATTCTCCCAAAAGAGCCTTTTGAGTTGGAGACCAGGGAGATTGTCCCAAGGACAACAGAGGATTATCACTGCCTTGGGACTGGTGGTGGTGTAGGCTTCCCTCTCCCCCCACCTACACTGGGTGAACCTGGTCTCTTATGCTGGGGTTCACTATTTGTCTTCTGTAGTTGTGTTGATGTCTCACAGCTAGTCTGCTAATCCACTGGCTTTCTAACCAGAACAGAGTAGCTAGTGCTGCTGTATTTTGGCTAAGAGCCTCCTACTATCCTGAGCCTCTTGCACCTGGGCCTCCCCAATTGAAACATATCTTTCCTGAAATTCTTCCAAGATATCTTATGCTGGAAAATTGTTATACTTTGAATATTTGTGGGTTCTGTCACTCTAAAATCCATTCAGAGGCTTGATATAATGTTGATTTTGAGGGAAATCAGGAAGAACTCAGACAAAGTCCTATCTACTCCCCACCATCTTGGCTTCCTATCCCCGCCCCCCTGCCAACTTTTTAAATAAAAAAATAAATCATCAAATAAGATAACTTCTTTTTCATAAATTCTTCCAGATATGTAAAGGTGTGCTTGGTTAGTAACCACACATGCAATAACATGAAGTAATGAATAGAAGTATGGACTTGGAGTCAGAAAGACCTGGCTTTGCATTCTACCTCAGACACTTTATAACTGTATGATCCTGGAGAATTCATGTAAACATTAAAATCTTTAATTTTCTTCATTTATAAAATAATCATAATAGCTCCCACCCAACAGAACCTTGTTGTTGAGATAATGTATATAAATCACATTGCAAAACGCCAAAACAGTATATCAACACAGCTATTATTTTTATTATTGTTGTTAATAATAACAATTCATTGATTGTAATGATACTCAATTCCCTGCTTTCAGCAAAGATGTTTCCAACCAGGAAGGGAAGAGTAGTAATATTCTATGTTTTTGCATCCCTAAAATTTAGAACAGTACCTAATACCTAGGAGTTTCTTGATAAATGTTGGTTGAATCTAATTGAAATCAGCTGAATATGCTGTAGATCAATCCTTCAATTCATGTGGCTCCTTGGCAGGAAGAATGACTTGAGAAATCATTGTCCTGGCAAGCCTTATCTTTTTACTGCAACATTACCCCATCACCAAACTACAGTTGTCATACTTGCAAATCTCTGTTTTGTTTTGCCGGTCAAGGGCAGATCCTATAGGGGGCTGTGATCCCAAACTTCACCTACCAAGGCAGGAAAGACTGCTACTTCACAGGGTTGAGGAGATGCCCACTGAGCTGTTGCAGCTGTTCCAGAGTATATCACAGCTTCCAACAACATTCCCGTGGAGTGGCCAATTGAAGTGTTAATGAGGCAGAGTTATCGCCTCTGGCCTGGGCATTTGTAGCTGTTCATGGACCATTACTGGCAGAAAGGAAGAAGGCATCTTAGTTTGCTTCCCCATTGGGCTTCAAGATAATCCATTTTCTAAAGGGGTGCCAATAGGGAGAATGAGGTCACTTCTCTGGGATTTATTTCTGTAAAATCTGGGCACAGTTGACATGCTCTCAGATTATAAAGGTTCTTTCTCTTTGTTCAAATAGCCATAATTATGTACATTATTGTACACACCCACACATAGATCCAATATTCCAGCTTCTATCAGGGAGAGGTTAAGTGAGCTAATGCAGTGCACAAGACTCTCTGCCACCTGAGCAAGCATCAATCAGCCTTGCAGGGAAGCTTAAAAAAAAAAAATCCTGATATAATTGTCCCAGCTAGCAATATTTCCCTCCTGCCTTCTATACTTAACATCACAGCAGCCACCTAATAGCCATGAAGGTTAGCTGCCTAAAGAAACAAAATTATCAGTGCTTTGAGGCATAAATATTTTCTATTTTTATAAAAATGTTTCCTTTTTTTATGTTAGATTTCTTTTGGAATCCACCTGGGGAAGCCCTTCATTTCTTCATCTATAAAATATTTAAGAGCCCTACCAGCTTCTAATGGAGTTGATTCTAATTTCTCTGGGGTCTTTGTTCTGTGGGCTTGCACTGATTTGTATAGCTCATAAATATGGAGATGGAAAGGACCTTAGAAGCCATCTAGTACAATGATTTTCAATCTATACTTGAAGGAACCGAGCTTTCTGCTATTTAAATAATTTGCCCATATTCAAATAGGTGCTAATGAACTGTAGCATAATTGGAATCCATGTTCTCTGGTTTAAGGACCATCTTTCCATTATAACAAGCTGTATTATCTAATCTAGGACTTTTAAAACTTTTTCCACTAGCAACCCCATGTTCCCTAACAAATTTTTGCACAACCTCAGTATATAGATATATAAAAGAGGTATCCCAATCAAACATTTTATATAACATTCAGTTATACAACCCCTTATGTGGTCATGACCCAAAGTTTAAGAAACTTTGATCTAGTCAATACTGAGGAGATTTTAGGTACAAGAACAATGGCTTGTTTGTGGGAGAAGGCACAAAAATTTATTCAACAAATGTTCGTTGACTTCTATGGACAAAGTAGGAATAGGCATTATAAATAGAAAGATGAAAGTAAATGAGTTTCTGTTTTTAGGACCTTACGTTCTACTGTGGGATACTACTTATACAAAGACAAGTAAACAGGAGGGATTGTTTATTATTGATATCATGGGGTGATGACTCCTTTATGAATTGGGTTTATGAGGTAGAGTCACACAAAATCCATAGCCCCATTCAGTCTTCCAAAGTCACAGAACTCCAAAGGCAAGACAGAAGTCAGGAAACACTTCATGGAAGGGGCCATGATGAAATTTATAGATACCGAGAGGTAGAGATGGAAAGGGAATTCCTTCCAGGAAATGGGGATGCTTGTACAAATGCATGAGTTTGGGAACAGATCAGTCAGATTTCAGTTGAGGGGAGGAAAGTTTATGTAAAAGACATCAAAGTTTTGGAGAGGGGAGAGATTGTGAAGGTTTAGAATGAAGGGAATTGTGTCCATAAAATAATAGCAGCTTCACTGGGTAATATCAAAGGAGTCACTAGATAGAAGAGCAGAGGTGGATGGGACAAGTGAGATAAAGTAACTAAAAAATATGAGTAAAGAAAACAAGAGTTGTGCCTTGAAAAGAAGGATTGCTTAATAGGGATAATGGATACACTGGAGTAGGAGGGAGAGAGAAGATACATCTTACAGGGAGAGAAAAAATGTAGTCAGGATTCTATAATTTCTGATGTTACTGTTGTTACTATTTGGCCTTCATTCTCTTTTTTCCCCTCAGTAGTATTTTATGTTTCCAATTACATGTAAAAATAATTTTTAACATTAATTTTTGTAAGATTTTGTGTTCCAAATGTTTTTCCCTTCTTCCCTACCTCCCCTCCCCAAGACAGCAAGCAATTTGATATTATACATGTACAATATTTTTAAACATATTTCCATATTTGTCATTTTGTGCAAGAACAATTAGACCAAAAAGGAAAAAAGACCACTAGAAAGAAGAAGCAAACAAACAAACAAACATCTCTAGATGGAGATGGCATTTTCCATCTCAAACCCATTGGAATGGTCCTGGATCAATATATTGCTGAAAATAGCTGTTTATCATAGCTGATCATCATATCATCTTGCTGTTATTGTGTATAATATTCCGAATCTACTTACTTCACTAAGCATCCATTCATGTACATTTTTTCAGGTTTTTCTGAAATCAGCCTGTTCATCATCTCTTATAAAACAGTAATATTCCATAACATTCATATACCATAACTTATTCAGCCATTCCCCAACTAATGGGCATCCACTCAGTTTCCAATTCCTTGCCACTCCAAAAACAGCTGCCACAAACATTTTTGTGGGTCCTTTTCCTTCCATCCTTTACTCTCAAAGAGGACCAATGACATCAGGAGGTAAATGGAATTGAGTCATCTGCCTCATTCTCTCCAGAGTCATCAGAATCCAGTCACCAATCACCAGAATCCAGCATTTCAGGATGACTAGCAGTTGCCCCAGGGTTATTTTTAAGCCAAGCCCTTTAATGAGAGAGAAAAGAACCAGGTTTATTCAATGAGGCAAGGATCATCTGGAATACAGATTTTTGAAAGAGCCATGGAATAGCATTAAGAACACCAGATCCAGCAGTTCAGGAACTGAATCCTGACTCTGCAACGTACTAACTCTGAACATAGGTAGGTGTATTACTATATCTTTGTGAAATGCCATTTTTTTTTCTTATAAAAGTGAATACTTAATAATACAGAAGTCTCAAACTGGTATTTGACATTATAACTTACAGCATTCCTGAGAGGCCCAGGCCAGATTAAATGTAACTGGGAAATATTTAATAAAATAATTAAAAGTGTAATGAAGCAAAGGTAACATTATATTTTAAAACTGAGTCAATAGACAGACTGAAAGGGTCTTTTATAAGAATAAGTGATCCCTGTTTGTATTCGACTTTTAACACGAGAGCTTTACTATGGCAGAGGGTTGTTGTCAAGAAACCCTTTTGTAAACCAGCGTTATATCAACATGAGATATCATTATGCATGTATATGTGCACACATATTTTAATTATTTTTTCTTGTCTTAATAATGTAATAATAATAATGTTTTAAATTTTTTAGCATTTAAAGGTTTATCTTTTTGCTTAATAATTTTATACTCCAACAATCCTGGGAGGTAGGTAGTATTATTATCCCTATTTTATTAAGAGGAAGCTGAGGGATATTGGGAATAAGTAACTTGCCTAGGCTAAATTTGAATTCAGTTCTTTCTATTTCAGTTACAATACTCTATCCACTATATCACTTAGCTGCCTCTCATGAGTAATATTAATTATATTTCTCCAATTATTTATGTCTGTATTCATTCCTTAAAAAAATGTTTCATACTTGGATTCATATAGTTCCTGAGTATATCTTAGTAGATATACTCCACAGTATGTTACACCTTTTATTGTTATTTTGAATGGAATTTCTCTTTTTAAGATTTCCTGATGTTTTTCTAAATTTATTAATTGCTTTTTAAAATTCCATTGACTTTTCAAGATTTTCTAAATAAATCATCATCTGTAAAAAGTATAATTTTGTTTCTTCTTTGCTTGTCCTTATTCCCTTCCAGTTTCTCTGTCTTGTCTTAATTGCTATTACAGGATATCTAAAACTATGTCAAATAGTAAGGCTAACAATGGGCATCCTTGTTTTACTCTAATCATATTGGAAAGGCTACTAATTTTCCCCATTCAACATCTTTATTATGCTTTCTAAATAAATATTATTATACAAATATTTATATTATATTTATTCTTATGATTTCAAGAGGTTTTTTTTTTTTTTTTTTTACAGAAATGTGTTGAATTGTGTCAAAAGAATTCTTAGGATCTATTGATAAAAATCATGTATTTTTTAGTATTCAGATCATTAACATGATTTTAGCAATATTTATGGTCTTTCTTTTGTTGAGTCAATCCTATATTCCAAGTATAATTCTATACTGGCCAAAATATGTAATCCTTCCAATATGTCATTGTTGCACATTTCCTAATATTTTATTTAGAATATTTGTATTGATGTTCATTAGGGATATTGGTCAATAGTTGTTTTTTTCATTTCTTCCCTGTGCTTTGTTCCTCTTTGTTTTAAGTACCAAGATAATATTTGTATCATAGAAAGAGATTGGAAGGTTGTTTTTTTCCTTCTTGCTGTGAACAAATTATGTAATATTGGAATTGTGCCACAGTTTTCTTTTATTGTCCTGACTTAGTTTCCCTAATTGTTCTGCCTCAGTTTCCCTAAATTGTTCTGTCCCAGTTTCCCTAATTGGTCCTGCCTCAGTTTCCCTAATTGTTCTGCCTCAATCCCCTTAGTTGCAAATCCCCACCTCTGGTTTATGAAGACTGATATAACTCAGGGCTATTTGCTCTAAGGTTATAAATTGTCAATGTGTAAACTCAAAAAGGGGGAACCAAGACTTTCTG
The DNA here is from genome assembly GCF_016432865.1 of Antechinus flavipes. NCBI lineage: Eukaryota > Metazoa > Chordata > Mammalia > Dasyuromorphia > Dasyuridae > Antechinus > Antechinus flavipes. The sequence continues at coordinate 162,144,053 of NC_067399.1, read as the reverse complement.
TCTCTAGTCAGATACTTTCTTAACTCCCAGTTTGTTAGAATTTATGGTCCTAGCCCCCCAACCTGTTAGAGCTGAGTTTATGATTGTTGCCTGGAGATTCCCACTCATCAGAGTTTGGACTCAACCCCGCCCCCCATCTTCCCCCACCCCAGCCTTTGTTTAACTGTGTATAAATATGTCATGGAGAACTCACATTGGCTGCTGGATGCTGGCTTGATGCTGGCTTGATGCTGGATTCTTGGAGATGATAGTCTGACTCAGCTCTGGGACCAAACCATGGATCCATTTGGTCCTAGTAAATCTCTCCCTTTCAAATAAAATATTAAAAACTCTCTAATCTCTATCTTGCCTCAGTTTCTCCGTCATTATAAAATGAGCTATTCTTTGCATGCATGATAAAATGATGGTGTTTGTCCTTCATACTGGAAGAGAAGCAGAATAACATTTACTCAATTGGTGTAAAAGTACAGTGTGACTATGGCTGATTAAAATAAACAAAATATGAGCTTGGACAATTTTATCACAGGTTGGGCACAAATAGTCTATATGAACTTTTGGAGTGGAGATGTCTTTTATAAAAATTCACTGTAAATCCATTCAGTATCAAGATTTTTTTTTTTTAATTTTGAGAATTAATTTATGAATTGTTTTATTTTTAGTTTATTATTTTATTGTTATTATTTGTAGTGTTCTGGTTGGTTTTCTGGAGGTCTTTGGACCAGCCTTCATTTCAGTTGAGCAATCACCATGAGAATAAACAGGAATAAAGCCCAAATTCTTTATTGTCTCCTTGCCTGGGGCCAGGGCTAGCTTGGTTTCAGTGGAGGAAACGAAGGAAGACAGGCCAGCCACCACAGCGGTGTGAGATGGAGTAATCTCTGAGTCTGAGGGGCTTGTGCTCTAGCCTCCAGCCACCACAAAGGTGGGAAATAGAATGAATGTGTCTCTGAGTTCCACACTGGCTGAGTTTGTCCCAGTTTATATGCTCTATTATAATTAGATCATTTACAGTATACTGAGTATAAACCAATCATTATATCACTAAGGAACCATTATTTGTTGTAAGATTAAATTGATCATACTAAACTAGAGAACTATTAAACACTATGCTAAACTAGATAACCATTGTCTTATCAATTCCACTTAGTTAGTACCTTGTAAGAATCCTTGTTTCAAGTACAGAGTTCTGGCCCATAACAATTATTAATGCTATTATTGCATTATTGTTCTATTATCAATAATATTGTTATTAAAATTATTTTTTCTCTTTATCTGATTCTTTTTAGATTTAGAGGAATTAACCAATTTCTTTTAAGTTGGTAGTTTTGTTATACAAGTGAGCAAAATAGTTTCAGATAAAATTTTTTATTCCTCTTCATTTTTTGTAACTACTCTTTAAAAATTATTATTCTGGATACAGCATGATTTCTACTTCTTTTTACCAGGTGGGTATCACTAGGCAAGATATTAAATTTCTGTTTGTCTCAGTTTCCTCATCTATAAAATGGGGATGATAATAGCACCTACATTCCGAGTTATTGTGAGGATCAAAGGGGATAATAATTGTAAGATGATTAGCATACCTGGCACACAGTGAGCACTATGTAAATGTTAGCTATTATTTTTATTATAGTATATGATCAAGCTGGGCAGAAGAAGAGTTCTGATATTTTTATTTCCTTTCAGCATTTTGCTTTCTTTTCGTGCCCCAGATCATCAGCTCAGTTTTCTCTCTTCATTATATCTGACAGTATTAGGAAAACTTTAGAACTTCAATCCTAAGTGTTCTAAATGAAAAGTGCACTTAGTGGAAGATTTTTTAAATGTACATAATCACACCAATCCCATGAAATGTGACACTTTTAGCATAAGTTTATTTCTGGTAGTTGTTTTCTGTTGCTAAGGTGATTTGATCATTCCAACCCTAAAAACTTCTTTAGAAACTAGAAAAATGATTACATTCAAGCATGAGTGTTGCCTTTCATTTGTGGTGGCTAAAATAATTAGCTAATTTATAAAGCAGTTTTTTTTTTCTTTTTTAAGCTGAGTGCCACTCAGTGATATCTCTATGGTAGAAAAAAAATCACAGGCTAAAGTGGCTATGAGTGACAGGCGATAGTAGTTAATTACTTCACCATCTGAAAATCTGGACAACCTTGTAAACCTGCCTTTTTGTGATTGGCTTTTGCTTCTAATAACTAGAGTGGCCTCTGTCCATTTTACATTATGTACAGTATATCTCATAGAGGAGAACCATATATCTCATAGAGAATGATTGGTGTATATGCTGGTGATGACTTTCACTTTACAATTCACTATGTAGGGCTTTTACTGAGTCACCTTTCAGACTCATATTGGACATATAATAGATCACAGGTATCACATACATGAAGAAAGAGACAGAACAGGATCAAAGGAGTCATCTGTTGTTACGACACAGTTTTTGCTCCTTTTTTTTTTTTTCCATTTAGGGGATAAGATCAAAGCATAATAGAACCTGAGCAAGGAGGAAGCTCAAAGGACATTTAGTTCATTTTATGAAGGAGTAGAGTTGAAACCCATCTCATTTTGGTTCTGATATCTTCAGAAATGGAAAGGAATCAAATAATCAAAACTGTGGGAATAGGGTGTTTATATACCTCTTTGAATCAATCAAAGCCATGTGTAAGAGATTGGATCATGTCCTCTGTAATTTGTATAAAAGAAAGAAACTATCCCAGAACTGGAAAAGAAGAAATTCTGAGAGACATGTCTGAGGGACAATTTTATTGACCACTATAATTAAAGTGATCTAATTATTATAATGGGATTGTACATACAGGGTAGGTAGCTAGCTCAGTGGATAAAGTGCCACACCTGGAGTTAGGAAGACTCATCATTATGAGTTCAAATCTGATCTCAGATCCTAGATACGTGATACAAGGCAAGTCACCTGACCCTGTTTACCTCAGTTTCCTCATCTATAAAATGAACTGAGGAAGAAAATAACAATCCAGTCCAATATCTTTGCCAAGAAAACCTCAAATGGGATCACAAAGAGTTGGACATGACCAAAACAACTGAACAGTAACATTACATAGAGATGAAGAAAGTAAGAGAAATGGCATATGTAGCTAAAAGTAAACAGGATTTGAATCCAAATCCTATGTCAGAGAAATTTTACAGCCAAAAAAAGAGAAATTAATAGACTTTCTTTTAGTTCTGAATCCCATGATTCTAAGCTAACTTTCAGATTGAAGACGGCCATATAGAATCAACATTCTATAAACATTAATTGGTATATAGAACTTCCTATGTGAAAATTCTCTCCATTGGTTCATATTGGAAACTCTTCCATAGCTTATATTTTTAGAGTTGCTTGGAACATTCATTAATTTTCTCATGGTTATACAACTAGTATATGTCTGAGGCAGAATTTGAATCCAGAAGGTCTTCCTTTTTCTTCTAAAATTTTTTTTTTACATTATTTTCACATTTAAATACAATCCCCCTCCCCTCCCTAGCAAGACAGTCTTTGTAACAAAATATGAAAAAAAGAGAGACAAAAACTAATTTAGCAAAACTAACCAATACATCAGGCAAATCTGAAAGTATTTGCAATATTCTATACCTGTAGTCACCACTTGCCTCTTCAAAGATGAGAAGGAGATACGTATCTCTTCTTTAGGGCCAAGCTTATCATAATTATATAGTACTCCATTTCCTTGGTGGTGGTGGTTGTATTTTTCTATTTACTTGGTTGTAGTCATGCATATTGGTTCATCTAAGACTTACTTCTCTGAATGTTTCATAGTTATAATTTCTTGTGGTTCAGTAATATTCCTTTATATCAATACACCATGGTTTGTGGAAAAATATTCCAACCTACAGGTATCTACTTTATGAGACCTTTTTTTTCCTTCTATCTTTGACTCCTTATGGAAGATGCCTAACAGTGGCTAAAAAAGTATGGATATTATATTCACTTTCTGAACATAATTCCAAATGGTTTTCCATAACAGTTGGACCAATTCACAGATTTAATAACAGTTGGACCAATTCACAGGTTTAACAACAATATAGTAATGTATTTTTCTCTCCATAAGCTTTCCAACACTGACCACTTCCAAGTCAAATCAGTGTTATTGCCTATGATATTATACGGGTATATGCTCCATCATCTGACTGTAAGCTTTTTGGAATTTATGTTATTGTTTTATTTTTTTCTGAATTCTTAGGACCTATCTGTGCCATGTGCATAATACTAAAATTGAAAAAGCTCAGAACTCAAAGTCATTATAATCTAACCATTTAGACAATTTTAATTGAATTAAAATCTACAAAATCTAACATTAATTATATAAATGATACTATGCAAAGAACTAGGAATATAAAAATAAAATCAAAATTTTACATATCCTCAAGAAATTTGTACTCTACTGGAGAAGAGGTTTGTAATGAGAATTATAGTACAACACCTATTACAGTACTCAAATAATTCAATAGAACTATGATCTCATTAAGGTGGATACTCCCTCCAAAGACCTATCTTGTGTTACTCCTGTCCCTGTTGCTCATAGATCTGTCCCAGAGGGCAATGCGCAATATAACAGGACCTTCTTAGACTCTTGATACTGTGCATATATCACTGGTACCTTTTTTTTTTCAGACTCAGTTCAAGACCACATTCTCTGAAGATAAAACTCTGAAATGTGGAGCAATTCTGCAATGGGGAAAAGCCTGTGAGAAGGTATGGAAGTAAGAGACAGAAGTTAGAGTTTGGGGAATAGGCAGAAACTGAAAATGTAAGTAATATAGTCAGATTTATGCTTTAGTAAGATTACTTTGGCATAGCTATGGAGGATTGACTGAGAAAGGAGCAAAAATTAGAAGGCTATTAAAGTCTATTTGAGAGGAGAACAGTAGTAGTAATATATGTAAAGAGAAGGGATCATATGTGAAAGATGTGGCAATAGAATTGATTGGCTCTGGTGATAATTTTAATTACCTATGGAGGCTGAGGGAAAAAAGGGGGGCAAAGTATAATAGGTGAAACATAGAGGCCAAAGCAAAATCCTTTATATTGCTGAGCTAAGTAGAGTAATAGGTTTTTAAACTGTGTTTATGAACTTATTTTAAAAATATTTCGATAACTATATTTCAATACAATTAGTTTCTTTTATAATTCTAAATGTTTTGTTTTAAACATTTAAAACATTATCCTAAGAATGGGGTCCACAGTTTCACCAAATTGTCAGAGTGTTTCATGACTCCAAAAATATGAAAAGCTCATAAGCTAAGAGAAGGTTCATTATGGGCCTATATGAACTTTTCCATGGCCTGATTAAGGAATACTATTACTAAACTATGAGCAGGCTGTTTAAAACATGCTTCTGAATTTTGTCCAAAGCAAGCATAGGAAATGGTCTTACATTTCTTTATTACACAGATGTTATCTTTATACTCAATGGGGTTTAGACATCAGCTGCTTGAAAGCAACTTGCATTATACAGATAATTTTTGAAAACCTTTGCAGGATGCTAAGGGCAGTTTTGGCAGGAAGCCATAGCAAACATAAATGCAGCTTTAAAAGAGCACAATATGCATTCTATTGAATAAATGACCCCAGCAGGTAGAAGAACATTTTGGGAGATTTGACACTGGTAATGGGATTTTTGTTTGTTTGTTTGTTTTATTGAGAACAAGTAACCTCTGTTTGCAAACAGCAGGAGTTTGATATTAATTAGTGACCTACTAATGGTTAAGATGGGAAAGTTAATTGGGAAATAACTATAATTGAGAACATTCATCTATCTCAGAAAAATATTATTTTAAGCAGAAACAGTTTTACAGATAAAATATAGTCTTCTTTTTCATCCAGAAAGAGATCAGTGAAGGTAGAATGCAAATTCAGCGTTAGAACTTTGTTACACTGGATAAAATGTTTAGATAGGAAACCACAATCCATTTAACCATATAGTGGTAATTCTTTAAGAAATAAGACAGGAAGACCTAAATTCAAATCTTTTCTCTCTGAATATTTCTAGCTTCATGGCCACTGGCAACTCATCTAACTTCTTTGTAGAAGAAAAAGCATTTATTTTATATAGTTTAGGAGGGTTTCTCTATAAGGAGGCCATCTTCAGTATTTGATTAGTCTAAAGGACTAGAAGTATAAAAAGCTCAGTCTTTGGAGAATTTGGGCTCCTGAAGTTTAACAGATTTCCCACTGCCCTATGGCACATCTTTCTCACCTGGTATTGCTTCCCCAGAGAATATGGAGGTCAAGAATAGTGTCTGTTTTTAGTGAATTGTAATCTTTTAATTTTATTCAATTTTATGGTCCATAGGTTTTTCATTGTATTCTAATCCCCAGACTGAATCTATGTACTGGTCTGAGCTAGAGTTGGCCTAGAAAAGCCTCTGAGTTTTAATTTCCTTATCTGTAATTTGGGGATAATAATGCCAATAGTGTCTACATCTCAGTAGCTAGGGACAGGAGTAACACAGAATAGGCAAGTATGGATAGGTCTTTTATAATTTATAATACCCTCAATATGAAAAAAAAATTATCCAACTAATCTATTTATTTAATGCCACCCTAATTAAATTACTAAAATTATTTTATTGAGTTAGAAAAAAATAACAAAATTCATTTGGAAAAATAAAAAGTCAAGAACTTCAAAGTGTAGTGCCCCCAGGGCTGATGTCCAAAGTATCCAACAGCAAATGTGAGCTCTCAATGAAACATATACAAGCTCCAAGCTCAGGTACACAAAGCCGGGTGGAGTCCAAACTCTGGTGAGCAGGAATCTCCAGTCAGGGACCATCAATCCAGTTCTGACAGGTTGGGGAGTAGCACCATAAATTCTTACTAACTGGGAGTTAAGGAGGTATCCAGCTAGAGCCAGGAAGTCTGAAATTTAGAGTATAAACAATACAAATTAGGTATCTGAGATAGGACATCTAAAGTCGTATCTTTTGGAATGCCAGATCTCCACAGCTCTAATTTTCTCAGTTCTAATGAGCAGAAAAGGGGGGGGAGAGGGGTTTGCATCCAGGGAAACTGAGTCAGAACAACTCAGGGTACCTGAGGCAGAACAATTAGGGAAACCGAGGCAGAACAATTTAGGGAAACTAAGGCAGAACAATTAGGGAAACTGAAGCAGAACAATTTAGGCAAATTGAGGCAGGACAATTAGGGAAACTGAGGCAGGACAATAAAAGGGAACTGTGGCACAACAAAAGAAATTAAAGGGGGAAAATGTGGTTGTGGATAGTGTTGGATCTGACTCTTCAAGGCCCCATGTGAGGTTTTCTTAGCCAAGATACTGGAGTGATTTGCTATTTCCTTCCCTGGGTCATTTACAGATGAGAAAACTAAGAAAGCTAAAGAAACAGGGTTAAGTGGCTTACCCAAGGTTACTCAGCTTCTAAGTGTCTAAGAGGCCAAATCTAAATTTTTAGGTCTCTTGCTAAAGGTAGGACTGGTAATTGTCTGAGGGCAGGATTTGAATTCAGGTCTTCCTCATTCCAAGTCATGTTCTTTCCATTGTGTTTATAGAAAACAGGTAAACTGCTTTACAAACTTTAATCCAAGACATAGTTATTACAAAAACCAGTATTGGCATTACAGTGAATTTGCCTTCCTATGAATTTTCTTCACTGGATTAATTGGTTGTTTAATTTCTTAAATTTATCCTTAATTTCTACTAATGGCATTTATCCTTATCCTTCAATATTTCAAGGATATTTGATTATAAATATGGGTGTTTCTCTGTATTATTGCCCAATAGCAGACAGTTTTCATGAGTAGGAGTACACTAAAATGTTTCATTATCTGTTGGTCAAGTATCTGGTAATTAACCTTTCCAAACTTTGTTAAGCTGGTCCCTAGGTAATATATATATATATCATAGTCCATCCCCAATTCTATAACTGAAGCTTTCCTGACTTATTTATACCAAAACAGATCCAAGAACTATATAAACATAATGATAAAACACTTTATATAAAATCAGATTTAAATAACTGGAAAAATATTACTTGTTCATGAGTAAGGAAAGTCAATATGATAAAAATGACAATTTTACCTAACCAATTTATTTATTCAACGCCATCCTAATTACTAGAATTATTTTACTGAGTTAGAAAAAAAATAATAAAATTCATTTGGAAAAACAAAAGGTCAAGAATTTCAAAGAAACTAATGAAAAAATGTAAAGGAAGGCGGTTTAGTAATACGAGAATTTAAACTTTATTATAAGGCAATAAATATCAAAACTATCTGGTACTGGCTAAGCAACAGAAAGATCAGTTAAATAGAGTAGACATACCATACAAAATAGTAAAGGACTATAGTAATCTTGTTTTTGACAAATGTGAAGATTTAGTTTTGGGGAATAAGAATTCATTATTTGGCAAAAATTATTGGAAAAGCTGTCTGGCAGAAATTGGGCATAGACTAATATTTTAAACCATGTACAAAGAATAGGTCAAAATGGATACATGACCTCTATATAAAGGGAGATATCACAAGAAAATAACATGGAACAGATTAATAATCAGACTCATGAATAGGAGATCAATTTATGAAGAAACAAGAGATAGAGAGCATTATGAAGTATAAATGGATAATTGAAATTATATTAAATTGAAAAGCTCTTGTACAAATAAAACCAATGTAGTCAAAATTAGAAGGAGAGCAGAAAATTGGAAGGAAAACCTTTCATAGTCTCCTAGACAAAGGTTTCATACATCAAATATATAAAGGACTTTATCCAATTTATAAGAATTTGAGTCATTCCCCAAATAATAAATGATAAAAGGATATGCACAATTTATCAATAAAAAAATTAAAACAATGTTTAGTCAGATGGAAAAAATGCTCCAAATAATTATTGATTAGAGAAATGTACATTTTTAACAACTTTTAGATATCATCTAATATGTACAGGATTGTCTAAAATGATACATTTCCTTCAACTTGGGAGTGATTAAACAAGTTGTGTCATATAATTAGATAGAATACGACTATGACATAAGAAATTATGAGGTTGTTGACTTTAGAAAAACATGACAAGACTTGGACTTAGGAAGGAAGATACTATATACTCCAAAGAAAGAACTGACAGGTACAAATATGTATAACATGATCTTATAAATATTATATGTTTCTGTTTCTCTATATGTGTTTAATTGAAGCCCTTTGTAGGGGTGGGTGGGGAAGGAAGTAGGAAAAACATGCATAGCAGAAAACAAAAGAAAACTTAGAAGGAAACACAGAAAAGCTGAATAGCTTTGAAAACAGTATAATAATTATTACATACTTTTAAAAAATGTAAAGAATTTGAAATGCAAATGCATTGTTTTATGTTCTGATATGCACATGGAAGTATTCTTTTCCCCCTTCTCCCTTTGTATTTAAGGTTAAAATGGATAAAAAAATTTTAAAACATATGTTTTGCTAACATAGCTGTTCAGAAAATGGTCACTTCCATATAATTAATGAGAAAGCACATCAAATTAGGATCTCCATGGAGGATTTATTCTTTTTTTTTTTTTTAATAACTTTTTATTGATAGAACCCATGCCAGGGTAATTTTTTTACAACATTATCCCTTGCATTCACTTCTGTTCCGATTTTTTCCCTCCTTCCCTCCACCCCCTCCCCCAGATGGCAAGCTGTCCTTTACATGTTGAATAGGTTACAGTATATCCTAGATACAATATATGTGTGCAGAACCGAGCAATTTTCTTGTTGCACAGGGAGAATTGAGGATTTATTCTTACAAATTAATAAAATTCTAATCACAATTCAACTTTTGATATTGAGAAGAAAAGGAAATTGGGAAGAAGAATTGACAGAGGGTAATTTATCATCTTCAACAAAGCAAAGTTAAGTAAAATTAAAAGCTAAAAAAGGCTTTACCTATTTATAAACAAATTATCTTTACCTACTTATAAACAAATCTACAACCGGGACATTTTTCCCCTTTGTGGAATTACACAAGTAGAAGAAAACAGATAGACAATAACTTGCTGTCCCCAAAGAAGTACTGGATATCTCAACCACCCCTCCAAATTAGGTAATAAGCATTCTTCATTTATAATATAATAGGTAATTTTGTATTGTAATGATAAAATGAAAATTAAATCCAAAAAAATCTATAAAGTATTTTTTATAAAATATTCTTTTTTCCACTAGGCCTTCTCTGACAGATTTTACTATACAGTTTTAGTAACACAGCCAGAATGAAAGCTGCTTTTCACTCAGCTAGTGTATTTAGCAGCATATTACCCCCCAAGTACTTACATTTCTGCCAGATAGTTTTAGACACTACTTTCTAGGTTGACAATAAGAAATACTTCTATATTTCAATAGAACCATCATCTTCATCAACATGGGAACTCTCTCCACTGGTTCATTTTGCAACAACACATTCTTATCCTGATGGGTTCTTACTTGGTTTCTTGCAACATTCAAGTTGTCCAATATCAATCAAATCTAGTGTTACTTTGCTACATGTCTAATCTACTTTCTTTTCCTACTCTACTTATCTTTTATAATTTTTTTAATTGGTAATATGCTTCAGAGGTCGCTAGGTGACACAGTAAATAGAGCACCAGGTCTGGAGTCAGGAAAAGGGGAGTTCAAATCCAGCTTCTCACACATACTAGCTATGGCATCCTGAGTAAGTGTCTTAACTTTGCTTGACTTAGTTTCTTCATCTCTAAAATGAGCTGGAAAAGGGAATGGCAAATAATTTCAGTATCTTTGCCAAGAAAACCCCAAAGGAGGTCATAAAAAGTCAGACACGACTGAAATAACGCAACAATAATAACAAAATATGCTTCAGGCTACTTTAAACTCACAATTTATTATTTCATTGATCTTTGAGACACCCGCAATTTTGATTATTTAAAGGGTGTTGTATTTCATGATTCACAGCTTCTATTTTAATTAAAGGGGGGAGCTCAATGATTTCAATCAGAATATAAATATTTTATATTTAATTTTCTATGTACATGCTATTTCCCTCAATAGAAAGTAAACCCATTGAGTACAAGGATTTTTTGTTTTTGTTCTTTTATCCTCAGCCCTTAGCACAGCACCTGGTACATAGTTGTGATAAATACTTCTTGAATTTAACCCAGTCAATCAAAAAGCACTTAGTAGGAAGTCTTCTCCAAACCTTCTTAATGTCTTCTAGTCTATCCTGTATTTAGCTTATTTTATATATTTTTGTTTGCCTGTTGTCTCCACTAATAGGGAATATATTTTGATTCTTTTTGTATTCCCAGAACTTAGTACCAGACCTGGTATAGGGTAGATGCTTAATGTTGATTGATTAATTTATTAGTCAATTAATTTGCTTTTATTAAGCATTTACTATATATTAGGCATTATGCTAAATCCTGGGATATTAAAAATGTTAAAGGAAATGTTTTTCCTTCAAGGAGTCCACATTCTAATGGGGAAGACAATATGTAAATAGCTTTGTAGAATAAGATTAGACTATAGATATGTATATGTATGTGTGTACATATTTTGTGTGTATGTATGTATTATGTATACATACATATGGTTGATTGTCCTTCGTTCTCAAAGAGGAGTATGTATCTGACTATAGCTCAGACTAATTCGAGCTCAGCATGCTCTGCCACAGGTTGGACACAAATAGGCCCTAAGAACTCTCTAACTTAGTGCATCTCATGTGAGCAATCTCAGGGACATTAGCAGTGAGAAGACAGAAAAAGTCTCCTGCAGAATTTGGCATCTGAGCTAAGCCTTGAAAGAAGCAGGGGAAGCCAGGGAGTTAAAGTGAGAAGGGAGAGCATTCTAGCCATGGAGACAGGAGATGAAATGTTGTACATAGAGCAAGAAGGTTGATCATAGAGTCATGTATAAGAAAACTGGAAGGGTAGGAAGGATCCTGATTGTGACAGGCCTTAAAAGTCAAAAAGAGTATTTTATATTTATCCCTTAGGAAAGGGGGAGGTATTAAAGTTTTTGAGTTGGCTATTGACACAGCCATGTCTGTCTAGGTTATAAAAAAAATTATTTGGGTAGCTACATGAAGGACAGAATGAAGCAAGGAGAGAAGTGGGATAGGAAGAGAAACCAAAAATCTATTGCAATAGTTCAGATGTGAGGCAATCCTTGTGGTGATTGATATGAATGGAGAAAAGGAGTTTTAATTGAGATTTTGTAAAGATATAGAAACATGAAGACTTGGCAAATGATTGAATATATATGTAAGTGATCAATTGAAGATTACATGTAGATTTTGAGTCTATGTGACCAGGAGGTTGACAGTCGTAGATTTTGGAAGAGGGAAGGGTTTTGAGGAAAAGATAATTATTTCTGTTTTAGATAACTTGAGTTGGAGATAACTATGGGAGATCTGGTATATGTCCAGAAGATGGTTGGCTTTGTGAGATGAGAGCATAGGAGAAAAATTAGGGCTTTTAAGTATTTACTATGTGTTTATAAACCATACTATGGATACAAAGATGAAAACAAAACAGTCCCAGACCTCTAGGAGCTTACATTCTATTGAGGAAGACAACACATACATAAACAGATTATTTTAGATGTCTTAGTGCAATTTTAAATTTTAATAGTTTAAATTATTAAATTGCTTTAATTAAATTACATAAGACTTTTGGGACACTGTGTAAAGGTATATATACAAAATATATACAAACTTGCGTAGTTACAGGGATCAGGAAAAGCCTTATGTAGAAAGTGGTGCTTGATCTGTTTTGAGGAAATCAAGAATTCTAAGAGGCTGTGATTCAGAGGGACTCCATTTTAACCACTGGATGCTGCCAGTATACAGGATCAGACATATGAGATAAATTGTGGTGTGCAAGGAAAAGCAAGAAGGACCACAGAATACATAAAGGAAAATGATATGTGGTAAAGTTCGGGGTAGGATGGGGCCAGATTGTGAAGGGCTTTAAATGTCAAAGAATTTGTTTTTGAACCTTGGAAGAACATAGAACCATAGTAGTTTATCAAGTAGAGAGTTGGTATTATTAACTTGTGTGTGTATGTGTGTGTGTGTTGTATACGTGTGTGTGTTGTATACGTGTGTGTGTGTGTGTGTGTTATTGGCTGCTATGTAATAATAGATGGATTGGAAGGGAGAGATAGGGAAAATAATTGGGAGACTATTGCTGTCACATAGGAGAAATATAATGAGGAGCTAAACTAGGGTAATTGAGTGGAAAGAAGATTTGTATGAGAGATGTTGTTGAGGTAGGAAGGGCAAGATTTAGCTATGTGTTATTGGGAAGAGTGAGAAGTCAAGATTGACAATGAGGTTGAGAACCTGGGTGACTGGCAGGATAATGGTGCTCTTAACAGATATAAATCACTGAATTAACTTAAGATCCCTGAGAGCATACTGGAATTGGAAAGATGGAGGTTTGTTTCTGAATAGCAGCTCTGCATCATTGGAAGCCCTGTGAAATTCCTCAAATGCAATCTAACCCAATTCCTTCCTCCAATTAATTCTGGGCACTTCCTTGTTCATCCACTTTGCTTGACCAAGATATATGTATTTCATAAAATTGATTTAAACTTTGACAGGAATACAGGGGCATTGACGATAGAAGGTACTAGTTCGTGCCCCTCTCCGTGCCCCTTGAGCTTTGGGACATTATAGGTTAAGAGGTTTTAGTCTGTTGCCATCTCTACTTTGTTTCCTATCTTTGTCAAAGTTACTTCACACACTTGACACTGGTAATATGGAAATCTAGTGGTGTTGTTGCCTTCCCGTCTGATTACACAACAATCAGTAAATAAATAAGCATTTATTAAATACCTACTATGTGCCAACCACTGTACCATATACTAGAGATATAAAAATAAAAATAAACCAGTTCCTCTCTTCAAAAAGCTCACATTCTATTGACAATAGAAGAGCCTGTGACAACCCCAAGTCTTCTAGGCTTCTAGGATCCCTGGTGGGGCTTCAACACTGGCCCCCCTATCTTCTAGTGAAAGTACCAATAAGCCTCCAAGTGGGAACCAGGAGGATGACAAACAGTACAATGCCTTGATGTACTAGGAACTAGATGGTCTTTAATCACTGAGAGCTGACTGTATATCAAATAACTGCTGACATTCAAAGAACCTTGTCTATTCTCTCATCTTGGGTTTCTAGCTGCCCGTCCTTGTCTTTGTTGATTTAAAATTGAACTGACTAAATTAATGGATGTATTTGCTGAGCAGCTGGACTATTTACATTTAACTTGAATGTAAAAGCATGAACCCACTGAATATGAATAGGAAAAATGTTTCATGTTACTTTTCTCTGAACAGAAAAAAAATTCTATCAAATTAAATTCAAAATACCTGATTAAACCAAGGAGGGAAGCATGATATAAATCAGCACTGCAGGAGAAACACCGTCAGAAATGAAAAAAATAAATATATCAAGAGGTTTATTTTAATTCTAAATTTCAAGTGTGACTAGTAATGAAAATTAGCTTCTGATTGAGACTGATTTAGGGATAGACTAGCTGAAATCTAAAGGGGAAAAAAATCAAACAGTAAATTGAACTACCATGAATTAATCATCATATTTATACTTTACATATTGATTCACTAATTAATTATTAATTAATTGGTCCACTTGATAGACCTGTAAGATGTTATTAATTTTTACATAAGATTACATTGGTATAAGGAATTCCCAATGAGGAAACTCCCCCAATGAACTGAGATTGTTTCTTGTTCTACAATTTATAATTTTAGAGACTTGGCCTGTGGCATTGAGAGGTTGGTTAAGTGATTTACCTGGGTCCATACCAAGCAGTATGTGTCCCAGTTAATCCTTGAATCCAAGTCTTCCTGATCAGTTCCAAGATCAGTTCTTAATCCAGTACATCATACAAGTATTAGCATTATTCTGCTAACAAAAAGGAAGAAAGAAGAAGCATGGAGGATCTATGTAATGAATAAAGAACTAACCTTGAAACCAGCAAGACCTTGAGTTCAAGATTGCTCATAGTGGCCATGTGGCCCTGGATCACATTATGCTCTGGGAAATTCTCTAAAACTCCAAGTTTAAAAGAAGTTCTTAACTTGTATTGGTGAAAGAAGTTTCTTCTTCTGGGAGTTACCAATACCAATGAAAAACAAGTCTAGGCTCTATCCATAATGAGTCAAGTCTACAAGTATTTATTTATCACCTACTATATGCTCACACAGGGCTAGCTGCTGACAAGATGAACAAGAAGGAAAACATGGCAATGGGAAATTAAATAATGTGCTTCAAGTCACAGACCATATAACCAGTTTCAAACTGGATGGAGCCTTATTGATCATCTTAGAATGCAATTCCCTTCATATTACAGATGAGGAAACATGGCCAATGAGGTAAAGTGATTTGCCCAATATCACATAGGTCGTTAGTACCAGAAGTAGGATTTGAATTCAGGCCTTTGCTCCAGAGTCTCTTTCTTCTCTAGTATGCTTGTCCAAGGTAAGAGAGTTAATAAATGATAAGGACAGAATTCAAATTCGGATTCTCTAACTCCAGTTTTAGAATTATTTCCACTCACCCACATTATTTTTCCCAGAAGCAAGGACATAATTCAAGTCTTCATGGCTGTTCTATACTTGGGCAGCCCCTCATTGCTGGCAAGGGCTATGTTTTGCCCAGGAGTTAGACAACTTAACATTAAGTGAGAAAGTTACTTTCACAATGTATTTTCAGAACAAATAGATGTAACTGCATACAATGCCTGGCTTCTGAAAGTCTTGAATATTTACAAAGGGCACCAAGAGGACAGAGAATAATGATTCAATGAAAAATATACACTGATCTTTATCTGCTGACTAGCTGCTCTTGAGCTGTTTATCTTCCAGTCTCTCACAAAGTTATCCCAGAGTTCAAAGTTAGAAACATATTTTCAAAGACCATGTAGGTGTTGCATTATTATTGTTGTATGTATTTTCATAAACATTTTCTCTAAATATTTCTTTTTCTAAATACTCCCCTGAAAATGCCTTTACAATGTTTGGAATGTCAGGAACTGTATTAAGTGAACATTCTGGTGGAGATGAACATTCTGCTGTAGTATAAAAGCTCTTTATTTCAGGATTAAGAAAATGGAAAAAAAATAATCAGAATAAATCCAGAAAACTAAGGTATGAGCAATGTTCCTAATGAGTTGGCAGATAGACCATGAAATCCCATCTGAAGTGCTCGAGAAACACAGCTTAGCTGCTTTATCTTCATTCAAATTCATGGAAGAATAAACCAACAATGTTTGAAGCTGCTTGGAACAAATATGAATATGACAGGCACTGGAGGAATTATTGGAGGGAAGAATTCAGCTTTGTGTGTTGGGTTTACCAAAATTCAGTTTATTCACTTTTGAACCATATAGGGGGAGAAATATAAGCAGATGTTTCCTTTTTTAAGCACATTTATAACAAGTACCATCAGTGATTAAACATAATTGCACCTTGTATACAGTATACATTGCTGTCCTGTTTTAAATTTGTGAATTCTTATATAACTAACAACTTGGGTAAAGAACTTTTCTCCATTAATTTTTTTTCCTGAGGCAATTGGGGTTAAGTGACTTGCCTAGGGTTACAAAGCTAAGAAGTGTTAAGTGTCTGAGATCTGATTTGAACTCCTGACTTCAGGGCTGGTGCTCTAACCACTGCCCCACCTCGCTACCCCTTGTCCATTGATTCTTTAAAAACTGGGTCATCACAAAAGGAACTAGACTTTGTCTGGAACAATTTTACTTTTGACTACTGTTTGATGGAAATGTTGAACCTCGTTACAAAACAACTTTCAGCATTTCACAGGCAATCTTACACCATGATTATTCCATATATAGACTCAGGAGTGCGCTAGTTTAATGTTTAATAACTGCCTCTGTTGTGGGGAATATACTCCCAAAATACTTTTAAGTTTAATCTCCTATTATTCATATTTTACCATCACTTTCTTAAAGCTAGACAATAAACAAAACAAAAATCAATCTCTTATTTGTAGCTTTTATGGATTTCTGAGGAATAAATGCTAAAAATGAAAATTTAACAATTGGCTCCTGGGAGTTGGTTTAAGCTGACTCTTGTACAAGCCTATGTTAACTAAGTTTCATAGAGTTACTTGAGGATTTCACAGTTGGAAAGCAAACTCCTTTCTTTGAGGATGGATATGGATGGGAAAGGGGAAACCCTTTAGCTTCTGCTAAAGATGCTTAATGCTATAGAAATGCATGGGCCCAGAATTCTGGGGCTCTCTAAAATTAAGCTTTAGACTACCCTTTTATTTTTCTCATATCACTCCCCATTACATACTCTAAGATCCAGCTAATATGAACACAATGCTCTGCACCTGAAATATTATTTGCCCCATTTTAATCAAATGAAGTCTTTCCATACATAGTTAAAATGTTCCCATTCATAAAGTATTATCTGATCCTTCAAACTAGAAGGTTTATTTTTTTATATTCTGATCTCATAGCATTTTATATTAAGAATTCATCATATTTTATTTTATGTTAATAATTTATTATGTTAATTTGTTCTAAACACTCATGAAATAGAGCTCAGATCACAGGAATTTTTAAATGATTATTTATTTATATAATTAACTTTGCCTAGACCCATTTAGGAAACTGTGATCTTGTGAAATAAACTTAAGTCAAGGCACTTAGACTCAGCACATTAACGAATCCAATCACAGAATAGAATTGAAATATAAATGAAGAATAAAGCCACCAAAGACAAACTTAGTCAAGAGCAGAATGAGCAACTTCATTTCCCCCCAATGTAATTTTTAATTCAAGCTACACCCAAAATTCTTAGATAAACCATAATAAGTAGTCAAAATCTCAGTAACCTGAAGGTATCTCCTCATTGGTTCCCCCACTGAAGATCACAGCAAAGGGCTAAGACCAAGCCTAACCCATCAAGCACATGTTTAATGATTTCTGCAGTCTCCAAAGTACTACCTGGCCTAGTCTATCTGAGGCATTATTTGCTGCGCCCAGTTCTCATAGTTTGCCAGCTTTTGTATTTTCATTTCATTATGATGGATACTCCAGTAATCTTGGATTCCATGTTCTCGGATGTTACCATTGCCTCACAGTTATAAACCTGATAGAAAGCTTTTACATTAGTGTATTTTTTTTATCTTCTCTTTTCTTTCCCTTCTTCAAACCCTCAGAACATAACCATTCTCCCCTCCAAAGGCTCTTTTTTCTTATTTAACTCTCTCAATACCTTTTAAAGACATAAGATTCTAAACCAACACTTGTTTATTCTTGTCCCCTCCCCTCTTTCACCAATTAGAATGGTAGTACAATATCATCTTATAGGTCCTTCAAATTTATCAAATATATTCAGCTTTCCAGATTTCTCTGGAGCTACATTTATATTTCAGAGTCCCATTTCAGATCTATTTTTTTGTAAAAAAGTTTAAAAGTCCTCTCTTCCATTAAAGATTTAAGTAGGGGACTACTAGTAGTTCCAGGGTAAGTTATTTTTGGAGGTAAGCCAAGATCTTCTCTCCTTTATAGTTGAAGCTGCCAGGACTTGTGTGATTCTGACTGATCATTGGTACTTGAACTGTTTTTATATATTTGCATTATTTTTTCTTTGAGCTCTGGATTTTTACATTTCTGGGACTTTTTTTTTTTGAAGGTTCCACTCAGGAATACCTTTTAGGATATCACTGATGCATTGTTTCCATATTGACTTTGTTCTCTGAGAAGTCTTAATTTCTGATTTCTTGAAATATAGTTTAAACTTTTTTAAAATCATGACTTTTATGAGGTCCAGTAATTCTTAAATGATCACTCTTTGACCTGATATCTAAATTAGATGTTTCTGATATCAAATAGTTTACATTTTATTCTATTGTTTCTAATCTTTTGATTTTGTTCTGATAGTTCTTGCTATCTTATTTAGTGCTATCTTATTTATTGATTCATGGTTTCTTTATTCTAGTTTCTACTCAGTATCTTTTCACTGATTTGCCATATCAGCAATTTTTTAAATTAACTAATCTCTCCAATTTAAGCTCCTGAATTATAATTTTCTGCTAGCATTAGGTCAAATCTCTTGTTGAACTACAGAGTGGGGTGATTGATTGGCCTTGTTTGATCATATCTTGGCCTACCTGGGTTTTAGGGATCTCTTTCTAGCTCTGGTACTAGGCCCCCTGGGTTCTTTGAGGTTTTATTCTGGATTGAGTGTATTAGGAGAGAGCACGAAGGATCTCAGAACTCTTGGTCTGGGCTGTCCTAGTATGAGTGTTACTATGTCATTATTTACTGATTGGTGTCTACTTCTCCACCCACCCACCCCACTATGGTTTCTGACCACCTTAGGATTTTCTCAGAAAAGTTTTCTGTTTGTGTTTCCTATAGACACACAGTCATGAAGATTATATTTGTCCATCTCTGATTCTACTGAGATTCTACTTTTTCCTCATGCTAACTTTGCTAATGGTCTCCTTCTGTCTTCCCTTCCAGCTTCTGGCTGATTATTTGTGCAGTTCTTGTGTGTAAGGGGTCATTTATTATGCCTTCTCATTGGATATCTTGAACATTATTTATTTTAGTGCTAATCTCAGGATTTTCTTAAAATAGGTATGTGAGAACTAGATAGTATCTCTCCTTTTGAGGCAGTCAACTTGGCCAGAAGTTCTTTATTTTCTAAACAAGTTTTCCCATTTTGGGGCTTAGGTATCCTGAGAAATGTAGTCTTTTGCCCACATCAGTCATAGCTATCATGACCTCTTATTATAGTGTTATCTCTGTGAGGGTAGAATCAGTGTCTTAATTTTGTATCCTCCAGAATCTAGCATGCATTGTAAGTACAATAGTTGAATGTTGAATGCATAAATTTTTAATGCCTCTGTATATTTGTATTTATTTTATTGTTTTTCAACCCTTGGAACTCAGTTTGGGGACTACAGAAAAGATAAGGGTGTACATTCTCTCATCTTCTTATAATTTTGCCAGCTTTTTTGGTTTTACTGTTCTCCTCCTTCCTCCTTCTCTTACCATTTTCTCAAGTTCTTTTCATCTCTTTTCTAAAACCCAGCTGGCTTCTCTTACATGGAAAAACCATGGAGAGCACAGAGCAAAAATACCTTCACTTTCTTTACTACTATAGTTTGAGAGCATAGTTTAATAGTAAGTGACTTTTCAGGAAATAATTACCAAAGGCTCTGAGAAGATCCAATAAAGGTCATCATGTATATTTCACATAAATTTGAGGCAAGTAGGATAAAATTCTGGACTCAGAGTCAAAAAATTTTGAATTCAAATCTAACCTGAGACACTTATTAGCTGTGTGATCCTGGGCAAGTCACTTAAGCTTTATCTGCTTCAGTTTCCTAATCTGTAAAATGGAGATAATAACAGTATATACCTCCCAGGGTTGTTGTGAGGATAAAATGAAATAATAATTATAAAGTGTTTTGTGAACCTTCATTGCTACATAAATGATACATACATACATAAATGATAATTATTATTATTGAAGCTGCCCAAGAGTTCTCCAGAGAATAACTCCAGTTATTCCCCTAAGACATATAATTATTTTGTGTCTCAGAGAATCACAGAAAATAGAAATGGGAAACACTTATCCCATCACATCTGGCTCATTTCTTCACAGTTCATTTTCAAAAAATTGTTTTGTAGCTGCTAGGTATTTTTTTCTCTTATTAGAAAAGAAAAAAAGGAGGGGAGGAATAGAGTTCATGAAAAGTTTCAGGATGTCAAAAGATTCTCATTTTTATTTGAATGGGATGAATGTTTTGCCTCCTCCTCTCTCTGCCAGTGCAGATCACAGCCTCTCCATGCTTAGCAGATAGTCTTCATGACTTGCTGAAACCAAAAAAATCATCTTTTCCTGGTTGTTATCCTTCTGGTCCCTTTCCAAATTTAGCCAGGTTTGTCCTCAAATGATGGGCATATATGGTAAGTTGCTAGCCTTTATTCAAAGTCTTTCTAGTTTGGTAGGACCTGACAAAACTTGTACTCCACTGGTATAGCCTTCTTGTTGCTATGCCACAGGAGGTATTAGAAAAGACTTAATGGACTACTACTACTACTTCTACTACTACTATTCTATTATGCTTACACCAAACCTTATGGTTACACAGTGTTTTCTTATATGTCAACTCATTAGTTCTTCAAAAAAGGGTAAGAAATCATCAGTACAAATGTTGTTATTCCCATTTAAAGATGAAGAAAACAAGACTCAGAGAGGTGACGCTTAGTTCACATGGGCAAATACCATTAATACTCCTTTTTACTCTGAATTCTGACTTCACAGCTTTACTACATTCTATATTATTCCCCTTTACATATATCAAGTTCTAGACAAAATGGCCCATTTATTCTTTCTCAAAGTCAGAAGCTCATTTACCATCTCATGCATGGCTCCTAGACTCCACAGATCCCTTTTAAATCTCTACTTCTTAGAATCCTTCACTTCTTCCAAGATCAGCTAAGGTCCCATTTCTTACAAGACGCCTTTTGTTTCTGCTACTCATTAGTGATCCTTTTTCCTACACATTATTTTGCATTTATTATGTGTGTGTGTGTGTGTGTGTGTGTGTGTGTGTGTGTGTGTGTGTGTATCACATTCATGTAATGCAGTTTAGGCTCCTGAACTCTTTTCTTATTTTTGTATCTCCCAGCTCCTATTAGTGTCCTGCACACAGTAGGCCTTTAATAAATAATAAAATAGTGTAGGCAGCTACATAAACTTGGAGTCAGGAAGATCTCAGTTCAAATTCTGCTTGAGATATTTAATAGATTTCTGATCTACCTCACTTTACCTGACCTTCAGTTCTATCATGAATAAAATGAGAATAATGATAGCACCCACCTCCAGGGCTTTGTGAGAATCACATGAGATAACATACATAAAATGCCTTACAAAACTTAAAGTGCTATAGAAAAGCTTATAAAATGCCTATTTATGAATTGAATTGACTGCATCCTACAGATATAGAAATCTGAAAAGCTCACCAGTACTTAGACTACAATAGGGCTGGGATATCTCCTTTCAGAAGTATTAGGTGATTATGATTTTCATCCTTTTTAATAGATTATCTTGCCATCAATGACATTTTATTTTTCCAATGTTCATTTGCATGAATTCAAATTCATGGCTTCATTCCTAGTTATTGCACCTCACTCTCACCCCTGAGAAATCAGTTTTAACTAGAATAAGCAGCCAAGGAATGTCTAAGGGAGCCTTCTTTTGTGTCTGACTATTTCATTAGGACAGAGTTAGCTTACTGCATGCACTGTTAATCGTGCAATACAGGCATACTTTGGCAGCCCCGAGAGCTCCACCAATTTCAGCCTATCTGCCTTTTGCACCATTCAGTTTATACCACAGGGCACTGTCCTAGAGGGACCTGTAGAACTATTCTCTTTCTTTCATTTCCATTTCATTACTGCAGTATTTTGCAACTGATGACTTCTCATTATAGGCAGCATTTAATTTTTTTTTTTCCCTGTGCTTTCTCTCTCCTTTAGCTACCATCCTTCTTCAAAGCATGTCTCCTACCTTTCTACAACTTCCCCAAGGATAAGGTCTATGGACAGTGGATTCTTAATAAATAAAGCAGAAGGACGGTCATGGTCTCAGTTCCCTTTCCACTTTTCATCAGTCTGGCCATCTGTAACTCCTCTGCTCTTTATTTTTTCTCTCTCTGTTTGAGCAGTCAGCATGGTGCAATTTATTGAAATTGACAAGCATCCCATTGAGAGAGAGGGAAAGGGAGATTGCTTTAAATTTTTTATTTTAAAATCCTTTTTGCTGCCAGTACGAAGAAGTAGGACAAGTGCAGCACACACCGCTTATGAGATGCTTAGTCCTATAAGAGTGTCCTAAACACAGTAGGTGAAGACAGAGCTAGGGCTGGCAGCCAGTAATACAGTCTCTCCTGGCAAGTGTTAGTCCTAGAGAGAAGTGAAAGACGCTGAAACCTCTTGCCACAGGTGAGGGAAGTAGCAAGAGGAGGAAAGCTAGGGAGGGAGGAGTACAAGGTGCTTCCATATCCCTTTACTTCTCCCTGGTGTCTCACTTTCATTCTCTAACAAAGGCTCAGCACTCATGTACTGTGCTGCTCACTACACCGTCTGGATGATGGAAGTTAGATAATGAGAGCGCTTCATTGGGGAATAGTTCTCTATGGCTACAAGAAATTATGTCTTTCCAACCTTATAATGAACTTTTAATAGAATTTTTTATACTATATATGCCCAGATGGGTTATCTAAATATGTAGATGAAGCTAGGAGATGCCATGGGTTGACATGATCTGAAGTCTGGATAGTTTTTCCATAGGGAAAGGAAGCTAAGGGCCATGTTGGATGGAGGAAGGAGCAGGCAGGCAGTACCTGTAAGTCTGGGTGGTTTTTTTTTCCAGTCTCTAAAAGGTTTAAAAAGATAGAAGTATATCTAAAAGCTCCCACCCCCCCCCCTCAAATTTTGCTATTCTAAGGCAGAGATGTCAAACACACAACTTGTGGACTGCCTGTAATTCACAACATTCCCAAGTAAACTTGAACCACATTAAAATGTAATTGAGAAATATTTAATAAATAAATAAAAATATAATAAAACCAATAACATTACATTTAAAAACTGCAGGAATGTGGCCTGCAGGAATCCTTATCCACAGTTTAATGTCCTGTCTTTCTATCTCAAGTTAGCACCACTAGTCTAGGGGATGATGGCTGCTTCTCTAATCACTCCAAAGTAAAGGAAGCCATTAACTTATACTCCTAGCTTAGCTACTTCTTATGCTGGTTACACAAAAGACCATCACAAATAACAATTATTAAATAAACCCACTTAACCAAGGAAAATAGAAAACAGAAATCTTAGAAAATATACAGATTAGAATAGACCAATATATACACAAGAGTGAATGAGCTCTTTAGCTGGGAGTAACAAAAGATCTCTCAGTTCAAATCAGGAGAAAACCTCACTCAGAGGGAGTTCATTTCCATCAGACTTTAAATTTTCAGTGAAATTTAAGAATATGGGCCATCTTTTCAAGCATATCATCTATTCCAAAATATTGATCTCTTGCTATTACCTCTCTGGAGCACCCCATGTCTATATATTTCTCCCAAGAATGTATATGAAACATACCCAATAAGTCCCTTACACAAATCCTCAGTGTCATATTCAGCATCTTCCCTTTATATAAATAGCAGTATATAAAACATCCCAGGCTTTGGTGAAAGCTAAGTTACCTACTGAATCTCAGAATTTTAGAGCTAGGTAACCCTAAATGTCATCTGGTTCATTTTAGAGATGAGAAAATTAAGATTCAGAGTAGTTAAATGATTTATCCAAGGTTATATAGGTAGCAAATAGTAGAGAGAAGATATGAATCAAATCAGTCAACAAGCATTTTTTAAGCAATGACAATGTGCCCTCATTTTGCTCAGCACTGGAAGCACAAAAATACAGAAAAGAAAAACAGTTCTTGCCCTCAAGGAGGTTATATGATAAGAGGAAGACAAACATAGAAGAAAACTGAAAGGTGCCAGTGGGAGTGGATGGGCATCCAACTCAGGGGCATAGGAGAGAAAATCTGGAATTCAGTCAGAGGAGGAGGTGTCAGGACCTAGGTGTTTTGACTCTAGATCTAGAACTTTTCCTTCTACACCACTCTGGATTGCAATTTATAATCTAACCTTCACTTCATAGAGGCAGAAAATGAGACCCAGAAAAGTGGTTCTGTTATATCAATGTGGCTTTGGACAAGCCATAACCTCTCTGAGTTTCAGTTGTTTGATCAGACAAATGAAGAATTTGGAAGAATCATCTCCAAGGTCCCTTCCAACTCTAAAGCTTATGTTCTCCTTAAATGACTTGCTTATTGTCACACAGCTGGTTAATGACTGTATTTTGTTTGTCAGACAAAAAGTTAAATGATTTTATTTTCCTTCAAATTTATCACCCATTAAAATCCTACTGTGATGCCTCATTACAGTTTGGAGGTGACCCTGGGTTTTCAAAGGCTATGCCAGCAGATCACAAACCTTGGCAGGTCACCCCAAATTGGAAAGACTTTAACTACAGCCTCTCCACCCCCAACCCTCCCTAATTGTGCTTCTGTTGCCTAAAGACCATTCTAGTTGAGCGTGGAGGGGTACATTACCAGAAATCTAGATTCCATGTCATGAATTTCTGTAGCCTTGCATAATAAGTACCATCTATTAAAGTTTGGAGAGTTCATGGTCTCTGTTGGTTAAAAAAAATAAATCTACATTGAAATCATTGGTCTTTTGAATTAGAAATACATGTGTATACATATCAACCAAAAGGAATTTCCTGATTGGTTACAAGGTGAAGAATGTAAACAAGAACTTATGGTTTAACAAAATTATGATGAGAATTTTAGATTTTTTTTTTAACTGACAAAACAATTGACTGATGCAGATGACAGGATCATAGAGAAATTGACAATTTAAATGTGGTTAAGTGACAAAGCCAGTGTTCAAATTCAAATAATATGATGAGGATCATCATCTGTAAAATGGAAATAATAAAAGGACCTACCTCACTATGGATGTGAGGAACTAAGAAAAGAAACAAGCATTTATTGAGGACCTATTATGTTCTAAGAAGTTTATCTTACTCACTCACAACTCTGGGAGGTAGGTACTATTGCTATAATACCTATTTTATAGCTGAAATAACTGAAGCAACAGAAAGTGAAGGTTACACATGAATCAGAGGCCCCATTTGAGCTCAAGACTTCTAGGTCCAGTGCTCTATTCACTGTGCCACCTACCTGATTCTAAATGAGATATTGTATATATAGTGCTTAGCAAATCTTCAAGCCAGAGATAAGAGAGATCTTAGAATTATGGAACTAGAAGGAAACTTTCAGACCTTTAATCCCTTATTTTATAGATTCAGAAAATGGGTTTGAGAGAATCAGAATGGGTTTGATTTGCACAGGAATATATAATCATTAAATGTTTGATACAGGATTTGAATCCTCTCCATGGGGGAGGAGGAGTCAAAAGTAATTAAGAAGGTTTCATGGAGGAGGCAGGTTCTGAGTTTATCCATGAAAGATGTTTCAGAACTGTGTAAATTGAGAAGGCAGAGAAGGGCGTTCAGGCATGGTAGTGCCAAAAGGAAGAATACACATGGGGCCATTATACTTTTTCAAATGTGCTTTAGCTTGCTGCTTATTTCAAAAAGTTAGTGCCTCTCTTTTAGCTTCAAATTGTCCTCTTCTATCTTGCTACAGCTATAGTTTCTTCTGTTTTAAATGAAGACAGGAGAAGGGATATGTTCTGGAATTACTGAAAAGTTTAAAAACATGATTTGTATGGTTTAGTGAACCATTTAGAGTAGAAAAATAGATTATTTGAACTATACTCATCATATATTTTGAAACAAGGAAGATAACTATTTTTGCTCATTGTCAAAAATTAGATAAAAGGGATGTCACCAAAATTATGGATCCTAAATAAACATAAGATGATAGCATTTCTCTTAGGGATTTTTACCTAGTTAAATCATCAACCTCTATCTCAAGAGTCTCCAGACAGGAAGCTGGCATTTATTTATCTATAAAGTAGATTTTATGGCCTTTCCTGATAGACAGGTCTACAGGCTTTTGTCATTTCCATGTTCCTTTCTCTGGCAAACTTTTCTGTAGAGAGAGAAATAAAGAAAGGGACTAGCCCTTTTTTGTTCTGTGCACTTTACTCATTGTCAGTATCCCATTCCTAATGAACGCAAGACTTCAAGGAAAAGGAAAAATAACTTCTCCCAAAAAACTTGGGTGCCCTTATTGTAACAAACTCTTAAAAAGTTTCAAGTATGTGCTTATCTCTGTGCTAGGTGTTGAAAATGTACAAACTTTAAATAAAACAGGGTCTCTGCCCTTATAGACCTTATAAACTAGTGGGGACTAAGAGGCATAAACTGATAGCTAAAATAGACAATAATCCGTGTTACATGCATTAGACAGATGCTTCACGATGTAGATGTGGGGGTCTGATGAAGGAAATATCAAGACCAATGGGGTGTGATGAGAGTGAATTCAGAGAATGCTTCACAGAGAAGGTGATGTTTAATTTAAATTTTAAACTCTCTGAATGAGTAGGA
Organism: Antechinus flavipes; assembly: GCF_016432865.1. Taxonomy (NCBI): domain Eukaryota; kingdom Metazoa; phylum Chordata; class Mammalia; order Dasyuromorphia; family Dasyuridae; genus Antechinus; species Antechinus flavipes. The sequence continues at coordinate 162,116,909 of NC_067399.1, read as the reverse complement.
TGGGTAGAAATTCAACATGAAGGGGAAGGAAAACATTCTGTGAAAAGAACAGTGGGAACAAAAGGATTAGGTAGGTGATAGTGTAAGTAGTTTAAGACTCTAATTCTATATATATCTGTACTTTGACTTTTTCCTCAAAGCTACTTGTCTTTACTTCATACACTCTTCTCTAATTAGACCATATTACTTTTAATGTCCCTTCCAACTCTAAATCTTTGATTCTATGAACTTTTCTGAGCCTCAATTTACTCATCTGCAAAATCAGGGGTAAGAACAGGTTGATCTTCTGAATCCCTTATAGCCCTAAAATCTAGTATTTTAAGCTTCTTCCAAAGTTTCTATTAAAATGACAAGGCAAATTTTAAGTCATATTGATGTCTTCCATTTCCTCAAAACACAATTTCATTTTGAATTTTGCTCGCTGAGGACAAAATTGGATAGCTACCCAATTTAAAGCTGAAAGCCGTCTACAATCAGAGGGTACCTTTCCAACAACAATAAAAGACCAGTCATCTTACTTAGTTTCCTACCACCAACTTGAATAAACTCAATGAATGTATTCTAAATGTTTTTGCCAAGGCAAGCTTTGGAAAGCTACTGTGATTGAAGTAACCCACATTCACCTTGAACAAACAGAACAGGAAGTACTAGTCTCATTTACATAATTGCCCCGGATCCCAAGACAGAGATGAATTCAGGGTTGTCCTGTCCAAACAAAATCTGCAATTCAAACTATGGCCTTCTGAATTTTTCCCTTCAAATTCTTTTTGATAAGAAACCAAGTTAAACTCTCCTGTCTCCTGTTGTCAAATCCTGTCTGAAAAAAGCTCTATACAAACCCAGGCATTCTCCTAAATGATTATTCCACACATCTCAAACTTTTAAGTAGGAGAAGTAATCTCTGGTTTATTGGCTTCAGAAATTTCCTCACTGAAGGAATTTGAAATGTCTGCCTAACATTAATCTTTCTTTCAGAACTCTAAAATATTTTCCATTTAAAGTAAACATAGAGAGGTAGTTTTATTTGCTTCAGTTGATTGTTAGATAAATGTCTCTCAAGGAGAAGATACCATAAGTTGCTTTCAAACTGGTCACTTTCACTTAGTCTCTAAAAAATTCCCAGGGCACCTCAGGTTGTATGCTATCATGACTTAAAGGAGGCTACAATCTCATTACTATAGCCTTTGCAACTCTTCCCATCTTACAAATAAAAAGTTCATGAAAGATCAGGAGAGTAAAAGCATTAGTCTTCCTTCCTCCTACCTTCTTCTCTAAAGAAAAGACCCCCAAACTCAGTAAAAACAGTTAAAGTAATGAAAAATTATAGGGCAGAGTTCAGCCTCAGACAAATACAAAGTTCCTATTAAAACCAAGATCTCTCTTCTAGGAATCTTTAATCTTTAGAAGTATGTGCCATAAAAATGAAATTCCTGGATTTCAGGAAGGCATTTGATGGACAATGTTGTGTCACAATTCCCTTTTATTGTCCTGCCTCAGTTTCCCTAAATTGTCCTGCCTAGGTTTCCCTGAATTGTTTGGCCTCAGTTCCTAATTGTTCTGCTCAATCCTGCAACACTACCCCTCCCTCCTAATTATCATGATCCAGATAGGGAGAAAGACTTTCTATTTTAGACATCATGATCCCAGCCCTTCCCTACTTATCAGAATGTCCAGTGCCTGTCCCCATTCTGTCATTGATCTTCTTGATCCCAACTTATTGGAATGTCCGGTGCCTCCCCCACCCTGTCAGAACCAGATTGGTAGTCTGTTCCTGCTCTCAGTGTGCTGACTCTGTTCCTGCTCTCAGTGTGCTGACTCTGCTCCTGCCTTGGTCTACTCCCTAGTAGCTTGGAGTCACGTGTACATATACTTCACGGGAAGTACACATTAGCTGCTGAATGCTTTGGCTATCAACTCTGGGGGCAGCATGCCCCCAGCACAATCTCTCCCTTTCAAATAAATTATTAAAAACTCTCTAATCTCTATCTTGCCTCACTTTCTCTGGCATTGCAACACAATATGGTGATGTATATAAGATGATAATATAGTTAGGTGGATTCAGAGCTCATTAATGTACCAAGACAAAAGTTAATGGATTTCTGTGAACTTGGAATAGGAATACTAATTGAGTGTCCTTTGTAAGACACTGTAGGTGGCTCTATCATGTTTACTTTTTTAAAAATCAGCAAAATGTACAAATAAAAATATGTGAATGACATAAAGCTATCATGTAACACTTTGGATGACACAGACATGAACCAAACATTTCCTAAAGCAGAATGAAAAAAATTAATAGATATGCATGTAAAATATTTCTCTTGGAATCAAAAAAGCATTTGTACAAGCACAGAATGGATGAGGCTAGGAATATGTACATTTGAAAAAGCTCTGATAGTTTCAATGGACTAGAGGCAATAAGATTTAAAGTCTAGTCAAGAAACATTTATTTTTGTAATACAAATACAAGTAACAAGAAAGCTAGTTCTTGACCTCAAAGAGCTTATATTCTAACAAGGGAAGATAACACATAAAAGAGAGCTGAAAAGCAGAGGATTGGAGAAGAGATGAGGAAGGAGGTGGAGATAGTGAAAAAAGTTCAGAGGGTCAGAAAGAGCCTGGAAAAGACTAGAGATGTGGCTGGTTTGAAAATTTTACTTAAAATGGAGATTCTAGAAGTATAATGACCACATATTTAAAATCAGCCGGAGTCAGGAACTCAGGTTAAGGGAAAAATCTTCAGTCTTTATTGAAGTGAAGAGGTGAAAAAAGATTGCGATAGCAATATGGGCAAGAAGGATTGCGATAGCAATATGGGCAGCTGCGACAGGAAGCCAGCTAGCAGAGAAAGCGTGAGAGATCTGAGCTCTCCTCCCCTTTCTTTTTCACTCCCCTGCCTCCACCCACCAGAATCGTCATTTCCTATACAACACATCAGCACTTGTACAAAGAATGGGCGGGGCCATTCTTTCTCCAAGCTTATATATTAATAGAGTATGGTCCAATTACTATTTATTCTCATGTGCTTGGGACCTCAGTGCATCAACTCAAGCCTCAGCCCATTACATCTCCCACTTTCTTTTGTTTTAGAACACAGGTGATCATGCCATCCCTGACTCCTCAGGGAGGTCAGAGCCCCCAAGGGGAGGTGATCACACCCTCCCTGACTTCTCAGGAAAGGAGGTGAAAGCACCGAAAAGGAGATGATCATGACCCCCCTGACTTCTCAGGAAGGGAGGTGAAAGCACTAAAAAGGAGATAATCACGCCCTCCCTGACATCTCAGGAAGGGAGATGAAAACCACCAAAGGGAAGTTGAAGTTTAACAATAAGACTGGAAACCAAATTTCAGAAGGTTAAGAAGAGAGTAAGAGGAAATGCTGTAGAGACATCAATTGTTTTTAGCCTTAAGCTATTTAATCATGAAAGGAAGAGGATATACAGCACCATCTAGTCATACAGATATCACCTTGGTACAGTTCGTATGCTTTTGGTTTTTACAATAGCATTCTGGTTGGTTGGTTTCTCTGTCTCATCTCTCAGCATTATTATCTATCTTCTAATCAGATATCAAAGTGTTTTTTTCTAAAGCACAGGTTTGTTCACTTTACTCTATTCATATCCCTGGTCAATGACTTCCTTGGTCATCAACTCTAAGATAAAATATAAAATACACTGTTTGGCATATAAAACTCTTCAAACCTGGCCCCTTATATCTTTCCAGTAATCTTACACATGGCTCCTCTCCACATAATCTAAAATCTAGTTACTCTGGTCTATATGCTGGTCCTCACAATAAATGGAGAGTAGTTTGGGAAGGAGCATCAACAACTAAGGAAAATCAGGAAAGACATCTTGAAGTAGGAAGTGTTTGAGTTGTACATTGAAGGGAATCAGGGGCTCTTTGAAATAGAAAATTAGGAAGAAGAGTATTCCAGGCATGGAGGGAAAGACAGTCAGTACAAAACCATGAAAGTCAGAGCTGGAATGGTTTGTAAGGGGAACAGCTAGCAGACTAAGTCAGCTGCAATATAAAGTACATCAAGGAGACTGATATGTTATCAACCTGAAGAGTTAAGCTTGAATCAAATTATGAAGAGTTTTTAATGTTAAACATAGACTAGATTTTATTCTAAAGGCAATGGGGAGCCAATTCAACTTCTTGTGGAGTAGAATGGAATGTTCAAACCTGTATTTTAGGAATATCAATTTGGTACGTGGGTGGAAGATAGATTGAAGAAGGGAGATGCTGGTGCAGAGAGACCAATTATAATGGAATAGAAGAGAGATGAGGAAGATCTGGACTGGGCTGATTATGGTAGGGATATAGAAAAAGAAGACAGATTTGAGAGATATTAAAGATGTGTAAACTAAAAGAGTTGGCAATGGACTGAATATAGTGGAAGATGATTGAGATTGATAAGTTAATTATGGCTTTTAGATTGTGGTAACCCATGGGTGACTAAAGAATGATGGTACCTCAACAAAAATAAAAAAGTTAAGAGAAAGGGTGCTTTTATGGGGAAAGATTATGCCTTTTGTTTTAGAAATGTAATTGAAATACCAATGGCACAATGAGTTGAAAGATCCAGATCTTTCCATCCAGAAGATAGTTTGAAGTGTGGGATTGAAGTTTAAGAGAGATGAAGGCTGGATATACATATCAGGAAGTTATCTGCTAATAGATGATAATTGGATCCATGAGAATTGACAAGATCACAGAAAGTATATAGAGAAGAAAGGAGAAAGTCCACAACAGAGCCCTCACTTCTCACACCTAAGCAAATGGAATGGAGTATATGTGATGATTTTTCAAAGAGGATTGAAAAAGTTAGGTCTAACAGATGAAAAGAAAACCATGATAAAGCAGTTACAGAAACTTAGGGAGGAAAAAATATCTACAAGAGTAGTCAATAGTGTCAAACATTTCAGCAAAGCACAAAAAAGGATTTGGATTGAGAATAAGCTATTTTATATAAAAAAGAGAGAGAATAAGCTATTTTATTGAATAAAAAAGCACTAGTGCATTTAGAGAAATTTAATCAAGTGACATGAATGGGAGTCAGATGCTGAGGAGCTAAAAAGTAGGTAGGAGGTAAAAAAATAGAGGCAAGAAGCACAGAGATAGTTTTTTTTTAAAAAGAGCTTGATTGTGAAAAGGAGAGGAAATATAAGATAAATGTATAAGGGCATTTGAAAAAAATATTTTTAGAACATGGAAGATTAGGGAATCTTTTTTTTTCTTCTTCTTTTTTTAATTAAAGCTTTTTATTTACAAAACCTATGCATGGATAATTTTTCCACATTGACCTTTGCAAAGCCTTCTGCTCTGAATTATTCCCTTCTTTCCCCCATTCCCTCCCTTAGATGGCAGGTAGTCCAAAACATGTTAAATATGTCAAATCCAATATATGTATACATATAAGTTATCTTGCTGCACAAGAAAAATTGGATCAAGAAGGAAAAAAAAAAACTGAGAAAGAAAACAAAATGCTATGAGAATGCTATGTTGTGGTCCACACTCAACTCTCATGGTTCTCTCTTGGGTGTAGATGGTTCTCTTCATCACTAAACAAATGGAATTGGTCTGAATCATCTCATTGTTGAAGAGAGCCACGTCCATCAGAACTGATCATTGTATAATCTTCTTGTTGCTGTGTACAATGATCTCCTGCTCATTTCACTTAGCATCAGTTCATGTAAGTCTCTCCAGGCCTCTCTGAAATCATCCTGCTGGTCATTTCTTGCAGAACAATAATATTCCATAGCATTCATATACCATAACTTATTCAGCCATTCTCCAATTGATGCGCATCCATTCAGTTTCCAGTTCCTTACCACTATAAAAAGGGCTGCCACAAACATTTTTGCACATGTGGGTCCCTTTCCCTTTAAGATCTCTTTGGGATACAGGTCCAGTAGTAACACTGCTGGATCAAAGAGTATGCACAGTTTGATAACTTTTTCAGCATAATTCCACATTGCTTTCCAGAATAATTGGATCTGTTCACAGTTTCACCAACAACGCATCAGTATCCCAGTTTTCCCACATACCCTCCAATATTCATCATTATCTTTTCCTGTTATCTTAGCCAGAGGTTAGGGAATCTTTGAGGACAACAGATAAAGAGTCAGTGGATAAAGAGAAGGTGGACATTATGGGGGGAAATAGGAATTATTGAAAAAATTAACTTATCAAATAAAACAAGTCGGGAAGGGATCCAGGAAACAAATAGAGGGGCTGGAATTAGCATTAAATTTTTTGGATCTATGTGTAAATGTGTATATATGTATGTACTTATATATAAATATGTAATATTTTGCAAACTTTAAAGAGCTATTTCAGAATCAATTGTTGTTATAACTATTTCCTAAGGATATTGGACTAAATGGCCTCTAAGAACTTTTCCCTTTCTGACATGCTGTGATTTCATGAAATTCTATAATTTTAAGCATCAAGACAGTGAAGAAGGATGATAAGCCATTCATATGAGGGCTTGTTCTCTCCTTAAATAGAGCTTCAATGCTTTGGAAGTGCTAGAGGCCAGGAACTGTTATCTATTTTTGTTTTTATCTGTTTCTTTTAGCAAAAAACAATCATCTGATCACTAACACTTTGGGTCACAAGATACTCTAAATTTAGCCATCTTAGTCTTTGAATAGTAGACACACTCTGCAGCCTAGCCTGACCACATTAAAAGCTTTTCCAGATCAGTTGAGTCTGCCAGTGTGTCATTAGCTAGCATCACCTTCCAAGGTAGAACTTATTATGCCTATTACATTCCTACCCTGCTCTTTTTAAGGTTTCTCACAGTATGCTTGTGACAAAGAAATATGGACTAGTTAATAGTAGTTAGATGGATTTGCAATTGGGTTGAATGAACCCAAAGCACAATCATTAATTGTTCAATGTCAACTTGGGAAGAAGATACTAACAGCTCAAACAGCTATATGGGCATTGTGCTTTTCAAAATTAGATTAATTTTTTAAAGATAAAAGCATAGAAGACTCATCATATTTGCAAGTGATTCAAAACTAGAAGGGCTAAGTAACAGAATTAGTGACACAGTCCAAGAAGATCTCAATAAGCTAGAATAATAGGTCAGATGAAAGCAAAACATAATAGAGCCAGAATTGTATGGCTAAATGTTTTACAAACAGTTCTCCAGGAGAGAAAAATGATGCAAGACAGACTTTTAAATTTAATCTACATTATTAATATTTTCTCCATTACTTTCTTAAGTCTAGACAATCTAAAAAGTAATAAATCAAGCCCTGGTTTGTAGTATTTGTTTATTTCTGAGGTTTAAGTGCTCAAGAACTTCCTTAGACAGAAAATTTAACAATTTGTTTGACCAAACAAGTTTGAATTATTTCGAGCTGACTCCAGAAGTCTTTTGAATAGAACCAAATGTAAAGCTCTCTCTATTTTTTTTTTTTTTTATTGATTTCACAAGTTTATTGTTGTCCTTCATTCCCAGAAAGGACCAAAATGTCTGGAATAGGGCCAAATGTAGGAGTCAGATTACAGTGTGTGCAACTGTGGCTGATTAGACCAACATAAGCTCAGCATGTTTCACCACAGGTTGGATACAACCAGGCCATGTGAAAATTTAGAATGGATTCTCTAAATTTGTGAATCTCATTTTTCTTTTGAGCTACTTTAATTAGAGCATAGCACCTTCTCTGATGAGGGCACATTATGCTGGGTAGTCCTATGCCAGTATCTCCCATGTAGCATAATCAATTCCAAAGTTTTTATAAGAGACATTGAGGGTGTCCTTGTATAGTTTTTTTTGACCATCATGTGAGTTCACTATAAAATAGTCTTTTTGGCAAGTATACTTTTGGCATTTGAACAATGTGGCCAGCCCAATAGAATTACACTCTCTGCAAAAGAGTTGGAATGCCTGGAAGTTTAGTTTGAGAAAGGACCTCAGCATATGATATTTTATCCTGCCAGATGATCTTCAGAATTTTCCTAAGACAATTCAAATGGAAGCAAATCAGTTTACTGATATGGTATAGCATACTGTCCAGGTTTCACAGGAATACAACAATGTAGACCTTCAATTTAGTAGTCAAATACCTCTTCTCTCCCACTGTTTCCCAAACACTGAGCTAGCTCTGACAATGCATACTCAATCTCATTATTAATGAGGACATTCTAGGAAAGTATACTTCTTATCCACAGTATCCAAAACTTCTCCGTTTACTGTAACCACATATGGGCGGTGTGGTGCTGGCTGATGGAGTACCTTTGTTTTCTTGGTGTTAATTGTTAGGCCAAAGTTAGTATAAGTAGCAGTGAATTATTCATACTTTGTTGAATCTTTTGCTTCAGAGCCTTCATTGAATGCATAATCCATCTACAAAGAAAAACATCAGGCACCATTTCCCTCTCCACTGTAGTCTTAGGTTGCAGCCTTTTCAAGTTAAACAATTTACTATTCGTGTGGTAGCTAACCTGGATTCCATATTCATCCTTACTGAAGATGTCTGACAACATTACTGAAAGAAACATGCAAAAAAGCATGAAAGCAAGCACAGAACTTTGGTGACTGGGAAAGTACAAGAGCATCATCCATTATTCAGAACTTGGGCAAACATGTCATTATGAAATTGATGTGAAATACTGATGAACTTCTTTAGGCAGCTAAGTTTTGACATAATTTTCCACAAGCCCTCACAATTGATTCTATCAAAGTCAATCTGGTCAGATTGATGAATATTGTATACAGACTTCTGTTCTCTTCCTGGCATTTCTCTTGAAGTTGTTGGGCAGTAAATATCACATTTACCATTCTTCAGTCCTTTTTAAGCCATTCTGGCTCTTAGATAGATAACCAACTTCCAGATGAAGGATTAACCTATAAAAGAGGACTCTGGCAGAATCCAGACTAAGAAAGAGACTCGTCTTATATCTGTCTCCATTCCACCTCATGATTATCAACTGGATAATCTATTTCCTTTATCTTTATAGAGATGGACAATGGAGGCAACCTTGAACTCCTTGGGGATAATCTTCTCTTCTGATATAACCTGGAAAATTTCCATCATCTTTTGCATGAGCAATCCCCACTTCTTTCCCTTCCCATCACCTTGTAAAAATCAGCACCAGGCACTTTGCCAAAGGAGAGGAGTCTACTGGCTCCAAAATCTCTTCTTCAGTTGCAAATTTGGCTACAGAGGGATTAACTTCAATCTGATGTAAATGATCAGTGGCTTCAGCATTGACTGATGATGGTTTATTGAAAATACTATGGAAGTGTTTAGTCCATCTATTCAGGATCATATCCTTATCATTGCATCCATGGTGCATCCATGAAATTTTATTGGATTTAGGCAAATGGAAGACAATGTTGGTGGTGAGATGGTCAGGAAATGCACAAGTCTTCAGTAGTAAGTGACCATTGCTGTTGCTGTTTCCAACTCCAATCCTCCGAAGTTTGATAATCTGTGTCTATTCTAGCATTAAAGTCACCTAGAATTATAACCTTGTCCTCTTTTGGCACATTGATGAGAAGAGTTTCCAGATCTTCATAAATTTTTTCTTTGATCTCATCAGGGTTTGTCATGGTTGGAGAATACTGAAGAAGTAAGTACACTGAAGATTGTGGCATAGCAATGTCCTGCACGTGGTGATTCCATTGTCATTCACTCCTTTTGGTAGGCATAAAGCTAGTTGAATAGATTTGTTTTGATTACAAAACCTACACCAACTTCATAGTGCTCCCATTTATTGTAGCCATTCCAGAAAAATGTGTATCCAGATCTGATTTCAGTAAGCTTTCATTTGATATCTTTTTTACTCAAGGCTTCTATTTGGATGTGATTCCTACTGATTTCTCTTGCAATGAGAGCTGTTCAACTTTTGGGTCTATTGGATTTTGTGCAGTTCAAAAGTGTGGGCACGTTCTACATACCAATGATGCGTGAAATCATTTTTGTAAAAGTTTTTGTTCATTATTTTTTGTGTTATAACCTCAGAGTGGGATCTGCACCTATTGCAGTGAACAGGTCAGGGTTGGGTAAGCAGACAATTTTTAGGGACCTTTTCTAGCCCCTTCCTCACATCCGGAGGTGAGCAATCCTTAAAAGTTCAGATGCTCAGGGGCAGCTGAGTCCCACTGTTGCTTCCAGTGAGAAGACAACCCTATGGCCATGGCTGTCTGTGTGCAGGATTGTGACGTCAACTCCTTCAGTATCCACACCTGTTGCTTCATCATTTGCCTATTGACACAGGACTTAAAGATAGGTAAAATTGGTAAAATGGTATGGATGATAGCTTTTGATTCATGTATAACTTGGATTAAAATGAGGCAGAGTTGCATGAAGTTATTGATTTAACTGCCTTTCCAGAGTCATCATCATCCAGAGGCAGGACAGAGTCAAGATGACTTATGTTGGCTCAAGATGCAGTGGATGACCTTATTGTCTTCAGTGTGTAACCAAGCTCTACATGTTCCAAAGCATCTGCTTCAGCTGCCCTCATGGCTATTGGAACAAATTGTTCTCATCTGTCTATTTCACCAGGAAAAGTCTTCATATGCTTGGGATAGACCCAAATCATTGAAGGGTTTGAGACCTTTTAGTTATTTTCAACCTGTCTGCCAAAAAAAGGGTGTGGCCACTATGAATGCTACAGCTTCTTAGAGTCACAGGTAAGAATTAAGTGACTCAGACACCAAAAGTGGAAAGAAATCCTGAAAAGGGCTCAGCAGCCTTCATGCCAAAAGTACCAGTCTTCCCTGAACACACCTTACACTTCAATTTCACAAGTACAATGTGAAGGAGAAATAGCTAGACAACAATTTCTGGTATTCTTGATGAACTGCAAGATCAATATGAATTTAAAAATGTGACATATGTTAGGTACATTCAGAAATACATTATTTAGAATATGGGACATAATAGTCCTATTCAGGTCATATCTATAGTGCTATGTTCAGGTCTGGACACCACATTTAAAAAATTTAATTTGTCTTTTCTTCTAATGAATAAATATTAATTTCCCTCCCTTTTATATGCCCCCATTGATTGAAAAAAAGAGATAAAACCATAATAAATATGCCATAATAAATAAATAACACATGTCCAACAATGTACATCTCATTCTGTATTTTAATTCCATCACCTCCTTGCCAGAAGATTGATAGGTCTTTAGTCCTCTGAAATCTTGGTTTGTGACTTCTTTGATTCTAAAGTCTTTCAAAGATTGTTGACATTTGTTTTCCCAATTCTGCTCACTTCTTGGCTTTGTATCAGTTAGTAATGATCTTCCCAGTTACTTCTGAAACCTGGACACCAGCATTGGAAAAGACAGAAGTTGGTACTCATTCAGAACAAAGCAACTAGAATAGTGAGAGAACAGAAGAATATGCTATATAAAAAGCAGCTGAAGGTACTAGAAATGTCTCCGAAGAAGAAAAGACTGGCTGTGAATAGAGCACTGACCCTGGAGTCAGGAGGATCTAAGTTCAAATCTTGCCTCAGACACTTGATATTTACTAGCTGTATGATCCTGAGCAAGTCACTTAACACTGATTTCCTTGCAAATGAGGAAAAAGAAGGAAGATGTTGAGAAGGAGGAGAAGAAAGGAGGCTAGAGAAGGGAGAGGATGAGAAAGAGGAGGAAAAAGCAGAAAAAAGGAGAAAGAGATTGAAGAGGAGAAGAAGGAGGAGGAGGAGAGGAGGAGGAGAAGAAGAAGAAGAAGAAGAAGGAGAAGAAGAAGAAGAAGAAGAAGAAGAGGAGGAGGAGAAGGAGGAGGAGGAGGAGGAGGAGGAGGAGGAGGAGGAAGAAGAAGAAGAGAGATTAGCTTCCTGCTTGCTCTTAAAGGGGAGAACTATATTCAGAGGATAGTCATTTCAGAGAGGTACATTAGCCTAGATGGAAGAAAAAAAATGCCAACAGTTAGAGTTAGCCTTACATGGAATGAAATGTTTTATAAAGCAATGGGTTCTTTTTTATTGAAGGAATTCAAAAGGATTGAAGGACCACTTGTTGGGAATGTTGTAAAGTAGATTCTTTGTTGAGGATAGGTTAAAATATGTGGCTTTTGAGATCCTTTCTAACACTTAGGTGTCATGTGATTTTGTAGGCTTCCATAAAATCACAGGTTTATAGATTAGCACTGACAGGATCTTATGCTTCCTGGAGTCCAACTCCTCTTACTTTACATATGGGAAAACCAAAGGTCAGAGATGTTAAATGATTTGCCCACATAGGCAGTATGATCAGAGATTGGATTTTAACTTTTATTTTCTAATTCAATACTCTTTTCCCTATATTGCGCTGTTAAGGTCTGACCAAATATATGATTTTTGCCCAGCCTTTGAGGTCTTTTGCCCTATGCCTTTAAATTCCATTTCTGTCAATATTTGTACCCTTTAAATTTTGCTGGTCTGATCATCCTTATCAAAACTTATTTATAATTTCTTTATTTTAGGAACACTTAATTTTCTGGAGATTCGGAATAGTATAGTATTCAAAACCTAAAAAGCAACCCAGTAGGAGTCAATGCATTGACCTTTATAACAAAGATCAGATCCCATAATTGGTCATCAGAAAAATCACTTTGTTCTTCAGCCATTCACATCAGCCCCAGGGCTCAGGGTCAGAAAAGAGCCTGTAGTGAGTTCTCCCAGGAAGAGCAAAGACTGTTATAACCATCAATTTTCTCCATGATATTTTGCTCCCTAGATTCTCTCAAGAGATTGGCATCTTATTTTTCTGAGTCTCCTGAGGGGATGGTATTTCCATGATGTTACTTTGGCGGATTTCAGTAGCAGACAAGCAATACAATATAGAACACTTAATCTAAACCACATGATAGTATCGAACAATCCCAATTTCAGTTCTTTTCATACCTTTTTCACTGCTTTAGATAAGCAATCAGTTTCCCCAAACCAGACACTGTATTGCTGCCTACCTTAATGGAACACATAGATTATTCCAGTCTGTCTCAGACTATACCTTTCTTGGAGAGATATATCCTCCTGGTATATGTGAAGGCTGGGTCAGGCTTGTATATAATTCCCACATCAGAGGCAAAATCTGTTCTCATTTCTTTTTTCTTCTAAGCATTAAACCACAAAGAGAAAAACAGATCTTAGTGAAATGGATGGGAACAATTGCAGCTTTTTTGCTTTCAAAGTTTTTTTTTTTTTTTCCCCTAGGTTTTATTGAGTCTTTAGCCAATGTAATTCTAACAATTCATGAAAAGATAAAACTTTGTTTTATATGGTGATATGGTGCCCAACAATCATGCTTTGATTTGTTTAATGTTTGTTGTAAAAAATAATTTCACTGCACATAAATTTCTTATTGTAATCGCCACTTGGGGGAAGGAGGCATAAACAAACTGCATGTTGTACATTTTGTTGCTTTATGTTATATAAATAAACCAAAATATTTATCCACCTCTGCTTTATGATGTATTCTCTTTTTAAACATTACCCTTCCTCCAAATTACCACAGCAAGATATTGGAAATATTTAATAAGGCCAATAAAGCAAATACAGATAAGCCAGAAAATGTATATGGGTCTGGGAGCTACAAAGATCTTCATCAGTTCTCCTTATAATTCTAGTTCCATAGCAGAGTTTCATTCCCAACTGTTTGCAGTCATATTTCTGTCACCCCCCAAAAGAAGCAAGCTTTATCATGATCAAGTATATGAAGCTTGGCTTGGCTAGAATATAATAATGCTGCCTCTAGGTTTGGCTCAATAAAAATAAACAAACCACCCATCAAAAGAAAGTAAATCATAACTTTTTAAGTGAAACCAAAGAAACCAAGATTGTAGGAGACTTTAAGAGGCCACATAAAGCTTTGAATATGATTCTCTTCCTAGAACATACCTCTAGCATTTCCTCCAGTGTAGGAGCTTTTACAGCTATTTGGTTAATTTGGTTAATATTCTTTAGAAGATACTAGCAAAGAGTACTCTAAACCAATTTCCCCTTCTGGATCATTGCTTTGCTATGATATAAGGGCTTGCATAGCTAAATGCAAACCTGAGCTGTGGCATGTAGAGATGTGACCTATCCAAGACGGATAGGTCAGAGGGGCAAGTTCTGACAAAAGGTGATCCATGGGAGATCCCTACTACTCCAAGTATTTTTGCCAAGAAAATCCTGTGGAAAATAGTGGAGGACATAAGGGTCTGCCAGGCATGCTATGGTCTATAGGGTCATGCAAAGTCAGATGCACTAAATGATTGAATAACAACAAAACAAATTTACTATGCTCCTGTTCTGGGTGGACTTTTTGTTACCTAGTGAGGCACTGAGACCCCATTCATTTTTCAAGATGGAATTGATATATGAAATTCAGTCTGTGAAAGTAAGATTAGGTGATAGACATGGTTATAGTATGGGCTTAGATCTATTTATTACTTATATGATGAAAATACCAATGCAGTCCCCATTGGGAGAGAGTCTCTGTTAAACAGGAGAAACCTTTGAAATAAGTACAGTGTATTCTTTCTTTCTGCTTGTAAACTGAGGTAATTTTTTTTTTTTTAGATCATATACTACATACTGACTCACTTCTCCCTCCTCTCCATAGAACACAGGTTCTAGCTCCCTCTGCTCATTGAAAATCATAAATAGGTACAGACAATTGGACCTGATTAAACTGAGAAGTCTACATGAGAGAAATAAACCTGGAGAGACATATTGAAAATAATTTGGTTGTTGGTGGGATAAGTATGCTCCTGTTTAAAGGACAAACCCCAGAGATAGGATGGTTTTCTATTTAATCCAATCCATATCTAAAGAACCTGTTTTACAAAATAACCAATGAATGATCAGCCAGCTGTTGTTCAAAGACCTCCAGAGAAGGGGAACTCACTACCTCCTGGGAAGCCTATTTCATTTTTATATAGCTTTTTCCTTACACCAAATCTTCATCTAAAATGCTGAAGAAACTGAGGCAAGATAGAAATTAGAAAGCTTTTAATATTTTATTTGAGAGGGAGAGATTGTGCTGGGGGCATGTTACCCCCAGGGCTGATATCTCAAAGCATCCATGGAATGTGAGTTCTCAATGACATATATGGCTCTAAGCTCAGGTAGCTAAACAATGGAAGGGGGGATTTGGTGGAATCCAAACTCTGGTGATTGGAAATCTCCAGGCAGGGACCATCAACCCAATTCTAACAAGTTGGGGGTTAGACCATTCTTACAAACTGGGAGGACTTAGGAGGTGTCCAACTAGAGCCAGAAAGTCTAAAACTAAGAAATATAGACAATGCCAATTAAGTATCTGAGATAGGACATCTGGAGTCTTATCTTCTGGAATGTCAGATCTCCACAGTCTTAATTATCTCAGTTCTAATGAGCAGAAAAGGAGGGTTGCAACCAGAGGGACTGAGGCAGAACAATTCAAGGAGCTGAGGCAGAACAATTGGGGAAATTGAGACAGAACAATTTAGGGAAACTGAGGCATGACAATTATGGAAACTGAGGTAGCACAATAAAAGGGAACTGTGGCACAACACATCTGCCTTGCCTCTTCTACCTATTGCTTCTAATTCTACTCTCTACTGCCAAACTGGAAAAGTTTGAGCTGTCCATCTTCCACATACCTTTTCAAATGTTGTAGTCATGTCCCTTTAATGTTTTTTTTTTCTCTTCTTTGAATTAAACATTCCTAGTTTCTTGAACTCATGTTTATGTGTCATTATTTCAAGGATTTTTATACCATTTTATTTGTTTTTTTTCTGCATGTTTGCCAATTTTTCATTGTCCTTCTTAAAATGTGGCATTCAGAACTGCACCCATATGTTGTTTAACCAGGGCAGAGTAGAATGGGATTATCACTTCCCTATGCCTCTCTGAATGTACTTTAAGATGGTATTATTTTACTTGGCTCCTATATCACATTGATGACTCATCTTAAGTTTGTCATCTACTAAAATTCCCAGAATTTTTTTTTTTTTCAGATGAACTTCTATGTAACCAAGCTTCCTCCATTTTACACTTAGGAAGCTGACTCGTTGAGTCTAAGAGTAATGCCTTATTCAATCCTCAATGCCAAGTTTGGAGGCAGTCCTAGAATCAAGCCACTTCCCTTCTATGTACCTCAGTTTCCTCATTTATAAAAAAGGAAGTTAGATTCTATCACTTCTAATATCCCTTTTAATCTTAAGATCTGAGACCCTATGAACATTAATGAATCCAATTACAAATGCAACAGGTATTATAACTATCCCTGACTTGAACTGAAAACTTCACTGGTAAAATTGAGAAGATGTGGACTCTTTTTGTAAAGTCAAAGAACTGAGGAAATGTAAAGGGAGGAAGAATGAGGCTGATGCAGCAAAAGGGATGGGTTAGTGCTAGAAGTAAATATCAAGAGTTCAAGGATAGAGAGATAAGAATTAAAAAGAAATGGCATCCAGTCACTAATCTTAACTTCATTTTTTTATTCTGTAAAGCAATCAGGACCTAAATAATGCCCAAATTGGAGTTGCAGAGAAATCATTGGTTCAGTCTAAAGTATGAAGGAACTTCACTGGGGAGGTTTGTAAAGTACTTTGTAAATTTCAAAACCCTATCTTAATGTTACTATCATTCCCCCAATAGAATATGTGTTCTTTGAGGGCAGGGATCATGTTTTTCCCTTTCTTTATATCTCCAGGTTTTAGGAATATAGTTATGTAAATAGTTTAGAAATATACTTAACCAATGCTCCTTGATCAACTAGTTTGTGTCAATGCACCAGGCTTGAGCCCCAGACAACACTATTTTCCTATGTCTACATAATTAAGGTTCTTTGTTAAAATATATGACAGTTTCTGAGAGAGAATTGAACTTTCCTACTGGGATCACAGGTTCATCAGGTAAAAGAAACATTTGGAATTAGAAGGAATCTAGTCATACCCATTTATTTTACCCTGCTAGATAAATGATTTACCCAAAGTTACAAAGGAAGTAAATGAAATTAGAGTTGGGATTAAAAGCCAGGTCCTCTGATTCAAGATAGAACAGTCTTTCTGCTGCCTCACCTACTAGACTGATAAAATAAGTAAGAGGGAAAACTGGGAGAACAGAAAGATGTTCTTGGAGAACCATAGAAAGCTTGGCAGTTTTCCAAATTTCCCTCTTGTGGTGGAGTGTATATAACTCCCACACTAAATCTGAGATTTCCCAATGGGTATTTATTTTGGTGAAGAGGTTCAGGGAGCCACCTATGGCCTAGCACCCCCAAGTCCTAGCCTTACACAGGCCAATCTTGGCCTTATTCAAGAAAGAACACTGACTCTTTGGTTTATATTGCTCTGCCTCCCTCTGACCCTACTCCAAAGTTTTAATATAATTCTTGACTAGACAACCATAAATGTTAGTAGAAAAGATCCCCAAAATTCTATATAATAATACTGGCTAAGTTTTATGTAATTTTAAGCTTTTAAAAGCAATTTGCATATATTATCTCATTTAAGTCTTAAAACTACCCTGTAATATCAGTGCTCTTATTATCTCCATTGAATCTGAATAATGGCCCAAGTAGGAAAGCAGGACTTTTCAACTTCAAGGCCAGCATTTTACCTATGACTCTCTCCCAGGTGACAAGTGTTTGAGGAAGGTCTTCCTGACTCCAAGTCAGGATCTTACCCGGATCTTATACCCTGAATCATCTAGCTGCCTCTATTAATATTCTTCCTAAACTGTGAATGAAGCCCATACTTCCTTTATTATCCAACAAAAATCCTGTTTTTCCCAACACCTCTTAATTCAAGTGCCTCTTCTCTAATTTTCCTGCTTATATCTTGCTTTGTTTGCATGTTGTTACTCCAATGGGATTGTAAACTCCTTGAAGGTATGAAATATCTTTTGCTTTTTTTATATATCCGCAGTATTTAGTGTGGCGCCTGACAAACAGTAAATATTTAACAAATATTTATTTATTGATTAACTGATAATACTAAAAACAGGAAACAAAAAACAAAATGCAAAGTATTAAAAGGCATTCATAAATGATTCAGAAAACATAAAAAACTCAGGTCTCTCCATGAATACTGTCGAAAACACAAATAGGAATCACAATAAGCCATAAACAATTCAGATCATTAGTACCTCTCTGATAGATACTCCTTCCATCCAGAATCAGAAGTTCTTCAGACTCCTGGCTACCCAATGGTTTAGACTCCTGAAAGAAGGAAACAATTCAAAGATGAGGCTGCTAGATAAGGATCACCTAAATGTTCAAAGGAGTCTCTTAAAAATCCACAGACTCATGGATTCAGTCTGATGATACTGCTTGGAGTACTTGGACTCCCTAGAAACGAAATATATGGGAAATATAAATATGACCCCAAACCAAGAAGCAGGTATATTTTCCTAATGTCACCTGCATATTAAGGACAATTGTGGAATCTAGACAGATTTTGTATCAAACAGACAATTTCAAGTTTGAGAAGTATTGGAATAAGATACAGGGACCTCATCAGCCCTCTAGACCAACTCATAGCCCACAGAAAATCCTACAGATGAGTCGCCCTTTGAAGACCTTGCTTATGAGGAAATCACTAGGTTCCCCAGTAGGTTGTCACTCTGGGGCATTCACTGACTTGATAGTCAAATCAACGTACTGGTCAGTAAACATTTATTAAGTGCCTCCTATGTGCCATAAACAGTGCTAAGTGTGGGGCTATTAAAAAGGGTAAAAGTTTATCTTTGCTTTCAAAAAGCTTACACTCTACCGGAGAGTGTTGATAATACATAAACAGTGACTTTAAAACAAGATAGAGACAGAATAAGCATTTAATAAATGCCAACTATATGCCAAATTCTTTGCTATTTGAAAGGCAAATGCAAGGTTCTTGCTTTCAAGATCACCATCTAATCAGTGGTGAGGGTGGGAGGAGCCAACATGTGAGCGATCTTTTGCATATGAGGTAAATATAGGGAGGAGTAGGGGAAGGGCTAGAGGGATGATCTCTGATTGGAAGGCTTTAGGAAGGGAAAGGTGCTTTTGGGCCCATTGCAGCGGAGCCTTGAAGGATGGAGAGAATTTGTATATCCAAAAAAGGGAAGAGGAGGGACTGACAGGTCCGCGAGCCTGCCATTTTCTCTTTTAGTTTTTCAGTCATGTCCATCACTTCAGGATCCCACTTGGAATTTTCTGGGAAAAGCTACTGGAGTGATTCGCCATTTCCTTCTCTGGCTCATTTTACCGAGGAGGAAACTGAGGCAAACAGGATGACGCGACTTGCCCAAGGTCACGCAGCTCCTAAGTGTCTGAGGCCACATTTGAACTCTGGGAGTTGCCAGACACTCTCCCTTGCACCAGCCAGTTGTCCATTTTCTTTCTGAAATCCCCCCTTTTCTCTGCCATCATTCCCAACTCCCTGCACCCCGCCCCATTCAGCTACTCGAATGCAGCTCTCCCACCCCGACTGGAAGCGCCAGCGCGCCTCCGTAGATCCAGAGGCTGATGGCAAGCGGGAAATCGACACAATAGGCGCTCGATCTTCGCACGCGCCCGGCGTCGGCGCTCGATTGAGTTGCCTGTCTCTCCATGTATTCCATTTCCGGTGATTCTCATTTCTCTTCCGGTGTTTCGGCGCGGAGTGAGCATTGCGAGAGGCGACCGAAGCCTTCTAGGTAGGACCTGGGACTGCGGTGGCGAAGACCCCCCTTCCTTTTGTCCTTTCTCTCCCACTCCCGGGGACTGTCGCTGCTTTCCTGGGGTGCTGTCCTGTCACCCTACCTCCTGGACTAGCCTCACCAGCGGAGGGTCTGAGGAGGAGAAAGCCTGTAGGCTCTGCGTACGCGGGGAGGCCGCCTTGGGGACGGAGGACCCCAGGTTTGGGGGCAAGACGACCCCCTTCTCGTGAGCCCCTCGGGGGCGCCCTCAGTTTAGTCCGGCAGTTCTTGAGCTTTAAGCGCCTCCTCTTTGCTCGGTTTTGTGCTAAGTCCCGGGGACACAAAAAGAGACGGCAGGCAGTTCCTGCCCACGGTCCAATGGGGGATGCCGGTGAATTACAGAGGGTAAATGCGGAATTATCCCCAGACGGGGGCACCGTCAGTCTGTAGATGTCCGTGAAGCTCCTACTGTGTGTCAGCCGTGCTGAGCGCTGAAGTTGAAGGGCATCAGGAGGGACTCCTTAGATGATGAGATTTAAGTGGGACTTAAGGGAAGCCAGGAGGAAGAGATGGTCACTTAATAGTAAATAGTGAGTGCCTACTACATGCCGGGCACTGTGTTGTAGGTACTGGAGATAAGAATCCGAGGCCAGCCCCAGCTCTTAGGAGCTTACGTAGAACGTGTAAACAAAACCTACACAAAGCAAGCTGTATGCAGGATAAATTAAAAGTAACAGAGGAGATGCTACAACTAGTAATAATGATAATAGCCAGCATTAAAATAGTATTTCACGTGTGCAGGCAATGTGCTAATGCTGGGATACAAAGAGACAAAAAACAGCCCCCAATCTCAAGGAACTTACAGTTTAGTAGAGCAAACTACTGCAAACAACTATGTACGCTGCAGGCTATATGCGGAAAAATGTAGGAGATGATTAATAGAAGGAAGAAGGCACGGGAATTTAGATAGGATTGGAGGAGAAGAGGGAAGAAGTTCCAGGCTTGGGGGATAGCTGGAGAACATGCTGGGTAAATCTAGAGATTGTGTTTCTAACTGATGTCACCCGGAGATGAGGGCCTGGGTTATAAAAACTAGAGAATAGCTTGTTAGGAGCCATTTAGTAAGTCTCACTGACTTGGTACCCAGTGTTGTGTATTAGGGACTGGGGAGTCCTTCTTTGGCCGGAGAGAGAGCTTGATTAGGAAAAAAAAAATGTGTGGTCTCTGCCCATCAAAAACTGAATTTTGAATTCAGGGACTCTGGGTATGGGACAAAGTAACCCCACTGTACTTGAGTAACCTCTAGAGGTAGAGAGGGTCCTAACATTTTCAGCTTGTCAGTAGTCTCTGTAAAACTTTTGAATTGATTTCAGTTTATGGGAGATACTGGCAAAGGACTGCTGAGCATGGTCTACTGTCATCAAAGAAGGCATTGTGCTATATGAATAAAGCAGAATTAAAGTAGCTCAAAAGGAAAGCAAATCACAAATTTAGAGAATCCACTCCAAAGGGTCACATGATCTATTTGTGCTGGACTTGTAGTAAAGCATTCCAAATTCCTTTTGGTCATATCAGCCTCAGTGACACTAACCGAGATGTCATTTGGATCCTTCTTGAAAACAGGTTGACAGCCAATCAACCCAAGACAAATTCCTTGCACACTGGTCTTTTTCATAATAAAAATTTAGTAAATTCTGGTTGATTCATTGATTGAGCAAAGTAACTGAGGTAAAAATGCATTAGAAAAAAGTATAAACAAATGCCTTGCCACTTTAAAGGCAATAACGGAATTTTTTAAAAAAATGAATTTATTGTCTTTCTAGGCTTCTCTGAAATTTAATCCAAAACATGGATATCAGACCAAATCATACCATTTATATCAACAATATGAATGATAAAATCAAAAAAGAAGGTAAGTTTTTGTATAACTGTTTGGCTCCTAGCTTTAGGCTGTACAGTTTTGGTCAGTTGATAGTGAAAAGTGTTTATTTTTTCATATGTACCAAGTAAAATGACTTCACTTTAAAAAGTGTTTAGTTTCTGTCTTAGAATTTATGTTAACTAAGTTTACTTAATACTCTTTACACTTTGTTCTTGTTAGTCCTTAAAGAGAATGAATATGAGCTAAATCAGCTATGTTGTTTCAAATTTTCTATATAATCATATATTTTAAATAGCACTGATTTAGTTGTAGACAAACACTACAAAAGTTTTCTGTAAAGTATCTTTCTCCTCCTTTACTCTAATTGCTTATTCCTATGCTTAAACTATTAGTTTAGATCACGTCTATTTTAATATTACTTTCATTTATGATTATATGATTATCCATTTAAATAACTAAGATTGTAAAAGAAGAGAGGAGGAAAAAACAGCCAAACATTTCAGTCATATATGACAATATGTACTATATGCCACATCCATAGAACCTCACTTCTGCAAAAAGAAGCACGAGGTACAACAAATCTAATTTAAACAATTTGGAACAAACTACAAATTGAATTTCAAGGACAACTTACCTCCTGCTGTTACTATTTGAAGATAATAAGTGAAGAGACTACATTTATTCTATGTTACAAAATCTTTATATTGTCTAGTCAGTTATAATGGCTCTTTTCTCAGTGGGAAAGTATCAATTGGCTGTGTAGCCAAAAAATGAGCAAAAGCTCAAAAGCAAAATTAAACCCTCTCACTTAAATTCTTTCTTTACCTAGAATAAAGGGTGGGATAGTATAAGGAATATTTAATGTTGTTAGCTTTTTGCAACATACTGTTTTCATTTATGGTTAACTTGTTTCTCTTTTAATTTTGCATAGAACTGAAGAGATCATTGTATGCACTCTTTTCTCAGTTTGGTCATGTAGTGGATATTGTGGCTTTAAAGACTATGAAGATGAGAGGGCAAGCATTTGTTATCTTTAAAGAACTTGGCTCATCTACAAATGCTTTGAGACAGTTACAAGGCTTTCCATTTTATGGTAAACCAATGGTGAGTTTTTTTAAGTCAGTAGTCTACGTTTGCTGTGTCTTTTATTTTTATTTTTTCATTTTCTCTATGAAGGGGCAGCATAATGTTCTAGATAAAAATGCTAGATCTGGATTTTGTTAGATGTGGGAATAAATGCCTCCACACACATGTTGTATGATTGGGCAAGGCATTTTTCTTTGTTGTCTTAATTCCTCATTTTCAGAATGAGAGTTGGAATTAAAAGACTGGTCTCTAAGATCTCTTTTAGTTCTGGATATCTTATGCTTTTAAAATTGTTATTATAGGTTTAAATATACTCAAATTTATCTTTATCTGAGAGTGAAACTTTTATGTTTGAGAGAGAATTTTGAATGTTAGTTTGTAGTTTAATTTTCCTTGAAGAAAATAGTCACTAATAGCTATTGTTTTTCTCAACTGAATAAATTTCAGTAAAGTTCAGTAAATAAGGGAAATGATGGAGCTTTTCAGGTTGCTTTAAGAGCACAAGTTAATATATTTTATAAAGCAACTTTACAACTAGCTAAATTATTCCTTTTCAAAGAGAATAAGATAATGTCCAAAGTCTTCTTTTCTAATAAAATGGTGTGAGGGTCTTCCTACTGGACTCTTGTGTCTCTGAGTCAGAGTCATCTTAGTAAAGTTTTGAATAGTCACCTGCCAGTGATTTCCTTATGGGTGAGGGAATCATAGGATCATAAGATTTTTAACTGAAGATCACCTAAAGTTTTTTAAAAACATGTTTGGGGACCTCAAATTAAGAGCCTCTTATCTAAACAAACCTGCTAGTTTGTTTGAGAAGAAGACTGAGGCCTGGAAATGGGAGGTCACTTGCCAGAACCAAAGGGCTGACATCAAAGGGAGTCCTGTCCTTGTGCTTGGAAGTCCCAAGATCAGGGATGGTAGTAGTATAGCTTCGGGAAGCGAGTATCTTTAGTTTGAGTAAAATCAGTCAGCAAGTATGACATGCTTCTAGGTGCCAGTCTCTGCCAAGGCAAAGAAAAAGTGGCATACTGTCGTTCTCCAGAAGCTGCTGTTCTAATGGACCACATAGCAGTGCATCAGTTATTAAATTTGAGTTATGTCAGAGCAGATGCAAGGTAATCTTAGAGGAGAAGCATTTGCAGCTTGGAGACAGTGAAAGGCCTGTAGGAAGTATTATTTAAGCTGAATTTTGAAGGAATTGTGGGTTTTGAGAAGTTAAATGGAAGATACTTCTGGACACAGAAGAAAAATTACAGAGGCACAGAGATAAGAGAGGGAGCATTGTGGCTGTTAGGGAACAACAAGGGGAGCAGAAAGACTAGACCATAGAGTGTATGGAAGAGAGTAATTAGGAAAAACAAGACAAACTTGTCTGGGGGGGAGATAACAGCCACCAAAGACAGAAGGGAGGTTGTGGCAGTCATCTGGGCAAGAAAGGATGAGACCTTGAGGAAGGTGGCTGGGAATAAGAAGAAGGGGGTAGGCTGGAGAAATCATCTTGAGGGAAATGTTGAGACCATGATGGGTGTGTGGGTGAATGAGAGAGAGGGAGCAAGCTGAAACAGCTGTACTTGCTCCAGTGGCAGGGGCCCAGAGTTTATATATCAGTTCTATCTGCCTGGGCAACCTTGGGCAAGTCAATGAAGCTCCTTGTTCCTCTCTATATTTTCTTATCTGTAAAATTATCAGGTTAGACTTAAAAATCCCTAACAGCCCAGCTCCAAGTCTGTTCTTTGACTGATAGAATGGATAATGGTTTAGATTCATTCCTACCAAAACCATCCCATGAATAAGTTTCCTGGAAATTTCATGAACCAAGTATGTTAATTATGCTACTTGTTAATTTAAATGTCAGATTCACTACACTCCATGGGTAGCTTCTCTTGGCCATCTTACTTTTCCTTTTTTTACATTGCTCTTTAGGTCTTTGCTTTCTTTCCTTCATTGCTTACTACCTGACCTGTATTATGCTTACCCCAGAATCTCAGAATAAGTAGGGGTCTCAGAAACCACCAAGTTCAAATCTCAGAAGCCACCAAGTCCAAATCGTAATTAAACAGAAATTTCTTCCACAACATAATCCTGTTTTTCCCCCATTGGTGAGAACACCTGAATCAACCCCATCTACTTTTTAAAATCTCTCACTGTTAGACTGTTTGTCTTGCCTCTTATTCCTAGGTCTTTCAGCTGAGCCTCCCATCACCCATGCCTTTTGTAGAGTAGCATGACTCTTAACTAGCTCCAAGATTTTGGATCTTCATTTGTAAAATGAAGACAGAGCTAAATGAGATTTCTTCTAGATCTAATATTTTATGATTCTCTATGTCAATAAGCAATCTTATATGAGGAGCAACAGGAGGCTATTTTATTCACCTTACAGTCTTGTAATATAAACTATTATATAAATCAAATCCATATAATTATATTGTATAAATCTAAATCTATCTAATATAAACTATTATATTAATAATAATAGTTCCAAGAATACTTAATTACACTGTTCTGGAAGTAAGGATAAATATCAGTTAGGTGATATAGGGGAGAGAACAGCAGTCTTGGAGTCAGGAAGCCTTTAGTTCAAATGTGGCCTCAGGCACAAAATAGCTCTTTGACTCTGTACAAGTAAATCATTTAAGCTCCATTTGCCTCAGATACCTACCTCCCAAGATTGTTGTGAAGATGAGATGAAATTATATTTGTAGCACTTTGCCTGGCACATAGTATACATTATATAAATGTTAGTACTGTTATTATTATTATTAGCTACTTGCAGAGGAAGATGAAGTGTAAATATATAAAAAACTCACATCAGAGAAATTTAGGGACACTGTTTCAGATTGTAGCCTAAAAGAATCTCTAATGACAAAGTTCAGTGATATTCTTTCTCAGACTTTTCCTAAGTTCTTACTCAATTCATAGATTGTCCCACCAAAGAGATTACATTGATGTAAAAAAAGAAACTTTCTATTGTATGAGACTTCATTTTTGCCTTCTACTCCATTTCTATAGCAGTGCCTTTACTTTTAAATTTCTCATCAACTTCTCAGACCAGGATGAAATTCTTGGCTTTTAAAAAGGCAGGTAGTATTTCATAGGCAAGAGATAACTATTAACTAGAAAAAAATGGCCACTTTGAATGGGAAAAACAGTTTGTAAATACATGAATAGGAAGCTTAGGGGGGCAGTGACTATCTTTATGAATTCAAATGCAGCCTCAATCATTTATTAGCTGTGTGACCATGAGCAATTCACTTAATCATGTCTGTCTTAGTTTTCTTATCTGTAAAATGAGCTGGAGATGGAAATCACTCCAGTATCTTTGCCAAGAAAACCCCAAAATGGGGTCATAAAAAGTTGTGAAACAACCCAGTAATAAGTAGGCACTTGTTTCCTCTGTACACTTAAATAATTAGATTAATCTCAACAAATAGAAAACATTTAATTGCTTACTGGGGAAAGAAACAAACAAAAAGGGCAAAAAATAATCCTTGCTCTCAAGGAGCATTCGTTCTAATAGAAAAAAATAGTATACCAATACATAGGTACATACAAGATGTATACAGAATAGTTATTCTAAACTAAATAAAACTAAATAGTTATACTAAAAGTAATCCAGAAAGGAAAGATTTTCGCATCTGTAGATCAAGGAAAAAATTTCTTGCCACTGTCTTTTGAATTAAGTCCTGGAAGAAGCTGACAATCCTAAAAGGAGAGGTGACGGTATTTTAGAGTGTGTGAACATGGCATGTTGTTTTCTAGGAACTTTAATTAGGTCAGTATCACTATATCATAGAAAGTGGAGGGAGCTATTGGCTTAGGAAGGGGCCAGAATATGAAGAGCTTTAATGCCAGAAAGAGGAGTTTATATTTGACCCCAAGAATACTAGGTAACCACTGAAGCTCTTTGAGTGGAGTAATAATGAATCTATGCTTTATAAAAATCATCTTGGCTGCTGAATAGAAAACAGATGGATGAGACAGTGAAACTTAACACAGGGAGAGGAATGAAAAACTAGATAGTCTGAGTTATAATGGAGACTGGAACTAGTGTTTATGGATGTATTGTAGAATACAAGACTAGTATAGGAGATGTTGTGAAAGTAAAAACAAGTTAGCAATGAAGATTGGTGGTGGTACCCTCTTTATTAATAAGGATCTGTGGAGAATTTGGGGAAAAGATAAATGAGTTTTATTTTAGTGAAGTATACTTAAATGCCTGAAGATGTCTCTGAGCAAACATAACTTGTTTATGTGAATTAAAGGCATAAGGCAAAAATGCAATTCTAATTTTTTATGATTTTCTATGTTGTGTTGTCTAAAAAGACCATTAGGAGCTATTTATGCATAAAGGAAAGTTATATAGATATCCAAGATTGTTTTGTGGGTGTTTAACAAATATTTGATTGATTATTCTATAGTTTTATTTTGAAATATATTTGTACTGTAACTTCATTTGATATAAGCCTAAAACATATATTTTAAATTGTGAACAGCAATGAAACTTCGCATTGTCTGGCAAGAAAAAATTTTCTTATTGTGATATAGGTTTTTCTTAAAAAATGTACTGTTTAAATAAGCACATAATACTTTATTTTAGCAAAGAAGTCTGAAATATTTATGACATTTAAAATTCAATCTTTTTTAAAAATTAAAACAGCGAATTCAATATGCAAAAACAGACTCTGATGTAATCTCTAAAATGCGTGGAACTTTTGCTGATAAGGAAAAGAAAAAAGAAAAGAAAAAGGCTAAATCTTTGGAGCAAACTGCTAATGCTGCAAACAAAAAGCCTGGCCAGGTAAGCTGAGAAAAATGCATTTAAAACTTTGTAACGGTAATCATTTTTCATGTAAAATTTGCAGGGTTTTTTTTGGTTAGCACTTTTGCCTCAGAGGATTTATATATTATTGTGTCTATGAAGTCATTTTTAAAAAGATTTATTGTTAATGTTCCAAGTATTGGAATTCTGAAAATTCAATAAAACTTATGTCATAGCAGGTAAAAGACTCAAAAATAGGTATGCTAATCAACTGCATAAGTATTGACCTTAAAAATATGTCAGCTAAATTATTTACATAACATTTCATTTCATCAATTTTAAGTGTATATTGCCAGCTTACAAACTGAGTAGCTGACGTCTCAACTCTTATGATTCCCATTATATTATGATTTATATAAAGAAATCATTGACATTTTTAACACTAGAGAGACCAGGAGCATATTCACATAAAAAATAGATTTTTCAGCCTTTCTTTTATCTTTTAAATTTAAAGAAATGCACTGCATTTAAGCAGCTTTGTCCTTTGAGGTATTCTTAAGTTCTGATTTTTTTATTGTTAATAAGAAATACTTTATCAAGATCCATTTCTGTGAATGTTTTAAGTAACTTTAGTGGAAGATTTAAGGTAGTTTATGTAGCACACTTAAGATTATCATTCTGAAAACAACTATTGAAAATTTTAAGAACAAATTTCATTGGATGCAGTTTTTTTCCTTGGTCACATCCAGGAGGCTATTTCTGAAAATGCCTTATCTTTTCTTTTATGACAAGGTTGTCCTTCTAATAGCAATAAAATTGAAACTTTTGATTGGAAAGTTTAAAACTTTAGAAACTTCATTTTATGTAATATTTGTAAAGATCAGGATGAGGCTTTTTAAAATAGGGACCATCCTTTTATGTTCATTAGAAAAAGAAATTATCCCTATGTGTTTTATATCTGGCATCAAAAGTTATATTCTTAATGGAACACAAAATATAATAGCTTCTTAAAGCTGTTATCGTATTTAAGTAATTATAAATCTGAACTCCTGCTGTTTGTAATGATGAGAAATTGTAACCTTGTTTTATGTTTCTCTTTTTTAGGCCACACCAAATTCAGCTAACACCCAAGGAAATTCAACTCCAAATCCTCAGGTAATTTTTTTTCTTTATAGAATCCTTTATAAAAAAAAAAAGTCAACTGCAAAGATAAATTCTAAGAAGATAGAAGATACTATGACATACGTGACAAAAAATTTTTAGAGCAAAGACATTTCTAAAAGGCAGTGGGGTACTTTTCCTTTTCAAGGGGAAGAAAACAAAAGTGTAGAGTTAATGTTATCTTAGCTCACAGTTCAAGTCAATGTCAATATTAGGAATATTACATTATAAGCACTTTTAGAGATGAATCATAAGTATGTCTAGAGCAGCGATATCAAATGCAAATAAAATTGGGGACCATTAGACTGTCTATAGTATCTTTCTGGGCTTTATATTGACTAAGAAGACCACATATTAACATTATCTGGGTTCTGGTATATGTTTTGTAAAATAAAATTTAAATTAAAATCTAAATTTAGATTAAAATGTAATCTGGATCCATGGCACTCTGTGTTTAATGCCTTTGATCTATATTTAGATGAAACTTAAGTGGTTTTTTACCTTTATTTTACAAATAAGAAAACTTAGGCTCCCTGAGGATGGTTTGCCCAGGGTCAAAAAGATAGCAAGCTTCAGAAGTGATCTTTGAACCCAGCTTCTCTGATTTGGACCTTCTTCATTTCTGAGTTGCATAAGGATTATTGATCAGATAGTGGCATAGTGGAAAGTACATTAGTCTTATAGTTTGAAGTCTAGGATTTGAGTCCTGGTTCACCATCACCTTAAAAATTTTATGAACTTTAATAAATAACACCTTCATTTTCGTCTTATGTAAAATAAGGATGATATTTAACCTATTTTTCTCATAGAGTTGTGAAAGATAACTGAGGTGATGCATGGAAAATGTTATCTAAATAAGTGTAGTTATTGACATCATCTTTATATTTCCTTATGGTACTTTGTATTCAATAGGCACTCATTTTTTTAAATGAAATGAAATCTGAAACTGCTAGCTTTTACATATAAGTAATCCCTAATAATTTTCTTTGATGAATATAAGCAGGGGACAGATAATTGTTTTCATTTGAAAGGTTATAATATAGACATGTGTTAACATTTGTCATGCTTGGCACCACGTAGCAGATTTTCCTAAACACAAGTTTGGCCATGTCATAACCCACACTCTCTTATTTCCCACCCAGTAAGCTCCAGTGGCTCCCAATCACCTCTAGGATCAAATAGAAAATCCTCTGTTTGTTATTCAAAGCCCTTTATAATCTTTTTCTCATCTTTGCCCTGCTTGTGTTTTCAGTCTTCTTATACTTTATTCTCAGCCAAGTACTCTTCGATCCTATGACACTGTACTCCTGATGTTTCCACACACAAAAAAAGCATATTATGTCCAGTAGGCTTTGGGCATTTTCTTTGTCCCCTATATCTGAAATACTCTTTTCCCTCTCTGCTCTAACTTCAACCCTCTGACTTCCTTTTAAGTCCCACCTAAAATCCCATCTTTTACAGGAAGCCTTCCCCAATCTCCCCTTCCTCCCTTTTTGGTAGTTTTAAAAATTTATTTTAAGCTTAAATACAAAATGAGGGGGGAAAATAAATATTGCCATGTATACAGCAGAACATGGGAGAGGATTCAATATAAAACAGTAACTTTCCATTTCAAGAAAATACATTGTTTTCAAAACTGCCCAGCTTTTCCTTGCCTCCTGTTAGTTTTGTTTTGTTGGCTTCTAAGAGTGTACTTTTTACTTTATTTCTTTACCCTCCCTTCCTCTCCTCTCTCTTCCTTAAGAATATTACAGTTAAACTCAAATATGTGTGTGTACGTACGTGTATACATATTGTGTACAGTTTAAGGGCCTGCTTTTCTATTTGAATTTCATGTCATTGCTCTAGACATAGACTTATAGATATCTATAAACACACATAATGCGCTCATATACATATAGTAAGACCATACTGTAATTATTTCCACTTGTCATCTGTTTCTCTGAAGATAGATAGCATCCTCCTTCCCAAGTCAAGATCTTTCTATATTTTTCCAAATCAATCTGAATCAATTTCTGAATCACCTTATCATTTCTTATACTATAGCTATATTGACTCAATCTCATTATCAATACTCCTGACTGTCATAATTATTTGGGGAGCTTGAAAAAAGGCTTGGGTTGGGCTGAGTATGATGGGATGATTTAAAAAAAAAAAACTGTAGGGAGAGAGAGCTAAAAGATTATTTCATACATATGAGGCCTAATAGGAAAGTTAGATGTAGAAGTTAGTAATGTGGGAGGGCAAGTAGTGCTGAAAACTTAGTTTCATTGGGAATGGGTTAAAGAGGGAACAACATCTAGAAGAATAGAAAGTCTTCTAAATTCAGATAGAAAAAAGGTTAGGGAATGGGGCAAGGTGGGCAAGTGAGAGACTCTTGGAAGGTTGGGTAGATTGAGGAATAGGAGGGCAAAGATGTAGGAAGAAGAAAAGCAGAAGCGTGAGAAAGGATGAACTAAATAGAGTGATGATAGTGGAGGAAATTTGGAGATAAGAAATTTTTCTCATCTACTCTACCATCTTCCCAGAATCTTCTCCTTTCAAGTCCTTTTAATTCCAATGTCTTCTCTCTGTTCATTATTTCCTATTTGTCCTTTAAATAGCTTGTTTGTTTGTGTTTATTTACATGTTGTCTTTCCCATTAAATTTTAAGTTTCTTGAATACATGGATTCTCTTTTGCCTTTTTTGGTATTCACAGAACTTAGCAAGGTGCCTGGTATAAAAATTAGAGCCTTATTGCTTATATTGTTTATTGCTAGGCTATGAACTAAGAGCAATGGATGAACATTGCACAGAAACATATTTAGATACAGTATAAGGAAAAAATTGTCGCAATTATTAATCCCCAAAGAAAGGGATTGCTTTGGAAAAGAGAACATTCCCTACCACTAAGGATTTCTAAGCAGAAGATAAGAAATGCTATAAAGGGAGTGGTCTTGTTCAGACAGAGTTTGAACTAGATAAGTTATAGGGTCCCTTCTAATTATTTGATCTTTGGATGCTAGCATATTACTAATATGCTATATTATATAACTATAGTTAATATGAAATCATTTCTAGAGAATTCTCTCTTCTTCCCTCACCTCTGTCCTCCCCTCCAAATATATAATGATTAAAAAAGCTGTCCATATTCTCTTAAAAGCTCTTTCTTTGTTAATTAATTATTTTGATTATATTGGGAAGAAAAAGTTTTTTTTCTCTTTGTTAATGAGGAAAGCTTTGGGAATCAGAACAGTTTTCTGTGCAACAAAATCTGATGCCCTTCCCATCAGTAAAAAATGTGAATATCTGAACTGTTTATATAATATATGTGTTCTTCTCTGAATTCTTTTTTTTTTTTTTTTTTTTTTTTTGAGGCAATTGGGGTTAAGTGACTTGCCCAGGGTCACACAGCTAGACAGTGTCTGAGACCAGATTTGAACTCAGGTCCTTCTGACTTCAGGGCTGGTGCTCTATCCACTGCGCCACCTAGCTGCCCCTCTTCTCTGAATTCTAATAGCACTTAATGGTTCTCTGCCTGGTGACCTAAGTTTATTTTGTGTTTTTGTAGGTGCCTGACTACCCACCGAATTATATTTTATTCTTAAATAACTTGCCAGAGGAGACTAATGAAATGATGTTATCTATGCTGTTCAATCAGTAAGTTTGTTTTGTTGTTGTGTGTTTTTTTTTTTTAAATGAATGAGTCTTTGCTTCTAATGAAAGCCCCCTGATAGAACAAATTATAATTTCCTGATTTTAATCTATCTGTTCATTACAGAACAGTGTTTTGTTTGCTGATTTGGTCTAGGATTGTCACTTGAACTTGAAAAAAACATGAGGCAAAGCTTTGATTAAATTCAATATACATATGTGCATATATTTCTGTGTTTGCAGGTATATACATATATGTGTAGAGATAAATGGATAGATAGCTTTTTAAAAAAACTATTGATTTTACAACTTATTTTTGGTTTTGAGTAGTGTGTTTCAGGGCAGATACACAGAGCTCTTTATCATTGTGTGTTTGGAGAAAAGGTTGCTAATTAATTTCTTTCATAATTGGTATTAGATACATTATCTTATTTTCTCTTTGCCCCATTCTTTTTAATTAAAGGTTTCCTGGTTTCAAAGAAGTACGGTTGGTACCTGGGAGACACGATATTGCTTTTGTGGAATTTGAAAATGATGGACAAGCTGGTGCTGCCAGAGATGCCTTACAGGGATTTAAAATCACACCATCCCATGCCATGAAGATTACCTATGCCAAGAAATAGTTTTATGGACATTTTTTTAATGATTTGGTTTTATTTATAGCTTCAATTCTTTGTTTTTCAAAAGATTGAATTCAGAAAGTTTGACGTTTTCTGAGGGCAATAGTGAAAGTATAAAATATTTTGTGTAAACTTTTTTTTTAGAACTCAGATTTTCCATTGTAACTTACATATTTGCAATATTGCAACATGCAAAAGACATTTTGTACAATTAAAATGTACTTGTATTCAGTATGTAATGTTATGTCTCCCCACCCCCTTTATCTGTTTGTTCTTTATTGTAATTTTTGCTATGGCCAACATAATGTGTTTTCCTAATCACATTTATTTTGTAATGACCAATGAGAGTTTTGAAATATCATTAAAAAACTAAAGATGTATTTGAGAGAACAAATTAGTAAACAGTTTTTTTCATGGTGGTGGAAAATGGTGATCTTAGTGAAAGAAAAGTATAGTAGCTATTTCCTACCTTTTGGAAAATAGGTGAAAAGAGGGTGATACCTTTGAAATTCTTGAACTCTTAAGACTAAGTGATCTCACTGTCATCTGTGGTACTCTTTAGAGATGATTACACCTAAGTAACAAGTATAATTTTTTTCAAACTTTATTTAAATTTTTAAAATTAATAACTTTTGTTTTTCAATTATTTTCAATTCTTATCCCTCTCCAATACTGAAAAAAGGGGTTATTTCAAGCTTATTGTCAAAAAATCTCTAGGAAAGAAAATAACATTTTCCTTTAAAGCTTGATCAGATATCTTTCCCACTCCACTAGGCTTTAGGTATCCTTTCTGACTACCCACAGCTCCACTGGGCTTGTGTTGCCCTGTATGGGCATTCTCTACCCTTACCACTTTGCAACCCCACACAGTTGCCTGTTGCCATGTGACAATTTTATCTAGGGCCAAACTCTTGTAATCAGTGATAATTTACCTACATTCATTCTTCAACCATTAACCTATTTCCAACTGGTCCTTTCCACTCCATCCTGATGATTATGAATATATAGAGAGCCATTGTTCCTTGTTCCCCTCTTTACTCTCATTCCCATCACTCTCTTTCCCCTTCTACCTCCTTTTTCCCTCTTTAGGGTACGCTCTATAGGTAACAAACTAGATTTCATCTTAATCTTGTTTCCTTTCTACTCCCTCTGACTTACACTTACTGAGACCTAAGTCCCTCTGGATCACGCAGCTTTCCTGGCTGCCTATTACAGCACTGATGGCACTTAAACTCAGACACCCCAGTTCCCTAACCTCAACAGGGCATTTTGATTACTCCTTGCTCACCATGGCCACTTCAGACTCTGCTTCCTTGATGTTCAAGTCATATTTATCACATAATCATTCTTCTAGCTGTTATCTACTGACCTTCAGGTTACTCAACTCTTTCAATGAGTTCAGTTTCTGGATCAGTTTTTCCTCCTTAACTCCTACCTTCCTACTACGGAATTTCAACATATATTGGTATCCCTCTTCCCCCAACCACCTTCCCATTTCCTCAGCTTTCTCATTTCCCATGAGTTTTTCTATCTAACCCCAACTATATAGACATATACTATTTCATTTGGAGCTCTTAGCTCCCATTATTTAATTAGTGCAGATGACTCACATCTATTTGTCCAAATTAACCTCTCCTGACTCTTAATCTTGTGTTCCAATTGTCTAATAAATATAGCCAATTGAATACTGAATGAACATCCTAAATTCAACATGTACAAAACTGAACGTAATCTTCCCCACCTCTGTCTTCTCTTAATTTTCCTATTACAGTTGAAAGTACTTCCATTTTCCTAGTTATACTAGTTCAAAACCTATTTCCTACTCTCACTCCCCATGTTTGCCAAATCCTGACAGTTTTACCTTCTTAACATCTTTCATATATGACCCTTTTTTTTTCCTCTGACACTCCCACCAATATGGTCTAGCCTCTTATTTCACTCCAAGACTATTGCCATAACTTTTTGGTTGGTTTCCCTCCTCATTTTCACTTCTAGCTTCCCTTTCTTCCTTTTAAGTTTCAACTGAAATCCCACCATCTGCAAGAAACCTTTCCCAGTTCTTTATTTTGGTGTTTTTCCTCTGAGACTATCTCCAGTTTATCCTGTCTATATCTTGTTTGTATGTAGTTATTTGTATGTTGTCTCTCCCGTTAGACTGATATTGAAATTTTTAAAGCACTTTGAGATTTGCAAAGCAGTTCATAAATATTATCTCATTTTGTCTCCTCCTCCTCTGTCCCCCTCCCCCTCAAATTCTGGGAGATAGGGACTATTACCCTCATTTTACAAATGAAATAGGCTAGGTGAGTTGGTCAACCTAAGTGTATCTGAGGTGAGAATTGAATTCAGATCTTTCTGACCAGAGGCCCAGTACTCTATCCACTGCTCTGTCAAGTTATGTCTTAATAGAACATTAAACATTTATTTTCATACTTCTTTAGATAGGCTTCTTTCCTAAACAGAGAATTTTTTTCTCTACATTTAGAGGAAAATATTCAAATAGGATCTTTTGCTTTGCCACTAGAGTTTTGTGAGGATTGCCAATTCCCATATGAGTTCTAATAGTCTATACCTGACTTCTGGGAGTACTTCATTTTCCTGGGTACAGTGTGACTAGAGAAAAAGAATTGGATATATATTCAGCCAAACCACCTCCTGTGAAATACTTAAAAGATAAGGCCATTGCCATGTTGTGGTCATAAGGTTTTTTCCAAGAGTAAGGTTAATGACTGGAGTTTAAGGGCAAGGAGGCGTGAAATTGGAAGTTTCTGTAAGTCTCACTATTTTTCCATTTTTTAAATCTAAGCTTTCAGGTTTTTTAAGCTGTTTACTCTGGGATCTAATAGATTATAACCAGGTTCCTTGCCCATATTCTACCAAAGAACAGTAAATGTGAATTTTACCATGGTTGTGGACACAATTTTGGTTCTAGGGACAGTAGCAGACAGCATTTGGCATAGAAGCTGATTCTCTTAAGTGTGAAAGAAAAGTTTTGTGCTCAGAGGATATGAGAGGAAATCTGGAAGCTTCAGAGGAAGATGTGCAAAAGTCAATCTATAAATCACTAAAATAAATATAATTCATCAAGACTATACTTCTGCTGGGGTTACAGTTCATTTGTCAGATTTCTTTCCATATGTATGCATAGGAAATTCCAGATATTCTGATCTGCTTCTTTATAACCCATACCAATATAAGTAAAACCAAACTCTTGTCTAGTCTAATACTCAAACTCTCTATTCTACTCCTTTTTGGGATTGCTGAGGGATCAGAGGCATGTGAATAATCATATCTACAACCAAATCATTAACTTTTTTTTTCTTTTACTTGGCCTTCAGACTTAAATTTTGTTGTTAGCTAAAATACCCTTAGATAAAATTTTGCTTGGTAATTCTATCTCCTATTTGTGACATAAATACTATCATCATTTCTAAAAATACCTTTCAAAATAACAATCTTATATTTGTCAGACTTGCCTATAAATGTTAGATTGAATAGGACAATTCATATTTTCATTTCTCTCTTGGATTTGCTTCTAGCTCAAAATCACCTTGCCTGAGTTTACTTCTTATTTTGGAAGTTCCCTCTTTTCCTTGTAACCTTTTCACCCTGGCATTCTTCTGCCTTACAACCCTCACCTCCCATTTGAGAGTTCCTCCAGAATCTCTACTCTGAGGAAAATTCCAGACCAATCATTCTTTATTATTCTCCTGACTCTGGACATTAACAGCATTTCTCCCACCCATGTTAGAATGTATATCCCTTAAGAACAAGGATTGAATTGTTTAAATTGTATGCCGGTGCTATGATGCTTGGCACATAGTAAGCACTTAGAAAATGCTTGTTGACTAGGTTTCATGATGATTTAGATCTTTGTAGACAACCAGTTTATAGAAATGGAAGTAAATATTGACCAACTCACTTAGCCTGTTTCATTTGTAAAATGAAGGTAATAGTTCTTCTCTCCCAGAATTTGAGGTGGGGTGGGAGGGAGGAGGAGACAAAATGAGATAATATTTAGGAATTGCTTTGCAAACCTCTAAGTGCTATAAAAATCTCAAGGAGATAGTCTAATAGGAGAGACAACATTCAAATAACTATGGACTCTATCTAGAGATAGTCAGCCTAGAGTAAGAGACCTGAATTCAAATCAACCCTTAGTCGCATATGGCTATGTCACTGAATCTCTTTGTGCCTCAGTTTTCTTATCTGTTTAATAGTGGTAATAATAGCAATCTATCTTGCAGGATTATTGTGAAGATCAAATGAGATAAAATTTGTGAAGCCCTTAGCTCAGTGCCTAGTACATGGTATTTACTATGTAAACATTAGCTATTATTGCTATTATTTGTCCAGATACATTAAAGTTTGATTTATACTTTTATCTCTACTTATAGCTTAAAGAATTGCAAAATATCATGCTACAATACTGCTATATACAATTTCTCTGGTTACAGAAAGGTTTGGAAATATACATTTTAAAATGCTCTAGGATAAGGATCCTTAATGTATGTGTGGGGGTGGGGTGGGGTGGGGGCGGTGGGGTATGCCTTCATTTGAAACTTTTTCATCCCCTGGAATTGGAAGGAGGACACAAAGGGAAATCTAGGCTGCCAGAAGAAGGATGAACTAGATAAAAAGGAAAGGCTCATACTTCAAGCCATTTTTCTTCCCTATAGCATAAGTATTTGGAATGCCAGCTAGCTCCAGGACTTCAATCCCATCCTTGTAGTTTAGGATATTTCACTGTTTTTTCAAAGGTCTCAAGAAATAAGGATAAAGCCAGAGACTAGAGTAAAGGGATGTATTACTGATGGTCTCATGTGCTACTTTTGGTTACCTGAAATTCTTGTCTTAGTTGTGTGGTGGAAAGAAGCACAGAATTTAGAATAAAATGCAATTTAAGCTACATCTTGAAAGAATAGAGGGATTTTGATGTAGATGCAAGATTGGAATTTATGGAAAGTCTAAGGCATGGAAACAGGTTATGGAGTATCCTATGGTAGAAATAGTAAGAAAAGTCCTGTTTGTATTGCAGTGTGAAAGGAGAAGTAATTTCCAATGAGTCTGGAAGGATAGGTTAGGTCTCACAGGATTTAAAAGCATAGGAGTTAGTATTTGATTCTAAAGGCAATAGGAAGAAATAGACAGGAAGAGACTGAGCAGAAGAATCACATGATTAGATTTGAACTTTAAAAAATTATTTTGGCAGCATTGTATAGGACAGACTGGAGGGGTAGGAATTTGAGACATCAACTGGGGGACTTCCAATAATCTAGAAAAGAAGTGACAAGGACCTGAGTTGTGTCAGTAAAGAATAAGATGTGTAGGTAGATGTGGAGATGTGAAGATAGAAATGACAAGATTGAGTGACTGATCATATGTGTGGGGATGAT
This sequence comes from Antechinus flavipes, assembly GCF_016432865.1. NCBI lineage: Eukaryota > Metazoa > Chordata > Mammalia > Dasyuromorphia > Dasyuridae > Antechinus > Antechinus flavipes. The sequence goes on along the minus strand of NC_067399.1, from coordinate 162,078,779 downwards.
GCTGAGGTAATGAACCTGATAAAGGATGGTAGGGACAAAAACAGCAAAGTTTAAAAAAAGCAAAGATTTGAGGGGAAAGATGATGAATTCAGTTTTGGACATTTTGAGTTGGAGAGGTCGCTAGGACATCCAATTTGAAATACATTTTATTTATTTCAGAAAGTTATAGATTTTTCCTGATCCCCTTTAATGCTAGTGCCTCTCTCAGAAATCACTTCCAGTTTATCACTTATATATTTTTGTACATAGTTGCTTACATTTGGTCTCACACATTAGACTGTGAACTCCTTGAAGGAAAGAACTTTTTTTTGGTGGGGCCTTTCTTTGTATCCTTTAGTGCTGGGACAGTATTGGGCATATAATAAGTAATGAATAAATGCTTGCTGATTTGACCTGATAACTTTAATTTGTTCACTCATTTTAAGTGTGCCCAAATCTTTGTGACTATATTTGAAGTTTTATTGGCAAAGTTACTGGAGTAGTTTGCCATTTCTTTCTCCAGTTCATTTTACAGATGAGGAACTGAAGCAAATGGCTAAGTGACTTACCTAGCGTCATATAGCTAGTAAATGTCTGAGGTTGGATTTGATGTCATGAAGATGAATCTTCCTGATTCCAAACCCAGTGCTTTATCTATTGTGTCACCTACATGTCCTGATGACCTTAAAGCACAATATAAATGAGTTAAAAATTATTGTAAGGCTAAGCATTTTTTTTTTTTTTGGTGACACATTACGGTCCTTCAATTTTAAGAAAAACAATTCCAGTTATACATTTTCACAATAAATTCATTTGAATATAAGTAGCAGGTTGTAAAGAATTTAGAGCAAAATTGCTACTTTAATAAATATTTTTAAAAAATTCAACCCCCTAAATAATATTCTAATTTTTCATGGTCATTTAACACTTTTTAAAAAAATCACATACCTATGTAAAGAAAAGGTAGAGGAGATTATATTTTCTAAATAAGTCCTCAGAGTTTAGCATAGGTTAAGAAAGTAATGGAATGTTAGCCTCACATCCCATTGGTTGAGATTATTTATCCAGATGTCTAGATTTTGCATAAAAGAAAGGAGCTACTGAAGCTGAACCACATTTAATGGTGAGAGGTACTAGTAAAGACAATGGAAAGGATTATGATGAGGATATTTTTTCTCTTTCTTCTAGCAACTTGTATTGTACATGGAATTTTTATGGACAAACTTGCTACAAAGAAGCTCTGTGCTGATGAAGACTGTGTCTGTAAGGATTATTTTGTGCCTTTCAAATTATTGCACTATATAATGAATGTGGATTTATTTGCATAAAATCTAATTGTATTTTCTAATGAAAAATGTCCAATGTATGCTTGGTTAGCATTTTTCTGACCTTTTAAATAGTTTCTCTCTTTTAGGGAATATATTTTGCTAAGTTTTCTGCCAAGTGAAGCTTTTTTTTCCTTTTAGTTATTTATGATTTAAGCAGGATATGTAATGTAAATTCTGACCTATATTTGATATTTGTCAACTTAAGTTCAGTAGTATTTTAATACTACTTTGTATTTATTATAATGTAATATATGCACTAAATGTATCCATGTCTTTTTTCCCCAGATACAATTTCCCTCGCTAAAGCTCAAGATGATTATAATGCCCCTGACTGTAGGTTCATTAACATTAAAAAGGGGCAGCAGATCTATATTTATTCAAAACTAGTGAAGGAAAATGAAGCTGGAGAATTTTGGGCTGGAAGTGTAAGATGAGATTTTATTATACACAATCATGGATATGTAAGGTTGTTATTGTTTGTTTATTTTTGGTGAATTTGTCTAATTTTGATGAATTAAAAACTAGTTATTATTATTTTAAACTATACTAATAAAAGGAAAAATGTGAATGCTGAATGCTATCAGATTATTTCACAGAATACAAAACCATTTTTTTGCATATTCATTACTTTTCTATATAAAACCATAGACAAATACAGAACCAAACTCAATATAATCTGTATTGAACTAGGGCCTGAGTGGATAAAGTAGCATTTGTTTAGGGCAGAATGTTGAGGGAGTTATGCAACGAGTTATACATCTTACAATTTTTATACTGGATGCATTTTTAATGCTAGATAATTCTGCCCCTCTTGTTTGTAGGTATTTATTTTGTGATAAATCAAGTTGCATATTTTATATGAGAATTCTCTCAGTCTGATGGATGGTAATCCCAGGGATTGAAATTTTAAACCTTTTCTGGCACACACAAATGTCTCTTCCCAGCTCATTGTCTGCACAATATTTTGTCAGGGAATATTAAACTGCTATATGTAGATATGAGTATTAATTATCAGTATGGGAAATCAGTGTACCCTTCTTGGTTTTGATTTTATTTCAAAAAGGTTGAAGAAGTTGATTGGTGCAGTCCCTGGGGCAAGTTTGCCCTAATTATATTTGGTTTCCATCCTAGCATATCTTTAGCATCCACTTTGAATCACAGACTCCTTCAATTCGAAGAATACTAGAGACTATAATAAGAAGAATTGGTATTTATCTAGCAACATAAAATTTGTGAGATACTTTGCATTCCTTATCTCCTCAATGAACAATACATATAACCTTACAAGATAATTACCACTAGTATCATTACAGCCATTTTACAGAGGAGAAAACTAAGGTTCAGAAAGATTGTGCCTTACTTAGCATCACCCAGTTAGTAAGTGACAGAATGTGATTTCCTAACAAAGGACTTCCTGACAGAAAAGGAATTCCTGAACCACATACAGTAAACTTTCTGTTATTCCATGATTTCTCTTAGTTTGACCTAAAAGTCACCAAAAATGTCCTATGCCATATAACCAAATAAATGATCATCTAACTTTTTCTTGGATATCTTCAGTGAGAGAATTATTTCCTAGGACAACTCATTTTACTTAAGGGTAGCACTAATGGACAGAAAGTTTCCCTCAAATCCTAAATTTATCTCCTTCGAATTTGAACTCACTGCTTCTAGTTTTGCTCTTGAGCAGAACACAAAACCAATCCCTCTTGCAGAGAAGAGCTCTTCAAACATCTGAAGACAGCTGTCATATTGCACCAAAGGATACTCTTCTTTAGGTTAACCATCTTTGATGTCATGGGCTTACTGTCCACTATACCATACCTCTCAGTACTAGTTAAAGATTTTTAAACAGTAGAAAATTTCTGTGAAGATTCTTCAAAGAGTCTGCATCCAGACAAAATTGAAAACTAATGTTTTGAACCAAATCTATGGAGATATTTGTCCTTTTCTATCAAGCCAAATACCATTAACACAGTCTACTTTAGTATCAGATTTCAAAATATTGATTTACTTAGAAGTACCTACGATCTAAGAGCCTTTTAAATGGGAGGAAAAAAAGGCAAGTTAATTAATGTTAAAAGGAAAAGTCCTGTAGTTTTAGCCAACAGATCTTGTTAATCATTTCAGTTGTGTGACTTTTATAGACACTGGGCTACATGCTGCTAAATTCATGCATGCTACTTTGGGGAAATCTATCATTAGCCTTAGGACTCTAGATAAACTCCAATTGCCCTCTTTAGCTTTACATCTATACATAAGGGAATGAATTGATTGAAATGTGGATACAATAGAACCAGTGTCTCTAATAGTTATTGTCCTCAATATTCAGGTATATGGTGAACATTATGAAGAAGAAATGGGAATTGTAGGTATTTTCCCAGCAGTTTGGTCAAAGAGCAACATGTCTACCAAGAGGCAACCAAAGAAATTCCGACAACGGTAAGCAACTTTCAAAAATACATGTAGTTCTATGAAAATATAGTCATATTAATGGCATAGATAGCCTTAGGTTCATAGTATCATCTCTCCTTAATTAATATTGTTTTGATAAAAATGTATATACTTTACCATATACATGTCCATAGATTTAATGTGTATGTATGTATACTTGTACATACATGAGACTTTTCACCAGGTACTGCAATATTTTAACTTTGAAAACTGTTTTGTCTAATGCTTAATTCTAATATTTATTCATATTGTATACACATATGACAAAGATATGTTAGAAGTTCTGCTGTTATCAACAAACACCATACTTTTAAGACCCATATCTAAATGCATATGTATATGTATTATTAATATAGATAAGAAAAAAATTAAATGTTATAGTAGCTATGAGGATTGGCCTAAAAACTAGGCAAACCTAGAATGACTATGGGCAAGGTTCTTAAACCCTTTCTACCTCCAGACAACTCTCTAAGACTCCAATGGTATAGTGGAAAGAATGTTGAATTGGAGTTAGAACACTTGAAACCCATTCCCAGCTCTGTCAGTTCTTAACTTAGTTCTCCTAAGAAAATTCATGGCATATCTCTGGACCTAATTTTCTACTATCTATAAAATGAGGGAGTTGCACTAAATGGACTTCTAGGTTTCTTTGAGCTCAAAATCTATGATCTGTGAAGATATAGACAGGTTACTGATCTGATTCTGTGTAGAGATTTCATACCTAGATTTCCCTACATCAATAAAATCACAGATTTAGACAAAAAAGGGATAGTTTGCTGATACCACGAAAAAGCCACAAATAGCATTACATAAACCATGTGTTTTGAAACAGGTCCAGTAGTTGGGTTTATTTATTTATGTGGATAGTGAAGGAAAAAGAAGTGATTAACCTACATACTGTATTTGAGAAAATTAAAGTATTTTGAAACCATCTGTGAATGCCTTATTTTGAGGCAGACAGACTCTGCTTTATGTATGAAATTACAGCTGTATCCCTTCCAGGGTCCCAGAGCCCAATAACCCAGTGGCAGGAATAAAAATCCTTTTCATTAACTCAGCAAGGTTGTTGTTTGGACACGGAGAAAGTCATTCTGCTGGCAGAGACTGGAAATGGGCTTCCCAGGAGGGAGCCTACTGCTTGCTGGGCAGAGTAACTTAAGACCATTTTCTAATAATTCCAAGATTGCCTCTCACCTGTTGTTTGCTTTCAGTATTAAGCTGAGAGAAAGAGAGAAATCTGTGAAATAGGTAAGAAGGAAGGGAAACAAGCATTGATTAAGCTCTTAATATGTGCAAGCACTATGCTAACTGCTTTACAATTATTATTTTCATAATATTTGGTGCTCTTTTTATAGGTGAGAAAATGCAAGCAAATAGAGGTTAAGTGATTTGCTTGAGATCTCATAGCTAGAAAGTGTCTGAGGTTAAATTTGAGCTCAGGTCTTCTTGATTCCTGACCTAGTGCTCTATTCACTGTATCACCTAATACTTACTAGAAAACTTAAAATCTCTTTGAAAACTTTTATTATTGAATGTGAGAGGGACCTGTGATTCTCTACATTTGGAATCAGAGGACTAGGGATTGAAACCTGGCATTATTCTTTTTGGATTAACAAGCTTCTAAAGAGCTTTAAAAAAAAAACTTTATTTTTAAAATGAGTTTTATTATTTCTTTTTCAGGACATTGACTTCTTCTGCGAGTAGAAATTTACAGACATTAAAATTTCTGATGAAAAACACCATGGCCTCCTCAAACTAAATTAAATCCCCACAACCAACTCAGAGAATCTTCTCTTTCTTATTAATAAATGAAAATGTTTGTAAATCTATAATTATGTCTAAACTTCAGATCAGTCTTCCTGGCTCTGTCCCCAATTCCTATGCTTGGATGGATGGATGCTTGGACTCCTGTGCTTGGATGGATCAGAATTTTTGTTTTTCTGTAAAATAATCTCCATTCAATTTTTTTAGAGGCCATATGGGAAGATAAATGAGACTATTTGGGACTTTAAATTCTCAGATGTACAACATATTGTAACTACTCTCTATTTAAAGGTGCTAATCAATGAGCATGATTAACAATTGTTCTTTGAATTAAAAACTATTTCTACAAATTAATTTTATTTGAATAGCCCTGTCTTTTAAACTACTATCTTTTTCCTTTTTAAATCCTTTAAAAAATGAGATTTTTAGGAATTTTATAGTTGTGTTTTATGACTGGGTGTCTTAATTTGGGGGAAGAATGTTTTATGTAAGAAGTCACAGCATATAGGTTCTATCTTAACTAATTAGTCTTATTTCACATTGCTTCAAGTGTTTCATGGACTTTCTATTTAAACTAGTCAGGACTACTAGATTTTCTCTCTCTCTCCTCTATCTTCCCCCAATCCTGGAATATATTCCCTCAATCTCTGATGGTAAAACTCCTTTTCTTTCAGTGATAAATCCTACCTCTTTCAAGAAGTCTTCTTCATTTGTCCTCTCATCACCCTATCCTTTATAAGTGGAATATTTTCTCTGCCTTCAAAATTCTCTATAGTGTTTTATCTCATTATTTTTTAGCATTATTTGATTATATATCATACAGGTTTTCCCCCTTTAAACTATAAACTCTTGGAGAGCAGGAACCATGTTTTTTTTTCTTTGTATCCACAGAACCAAGCCCAGGACTAGAACATTAAATGATCTTACCATGCTTTGTCACTGTTTCTGTTGAATTGAATTGAATCATTGAACATATACCTTGCATGTTAATTTTTTTCACCAGCTTTTCCATTTTTTTTTTGTGCTCTGAGTTCAATGTGTATAGTCTTACATTCTGAAATAATATGATTTGCATAAACTTTCCCTTTCATGTATAAATACCTTTAGTCATACAATGATACATCAGAAATCTTCAGTGGTGCTATTAGAGTATATATTTCTTTCCATATTGAATTTGTGGTTGCTTTTGTTGACTTATAGCACAAATATAACTTTTTAAAAATATGGTTGTGATTTAATTATTTACATACAATTAAAGTGACTATGTTTCTTTTTAAAAATCAGTAATTTTTGTCCTTTGGAAGCATTTAGATATGGAAAAGTTAATAAAGTTTTTAATATAATAGCATATTGCCCTTTGCGGTTTTCAAAGTATCTTTTCCACAACAACTTTGTAAAGAGTATGGTACAAATATTATTATGCCCTTTTCACAGATGAGAAAAGTGGGTCTCTGACTGCATATCAGAGAGTTGATATGTCTCAGAAGCAGGATTTGATGCCAATCTCTGGACTCCAAGTCCAGCATTCTTTTTTTTTCTTCTTATTGATGCCTGTGTGCCCTTATTCAAGTGTAATCTTAATTTAGTTATGTAAAACATGTAAAAGAGAAAATTTGGCTATGCTGCTATGTGTATTGTTATTATATATTTTTTCTAGAGTTATCACTGCTTTTCTAAATATTAAAAGACAGTCACACTTTTTCTGGTGTCTAAAGTGTGCCTAAATAGCTGAGATGATTTTTAGTGCTACCCCTCTCCCTTCATGCTCTTGAGGCCCTAAGTAAAAGGCAAAGCTTTAAAAGTTTGTTTTTTAGCATTCTCTCTCCCCTTCCTGCTCTACTTTTTGGCACTCCATCTCTTTCAATCCCTTAAATACCAAGCATCTTTATGTGTTTCTTTAAATGTCTAAATTCTTTCTTCTCTCCCAGCCCCCATTCCTTCCATCTTCCCTGATCTTGTCCCTTGAAGCTGTCTTATATTTCAAAATTAGCCTTTCCTTCCTTTCCCTTATTCAATTCCCAATCAAAATTCTCATTTCCTCTGTGTGGCTATCACCTGTTATTAAATTCTTATTAAAGCAATCAGCTTTCTAGTGTGAATAGTCATTTTAATAGTAAGTTTAACCCTCTCAGCATATTTGTACTTTGAAAGAGGAAATTGTTATCTGGAGAATCTCTAATGAGAGGAATGGGGCTGGCAGAAATCATTTCTGCTTAGCAGAAAATGCTTCTTGGTTATTAAAATAACTTCCTACTCTTCTGTTCCTCTTTTCCCCTGCCCCCCAAACCCTAAAGTTTGTTTTGAAAGAAGCTAAGTCTGATGAACACAAAGGCTGATCAGTTCCTGGCTAACTTCTTTGGAAATGCTATCTCCTTTTAATCTAAAGGGGTCCTGAATCAGAGTGAATAGTCACTCAATAAATACTTATTAAAGATTTATTTACATGCCAGGCTACAAAGTTATGGAAGAAAGGCATATGCACCATCTCTGTTCTCAGGATTTCACATTCTAATGGGCTAGACCACATGCAAATAATTATGTACATACAAGATATCTATTGAATAGATGGATGGTTGTCTCAGAGAGAAGGCACCAGTGGGGAGGAGTAGAGAGGGACAGGAAAGCCTAGAATTCCTAGGTAACTCTACTTCTGATTTTTGCATCCTCTTTCCAAGACTGTGTATGTATTATCATATATTGGAAAGACTTGACAGTAAAAAAAAATGGGTTTTTCAATTCCTGTGTCTCTTTGAACTCTGTTGCCTTGGCAACAGTATAGTCCAATGCCTAGAGAATACTACCTGTTGAAACAAAGGCAAAGACATTCAGTCCCAAAGACTAATCCCATTTGTAAGTTACCAAGTGTACCTGGCAGGTCCTATGATTATTGTGGATGGCAGAAACTTGATTAAATACCATTAAAAAGAAAAAGGCTCATCATTATGTCTTATGTAATATGAGACAGTCCAGTTTAACTCAACCATAAGCATTTAGTATTTGTCCAGAATTATTGTAAATGCTATCTCAAAATACAGAAGTGTTGGATGGTCTCTATAGTCAAGGAAATTATGGTTTTACCTGTAAGACAAGACAAATTCATGAACAACATAAAACTTCAGCATCAAAATGGACAATTTGTGGTATGGGAGAAGGAGGAGATAATCAGGCTTATGCAGTCAAGAAAATCTTCAAATGAGACTTGAAATTGGCCTTGCAGGCAGGTAGGTAGGCAGCAAAGATGGAGAGGACATTGAAGGAAGAGGAACACCATGAGTAATGTGTGAAGGCAAAAATGAATAACACATAGCTCACAGCAGTCTGGGAAGCCAACTATCCAAACATCATGGCATAGAAAAATGTTTTCCAAATATTTTGAATTGTCATGGAATTTCAGGGTTAGAAAGGATTAGTCTTTGAGTCCATCTGATACCTCAAATTCCTATCATATCAAAATAGTTGCTAGCTTTTGCTTGAACACCCCTAAAAAGGAAAAACTCATTAACTTCAGATGTAGCCCATTCCACTTTTGGATAGCTCTAATTGTTAGAAAGTTTCATTTTACATCAAGTTTAAATTCGCCTTTTTTTTTTTTTTTTTTTTTTTGCTACTTCCATGGAATTCTGCTGTCAGGTATCATGTAAAATAAATCTTATCTCTCTTCCTTATGACAATCTTTCAATTATCTGAAGAAATCTATAACCAGCTCTACTCTCAATTTGCCTATAATCTTCTTTTTCCTCAGCTAAAGATTTCCAGCTTTTTAGCCAATCCTCATGTGGCATGGGCTTAAAGCCCTTCTCCTTTCTCATAATCTTCTACTAGATAATCTCTACCTTATCAATGTTTTTCCCAGAATGCAGTACTCCAAAGAGATGTTGTTTGATCAGGGCAGAATACAATGGGACTATCACCTCCCTTATCTCTAAAAACTATACTTAGCATTTTTGGCTTCCAAATCATAACATTGAGCTTGCACATCCAAAAGTGTCCAGTTTCTCTGCCCCCAATCTTCTGACCCTGCATTCTTTAAAAATCCACGTGTAAGACTTCATGTTTATTCCTAATAAAATTTATCTTACTACATCCAGCCCAATGTTCCATCTTGTCACAAATCTTCGATTTGCCTCTGTCATACAGTATACTGCTTTTCCTTCCCAATTTGTGACATCTGATAAACAATAGACATACTATCTGTACCTTTATCTAAGTCATTGATAAAAATGTTCAACAGCACATGAAAAAATGCAGAATGTGAGATTCTACTGCACATATGCTACTAAGCTGTCACCAAATCAATGACTACTTTTAGATTCTGCTATTCAAACAATTCTGAATGTATGCTTATTTTACTATTTTCTGGTTCTCATCCCTCTATCTTCTCCACAAGAAAAACATGAGATTGTCTCTCAAATACTTGATAAAATCTATGTAAACTCTGTAGCATTCTCTTGTCTTTCTAGTTGAATAACATTGTGAAAAAGGTATTAAGGTCAATCTGGCATTATTTGTTTTGTAGATATTAGTAGCTATCTTTTAAATAATTTGTTCTAGCATTACCAGGAATTCAAGAGCGCTTACTAGTCTACAGCTTACTGATTTCATTTTCTTCCCTCCCCCACCTCCATTTTTTGAGAATGGAGCAGCACTCACCCATCTGCAATTTTGTAGTACCTTCAGGGTATTATGAGGCTCAAATGAGATAATAGATTATAACATTTTCCAAACCCTAGAGAGCTACATAAATGCCAGTTATTATTACAATCATCATCATCATCATCATCATCATCATCATTCTTAGCTTCTAGTCACTATCTGGTGATGACTTCATTTTCTCAGCCTCTTACCATCCTCCTCCAGAGTTCAACCAAGATTTATAGAGCAATATGGAGTGTACTGATAAATCTTTAACAACCAGGTTCTCTGAGAAAGAATGTATTCATGCAGGCTTTTAAAAAACTTTAAACTCTCTCTATATGTAAACATTTTATTAAGTTTACAAAAAACAACAAAACAATAAAGTAAGTCCTGATTTGTTGAGTTTGCCATTGCTGAGGTGTAACTGCTCTCTCTGAAAACTAAACAATATCTTTTGAAACAATATCTAGCTAGACCCGGCCCTCACACACCATTATGGGCTTCTCTTATTCTCTACCATGTCTTGGACATTACTGACAGAACTTCAGTAATTGTGTTGACCAGTTTGTAAAATACCAAAGCAGAAGTACACCTGGGCTCCATAACTTGAATCCATCAAGGATGGCAAGGAGTTCTTGAATGTTTCCTGAGCCATTTTTGTTCTGTTCTTTCTATTCAAAAGATCATTCTCCTTGGGAGGCAGAACAGAAACAAAATAGTGACTGGGCAACTTAGTTTTTAGTTAACATTATCCCATCTACTTTGAGCAACGGTCCTACTTTTAATTTTGGTCCTCTTCTACCAATGTATTTTGGAAAACAAATAAACAAACTACCTTTTAGTCTTTGATTTTCTTGACAACTTCAACGCATTAAATGGATCAATTAAAAAAATCATCAAATATTTATTATAAGCAAAACACTCTGCTACAAACTGGGCAATATAATTCTTGCTCTCAAGGAGCTCACATTACAATGAAGGAAGCAACAACTATTGGAGGTATAGCTGCAAGTCAGATGGAAAGGTCGCATGCTCTTTAGAGAACAGAAGAAAAATAAGTAATGCACATTATTTTATTGTCATTTTTTGCTGATAAAACCATATTTGTCTTTGATATTGAACCAATTGACATTGCCAAAGACATTGGTGGAAGGATTTTTTTTTTTCCTGAGTCTTTTTTGTAGTTGAACTTCTGAGGAAGTAAGGTTCATTAGCCTTTTAGAAGCAGTTTTGGGGTCATATTTCAACAGAAGTTGCTTCCTGGGATCATGACAGTAGGATCTGGGCTGGAATTTGGGCCAGTGATCTGGGAGGTGCTGATATTTTCAAGATTGATGCGTTTAAGGTCTAGGGCTATCTCTTAAGAAAAATGATGATAGAGGTTTGATTCCCTTGGTATGTACTACTTCATGTCTCTCAGGGTGTCTTATTGCTTCAATGAGGCTTGCTTCCTCCCATGGAGGTGACAGTTCATGGAAATGTTTGGCCTCTTCTCTCCAGGAGCTTTCCTGGATGATAGCTTTAAAGGCTGGGTTGGAAGTATTATGTTATTATTATTATTATTAATTATGTCATTCTTGACATTATTCTTATGATAGCATGACATGTCTTTGTTTAAAGAACTCTGTTTAGGTGTCAAACAATTTGATAGAACTCTCTCTTCTCCCCTTCTTACTTTATATAATAGTTGATAGATAGTTGATAAACATTGATTGAAAAATACATAAAGATAAAATGAAAATGCATGGTGACTATATGGATTCACAGATTCATTGAAATAACAAGTTAAAATCTCCTAATATAGAACAATCATATAATCAAAATGCACAGTATCTTTTAGTCTAATTTGTGCTCATTTATCTTTCTTCCAGTCTTGCTAGGCATTCCATGGAGTTTGTAGAATACAAAGGAGTCATAGAATCTTTTATCTGGGCAGACTCAAAACAGGGAATAATCAGACCTGGGACAAGCAGCTTGAAGTATACTCTCAATTGAAAGAGTGGCTTGTGACAGAGAAACAAAGAACTCAAACATAAAATATCTGCTAGGGAGACTGTTTAAGTATACAGTATCAGAGAATGCAGAGGAAGGTAGAGAGCCATTTTGTATAATTCAATTTTAACTAATGATTTTTGCTAATTAGCCACTAAATTCCATTGTTTTTAGCCTGTTGAAGAATTGTATTGCTTTTAGGACCTTAGTTGCCTTTGATATTTGATTCTCTGGGGAAAAGTCTCACCATAGTTCTAACTCTGTATTTGAAGATAGATTCTCAACCAATTCCACAAACCCTCATGATGAGGGAGAGCAGAAATAGTCAGGCGACAGAGCATTCACTTTATCCTTTAAATAGAATCTTGAATTTACTATTGCATCAATTTGAGGCTCACGAGTTTGTTTGATTATTTATTTCTCTCTTTCTTTGTATTCAATTGAGGTTAAATGACTTGCGCAGGGTCATACTCCAGGGCTAGTGCTCTATACATTGCTCCACTTAATTGCCCTGTTATTTCTACAAACCTTATTATTGCCCTCATTCTCCAATAAAAGGAGAGAGAGAGAGAGTAGTGGGGACAGGGACCAGGAGAGGGACAGGGACAGGGAGAGGAAGCAGGAGAAAGTAATTGACAGTCTCTGACAATGTCAAAGAGGAAAAGAAAGATGAGGATTAAGAAAATGCCATTAAGATCTGGCAATTCAGAAACCAATGATAACTTTTAATCAAATGATGAAATAGGAAACCAGACTGCAGAAAGTTAAAAAGAAAATGAGGGAAGATGGTGGAGGCACTGATTGTAGAAACACAGAAGGGAGAAGAGAGATAGAATGATAACTCCATCTCTTGGAGCACATGTGTTATCTTCCTCATGAATCAGATTTAATACAAAAGAATATTAAGTCTATGCAGCACTTAGAAAAAAATTCCCATTTGGGTTATTATAAGTATATATGTAAAGATGAATAAGAATGCACAGCTAGGACTGAATATAATCTTGTTATTTTTTCAAAAAATATCCTGATGTTATCAGATTCTGCAAAAATACTATTGAGCTAATACCAAATCATATTTTGTCCTTGAAAATATATATTTCCTGAAATATAAGCCTGTAGTGCAATACTGCCTCCTCTTTCACAGATTCTAGTATCTTAATATTATATCAATAATCTTATAATGAAAGTGATTTGCTCAAATGATTCTGTGGACATTCCTTCCAACCATGCAGATTGAAACCAATTCATGCCTGCCCATCCTGTGCTACTCTTCTTGTCCATATCCTCTCATGACATTGTCACCAGAGGTCTACCTTCCTCAATTTCTTTTGACATTGTAAGCCAGTCACTGAAGCCCGCTGATGGTCCATCAGTCATCCCTTGCTCTTACCTTACAACCAGACCATCTTTTTGGCTTTAACATTTTTTTGATGACATTCTTTTACATTGTTTCTCTTTTATAATTCCTTGCTTGAAATGTGTTGCCATCTGCTCCTGTCTCCCATATGCCTTCCTATTGTCTTTTGGATAATCTTTAATTTCAATTCTTTAAAGATTGTAGTGTTTCCTGGCTTTAAGCCACATAGGGACATTAGGAGAATATTGATATGAGAAACAATGGGCTGTTGTTCAGAGAAAAGCTTGGAGTCATTAGAAAAACTTTGTAATTTCTTAAAGACAATCCAACTCAAGTTCATAGAATTTCTTGACCTCTTTCTCCTCTGCAACTATTTTTGATGTATCAACTTCAAGTATTTTTTTCCATAGCAGTCTTTTTTGCATATACATGTGAGCATTGCAATACAAGGCAGCTAGAAACCTCATGAAATAATAATAATTGTTACCTTTTTATATCCCCAGATCATAGCACAGAGTATGTACTAGGTGCTACTTAAAATGCTGTTAAATTAAATTGAAATGAAACAGGTTTCTGCCCTAAAATTGTTTAAGAGAGAAATGATACTTAAGGATATGTAAATATAGACTATCCCAAAAGTCTTAGAGCAGTTCAAAGTTATAAAAGATTAAAACAATACTAAGACTTTTGGGACATCTTGTATACTTATAATGTAGAATGGAATATAAAAATAGAGGCAAGATACAAAGAGCTAGCAGAATTCACAGGAAGGAAGGATTGTTTTTGCTTGAGGAGATCAGGTAGGTCACATGGAGTTTGTGAGATTTTCTTTGGGCTTCAAATGGGTATCCAGATGGCTTGTACAAAACTAGACTGATTTCTTCATGTTACTAAAAGCTCATTTGTGCAGCATCTGGGTGCATTTTTCTTCAAGGCAGGTTTCCTGTTCTAGACAATGGAGAAATGTCATAGCTAACTCATTCACACACCTCATCCCATTTTTTTAAGTGAGAGCTGGTCAAGAAAGCCTGATTTACCTACTTTAAAAAAGCAAGAAAGAAAACTGAGTGACTGGGTATTTGGATTCAAAATACTTATAGCATGTGAGACTTGGAAGGCACTTTGGCAATGTAGGTCAACACCCTAGTTTTAAGGGAACTACAAGACTTTGGAGAAATGTAGTGTGGTTCCTAAGTTTCCTACTAAGTTCCTAGTAGGGAAATCTAGACCCAGAGAAATGAAGTGATTTATTGAATGACCTAGTTTGCAGATAACAAAGATGAGATTCAAATCTAGATTTTGTTTTGCCAGAATTATTTTAGCAAGTAATATAGGGTGAGAGAAGTATGACCTCTGTGATGATGGCTTCTGATTTCCACTTTACTGGGATAGAGTCTGAGAGGAAACTGTTCCTTCTTGTGAAGGTGGAAGTGTTTTGAGCTTGGCAATAGACAGACTTCAGTGAGACTGGAGTGACACCCAGTGGCTATAGAAACAAATTTTCCCCAAGCAGAAGCAACCCAAGATATGAAGTGGGATCCATGAAAATATTAATTGCTATTCATTTAAAGAATTTCCCAAATGTTGACTTTACTATTTTTCTAGAAGCCTTTAAATAGATGCTTATTAAACATATTGCAAATGTGTGCAGGTATTCTTTTTACTAAGGAACTTCTGAGAAAAGCAGGCTGATTGCTGGAGGCATTAGTGCCTAGATGAAAAGAGGAAATTTCACTATTAACACAGTCTTGCACAATAGGCCTTTGAAATGGAATCCTGTGGAGTTTTACAGGAGGTTTCACATCACCAGATTTCTATAATGGAATGCAACAATACAACCTGGAGCCAATAACATAAATAGCCCTATGTGGTCCCCTGTGTCTGGATCACACTTCCTCCTCACCTCTGCCTGATTGAATCTCTAGCTTTCTTCAAAGCATGGCTCAAGTGTCAATATATTGCCTGAATCCTAAAATTGGCTTAGTCTAGCTGTCAAATTTTTAAAGAATTCAATAGATATTCTATAGAATCCATTTAAAACTATTTTAATGACTAAATTATTTAATTATTAACCTAGTATTTATGGATTGATTTTGGGATCCCATTAATTTGGATTGGGGGAAATTATATCTTTATTATTCCTAACCTCAAATTGAAATTTAGCAATTTTGAATTACAATTCAATTTTGAATTAAAAAAATATTCTGAGAAAGGATCCATGGGCTTAGCCAAAGTGGTCCAAAACCCTCCAAAAGATAAAGAAGCCCTGAGTTGAACATTAAAGGCACAATAATCCAGTATTCCCCTCGGGGAAATGTGATGAAAGGGCCATTCTCTTTCTTCTTTCCACTTCAGAGAAGATACAGATGACCTGTGACTGTTTCCTCTCAGACACTGATGACACTTTCAATTAGCTGCCAAGACAGAACTATGTGGATATGCTTTCCACAATACATATGTACACACATATGTATATAACCATATGTATTTATATATGTGTGCTTATATACACACATATATATATATATATATATATATATATATATATGAATAATTTGTGGTACTGTATTTTGTGACCCAGCTCTAACCTTCTGTCTACCAAATGGCTTTAGGGCCTTAAGTTATTTTATATTCTCTCATCTTCTTTCCCAGCAAACTCTATGTCTTTCATCCTCTTCCTCCTTTTTCCCATAACACTAAGGTCTGGGGTAATCTTTGTTCTTATTTCTATAAACAGGGTCTTGTACATTAATAGGCATTTGTTGAACTATTGAGTTGAATAACTTTTTCATAACTATTAGCAGGAAATTTTCTATTTGAATTGCAACCGTCAAGGTAGAAAGAACCTTGCTTAGGAAATCTGGGGACTTGGATTCTAATTTCACTTCTACCATTAGCTAGTTACATTAACTTTTCGGAATCTCAGTCTCATCTATAAAATGAGAAAATTAGACTTCATGGATTGCTGAGGTCCTGTCCAACTCTTACATTCCATTGGTTGCTTGATAATAACAAATAGTAATAAAGCTAGGATTTATAGGCTTGTTAAGGAAATGCCAAGGAGACATAAAAACAGTCATATATGCAAATAGACCACGATTTCATGCATAATAATCCTTGCAGTCCACATATTGACTCAGCAGATCATATCTTAATGTTTTGTCCTATTATATTTTTATTTATTCTGTTAGTATTTCCCAATTACATTTTAACCTGATTAGGGCTTCTCTTGAGGAATTTGACACCTTTGCTTTTGAGACTTCCTGATAACAGAAACCAAATTTTCATTCCACTCTATCTGTTACTGTATCATATGTTCTGGGAGATCCTGATTCCATATGGCATACTTCTTGTGTGTAAGTGAAATAAAACTAATAATAGGTAAAAGGTATATACTTAATCTAAATTGCCATATTTTTTGAGCAGAGTTCAACTTATTCCTTGATTGACACAGTCACAGGACTATTGGATGTGAAACAGGTTGTGTCATATAAAATTCTATCTAATTCTCTCTGATTGTATAAATAATATCACATGATAATTAGCGAAACAACATTCCTTTTTTTAAGGTAAGAAAACTTGTTAACAATAGCAGAACAATGTTAGAAATTGGGAATCTTATGTAGTTATTTTATTTGTGATGACTTTTTAATAATAAATGATAAAATTGATTGTATTCTGTTAATAGCCAAAATGGTGAGATGTGATTGCTTCTTTGATAAATATCCTCTGATGCTCATCTTGATGTAGAGATAACCTTGGGCTCTTGAGGACTATTATTCTAAGACAATCAACTCTAGATGAGTTCTGTTAGGTCCAATAGAATCATAAAGGCTTTGTGAACAAGTCCAGTTATTGAATGTGTGATTCTGACTTCTAAGGATTAGTCTACCTAAATTTCATAATTCAAGTAGCACAACAAGAAGGTTGTGCTTTTGTGGGGTTTTTTGGTCTCAGAAATTCCCTCCAATCATATATCAAATATCTATGACTTGTGTGGGTGGAGTCTCACATGGATGAAAATTGATCCTTGAGATTTTGTTATATAGGGATGATACATTGGATTGACCTGTAGCAAATTTATGGATGGTCATGGATAAAAGTCTTGCAGTATTGGAAAACACAAGTGGATTGAGATTTGCATTGTTGGAGGTAACATCTACATTAAGATAATAGATCTTCTAGTATACTAAAGTAGGCTTTCATAATGATCAACCTAATGAGTGTAAAGTTCTGCTAAATCTATAGCCTAATATTTTTAAAAATGTGCAATAGCAGGTTTACCCAAAGAAAAGTTTCACCAGCAGTTCTACTGCATGAGTACATAGCAGGGTGCTAGTCTATCGAGATCAGCTAGACCCAAGGAAACAATCTAGATATGAAGCCAACAATTCTTTTTCTCGGTGATTTATAGTCAGGGTTGTGCTGGAGCCAGCTTGAACTGGCTTGCGAGATATTATTAAATTTCCACCGTGAGCATATATGTCAGATACAAGCACACACAACAAATCGGCTTGATTTATTGTTTTGTCAACTGTCTAGACTTAAGAAAGTGATGGAGAAAATATTAATGATACATATTAAACTTTTACATGTGTCCTGCATACTTTCTTTCTTGTTGCTGAACATTTACTAGCACATCACTGTTTACAGGCCTTTAGTTATGCAGACTACCACCTCCATTTAACCAAATCTCATCAGCTACAGGAGAGAATATTACATGTGAAGTGGCAACGTGTGATGGAGCCTCAAGGGTGCCTCTGGAGTTGACTTCTTGCTCATTTTCAGTTTCCTCTAGGAAATTGCTTAACGGCTTTTCAAACAGCTCTGGTGTCCTTGCTTTGCAGCCTCCTTCAGGAAATGATTACAAATGACTTATTATTTTTTTCAAAGTAAAAATAGTACTTCCCTGCATTTCTGTAATGTGGATGCTGCTAGTCTCAATAGAGACAGCTGTCTTGATTCTAAATGTATCTTTGTTTCCTTCACTTCCTGCCCCTTGCTGCTATCTTCCAGTTTAACCTTTCCCTGGAGTCCTTCCGATGCACACAATCAAAGTCATATGTTCTTCTTAAATTCCATTAAAAAAAAAAAAAAACACCACTTAAAATATCAACATTGCACATTCAGCTCAACAGAGGCATTTCTCATTTCCTTCATAAGGAAGTTGCTCAAACATTTGTTGGATTTTCAGGCACTCATTTCATGTGCATTCCATTTCTATGAAGAGAAGAAAACTGACCCGGAGTTTTTTGTTTCTCTGTTTTTAATTGAAACACTAAAGTCTAATTCAAAAATTGCAACTTTATTCCCAACTGAATTCCAGTCTCTGAACATGACTGGGGTTAGACCCCGAGGAGATAAATTTAAACTTGATCCTTTATTTCTCTCCATACCAATTGTTCATTCTATTCTTTCTTTACTCTGACCAGAGTAGAAATGAACTTTAATGAATTAAAAAAAATGCTGTTGTACTCACACTGAAAGTAAACCCTGGCATCTTGTTTATTGCTCAACCTGGATAACTTAGAAAAATAAGCTATTGCACTGCATTCAGTTCAGTATATATGTGTAGAATATCTATTATTTACAAAGTTATGTGATATGGGGGGATGCAGATGAAGATAAGATCTCTGGGCTTTTTTTTTTAATTTAAATTTTATTTTATTTAATAATAACTTTGTATTGACAGAATCCATGCCAGGATAATTTTTTTTTACAATATTATCCCTTGCACTCGCTTATGTTTCATTTTTTCCCCTCCCTCCCTCCACCCCCCCTCCAAGATGGCAAGCAGTCCTATATATGTTAAATATGTTGCAGTATATCCTAGATACAATACATATTTGCAGAACCAAACAGTTCTCCTGTTGCACAGGGAGAATTGGATTCAGAAGGTAAAAATAACTGGGGAAGAAAATCAAAAATGCAAATAGTTCACATTCATTTCCCAGTGTTCCTTCTTTGGGTGTAGCTGTTTCTGTCCATCATTTATCCATTGAAACTCAGTTAGATCTCTTTGTCATAGAAATCCACTTCCATCAGAATACATCCTCATGCAATATCGTTGTCGAAGTGTATAATGATCTCTTGGTTCTGCTCATCTCACTTAGCATCAGTCCATGTAGGTCTCTCCAAGCCTCTCTGTATTCATCCTGCTGGTCATTCCTTACAGAGCAATAATATTCCATAACATTCATATACCACAATTTACCCAGCCATTCTCTAATTGATGGGCATCCATTCAATTTCCAGTTTCTAGCCACTACAAACAGGGCTGCTACAAACATTTTGGCACATACAGGTCCCCTTCCCTTTTTTAGTATCTCTTTGGGGTATAAGCCCAATAGAAACACTGCTGGATCAAAGGGTATGCACAGTTTGACAACTTTTTGGGCATAATTCCAGATTGCTCTCCAGAATGGCTGGATTCGTTCACAACTCCACCAACAATGCATCAGTGTCCCCGTTTTCCCGCATCCCCTCCAACATTCATCATTATTTTTTCCTGTCATCTTAGCCAATCTGACAGGTGTGTAGTGATATCTCAGAGTTGTCTTAATTTGCATTTCTCTGATCAATAGTGATTTGGAACACTCTTTCATGTGAGTGGTAATAGTTTCAATTTCTTCATCTGAAAATTGTCTGTTCATATCCTTTGACCATTTATCAATTGAAGAATGGCTTGATTTTTTATAAATTTGAGTCAGTTCTCTATATATTTTGGAAATGAGGCCTTTATCAGAACCTTTAATTGTAAAGATGTTTTCCCAGTTTGTTGCTTCCCTACTAATCTTGTTTGCATTCGTTCTGTTTGTACAAAGGCTTTTTAATTTGATATAATCAAAATTTTCTATTTTGTGATTGGTAATGGTCTCTAGTTCATCTTTGGTCACAAATTTCTTTCTCCTCCACAAGTCTGAGAGATAAACTATCCTATGTTCCTCTAATTTATTTATAATCTCGTTCTTTATGCCTAGGTCATGGACCCATTTTGATCTTATCTTGGTATATGGTGTTAAGTGTTAAGGGTCCTTGCCTAATTTCTGCCATACTAATTTCCAGTTATCCCAGCAGTTTTTATCAAATAATGAAGTCTTATCCCAAAAGTTAGAATCTTTGGGTTTGTCAAACACTAGATAGCTATAGTTGACTATTCTGTCTTGTGAACCTAACCTTTTCCACTGATCCACTAATCTATTTCTTAGCCAAAACCAAATGGTTTTGGTGACTGCTGCTTTATAATATAATTTTAGATCAGGTACAGCTAGATCACCTTCATTTGATTTTTTTTTCATTAATTCCCTTGAGATTCTCGACTTTTTATTGTTCCATATGAATTTTGTTGTTATTTTTTCTAAATCATTAAAATATTTTCTTGGAAGTCTGATTGGTATAGCACTAAATAAATAGATTAGTTTAGGGAGTATTGTCATCTTTATTATATTCGCTCGGCCTAACCAAGAGCACTTAATATTTTTCCAATTATTTAAGTCTAACTTTATTTGTGTGGAAACTTTTTTGTAATTTTGCTCAAATAATTCCTGACTTTCCTTTGGTAGGTAGATTCCCAAATATTTTATGCTATCAACAGTTATTTTGAATGGAATTTCTCTTTGTATCTCTTGCTCTTGGATTTTGTTGGTGGTGTATAAAAATGCTGAGGATTTATGGGGATTTATTTTGTATCCTGCTACTTTGCTAAAATTATGAATTATTTCTAATAGCTTTTTAGTAGAATCTCTGGGGTTTTCTAGGTATACCATCATATCATCTGCAAAGAGTGATAGTTTGGTTTCCTCATTGCCTACTCTAATTCCTTTAATCTCTTTCTCGACTTTTTATTGCAGAGGCTAGTGTTTCTAATACAATATTGAATAATAATGGTGATAGTGGGCAACCTTGCTTCACTCCAGATCTTACTGGGAAAGGTTCCAGTTTTTCCCCATTGCATATGATGCTTACTGAAGGTTTTAAATATATGCTCCTAACTATTTTAAGGAAAAGTCCTTTTATTCCTATGCTCTCAAGTGTTTTTATTAGGAATGGCTGTTGGATTTTATCAAATGCTTTTTCTGCATCTATTGAGATGATCATATGGTTTTTGTTTGGTTGGTTGTTGATATAGTCAATTATGTTAATAGTTTTCCTAATATTGAACCAGCCCTGCATTCCTGGTATAAATCCTACTTGGTCATAGTGTATTATCCTGGGGATGATTTTCTGTAATCTTTTTGCTAATATTTTATTTAAGATTTTAGCATCAATATTCATTAGGGAGATTGGTCTGTAATTTTCTTTCTCTGTTTTCAGCCTACCTGGTTTAGGTATCAGTACCATATCTGTGTCATAAAAGGAGTTTGGTAGGACTCCTTCAATCCCTACTTTTTCAAATAGTTTATTTAGCATTGGAGTTAATTGATCTTTAAATGTTTGATAGAATTCAGATGTAAATCCATCTGGTCCTGGGGATTTTTTCTTAGGGAGTTGATTGATAGTTTGTTCTATTTCTTTTTCTGAGATAGGAGTGTTTAGGATATTTACTTCTTCCTCTGTTAGTTTAGGCAAGCTATATTTTTGGAGGTATTCTTCTATTTCATTTAAGTTGTCGAATTTATTGGCGTAAAATTGGGCAAAGTAACTCCTAATTATTGCTCTAATTTCCTCTTCGTTAGTGGTGAGTTCTCCCTTTTCATTTTTAAGACTAACAATTTGATTTTCCTCTTTCCTTTTTTAAATCAGATTTACTAAGGTTTTGTCTATTTTGTTGGTTTTTTCATAGAACCAACTCTTAGTTTTATTAATTAATTAAATAGTTTTTTTACTTTCAATTTTATTGATCTCTCCTTTTATTTTTAGAATTTCAAGTTTAGTGTTTGACTCGGGGTTTTTAATTTATTCCTTTTCTAGCATTTTTAGTTGCAAACCCAATTCATTGACCTTCTCTTTCTCTATTTTATACAAATAGGCCTCTAGAGATATGAGATTTCCCCTTATTACCGCTTTGGCTGCATCCCATACATTTTGGTATGATGTCTCATTATTATCATTTTCTTGGATGAAGTTATTAATTATGTCTATAATTTGCTGTTTCACCCAATCATTCTTTAGTATGAGATTATTTAGTTTCTAATTATTTTTTGGTCTACTTTCCCGTGGCTT
The DNA here is from genome assembly GCF_016432865.1 of Antechinus flavipes. NCBI lineage: Eukaryota > Metazoa > Chordata > Mammalia > Dasyuromorphia > Dasyuridae > Antechinus > Antechinus flavipes. The sequence continues at coordinate 162,056,108 of NC_067399.1, read as the reverse complement.
TTTATTGAATGTAATTTTCAATGCATCGTGGTCTGAAAAGGATGCATTCACTATTTCTGCCTTACTGCATTTGAGTTTGAGGTTTTTATGTCCTAATATATGGTCAATTTTTGTATAAGTTCCATGAACTGCTGAAAAGAAGGTATACTCCTTTCTGTCCCCATTACATTTTCTCCAGAGATCCAGAGATACCTCTAATTTTTCTAGTATTCTATTTATCTCTTTGACTTCTTTTTTATTTATTTTGTGGTTTGATTTATCTAATTCTGAGAGTATAAGGTTGAGATCTCCCACTATTATAGTTTTACTGTCTATTTCTTCTTGCAGCTTTCTTAATTTCTCTTTTAAGAATTTAGATGCTACACTACTTGGTGCATATGTGTTTAATATAGATACTGCTTCATTATTTATTCTACCCTTTAGCAAGATATAGTGCCCTTCCTTATCTCTTTTGATTAGATCAATTTTTGCTTTAGCTTGATCTGAGATCAGGATGGCTATCCCTGCTTTTTTGACTTCACCTGAAGCATAGTAGATTTTGCTCCAACCTTTTACCTTTAACCTGCATGTATCACCCCGCTTCAGGTGTGTTTCCTGTAAACAACATATTGTAGGATTCTGGCTTTTAATCCATTCTGCTAACCGCTTCCTCTTTATGGGAGAGTTTACCCTGTTCACATTTATGGTTAAAATGACCAATTCTGTATTACTTGCCATCTTGTTAACCCCAGTTTATGCTTTTCTCCCTTCTTACTCCCTTACCCTCCTTCCCAGTATTAAGCTTGTGAGCACCACTTGCTTCTCACAGCCCTCCCTTTTTTAGTATCCCTCCCCCCTTAGAGTTCCTCCCCCTATCTTACCCCTTTCCCTCCCAGTTGCCGTATTCCCTTCCACTTAGCTTATTCCTTCCCTTTTCACTTTTCCCTTCTCACTTTTCAATGAGGTGGGAGAAGTTTCACCATAGATTGAATATGTCTAAAATTTTTCTCTTAATGCCAATTCTGAAAGCAGTAAAAATACTCACTATATTCATCCCTCTCCATTCTTTCTCTCAGATATAATAGGTTTTCTTTGCCTCTTCATGAAATGTAGTACCCCCACTTTCCCCTTTTTCTGGTACAATGTCCTTTCCACATCTAGTTTCTAGAACAAGGTATACATGTATTCTTTATACATCTTTATAGCCGAAATATAGTTCCCAAGATTAATCTTTACCTTTTTAGATTTCTCTTGAGTTCTGTACTTGTAGATCAAATTTTTTGTTAAGTTCTGGCTTTTTCATCAAAAATAGGTGAAATTCGCTTACTTTGTCGAATATCCATCTTCTTCCCTGGAAAAAGATGCTCATTCTCACTGGGTAAGTTATTTTTGGTTGCATACCAAGTTCCTTAGCCTTTCGGAATATCATATTCCAGGCCCTTCGATCCTTTAATGTGGATGCTGCCAGATCCTGGGTGATCCTTATTGTGGCTCCTTGATACTTGAATTAGGTTTTTCTAGCTGCTTGCAGTATTTTTTCCTTCGTCTGAGGGTTCTGGCATTTGGCCACTATATTTCTTGGTGTTTTGATTTTAGGATCCCTTTCAGTAGGGGATTGATGAATTCTTTCAATGTCTATTTTACCCTCTGTTTCTATGACTTCTGGGCAGTTCTCTTTGATAATTTCCTGGAAAATAGTGTCCAGGCTCTTTTTTTCATCATACTTTTCTGGGAGTCCGATGATTCTCAGGTTGTCTCTCCTGGATCTGTTTTCCAGGTCTGTTGTCTTCCCCAGAAGGTATTTCACATTCTTTTCCATTGTTTGATTTTTTTGGATTTGCTTGACTGATTCTTCTTGTCTCCTCGAGTCATTCAATTCCATTTGTTCGACCCTGAATTTCAGTGAAGTATTTTCTTCATTCACTTTTTAAAGATCTTTTTCTAATTGTCCAATTGAGTTCTTTTGTTCTGTGGAATTTTTTTCCATTTCGCCAATTTTGTTTTTTAGAGAGCTATTTTCTGTTTCCAGTTCACCAATCCTATTTTTCAAGGATTTGATTTCTTTATCCACTCTCTCTTTAACTGAGTGGGATGACTTCTCCAGACTCTTTTGCCAAGCCTCCCTCTCCTTTTGCCAAGTATCCCTCTCCTTTTGCAAAGCCTCACTCTGCTTTTGCCAAGTCTCCCTCTCCTTTTGCAAAGCCTCACTCTGCTTTTGCCAAGTCTCCCTCTCCTTTTGCCAAGTCTCCCTCTCCTTTTGCAAAGCCTCCCTCTCCTTTTCCCATTTTTCTTCTAGCTCTCTTGTGAGAGCCTTTTTAATTTCCTCCATGAGATTCATCTGTGCTGAGGAACATATGATCTCCTCCTTTGGGGATTCACCTGGGGACTGTTTGTTTTTAGTCTCCTCAGGATTTGGAGTCTACTCTTTATCTGTATAGAAGCTGTCAAGGGTTAAAGTCTTTTTCAGTTTCTTGCTCATTCTGTCTAATAATCAAAGACAAACTATCAAAGAAACAGAAGAAAAAAAACCCTTGAATGGAGGCTGCTTTCTTTGGGGGAGGGGCTGGGTGGTGTTACCGAGCTTTTTCTACAGACTGCGGGCAGTAGTGAGGCCCTAACAGGACAGCGATGGCTGTGCTGCGCCTGCGCTCTGAGATCCGAGAGCGTGCTGAGACACTGTGGGGGGGAGGTGGGGAGAGGGGGGTGGCCAGGTCCTGAGAGACTCCAGCTGTTTGGGGTTGTATTCTTCACCCTCGGTGTTTTTAGCTTCTCTGCTGGGCTGCTGACTTGCTGCCGGAGCAAAGTATCCAGTCCTGTAGCAAAGCTCTCCCCGCAGAGACTGCTGCAATCACGCCCCACCCCCTCTCCGCTCTGCTCGGCTCTGAGCCGGCTTCCCTGCTCTCGCTGCAGCTGCTGCCCGCAGTCTGCTTCGGATCTAATAACCGTCCCCGCCCTCGCGCAAAAACAGACCTTTCTTGACGAGTCTCAAGGATGATTTCTCTTGGTAAGTAATTGTATGTTTTTTTTCAGTCGAGCATTAATTCAGAGGCATGAAATGAAATGGATAGTGAGAGAAAAACGCGGAGGTTACACAGCAATGTGCCTCCTCTCTGCCATCTTGGCCGGAAGTCCCGATCTCTGGGCTTTTTGACTCACTCAATTATGTATTTGTTGCTCTGCCTACTTTACCTCCATGGGACAAGATGCCCCAAGATCTCCCTCAACTCTTCTTTCCTGCCTCTCTTTTGTATATTGTCTTCCACCATTAGATTGTTTTCAGGGTAAGGATTTGTCTTTCTTTTTATTAATTATATCCCTACCCTTTTTCACAGTACTTGACACATAGTAGATGCTTAATAAATGTTTACTGGCTTGACTATCATTCCCATTCCATTCCCAATGGAATGTGAAGGCAGAGATGGATTTCAATTTCGATTTCTATTGTGTTCCTTCCTTCCTTCCTTCGTTCCTTCCTTCCTTCATTCCTTCCTTCCTTCCTTCCTTCTTTCCTTTTTTCCGTCCTTCCTTGTGTCTTCCTTTCTGTCCTTCCTTGTGTCTTCCTTTCTGTCCTTCCGTCCTTCCAATGCTTATTGAATTAAACAGACTTGAAGCTGTGTGGCTGTTAAATTGTTAAGAAATGACATAAGGATGAAAAATATTTAAAAAGTTGATTTGTGAACACCCAGAAGCAGTCTGAAAGATAAGGCTTGGTAACCAATATCAGTATGAACAGCAGGAAATATTTTGCAATGATTTGCATAGAATATATGATATTTTTATTTCTACCATGGTGAAGAGATTATTCATCTAAATTCAAAATTCAAGCTGAAAATATTAATTTCATTTAGAATTATAGCTAAGAATTTTGTCACTCATGGCAATTCCAGATCTGATTTCTTCTATTTTCTGAAACCAGTGACCCAAACAAGAAATTAGAGTAGGGGAAAGGTAGATTTGCTTCAAGTAAAAGTCAACACCTGGAGTCAATAAAAGATAGAGTTGTAACAGGAGAAGTATATCTTTGGTGACCTTCTTTGTTTTTTCAGTACTGGCCAAGTGGTTATCTAGGATTGTTAAGCTATTCTTGGCCAACCAGGGGTATCTCTTGTAGAACTTTACTTATATTAGCAGCTTTTGCTTTTTCATTTCCATTCTACCTTATTTATCTCTCATGAAACTTTCCTGTCTTATATCACCTTCCTCAAAATCCTTTTTTCTGATAACAGGCTTATTGACTAAAAGGAAATAATGTGATAAGGTGGAGTCATGATGATGGAAGAACAGAAAAAGTAAATTCTAAGTCCTCTAGTGAACTTCCTCCACAAAGATCTAGAAAAGGAATAAAATCATGAGTTTTTTTCCCTGGCCCAGAGTAGGTTAGTGAGAAAGATTTGTAGATCCTGAGGGCAGAATTTAGCCAGAAGGGTGCTTCAGGTAGAACATTAGTACCAGGTGCCCAGGTACTAAAAGAAAGCTAATATGGGGCACCAGGAAGCATGAGAACAGGGAGGGATAACAGGGGATTCCCTAAACTAATGCAAGAATGGGTACCATGTGGCAGCTCTGTCACCCATTATCCAGTTCTGGATCAGACTGAAGAGGGGACCTGCATAAGGGATCCTTGACTGTACCAACCAATGAACAAGTTTAGAAGCAGACAATAATTGTATAACTCTAATTCTAGGACAGAGAGGGGACTCAGTTTGAGCTTCCAGCCAAAGGTGGAAGCTTGCAGTGGAATAACTGGAGCAGAAGTTCCAGATCAAAGGAAAGCCTGCAGATGAGCCTCCCAGAGGGCTAATAGTGACTAAGTCCAATGGCAATCTAGTATGGCTCTCAACACAGAGAAGCCAGCAGCTCCATACTGGAAAGAACTCAGACAGGGGGAGTAGTAAGGAGATTTTGCCCTAGATCACATTATTTTGGAAATACTGAAAGCTTGTAAGCTCTTCCCTTGAGTTGTAAAAGCAGCAGAAGTAAATTAGGGGACAGTCCAGACATTCCCCTCCCAAGTGCACAGATCTCAACACTTAACAAAGTCCAAAGTCAAGAAGTATGCTGGACAAACATTCAGGGCCAGGTCATTTTGGATTGTGATGAATTGGAACAGACTGGAAATTGACTTAGGAACAACTGGTCATTTCTAACAAATGACAAGATAGTGATTTACTGATTCCTTCTGTAGCACAACGGGCTTTGCAAAGAACTAGATCTTTAGCATTTGGTGTTGAAGCAGATTTATAAATCAAACTTTTCCAACAGAGTAAGATTACCAGCTTTACCAATGATCACTTCTGTTTGGTTTCTTGAAACACAGTGAAACGTACCTTTCAAATATGTTTAAACCCCAAACAGACAATGAACTTGGCTGGGATGCAGAGTTTTAAAATGATGTCAATGAAGAATAACAAATATGAAGGAGTCATCCATATTTAGTCTGACAAAAATTCAGTTGACAATATATATGCAGATTGCCCCTCATGCTGCAGCCATTGGCACAGTAAATGCTTTGCATGGAAAATGCTTTGTTAGTAATATGATTATAGCAGTATGTGTATCTCTTCCAATTTACCACAACCTCTTCACTGATTCCTTAATAGCAACACAACTGCTGGCTCATGTTCTACAGTGGAGGATTTAGTTCCTATGTACCTTGCTTGGAAGGATCAAATGATACAATGTATTTAATGCTCTTTGCATTGTAAACCATATTGCTTACAAACCATAAATGGCTCTATAGATATAATTTTTCCTCTGAGATCATCTTCCCATTTACACTGTACATATCTTCCATTATTACTACAATGTTGTCTCCACCATTAGACCGAGCTTCTTGAAGCAGGGACCATGTTTTTGCCTTTCTTGATATCCCCAGTTCTTTGCACAGTGCTTGGCCCATAGAAAGTGCTTAATTTATGTTTGTTGATTGTTATCATTGCTATTCTTTTTCTCTGGTTGACACAATTTTTCCTCCTATATTGTCCCTCCACTTTTTATTTAATCAACTGTTCCTAGATGATTAATAATATTAATATTTCTATTTTGAAAATTAATAATTTTGTCTTCTCTTTACTCTTTATGATAGCAGTATATTTATCTAGAGATTCTCTAGATGTTTCTCTTCAATTTTCTTTTGCCCCACCTTTGGAGCAGTTCACCTTGGGCAAAAAGAAGAAATGAAATGTGTTAGAGTTTGTGAATTGTCACTGACTGAGACTACCATAATCACTAAGGCAGAGTCAGGTTAAAAGCCTCACGTAGTGAGTTCAGAACATTATTGGTCATTCTCATACCCACTAGAGCTGTGACAGGCAGACTCCACGATGATAGGTAGGCCCTAGAAACAGCTGCAACCAAAGTAGGAGAAAACAAATTGTTAATTTAAGTAGAAATTTAAGTAGAAACTTCTTACAAAAGCTTTCACAAAGCTCATTATTTCTCATTAACTCCTTCCTCCATGTGATGGAGAAGGGCATCATCTTATCTAGCTTTTCGTCATGTCACTCATTAATCCTAAATCCCCTAAGACCCTACAGAAAAGAAAAGAAATGAAATGATAGGAGATATTTGAATGACTAACGTGAAAGTGACTTGCCTTCCATTTGGCCACATAGGGCAGAACTAGAAGACATGGGTGAATGTTTTGGAGACAGATTTATGCTTATCTGAAGAAAAATTTCCTAAAAATTAGGACTCATCAAAGTTGAATGGACCTCTCCAATAGGCAATGAGTTTCTCTTCCTGGAAGGTCTTTAAGTAGGTACATAATGATTTCTAGTCATGATATTACAGAGATCACATATGGACTTTTCTACAACTCAGCCATTCTGAGTCTGTGATTCAGTCTCTTTTGCACACCTTGTACTACTTCCACTTTCAGGTCATTATCTTCCCTTCTCAATCTCTCAAAGTCTTGCCTATTCTATAAGAACCAGTCTAGTTCTGTCCCATGCTCTCTGCAAAGCCTTCCTTGCCTGTCTTAGAATACTAGTCATGAATAGCTGGTGAGCATAACCCAGCTGAGGACTCAGAGGTTTGAAGAGTTAAAAATCCCACAAAATAACTTGCATACCTTATTTGGCCTCTAAAGGCTATGTTAAAGCAAATATCTGGCTCTGGGATTTCTAGAAAATTGATACTCAGTGAGTGACACTATCATGAACTTACTTACTTATCTTACTTACCCAGTAAGTAGGCAAACAAAGCATATATACATGACATGGCAAAATAAACAAACAGAGGATTGGCCCCCACATGGAAGAAACTCATTCCAATAGAGGATGAGCAAGAAGTGTTGGAACATACTCACAGTTGAGGTTCATATGGCAAGATTATGTATCCTAAAAATGGGTTTGTTTAAGAATAGATAATCAGTGCCAGATGTAGGGGTGGGCATTTCTCATTAAACCCACATGTGGGGGAAAAGTTCTTGGGGGTCCTTTATTGATACCAGACTTGGATGAAATTCCAGAAGGGAAAGTTTCTTTTTCAGGACCACAAGTAGGTAAAAGGGCCTAAGGTTAACTAAGACATCAAAAAGATGATTCAAGGTCCCTGTAATGGGTCAACATTTAATCTAATTAAAAAGCCGTAAGCTTCATTCTCCTGACATGGAAATGTTAAGAATTGTTAAGAGGTTTCCCTGAATTTGTCTTTTTGAGTTGCTTTATTTTCCAGAAACATTGGACCCAGAGTATGCATGAGGCTTTGAATGTGTCAAGGATGATGCCTCCTAGCTGACATAGTTTGTTATTTGCATCCTCAGTTGGATTTCCTGTGGATCCTTGGGAATCAAGACAAGCATCAGTCAATCTGCACTAAACTGGGAAATAACTTGGGCAGCTGAGATTTAGTCTAGAAGTTTCCAAGGGAAAAGAATTTGGCTTTTGCCATCACCTTGCTCCTCCACTTTGGGAGGGATTTTGTCTTTTTTTTCTCACCTGTACTGCCATCTCTTCTCCCTTCCATGCTATACCCCTTTAAGTGGAGATTTCTGGTATCTTCTTCCTTTATCCTGCTGTTATAAAAATGCAAACTTCTGTATGGATTGTGCATTCCATATGCATGTTCTTTTCTTTTCATGTAAGATTTGTGAAGTTGTGATTCCTTGTAGATAGAGTTAACAATGGAAAAGTATGATTGTCTATTTTACTTGTATGTTTTTATGAATATAGGACTACTGAGCTGAAGTGATTCCAAGTTGGAGTCCTATTATTTTCAAATAATATCAGACAATAAAAGCATTATCAAACAATAATCATCACATCAAAAATATATCACCAAACAATATAAGATTATAATGATTTCATTATATTTGGTAGTCCAGTTTGACAAAACATAGTCTCATCTCTTTTTCTTCTGAAATCCAATGATATTCTTTGGTAAGTAGGTTTAGATAAAGTATATAGAATGGTGAATTTAGAGTCTAGGAAACCTGAGGTTGAATTTCACTGTAGATATATTCTGTGTCAAGTCACTATAGTCATTCTATTTCTACAACTTCAAAACAGGGATAATAATAATAATGCCTACTTTGTCAGGTTGTTTAGAAGGTTACATGAAATTAGGATAGACAGACGGACAAATAGATAGATGATAGAACATTGTCATCCACAAAGCACTGTCTAAATACTAGAACTTTGTCATCCACAAAGTACTATCCAAATACTAGCCAAATGGCTCAGTGGATAGAGTGCTGGGTCAGGGGGTCAAGAAGACCTGAGTTCAAATGTGACATGAGACACTTAATAGCTGTATGACTCTAGGCGAGTCACTTACTTCTATTTACTTCAGATTACATAATTGGAGAAGGAAATGGCAAACCACTCCAATATCCTTGCCAAGGAAACCTCAAATGGGATCACAAAGAGTTGGATAAGACTGAAATGGTTGAACAACAACAATATTATTAATAATAATTATGAATTGCTTACTGGCACATTTTAAATTATCGATTTGAATTTTTTTTAAGATAGGGAATTTTATCAGTATAGCCTTAAGATATTTTATTTATTATTTTGAGTTCCAAATTCTCTATCTTTCCTCCAGTACCTTCCCTACCAGTTAAGAAGGCAGCTACCCATTATGTACCCATTATACATAGGAAAAACCTCCCACATTTTTGTATAAGGTTTGTTATAAAATTTTTTTAAAAAGCAAGAAAATTTAGAAAGTAAAAAAAAAAATAGGGCAAGTAGGTGGTATAGTGAATAGAGCACCAGCTCTGAAGTCAGGAGGATCTGAGTTCAAATATTACCTCAGACATTTCATACTTTCTAGCTATGTGATCCTGGGCAAGTCACTTAACTCCAATTGCCTCAGGGAAAAAAATTAAGATTGAATCTGCACTCAAAGTTCATTCGTTTTTTCTTTGGTGGCAGAAAATATTTTTTATCATGAGTCTTTTGGAACAATGAATAATTATATTAGTTATTTCTAAGACTTTCTAAGACTTCAGTAGAGTAGTAAGACTTACCTGGGATGTTAAATGAATGCCCATGGTCATGTAGTCTTTAGGAAAATTAGGACTTGAATTCTGGGCTTTGAGACTCAGACAGGTCTTCTATTTATTATAGAATTTCGTAATGGAAAAAAGTAGGAAGAGAAGAGACACAGGACAGAGCCTTGGGGGCTGCCACATTTACAAGGTGGAAAGAAAGGATCCAGCAAAGGAAACAGAGAAGGAACAAATAAACAGTAGAAGAATTAATAGAGATCAATATCATTATGTCACTGGACTTACTTAATTCTTATAATTTGACTTATCACATATTTATATTTTGGCTCCCCTACTTAGAGTATAAGTTCCATGAGTTTTCATACTTATCTGTAAACTCCACAATATATATTAATAATACCTAAAATACAGTATCATATTGTTTGGTTGTGGCCCTCTTTGTGGTTTTTTGGGCAAAGATATGGAAATGGTTGCCATTTCTTCTCCATGGATTAAGTCAGAGGTTAAGTGTTGTCCAGGGTCACATAGCTAGTAAATATATAAGGCTGTATTTGAACTGAGAGCTTCCTGACGCTAGGCTCAGTGTAGGCTTTTAAATCATTAGATAGTTTGATTAAGAATGAAAAAAGAGGAGCTGAGACTTGTTTAACAGCTTTTGGTGGAGAAAGAGAAGCATTAAGCCCAGAGAATCAGCAGTGCCAAACAGTGTTCACAGTAGCATGGGGACAACTAGCAGAAATATAAAGAGGAGGGTGACAGAATGCTGAATCAGGAATACCTGATAGCCCAATTTCATTGGAACATAATGTCTCAGGGGGAGCAATGTATACAATAAGGTTGGAAAAGCAGGTTGAAATGGAAAAAGTCTAGAAATGCTGAAAAGATGAACCCTCCAGGGTATTAAAGGAAGAAAAAAATTTCCTCTTTCCAGCCTTCTCCTTCCCCTTCTCCCTTCCTCCATTTCTCCCTCCCTTCTCATATCCAATATGTAGTTACATTACTTACCTGACAAAAGCATTATTAGAGAGAAATGCCTGAAAACTGCTGAACTGTAATATTTCTAATAGAAATAATAACATGTGAGAAAACCCAAGAGAAGGGAATTCATTTTACTTTTGCTATTATATATACAGCTCCAAGTTTGGCACATGATTTATAACCTACTAAACTATTCATTTCACTAAAAGGCAGTAAACAAATCAGAAATATCCTAGGAATTTACATAGTTCAAGATAGAGAAAAATGAAGGGCCATTGCTTCATCTAAATTCCTAAATTATTTATTTATTTATTTGAAATTTAAATAGGAGGAAAAAAAAAACCATTGCCATGTGCCTAGCAGAGTATAAGAAAGGATTCAAAATATAAAGTAATAAATTTCCATTTCAAGAAAATCTATATAATAAATACTACACATTGTGTTCAGAGCTGTTCAACTTTTCATTTCTTCCTTTTAGGTTTTCTTTTGTTTTTTACCATGTACTTTTTACTTTATTTTGCTTTATTTTTTCTTTTTGCCTCCCCTAAGAAGGCTACAATTAGGCATGAAGAAACACACAATACATACATACATATTTATATATGTTCACAAACAAAAACACACAATACATATATACATATATACATTCATATGCATCTATGTAAGACTATATTATGCTTGTTTGCCCTGTGTTGCTCTGAAGGTGGATAACATCTTTCTTTGGAAGTTCAAGTCTTTCTATATTTTTCTAATTATATATGCTCATCATTTTTCTAGTTGGTACCACACCACAGCAATATGCCAACCCTATACTATCTAGTTATTTTAAATAGTCTAAAAGAATATTAATATGACTGACATATAATTTAGTTTTTCTGTTTTTTTCTTTTGATTATAACTGTTTTAGTTTTGGAATCTGAGATCGTGATTACTATCCCTGCTTTTTTTACTTAGTAAAGTCTAGTCCTGATCTTTATTATCATATTAGTGTGTATCTCTTGTTTCCTATCCCTTTTGACTCCACTACTTTATTCTATTGCTATTTTGTCCTCCTATTATTTAATCTATCCCCCTCCAAGGATCCTTTCCTTATCCTCTCTCCACATCCTTTCCCCTTTCCCTCTTATTTGTATCTGAATTTTGAAAAGTTTTATAGCCCTCTAAATATATGTTTGTGTGTGCATGTATAAGTCATATATATGTATAAATGTATGTATTTTCCCTCTTTATTCCAATCCCATTAACCCACACACTCTTCTATACCCCTCCTTATCCTATTCCTGCACCCTCTTATTTCTTTACACATTTAGAAGACTTTTATTCCTTTCTAAATGTATATGTTGTTTCTCTTTAACCCAGATTTGATGTGAGTAGGGTTACCTCTAATGTCCCCCTTTTTTCTTCTTCCTCTTCCCTTATACCATTAGCCTTTTATTTCTTTCTGAATTTAGAAAACTTTTCAACCCCTCTAGATAAATATGTATTTTTTCTCATATGAATTTTTGGAAAGTAATAGATTGTTCTTCTTTGTTGAAGAGGGCCAAAATGACTTCATTCTATTGGAGTCAAGGTACTCAGTATCCATCTGGGACTATCAGACCAATATGAGCTCAGAAGGTTCTAATACAGATCAAGTAAAAATAGTCCACATGAACATTTGAAGTGGAGCTGTCTCTCCATTTTTTTTGAGCTACTGCAATTCTGCTTTGCTTATGCAGCATAATGCCTTTTTTAATGCAGGCATATCTTGCTGGGTGTTCCTTTGCCAGTGTCTCTCATGTCATGCAACCAATCCCAAAGTTCTTTAGAAAGATTTTAAGAGAATTCTTTGTAATTAGTCTTTTAGGCAAACATATGTTTGGTATTTAAACAATGTGAAAGCCCCTCAGTCTTGCACTCTCTGCAGTAGAATTTGAATGCTAGTAGATTAGCTCAAGAAGTGACTTCAGTGACCAAGACCTTATCTTTCCAGATGATCTTCAGGATCTTCTCAAGATAATTCAAATGGAAGTGATTGTTTCCTGACATGTCACAAGTAGATTGCTCAGGTTTCACAAATATACAACAATGAAGTCAGTATAATGATTCTGTAAATCTTCAGTTTGATATAGTCTAATATCTCTTCTCTCCCACCTTCCTTCAAATTCTCCCCAAAACTGTGCTAGCTAATGCAGTATATGTGTGCACCTTATCTTCTATGTGTATATACATCCCTGAAAAGTATATTTCTGAGGCAAGTGAACTTATCTATAGCATTCAAAATTTCTCCATTTCTTATAATCTATGGTTCCACTTATGTCTAGTATGGTGTTGGCTGATGAAGAACCTGTGTTTTCTTGATGTTAGGCCAAAATTAGCACAAGCAGCAGAGAATTGATTTATACTTTGTTATTCTCAATCTCAGAGTCTGCACTGATTATATAATCGTTTACAAACAAAAAGTTATGCATCAACTTTCCCTCCAATTTAGTCTTGGCTTATAGCCAGCCTTTCAAGTTAAATAATTTATTATCACTGTGGTAGCTGACCTTGATGCTGATGGAGGCATCTGATAACATTACTAAAAATATCATATTGAAAAGTATGGGAGCAAGCTTATATCCTTGCTTCACTCCATTGATGATAAGGAAAGTGTGAGAGCATTGTCCGTTATCCAAGCAAGAATGCCATCATGAAACTGATGTACAATACTGATGAAGTTCTCTGGACAACTTAATTTTGACATAATTTTTCACAAGCCTTTATGACTGATGTTATCAAAGGCCTTGGTCAGATTGACAAAAATTGTGTATAGACTTCTGTTCTGCTCCTGGCATTTCTCCTGGAGTCTTGGGGCAGCAAACAGGTATTCACCATTCCTTGGCCCTTTCTGAAGCCATTTGGCTCTCAATAAGAAAGGTTCTCCCGGGGGAAAGATTAACCTATTAAAGAGGATTCAGGCAAAAAAATCTTGCCAGCAATAAAGAGGCAGAGAGATTACTCTGTGATTTTCACAGGGCAATCTGTTTCCTTTACTTTTATAGAGATGGACAATGGAAGTAAACCTGAGCTAAAACTCCTCTTGCCATATAACCTGGAAAAATTCATTCAGCTTTTATATGAGCAGTGGACCCCCTCTCTTATAAATCTCAGCAGGAATAAAATCAGCACCAGGAATTTTGCCACATGAGAGGAGCCCAATGGCATTCAAAACCCCTTCTTCATTTGGAAGTTTGAATCAAAAAAGATAGACTTAAAGCTAATATATACAGTCAATAGCTTCAGCATTGATTGATGATGAATACCCCAGGGAATTGTTTCACCCCATTCTTTAGGATTGAGTTCTTATTACTAATCAATGTGGCTTCCTCAATACTGAGATGTACCATAGATCTTTGGCCCATAAATAGCTTTCAGGGCATCATAAAAGTACTTAGGATTGTTACTATACCCATAAAACTGAATTTTATCTACCTTTCTACTGATTAAAGAATTCTGCATCTCTTTAAGCTTTACTTGTAATTTGCTTAGGATGGAGTTAAATGATTCCTTCTTAGAGACAGATGAATCATCTTATTCTAATTTTTCTTTTCTTTTTTTTAAATGGCATTTCCCCCCCAGTTCATGGCAAGAAAAAATTTAGCCTTCATTTTTACAACATTTTGAATTCCAAATTTTTCCCTTCCCCTTGATCCCTCTCCCTCTCTCAAAGATGGTAAGCATTTTGATATAGTTTATACCTGTGTCATCATGTAAAACATATTTCTATAGTCTTTGTTGTGAAAAAACAAAGATATCAAAAGGAAAAAAAAGCATGAAAAAGAATAAAATGAAAAAAAATATGCCTTGTTCTTTTTCTGGTTATGAATACATTTTCCTTAATGAGTCCTTCGTACTTCTTTTGGATCATTGTGTTGCTGAGAAAAGCTGAGTCAGTCATAGTTGATCATCATGTAACATTGCTGATACTATGTATAATGATTTTCTGGTCCTGTTCATTTCACTTTGCTTCAGCTCATACAAGTCTTCCCAGATTTTTCTGAAATCTGCCTGTTCATCATTTCTTTTTGAACAATAGTATTCCATTACATCCATATGTCATAGCTTGTTTAGCCATTCCCCATCTGATAGATATGCTGTCAATTTCCAAAATTTTGTCACCATTAAAAGAGCTGAAATTAATATTTTTGTGCATGTAGGTCATTTCCCCCTTTTATGATCTCTTTGGGATACAGACCTAGTAGTGGTATTGTTGGGTGAAATGGTATATCACGTTTGGTTGCTCTTTGAGCATAGTTCCAAATTGCTTTCCACAACGATTGGATCAGTTCACAACTCTAATCTATAATAATAATTAATAGTATTTTACCAACAGTAATTAATTTTCCCACATCCTCTCCAATATTTATCACATTCCTTTACTGTCATATTGGCCAATCTGATAGATCTGAGGTAGTACCTCAGAGTTGTTTTATTTTGTATTTCTCTAAATAAAAAATGTTTGAGAGTACTTCTTCATATGCCTATAGATAGTCTTGACTTTTTCCTCTGAAAATTGCCTGTTCATATCCTTTGACCATTTATCAACTGAAGAATGACTTGTATTCTTATAAATTTAGCTGTTTACCATATATTTGAGAAATGAATCCTTTTCTAGAGACATTTGCTATATTCATTTTCAGTTATCTGCTTTCCTTCTGCTCTTAATTCTATGAGTTTTGTTTGTACCAAAGAGCTTTTTAATCTAATGTAATAACAATGATCCATTTTGCATTTTATAATGCTACCTTTATTTGGTTATGAGTTTTCCCCCTTCCCATAGATCTGCCAGGTAGACTATTCCTTACTCTTCTAATTTGCTTATGGCTTCTAATATTCTATTTGCCTCCTTTGTTTCTTTATTTTTTTTAGTTGGATTTATTAAGTTCTGAGAGGGGATAGTTGAAGTTTTCCATTTGTATAGGTTTGCTGTCTATATCTTCCTGTAACTCACTTAACTTTTCCTTTAAGAATTCGATTGCAATACCACTTGGTGCATATATGTTATTGATATTGCTTCATTGCCCTTGGTACCTTTTAGTGAGATGTAATTTCCTTTCTTATCTCTTTTAATTAGTCTCTTTTTGCTTTTACTCTGAGATCAGGTTTGCTACCTCTTTTTTTTTTTTTTAACTTTAGCTCAAGCTTAACAGATTATCCTCCAGGTCCTTACTTTTGCTCTATATCTTTCTATTTCAAGTATTTCCCATAAACAACATATATTAGGAGTCTGTTTTTTGAACCATCCTGCTGTTCACTTCCATTTCATGAGAAAGTTCATCCCATTAATATTCACAGTTATTTTTACTACCTATGTATTTCCCTCCAGGCTGTTCTTCCTTTTTATCCTCTTCTCTCACTATGTCCCTCTTCACCAGTGTTTGGTTTCTATCCATCACCTTCCCTGATCTGCCTTCTCTTTAGTCCCACCTCATCTCCCTTTCTGAACTTTTTCTGCATAGGTTTTGACCTTAGAGTGGGATCCCCACCTGCCTTGGTAAGCAGTCCAGGGATGGATAAAACAAAGTTTTTTGACACCTTTTCTAACCATTCTTCACACTAGGAGATGAGTAGTATAGATTAAAAAAATTGTTCAGCCTCCCTTGATTACTCTCAATGTGGTAATTGAAGCCCATCTACCAAATGGAGACCCAATGTCAGCACCATACAATCAAGAGATACAGTTATCTTTTTTCTTTTTTTTAACAATAGCTTCAAAAAGACCAAACTATTAGCCATGTTCCATGGCACTTGTCAGTTGAAAGTAATAGGAATGGAATCCTAAAAGCTGATATCCTAGTCCCTTATCCAATGTAAAATTCATATCTGCTGCTCATCTTGCTGGGCTGGGACAGTTTGTTCAGGTTCAATTTGCTCTTCTCCTGGTTCAACTATCCACAAACTCTGGCTTGAGATCCAATTCCTAGATCCATGGTAGTCGCTTGATCTTTTGAACCTTATGAAGTTATGTCATACTGGGTGGGGAGAATTCTCCATTGATGCTCTTCCCACCTGAAGGCTTAAACCAGTTATTGCCTACTAAAACTGTCTACTCAAAAACAGTTATGTAGTTGGGACTTATTGCATGAATGTTCAGTTCCATCTTAGAAGCTAAATGAAAAGCCTTTCCTCCATCTTTTGGTATGTAAACAGGGGGAAAAACACATGCACAGAATAGATACAAGTCTTCTGAAGTGGAGAACAAGACCCTCTATTATATATGCCCATAAGAAGGCTCACTAAAAATCTTCATGGTTCCAAGACTGGATCCTTTTTGGCCAGCTCCTTATTACATTAATAAAAATATGTCTGTGGTGATTCAGGCCAGTTCCAATGGTCTTGTGATAGAGAGAGCCATCAGCATTCAAAGAGAGGATTGTAGGGGCTGAGTGCGGATTACATTCTATTATTTTCACTTTTTAAAAATTGTTGTTTCCTTGCTTTTTGTTTTCTTTCTAATTTCCCTCTTTTTGATCTGATTTTGTGGTTATATATATGAATTGTACATCTTTAATATATATTGGATTGCTTGCTATCTAGGGGAGGGGATGAAGGGAAGGGAGGGAGAAAAAAAAGTTTGGAACACAGAGTTTTGTGAGGGTAAATATTGAAAACTATCCATGCATGTATTTTTGAAAATAAAAAGCTTCATATGTTAAAAAATTGAGAGGACTGGAAAAAAAGCTGTAAGAATAAATAAATAAAATAATAATAGCTATCATTTTATGAATAAAAATTGTCTTTGATATAGTTCCAAATTTAACTTTACTCACATTTGTTCATATTGGTTTTTTAATAGAAACTAAGCCTCTTGAGAGCAGGACCTTTCGTCATTTTTGTCTCTGTATTCTAGCACAAAATCTGGCACATTGTAAATGCTTAATAAATGCTTGCTGATTGACCTCCAGGGTTACATGGGCAAATTTGACTTAACTGAAGTTTGAACCACTACAAACTTCTTTGAGTTAGAAAGTTTTACAGACTTTTGGATAACTTGCTCACTAATCTCTACTTTCACCCTTTGGGATGGAGTGTCTGAAAATCTAAAACTACTAACAGAATGTAAGAGACCATCAAAAGGATAAAAGTGAACATCAAAAAGAAAGATTGAGAGGTTTTATGAAATTAATATTTCAATAAAAAGGGAAATAGGTGAGGAATTCAAAAGAATTCAACAGGACATTAGGAATTAGTATGGTCCAACATCTGGTGTGGCATGAAAACTCAGAATCAAGTTCAGATGGTCATCTGAAAATGTAATAGTTGAATGACTTGATATTACTATGTTGATCCCTACTTTTACCTCCTTAAAGAGAGCTGACTATGAAGAGAGAAAAAATTATTAATCTGTTTAGGTTCCACGTGCTACAATTTTTGCTTTTCATAGTTTCCATTCTCAAATCAAGAAAACAAGGTAAGTGTATATATCATTTTTGATTGACTTTATAATTTTAAAAATTATTTTGGGGATTAGAATTTATTTTTTCTATCCTTAATAGAGTAGAGAAGTGTGTGTATGTGTGTGTGTGTGAGAGAGAGAGAGAGAGAGAGAGAGAGAAAGAGAGAAAGAGAGAGAGAGAGAGAGAGAGAGAGAGAGAGAGAGAAGGAGAAAGAGAGAGAGAGAGTGAGCAGAAGAAAGAGGCAAAGAAGAGGGAAGGGGAAAAAAGGAAGAGAGGAAAAAGAGTTGGAGAGTTGAAGGGAGATAAAGAGAAATGAGTCTTTAGGAGATGAGAATGGATAAAAGGATGGATATGGAACTCTACAATGTTCTGGGAAAGAGTATTGTTTTTGTTAATTAAGTAATTTAAAAAGTGATCAAAAGTATCAACATTTATTAAAAACCATTTGTATCAAGGGCTTTAGAGTTTATATGATTCTTGACTTGCAACAGCCCTATAAAGTAGAGAGTACTAAATATTGCCACAACATTTTATAGATGAGGAGACTAAGACTCAGAGATACTAAGTGATTACCTTAGGTCATAAACATAGATGGAAAGCTAGGATTTGAACATGGGTCTTCTTTGCCTTTCCCTAAGCAATGAGTATTGATTCAGTATTTTTTGGCTACTACAAAAAGTGCTACTTTGGTGTGTATTACACTTTTTTTTCTATTTTTGATTTCCCTTAGATATACATTTATGAATGAGATTTCTGGGGGAAAGTTGGGACATTTTAGTCACTTTTTTTCCCCTTAGCATAATTCCAAATTACTTTCTAGGTGTCTGGAGAAATTCCTAGCTCCACTAATAACCTTTAATCTATCTGTCTTTCAGCAAATGGTCCAATATCAACTATGTCCTTCCAATTTTCTAGATATGTGATAAAATCTTATCACCTTAGAGTTATTTTTATTTGCATTTCTCTTGTTTGTTGTTAGTAGTCTTTTCTTCTTTAAGGAACTATTCATTCTTATTCTTTGATCCCCTTTTCCCCTTCCCCCCTGCCCTTATCCATTTTAGAACTTGTATTTTTTTTCTATTCTACTAAAGCAGAGGTTCTTAATTTTTTTTGTGTTATATACTTCTTTCGCACTCTGAAGTATGAGTGTGCTGGAACCAGCTCCACCCAGCTAGATAGCCATCATTAGATTATCAATGTGAACATCTATACCTCAGAAATTGGCACACTAAAATCAAGGCTTGATTTATTTTATTTATTGTCTAGACTTAAGAAAGTGGTGGAGATAATTTCAATAACATAAATTTTAAAATGTGTTGGGCATATATTTTTTGAAAACTGGTTGTTAGATATAGACCAATATATCCTTGGGTATTCTTTCTCAGAATAATGTTGATAATAATGTATGAAAAAATGCATAGAATAAAATAGTGCACAAATTGGCATAATGCATAAAATAAAATACAATGACAAAAAATTAATTATCATGAAAATAACAATGTAATTTTTCTCTTCTAAATTCATGGATTCCTGGGAATCTCTTGACTTAGAGAAAGAAGATAGTATACAGGCATTTTGGGAGTTTAGCTTATAATTGGGGCAATAGAACACACAGAATAACTGACAATATTATTTCTAAATTAACACACAATTGCTTGATTAATAAGGTGTTCCCTAATACGTTACTATGTTTTTTTAAAGATCCTTATAATTATGCATATTAATATGGATCATAGCTCAATAGATAGATTATTCTATGCTACTTTCTTCTGAGATGTAGACTCTAAAAGTTCTGTGAGCCTGCTAAGGCGATTAATAGATAGATAATGTTGAGCAATTTGATGCAAATTAATTTTTATTCCATTTTAGAAATTAAAGACCATAAAACAAGGAAGAGTTAGGTGGAGAAGAAATATCTTTGCAGTCATTTTTTCAGTCCACAAAATTTGTAGCCAGGTCCACATGTGTCCCCAGACAACTCCTAGATCCCTGATTTGCACCTTTATACCATACATAAGGCCCTTTGCTAAGCAATGGGAATACAAAGGTAAAAATAAATGGTCTTGAACTTTACCGAGATTACATTCTACGTACTGTTCAAAGTGACAACCCAGATATGAAAAATTTCATCCTTTTAAAAAATAAGTAGTGTTATAAAAGAAAAACCAAAGGCTAGAATCTGAACCAAATGCTAGAGAACATGAACTTTATGTTCTCTGACACATTTGACATCAGATAACATTTAATTATATGCTTAACATATAAAAAGACAGAATTGTACAGTGGAAAGCCTCCTGTTCTGGATTTGGTGCCAGAAGACTAGCATTCAAATACTTCCTCTGATGTTGTCTATTTGAAGATTGTTTGTTACCTTTAACCTCCTGAGTCTGAGTTCCCTAATCTATAAAGTGAAAAGTTTAGATTAAAAGATTTCTTAAGGTTTTTTTCAGCTTTAAAATGATGATCTATTATTTCCATTTTATAACATCTTGAAATGCATCCCTCCTTCTTCTCTACTATTCCTATGTCTGATAAAGATATTTTTTACTTTATAATGTGTTGTTTATATATATCATTTCCCTTAAGATAGTTATTACCCTACCAAACATTCAAAGAACAATTAGCCCCAGTGTTTTATAAAGTATTTGAAAAAATAGGGAATGAAGGAGTCCTAACAAATTCCTTTTTTGACACAGACATGGCACTGATACCTAAACCAGGTAAGTTGAAAACAGAGAAAGAAAATTATAGACCAATCTCCCTAATGAATATTGATGCTAAAATCTTAAATAAGATATTAGCAAAAAGACTATAGAAAATCATCCCCAGAATAATATACCACGATCAAGTAGTATTTATACCAGGAATGCAGGGCTGGTTCAATATTAGGAAAACTATCAGTATAATTGGCCATATTAATAATCAAATTAACAAAAACCATATGATCATCTCAATAGATGCAGAAAAAGCATTTGATAAAATCCAACATTCATTCCTATTAAAAAACTCTTGAGAGTATAGGAATAAATGGACTTTTCCTTAAAATAATCAGTAGCATCTATTTAAAACCAGCAGTAAGCATCATATGTAACGGGGACAAACTGCAACCATTCCCAATAAGATCAGGAGTGAAACAAGGTTGCCCACTATCACTGTTACTATTTAGTATTGTATTAGAAATGCTAGCTTTGGCAATAAGAGTTGAGAAAGAGATTAAAGGAATAAGAATAGGCAATGAGGAAACCAAATTATCACTATTTGCTGATGATATGATGGTATACTTCGAGAACTCCAGAGACTCTACTAAAAATTTATTAGAAACAATCCACACCTTTAGCAAAGTTGCAGGATACAAAATAAACCCACATAAGTCATCAGCATTCTTATATATCACTAACAAAACCCAACAGTTAGAGTTACAAAGAGAAATTTCATTTAAAGTAACTACTGATTGTATAAAATATTTAGGAATCTATCTGCCAAGGGAAAATCAGAAACTTTATGAGCAAAACTACAAAACACTTTCCACACAAAGCTAAGTCTGATCTAACCAACTGGAAAAATATTAAATGCTCTTGGATTGGGCGAGCAAATATAATAAAGATGACAATACTACCTAAATTAATCTATTTATTTAGCGCTATACCCATCAGACTCCCAAAAAACTACTTTGATGAACTAGAAAAAATAACAAAGTTCATATGGAAAAACAAAAGGTCAAGAATTTCAAGGGAATTAATGGAAAAAAAATCAAATGAAGGTGGCCTAGCTGTACCAGATCTAAAATTATATTATAAAGCAGCAGTTACTAAAACATCTGGTATTGGCTAAGAAATACACTAGTTGATCAATGGAATAGGTTAGGTTCAAAGGACAAAACAGCCAATAACTTTAATAATATAGTGTTTGACAAACCCAAAGACACCAGTTTCTGGGATAAGAATGCATTATTTGACAAAAATTGCTGGGAAAATTGGAAATCCGTATGGCAGAAACTAGGCATTGACCCACACTTAACACCATACACCAAGATAAGGTCAAAATGGGTTCATGACCTAGGCATAAAGAATGAGATTATAAATAAATTGGAAGAGCATAGGATAGTTTACCTCTCAGACCTGTGGAAGAGGGAGGAATTTATGACCAAAGAAGAACTAGAGATCACTATTGACCACAAAATAGAAAATTTTGATTATATCAAATTGAAAAGTTTTTGTACAAACAAAACAAATGCAGACAAGATTAGAAGGGAAACAATAAACTGGGAAAACATTTTTACAATCAAAGGTTCTGATAAAGGCCTCATTTCTAAAATATCTAGAGAATTGACTCTAATCTATAAGAAATCAAACCATTCTCTAATTTATAAATGGTCAAAGGATATGAACAGACAATTCTCAGACAAAGAAATTGAAACTATTTATAGACATATGAAAATATGCTCCAAATCATTATTAATCAGAGAAATGCAAATTAAGACAACTCTGAGATACCACTACACACCTGTCAGATTGGCTAGTATGACAGGGAAAGATAATGCGGAATGTTGGAGGGAATGTGGGAAAACAGGGACACTGATATATTGTTGGTGGAATTGTGAACACATCCAGCCATTCTGGAGAGCAATTTGGAACTATGCTCAAAAAGTTATCAAACTGTGCATATGCTTTGTCCAGCAGTGTTTCTACTATTAAAAAAGGGAAAGGGAAGTGTATGTGCCAAAATGTTTGTGGCAGCCCTGTTTGTAGTGGCTAGAAGCTGGAAAATGAATGGATGCCCATCAATTGGAAAATGGTTGGGTAAATTGTGGTATATGAACATTATGGAATATTATTCTTCTGTAAGAAATGACCAGCAGGATGAATACAGAGAGGCTTGGAGAGACTTACATGAACTGATGCTAAGTGAAATGAGCAAAATCAGGAGATCATTATATACCTCAACAACGATACTGTTTGAGGATGTATTCTGATGGAAGTGGATCTTTTCAATAAAAAGAGCTCATTCAGTTTCAATTGATCAAGGATGGGCAGAAGCAGCTACACCCAAAGAAAGAACACTGGGAAATGAATATAAATTGCTTGCATTTTTGTTTTTCTTCACAGGTTATTTATATCTTCTGAACCCAATTCTCCCTGTGCAACAAGAAAACTGTTCGGTTTTACACACATATATTGTATCTAGGATATACTGTAACCTATTTAACATATAAAGGACTGTTTGCCATCTGGGGGAGGGAGTAGAGGGAGGGAGGGGAAAAATCAGAACAGAAGTGAATGCAAGGGACAATGCTGTAAAAAATTACTCTGACATGGGTTCTGTCAATAAAAAGTTATTTAAAAAAGATAGCTATTATCTCATAATAAAACTTTGGTTATCCAGAAAGTTGATTGAATGGGGTGACCTGTTTAACTGAGAGGAAACAATTGTTTAAGTCTTTTATGATAAACCTTTCTAAATGGCATGATTTAAGTTCTTTTAATAACACAACTATTTTCCTCTGATGAATGAAGGATTTGAAATGCTTCAATAGCATATTGTTATTCTTTGTATTGATTCTCATTATATTGTTCTGTGGATGATATAATGAAAAGTTTGGGAAGTTCTATAATTTATTGAATCTGGATCGTTTTCTGGAAACTTCTCTTTTTTTCCCTTAAATTTCTTTTATCTGCTTGTTTCTTTGTGATTTGCACTTTTCTCTTAAAAGTGTAGTATAGAAAAAAGAAGAAGACAGAAAGAGGGAAAAGCTCCTATTACTACTAAGCTAGCACTGTTCTAAAGGCTTTACAAATATTATCTGATGGGTGGGAAAAAGCAAGTACAGTGGGAAAAGAGCATTGGATTTGAAGTGCAATAGTTTGCTTGGGTTTGTAATTTCTCAAGTAGCTTTTGCTAACTTATGTGACTTTGGAAAAGTCCCTTATTTATTGGTCTCAGTCTATTCATTTAAAAAATGAGGGGGGCGGTGTAGGCAGTATGAAGCAAAGAAAAAAAAGGAAGTCTGGAGTCAAAAGATTTAGATTCAAATCTTTCCTCTGAAACTTAGTGTCTTTCTTATCCTTAAAAAGGAGTTGTCCTAAATGACCCCTGAGTATCCTTCTTTCTGTAGATCTATGATCTTAAAATTTATTCCTGCTTGAAATCTCATGTTCTCAAATGTCCCATTTAATTGGCAAAAATGGATTGAACACTTCCTATGGATTGACAGTAGAGGATATAAATTGCTTATTATCTCCTTGCAGAGCTGAGACTGACAAGCATGAAACAATTAGTGCACACTTTTGAGCAGCATGTAATTAAATGCTTAATTATGTAGGACTGACTGCAAAAAAGTCAGAGAGGAGGGAAATCTATGAGACCTGGGAGAGAAGACTTCATGAATGAGGGGAAATTAGAGCTAGGTCTTGAAGGCTGGATAGGTTTTAGACAAGGAAAAGGAAGAAGAGGGGTCATTTTATTTGAAGAGTACTTTAAATTAAAGTTAACTACAATATCAAACATTACAGAAATATGTAGGAATTACAAAAAAGCTCTGAATGGAGAAAATGAGATAGGAGTTCATTAGGAAAATAATTATGCTTGTCCTAAGGACAATATATAATAACTGTGAAGATGAGACAAAGGAAATTGCAGGATAAAGGCAGCAGGTAGATTAACTTGATGGGCAAGGAAGATTTGGGTATAATGTAATAATGAGAAATTCAATTGGTGTTATGGGCTAAGACTTTGAAAGATGGGTTGTTGAGCGTTGATTTGTTATAAGCAACAATAAAAATCAGAGGATGACATGATGAAAATAGTCTATAAAGATTATTTTAGCAGTTGAGCTGAGATAAACATGTAAGTGACAATTTTTGTTTCCAGAAAATAAGGCAGGGATAAATGACTCTTTTTTTCTTGAAGATTGAGATTTACTTTCTGTGCTTTCATTTGAAGGTGAAGAAAATAGATGCACTTAGAAGAGAATAAGAATGAATGACTATAAAGCCTATATTGAGCTCTTGATTTATAGAAAATGAAACATGTAGTTATTTTAAGATGAGGTGATGGCAGGGAAGATTTTCCAGTAGAGGGAGAAACCAAGGCAACAGAAAATTCAGTTGGACTTGAATGAAAAGAATGAGTTAAAGAGAGATATATAGCAGAGAAAGAAAAATTTAAAATTAGTGCTTTGATGAAATGAATGATTAGTGCTTTGATGAATGATGAAAGGCAGAGCCAAGATAATGGAGCAAAGGCTGGGACTTCCCTGAGCTCCCCTCCAAGGTTCTCCAAATATATTTAAATAATGACTCTAAAAAATAATATAATGACAAATTTTAGAGTGGCAGAACCTACAAAAATATGGAATGAATCAATTTTCAAGTTCAAGACATCTTAGAAAGTTGGCAGAAAAGACCTATTGCAGCAAGGTAAGAAAGGAGTACAATCCACTTCAGGCTGTGCCAGTGCAGACTGAGCACCAACAAACCAAGAGCATACTTGGTGACTGAATCATTATCAGCACTGACAGGTTCCAGACCTCTCAGTCCCATTGATAAGGGAAACAGACAGAGGAAGATTTACAGGAATCCTTTTACTGGCCCCAGGGAAAAGATTCTGTTATATTCCCTATACTTGAATCTGGGTTGCAGTCCTGGGAGTTGGTACCAGAGTGAAGTATCAACACCACAGAACTTATAGCCACAGTGGAGTATGAATCTTCCTCATAGTTCCAGGGAAGAATGGAGTGCTTCTAGTCTATCAGAGATGAGAGCATCACAAGAGTTTTAAATACTCATCTCTTAGATCATATCACCTTGGAGGAAACAAAAATTTATAGATTCTCTAAATTATCTCTGAAAACAATTGCACATAAAACCTGAAGGTGGGACTGTGCCTTCTCCACTTGGGAAGCAAAGCCCAATGTAGTATAAAGTTTAAATTAAGAAAAACAGTGGAAAATGAGCATATAAAAAAATCTGAATATAAAAAAGTTACTATGGTAATAAGAAAGATCAAAACACACATTCAGAAGACAACATACATTAAATTTCTGCACCCAAATCCTCAAAGAAAAAATATGAATTAGTTTCAGACTATGGAAGAGCTCAAAAAATTTTAAAAATTAAGGAATAAAAGTAGAGGAAAAATTGGGAAGAAAAATCAGAATGATGCAAGAAAATCATGAAAAAAGAGTCAATAGCATGGTAAAGGAGGCATAAAAGTACTAAAGAAAATAACAACTTAAAAAACAGACTAGGACAAAGGTAAAAGGCACAAATATCCAATGAAGAGAAAAATGCCTTGAAAAGCAGAATGGATCAAATGGAAAAAGAGGTACAAAAGTTCCCTGACAAAAATAATTCCTTAGAAGTTAGAATTAGGCAAGTGAAAACTAATGATTTTATGAGACTTCAAGAAACAATCAAGTCAAATAAAAAGAATGAAAAAATTGGAAGAAAAAGTGAAAAACAATTGATTTGGAAACTAGATCCAGGAGAGATAATTTAAACATTATTAGATTACCTAAATGTTACAATTTTTAAAAGGCCTAGATATCATCTTTCAAGAAATTATCAAGGAAAACTGCCCTGATATTTACCAAAGGGTAAAATAGAAATTGAAAGGATCCACTGATCATCTTCTGAAAGATTCCAAAATGAAATTCCCAGAAATATCATAACCAAATTCCAGACTTCCCAGATCCAGGAAAAAATATTGTAAGCAGCCAAAAAGAAAAAAAATTAAATATGGAACTACAGTCAGGATAACATAAGATTTAGCAGCTTTTATATTAAAGAATTGGCAGGCTTGGAATATGATATTTTGGAGGGCAAAAGATCTAGGACTAGAAACAATAATCCCCTCTCTAGCAAAACTGATTATAATCCTTTGGAGGGAGGGAATGGATCTCCAATGAAATAAAGGATTTTCAAGCACTTCTGATGAAAATAACAGAGATGAATAGAAAATTTGACTTTCAAATACAAGATGCAAAAGAAGCAAAAAAATAAATAGGAAGGCAAAATCATAAGGGTTTCAGTTTTTCTATATGGTAAAATAGATATTCATAACTCTTAAAAAACATTCTCATTATTAGGACAGGAAAGTATAGACAGAAAGCAGAGGTGTAAATTGAATGTGATTTAATTATTTAAAAAAATTAAGAGATGAAAAAGAAGAATTCACTGGGAGAAGGGGAAAAGAAGAGGTAGAATGAAATAAATTTTCTGACATAAAGGAGGTCTGAAGGAAATCTTACAGTAAAGGGAATTGAATTAAAGAGGGAATAATATATACATTATATGTAGAAATCTATATTACCATACAGAAAATTTAGGAAGGGTTGGGCATTAGAAAATGAGGGGGAGAATGTGATAGAAAGGAGTGTGGTTTGGGGGAGGTAAAAGTCAGAAGGAAAACACTTTTGAGAATGGACAGGGTAAAAGGAGAAAGAAAGTACGATAAATAGGGGAAATAAGATGAAAGGAAATACATAATTGGTAATCATTACTTTGAAAAAAGATTTATAGTAACTTTCTCTGATGAAGACTTCATTTCTCAAGCAGAGAAAAACCAGAATCAAATTTATAGAATAAGATCCATTCCTCCATTGATAAATTATCAAATAATATAAACAGGCAATTTTCAGACAAAGTAATCCGATCTATCTATAATCACATGGAAAAAATGCTGTAGAATTTGAAACTATTTTCAGACAAAATAATCAAAGCTATCTATTGTTACATGGGAAAAAAATGCTCTAGAATTTGGAACTATGTCCAAAGGGCGATGAAACTGTGCATAACTTTTGATCCAATAGTGTTACTCATAGATCTTTTCCCCAGAAAGATAATAAAAGAGAAAAAAGAACCTACATGTGCAAAAATATTTGTAGCAGCTTTTTGTAATGGCAAGAAATTAGAAATTTAGTGGATACACATCAGTTAGAGAATGGCTAAATACATTATGACATATGAAGGTAATGGAAATATTTTTATTTTATAAAAATGATGAGCAGGCTGATTTTAGAATAGCCTGGAAAGACTTACATGAATTGATGATCAACTTGGTGATGGACTTGATGATTCAAAACAATTCCAATAGACTTGAGCTGGAAAATGCCATCCACATATGAAGAGAAAACTATGGTGACAATATGGATTGAAGCATAGTGTTTTCACTGATTTTGTTTGCTTGCTTCTTCTTTCTTGTGGTTCTTTCCCTTTTGGAATGAATTTCTTTTTGCATGACATGACAAATATGGGAATATGTTTTAAAGAATTTCACATTTTTAACCTCTGAGATTGTTTGCTATCTTGGAGAAGGAAAGAGGAAAGCGAGAAAAATTTGTAACACAAGGTCTTACAAAAATGAATGTTGAAAACTATGTTTACATGTATTTGGAAAAATAAAATACTATTGAGAAAAAAGAAAAATGTTCTAAATCACTATTGATGAGAGAAATGCAAATAAAAATAACTCTAAACTACTACTTGTCATCTAATTTACTTATTGTATTAACTAATATGGAGAGCAATTTGGAACTGCCCAAAAGGCTATAAAATCATGCATGACCGAGATATATCCTTTCTCAGGATAGCATGACTGATAGATACCCCTACTAGTTCTATATTCCAAAGAGATAAAAAAGAAAAAAGAAAATGACCTATGTGTAAAGAAGTATTTATGGCAGTTCTTTCCATGACAACAAAAATTAGAAATTGAGGTGATGTCCATCAGTTGGGTAATGTTTGAACAAATTGTTTCATATAATTGGGATGGAATACTATTGTAATGGAAATAATGAGCAGGATACTCTCAGGAAAAAAATATGGAAAGGCTTATTATATGAATTGATGCAAAATGAAATGAGCAGAACCAGGAGAATATTGTACACAGAAACAGCATTATTATATGGTCATATACTTAGCTATTCTCAACAATTCAATGGTCTAAGACAATATTGTAGGATTTATAATGAAAGGAGCTATCCATCTCCAGAAAAAGAATTAGTAGATCCTGAATGCAGATCAAAAATACTTTTTCTTTACTTTATTTTTCTTATTGTTTTTTGGGGGGGCCTGTATTTTTTTCTCAGAATGACTTACATGGAAATGTGTTTTGCATCATTTTATATGTGTGTTTATATGTGTGTGTGTGTGTATCATCCATATCAAATTGCTTACCTTCTCAATGAGGGAAAAGGAAGGGAAGGGACCCTTATAATTGGAACTCATAATTAAAATTAAAAAATATTTTTAAATTGTTTTTACATGAAATTGAGGAAAACAACAATATTAAATAAGAAAAAGAAAAAGTAAGGATCAGAAGAATCACACTAGCAAAAGTTAAAAGAAAAAAA
Source organism: Antechinus flavipes (assembly GCF_016432865.1). Taxonomy (NCBI): domain Eukaryota; kingdom Metazoa; phylum Chordata; class Mammalia; order Dasyuromorphia; family Dasyuridae; genus Antechinus; species Antechinus flavipes. The sequence goes on along the minus strand of NC_067399.1, from coordinate 162,026,926 downwards.
CATTTGCAAGATGTATCAGAGGAAAGGATGTTCTACCAGAATTCATGTTCATTCACTTGGGGGCCTAGAAAGGCCTTTAGAATGTAAGATTCTAATTTGGTAACAGTATTCTTTTTTTTTTTTTTTTTTTTTCCTTAGGCAATTGGGATTAAGTGACTTGTGATTTTCCCAGGGTCACACAACTAAAAAGTGTTAAGTGTCTGAGGCCACATTTGAACTCAGGTCCTCATGACTTCAGGGCTGGTGCTCTATCCATTACAACACTTAGCTGCCTAGTAATAGTATTCTTTATATGAATTCAGGCTGTATTGCTTAGAGAGATTTAGAAGACAGATTGGCTTTTGTTTATATCAAATGGAAATAAATTCATTCTCAACATGTAATGACATGTTTGTAGACTCATAATTTAGCAGCAGAGGAAATTTAAGATGTTAGCAAATATATTGATAACACAGATTAATCAAAAAAGATCTGAAGTACAAATCATATACTTTAATGTTTTAATGTTTTAATGATCTCACTAATGTGATCAAACCCTTAAATTGTACAGATTCCAATACATACCTACTTTCTCGTCCTTAATGATTATTGTACATCTTCCTAAAAAATATTCCAGTGAGATCTACTTAATGAATTGGAAGTCTTTCTGCATTAAATGGATACATTATATTCCTCGGATTATTTTGATATCTTATACTTTTTGTTATATAAAAAGTCCATTTTCCCAATCATACTTTGGAATAAATTTTATGTCAATTCTTGTCTGCATCATCACTGAGAATATATTGCAGTCTGCTTATAATTAACGTGCAGTCCTCCATTTTCCTTTAGGTTACTTCCAGCCTAAGATGCCCCATGACTTGAATTTACATAGCATCACCAGGTGACTGTCAGTGCTGAAAATATATATATTTGAAAGTACTCTAATTCTTCAAGTCTAATTTAACCCACTCATTTGTTCCTGTTCAATTCTGGTTCTAGATCGTTGTCTAACTGAATAAGTACAAATTAATGAACTCAATGGACTTCTCCCCCAACTGCATGTCATAGTGTACATATAGGCATTCTTCATCAGCTTGATTTTTTCCTTAGTGGATTGGTTGGCTTATCTCTTATGAATGAATGAATGAAGCTCAGTGATGAAGCTCTATAATATTAGGGGCTAGATTCATCAGCAAATGTAGTGTGTAGAGAGTAGCATCAGGGAACTTCATAATTTAAAGGGCATCTTCTAACCATTCTATAGTGAGAATGATTATTTATATACATATGTACACACACACATATAATGCATTGCAACTTTGCTATGTAAATGTCATCATCATCATTAATAGTACTAGTAATACTAGTACTAGTAGTAATAACAGCAGCAGCAGCAGAAGAAGAAGAAAAAGAAAAATAAGAAAGAAGGAGAAGGAGAAAGAAGAAGAAGGGGAAAGAAGAAGAAAAGGAAAGAAGACAGGAGAAGAAAAAAAGAGGAAAAAAAAAGAAAAAGGAAGGAGAAAAACAAGACAGGAAAAAAAAGAAGAAAGAAGAAAAAAAATCTTCCTTAACATTTCTTTGTTTTCTCTTAGAACTTCATTTTTCAAGAGCAGAACCAGAGAAATGTTAAGAAGTTTTTGTGTAAATTGTATGATATCTCTGTAAGACAGGTATGTGAATACAGATTGTTGAAATGTGTCTCATAGGGAGACATTGATAGGTATCTCAAAATCTTGCCAATCATTCTCTAAAGAAAACTGAGTTTCTTTTGCCTTGAGGGGAGCAGCGGGAGCCTTAAGTCTGGCTACTTTATTCTATTTTAAGAAAGAATACTGGACTAGAATTATGGCTATCTGATCTACTGAAAGTTGCTGTTATAAAGGGACAATAGATTCAGAACAAAAATTGCTACCTTTTCTGGTAATCATCCCTTAAAGAGTAGAGGTTAGTCTTTAGCTCATATTCATCTATTTAATACTTTTCCACCAAATAGTAATTACACAAAGAATAATCACAAATAGTGAATTGTTCACAAACTCATTTACCTAAATAAATAACAAATAGAAATTGGATATTTTATGTAGATTGGAACATATTAGAAAATACAAAAAATGAATGAACTCTTTAGATGAGGGGGATGAGATCTTGCTCAGCCAAGAAAAATCTCTGACCTTAACCTAATAAGAGACCCTCCCAAATCTCTAGGGTGGCAGTCAATCACTCAATATGTATTATTAATGTTTTCCTGTGTTCTGAACACTGTGTCAAATACTGGGTACACAAAAATAAAAATTATGCCTTCAAATAATTCACATCCTAAAAGAAGAGACAACATGAAAGCAACTCTGTACATATAATATATTTGGAGGTAGGGAGGGAGACATACCCAGTAAAAAAGAAACAGAATTATGAGATAGAGTGTGAGGAACAGTATGTAGGTCAATGAATTTGGGCTATAGAAAAGTAGGAAAGATCCAAGATGTGAAGGACTTTAAAAGCCGAAAAGAAGTATTTTCTATTTGATCCTGGAGATAATAAGGACCCACTGGAGTTTAGTGAGTAGGACAGTGACAGCCAAGCTTGTATTTTAGAAAAAAAATCACTTTGTCAGCTCAGTGAAGTGGAGATATTATTATAGTCCACGTGTGAGGTGAGAATCCACACTCATCTAAAGATAGGGGGAAAGGGAGGCAAGAACATCTATTTGAGATGTTATGAAGGTAGAACCAACAAGATTTGGCAAAAGCTTTCATATGTAGAGTAAGTGAAAGTGAAGTGGTAAGAATTGCATTGAAGTTGTAATTTTGGCTAACTGGGAGAATGGTGTGGTACTTCTGATGGTGATAGGAAACCCGGAAGAGAGGAAAGCTTAGGAAGAAAGATAATGAAATATGTTTTGGATATATTGAATGTGAGATATTTATAAACAATTTTACCTTGAGATATCCAACAGGCAATTGGTAACCTTTAGTTTAACACAATTGTGTATTGAATTCTCATTTCAAATATTTGTTGTTCATCAGCTTTGATATTCCCTCCACCAAAACAATTTGCAGTCTAGTTATATATTATAGAATAGATCATCTTTATGAGTTGACTTTCCCCAGAAGAATGTGCAGATGAGAACAACTGAAGACAGCTGATTGGACTTTGATGACTCTGAAAGCAGTAGTAAAGTTGATGATCTTGTTCGATTCTGTTTCATTTAAATCTAGCTCACCAACAAGTGAAGACATCATAGGTGATATCACTAGTCCTCTGAAAATGAAGGCAAACAACAATAACAGGAAAACAAAATTAAACTCTTACCAGGTGTCAGTCAAAACACTAGGACTACAGATAGAGGAAGCAAGAATATTCTTGCCCTCCAGGAACTTACATTCTAACAGGGGAAGATAACACATAAAGGGAACAGTGGGTTGACTGACAAGAACAGAAGTATGGTATGGAGTTGGTATGGAAAACTATGCTTATTTCAACCCATATGAGGAAAGCCTATGACTCTAAGCACACTTCTCATACAAAGAGTGCTATGCTTCTCATTTTTATATAGTATTTTATTTTTCCAAATACATGCAAAGATAGCTTTCAACATTCACTTTTGCAAAACCTTGTACTCCAATTTTCTCCTTCTCTCCCTTATTCTTCTTTCCCCAAACAGCAAGCAATTAAATATTACTATATTTATCATACTGCCCAAGAAAAATCAGATCAAAAGTGAAAAGAAATGAAAAAGAAAAAACCCAAGCAAACAAATAACAACAATAAAAATGTGAAAAACTGCTTTGAATCACATTTAGTCTCCTTAGTTCTCTCTCTGGATTCAGATGACACTTTCTATCACAACTCTATTGGAATTGCCTTGAATCAATTCATTGTTGAAAAGTGCCAAGTCCATCACAGTTGATCATCACATAATCTTCTTGTTCTGTATACAATGTTCTCTTGGTTCTGCTCACTTCACTCAGCATCAGTTCATGTAAATCTTTCCAGGCTTTTCTGAAATCAGCTTGCTCATCATTTCTTATACAACAATACTATTCCATTACATTCATATAGTATAATTTTTTCATATGCCTCTCATTTAGTTAGATCATTTAAAATAGTGGTGTCAACATCAACTGGAAATAAATTCTTGGGGGATACATATTGATTTAAATAATCATGTAAACATTATCTGGGTTATATTTTTATTATTTTGTTAAACATTTCTCAATTTCACTTTGGTTTGGGCTGCACTCGAGTTTTGCTGGGTTCTAATATAATGTTTCACAAGAAATATTTGCTACTATAAAACACATGATATTCTTTAACTTATAATTTCTTAAATTTGCACTTTATAAAACAGATTTATTCCCTATGTTACCAATTCTGTAAGACTCCAAATCTATATAATTAGTTTATTAGAACAAAAAACTTTCTGGATAGGTTGTCCCAAAAGTTTGTATTAAAACTTACCACTGAACTAAGGCTTTTTTTTTGGAATATCCTATATTTGTTATTTTCCCTTTTTGCAAATATTGTTTAGGGGACAAGATATCCTCTGAAAGACAATTTTTCCAGTTATTTTGAATGACCTGGGTGGAAGCTTATATTTGTCAAATTATAAATCAGAAACTCAGTACAATTTCTTTATAATATTCTCTTCTTTCTCAATTCTTCAGCAATGTAAAGTCTTTCTCTAATTTATACATGGCCATCAAAGGAAAGGAAATAATACTTTACCCATACTGTGGAAGAGAATTTTCTTTCTCATTTCCTGCTCTGTATATGAATATTGATCTCAGTACTTAACTTTCACTTATTATTGAATTTCTCAAGTGTTTCATTTTTCTGTAGTCTCTTGAAGAAACCTCTCACAAGATGCTGTTTTAACCTTCATAGATCTGCAATAGAGTGAATCATATATACCAAATGACAAAATACAGTATGTGCATTTTCCTCATTCTAAAGAAACAGAGAGTACTCATTAAGGTGATAATGTAAAATTCATACTTTTTTGTCAGTATCTAAATAGAGATAGAGTTCATAAATGAAGAGAATTCAGAGAAGTGAAACCAATATAGTTAAGGATCTTGAGACCATAACATGTGAAGAGTGGGTGAAGGAATTGGGGATATTTAGTCTAGAGAAGCCTGGAAAGATTTACATGGTATCTGTTTTCATGTATTTGAAGCACTGCCACATAGTAGAGGATTAGACTTGTTTCCTTTGACTCCAAAAGGTAGAATCAGGGTAGAAGTAAGTTAGAAGTTATAAAGAGACAAATTTATGTTTGATGTCAGGGAAAACTTCTTAACAATTAGAAACATCTAAAAGTGTAATCAGGTACCTTGAAAGATGGTTGGTTCCCTTTCTTTGAAAATTTTAAATAGAAATTTGATGATTATTTTTTAGGAATGAGTTGGCCAATGAGGTTCCATCAATCCTAAAACTCTGTGATAATGTAAAATTTACTATCCTGCAATCAAAGGTCTCTATTATGTAGTCTTGGAATAGTTTTTCTAGCCCAGTTTGCAACTATGCCTTTTCTTAAAAACAATTGTTTTTCTTACTTGCTAAAACATATGTCTTGTCTGTCAACCTCCAACCTTGGCTTGGACACTACTTCTCACCTGTAGTGCCTTCTCCCTTTCTCTCTTTGCTATCCCAGTCCACATAGAGATCCATAATAATTTCTTCTTCCTCTAAACTCCTATGGTATTTTCTCCACAGGATTTAATACTAGAAAGCACCTTAGAAATTCTCTTAGGCCTGTCCCCTTATTTTATAGATTAGGAAATTGAGTCCAAGAAAAGAATGAATAATTCAAGTTCTCAAGCAATAAGTAGAAGAGCAAGGATTTTAATTTAGGTCTACTGAATCCTGAGGCAATGCTTTTAAGTACTATACCACATTGTTTTCATTATGTAATTAATCATGCGCTGCTTTATAATGTTGAATGTATTATTGTTTTGCTTTAATTGTTTATAATTGTTTAGTTCTAATATTAATTGCTTATGTCTTATTCCCCAACCAAATTATCAAGTCTTTGAATATTAATGTTATATATATATATATGTTTTTATGTTCCTATACTTTTTTTTATTAAAGCTTTTTATTTACAGAACATATGCATGGATAATTTTTCAACATTGATCCTTGCAAAACCTTTTGTTCCAAATTTTCCTCTCCTTCCCCCCCCCACCTCCCCTAACTGGCAGGTAGTCTAATATATGTTAAATATGTTAAAATATATGTTAAATTTAACATATGTATACATATTTATACAATTATCTTGTTGCACAAAAAGACCCAAACAATAACAAAGAATGAGAATACTATGTTGTGGTTCACCCTTAGTTCCCACAGGCCTCTCTCTGGGTATAGATGGCTTTCTTCATTACTGCACATGTGGCATTGGTTTGAATCATCTCATTGTTCAAAAGAGCCACATCCATCAGAATTGATCATTGTATAGTCCTGTTGTTGCTGTGTACAATGATCTCCTAGTTCTACTCATTTCACTTAGGATCAGTTCATGTAAGTCTCTCCAAAACTCTCTGAAATCATCCTGGTATTTGTTTCTTACCAAACAATAATATTCCTATTTTGTTGGTTTTTTCATAAATTCAACTCTTAGTTTTATTTATTAATTCAGTAGTTTTTTTTTTAGTTTCAATTTTATTGATCTCATCTTTTATTTTTAGAATTTCAAGTTTGGTATTTGATTGGAAGTTTTTAATTTGTTCTTTTTCTAGCTTTTTTAGTTGCAAGCCTAATTCATTGATCTTCTCTTTCTTTATTTTATGCAAGTAAGCATCTAGAGATATAAAATTTCCCCTTATTACCACTTTGGCTGCATCCCACAAATTTTGATATGTTGTCTTATGATTGTCATTTTCTTGGATGAAATTATTGATTATGTTTATGATTTGCTGTTTCAGCCATTCATTCTTTAGAATGAGATTTTTATTTTCCAATTACTTTTTGGTCTATTTTCCCCTGGCTTTTTATTGAGTATAATTTTTATTGCACCGTGATCTGAAAAAATGCATTTACTATTTCTGCCTTTCTGCATTTGATATATGGTCAGTTTTTGTATAGATTCCATGAATTGCCAAGAAGAAAGTATCTCCATTCAATTTTTTCCCAAAGATCTATCATACCTAACTTTTCTAGTGTTCTATTTACCTCTTTAACTTCTTTCTTATTTATTTTATGGTTTGGTTTATCTAGGTCTGGGAATGTAACATTGAGATCTCCCACTATTATAGTTTTGCTATCTATTTCTTCTTGCAACTTTCTTAACTTCTCCTTTAGAAATTTAGATGCTATACCACTTGGTGGATATACGTTTAATATTGATATTGCTTCATTATCTATGATCCTTTAGCAAGATGTAGTTTCTTTCCTTATCTCTTTTATATAGATCAAATTTTGCTTTTGCTTGATCTGAGATCAGGATGGCTACCCTGCTTCTTTTACTTCACCTGAAGCATAATAGATTCTGTTCCAGCCTTTTACCTTTACTTTGTATGTATTGCTCTGCTTTAAATGTTTTTCTTGTAAACAATATTTTATAGGATTCTGGCTTTTAATCCAGTTTGCTATCCACATATGCTTTATGGAGTGTTCACCTCATTCACATTTATGGTTAAAACTACTAATTCTGTATTTCCTGCCATTTTATTAACCCCAAATTACACTTTTATCTTTCCTTTTCCTCTTTCCCTCCTTCTCAGTATTTTACTTATGAGCACTATTTGCCTCAAGCAGTCCTCCTTCCCCCACTTTAGTGACCCTCTCCCTTTCTTAAACCTTTTCCCTACTATTTTTGTTTCCCCTTCTATTTAGCCTACCCTTTCTCTTTTCCCCTTTCCTCTCTTGCTTTTTTATAATATGAGAGAAGTTTCTCAATGAAACCAAATATGTCTAATATTCTTTCTTTGAGCTAAATTTGATGAAAGATTCACACAATATTCTTCACCCTCTCTTCTTTCCCTCAATTATAATAGGTTTTCTTTGCCTTTTCCTGAGATGTAATTTCCCTCATTTTACCTCCACTTTCCCTTTTTTTCCAGTACATTCCCCTTTCCACCTCTAGTTTCTTTTCTTATATCATAACCATAAAATCAAATTATACATGCACTCTCTATGTATACCCATAACAGAAATACAGTTCTCAAGAGTTCTTTTCTTTTTACCTTTTTATGTTTCTCTTGAGTTCTATATTTAGAGGTCAAATTTTTTGTTTAGTTCTGATCTTTTCATCAGAAGTAAATGGAATTCACCTATTTCATTGAATGTCCATCTTCTTTCCTGAAAGAAAATGCTCAGTTTAGCAGGGTAATTTATTCTTGGCTGCATTCCAAGTTCCTTTGCCTTTCACAATATCAGATTCCAGGCCCTGCAATCCTTTAAAGTGGAAGCTGCTAGGTCCTGGGAAATCCTTACTGTGGCTCCTTGGTATTTGAATTTTTCTTTCTGGCTCCTTGTAATATTTTTTCCTTGATCCTATAATCCTGAAATTTAGCCACAATATTCCTTGGGATTTTAAATTTGGGGGTCTCTTTCAGGAGGTATTTGGTGAATTCTTTCAATAGTTATTTTACCTTTTGATTCTATGACATCCAGGCAATTCTCTTTGATGATTTCCTGAAAAATAGTGTCTAGGGTCTTTTTTTTTTCAATCATATTTTCAGGGAGTCCAATAAACCTTTATTGTCTCTCCTAGATCTATTTTCCATGTCAGTTGTTTTCCCAATTAGGTATTTTACATTTTTTTCTATTTTTTCTTTTTGGTTTTGCTTGACTTGAAAAATAGATCTAGGAAAGACAAATTCATGCCCAGTTGAAATAGACCTTTTCTGGTATTCTTCAAAATTATGTTCTGCTGGTAATTTATTGTACTCCCAATATTTGTGGGCTCTGCCGGTTCAGAGCTAATTCAGAGGGTGGATTTGGTCATTAGTCTGAGGGTTGTAGGAGAAGGTCAGAAAGAAACGTGTACCCTCTCAGCCATCTTGGCTCTGCCCCCAGAAATCCAAATATGTCTCCCTACACTATTTTTTTTTTTAAAGCACAATACCATATAAGACCCATCATTAAATATTTGTTGATTTGACTTAATTTATATCTACACAAGAGTATGTAGGATGTTTAAGGAGAACTAGATCCTCTAGTATGAGAGCTTGCCAAGCTCTTTTCAGAGCTGTTTATCCACCGTTGCTACCTATCTAGCACTCAGCTCTCACCTGTAGCTCCAAGAAGCTGTAGCATGTGCAATGACTATATCCTAGTAAACTATCTCAGCAGATGGACTAAACCAGGTTGAGGGTAATTGATGGGCCTCAAAGTCATTGGTGACTTAGAAGGATGTCTACCCAAAGAAGAGAAGGAAGATTTCATCCAGCAAAATGGGAAAATGAGAACAATTTGTTGCAACAGCTTTGAAAGTATCTGAAGCAGACATTGTGGAGTGCCTAGAACTTGGTCAGAAAAGGAAGTTAAGGTCACCCACCCACTGTACCCTGGGCAAAGGCCTATTGTATTGCCACTGAATTTCAGTGACTGGAAGAGAGAGAGAGGAAGAGACTTTGTGCAAGTCTGCTTCACTTAACATTCTATTTATGCACAAACCAAGACATTACCCCGAGAGTCATCAATCATCTTTAAAAATGGACAGACAACATCCCTATATATGTAAAATGAAATAGAAAAATATAATACACATTAGTCTGAAACACTCAGATGATAGTAGTGATGATGTGTTATTTGTGTGTTTGTGTGCACTTGTACTCCAGTTATTCTCATTTTTCTCTGCTCCATAGTAGCTATCATTTTTGCTTTCCCCTTTCAAGTCAGAAATTAAATAAGGGGTAAGACAAATGTGTCTGTTTTTTAGGTGCATCCTGTTGCCTAAGTAGCCAGCATTTAGAGAGCACTTTGCCTTTGAGGCTATTGATCAAGGAGGCGATTCAAATGGAAGGACTTCTGCTTTCTGTGTCCATAAGAGGGATGCTATTATTGGGAAAAAATAATTATTTTTCTGTTAGGGATTTATATATGAAGACAGCTTTCTTTTATTCTTATCATGCATGTTTATGTTAAAAAGAAAAGGTGTTCCATGAAAATGGGATTATGCTTTCTGGAAAGTAGTTGTCATGTATTTTCTCCCATCCAAATGAGAAATCTTGCTAGAAGATATTTGCGTTAAATGTTTCATCAAACCTCTAGAGGTCCTTCTAGGATAAGTCAAAATGTGCTTGCATCAAAACACTATACTTCTCTGGTAATAAAATAGATACCCAACAAAAGCTTTTTAGATAGAAGCTTATTTCCAAGTGATAACCATTTTTTCTTTGGGGGATCTAATATGTAAAAAGCCAAGCAGTGTCCATATATTGCCAGTAATATTACTTCTTATTTCAATAATTAAGCATTTTTTTAGTACCTTAACTGGGAAGAAAACCTAATCCTTTTTATAGTATATCAGCATTTGTTTAATTGTTAGCTAGACATAGGATATAAAGATTTAAAGTTATAGGAAATTATTATTTTTTAGGCTAGTCATGAGATTTGGTTGACATAGGGAACCACCAATGAGGAAACTTCTTTTACCAATGAAGATTGGTACCTTAGTTAAAAAAAAATTAAGTAGACTTCTATTACTCTTTTTTTATATCACTTGCATTTCCTACTGTATTCCTCTCTAATTCAAGGTTTCTTAAAACTTTTTCTTCTTGTGACCCCTATTCACGTAAGAAATTTTTACATGACCCCAATACATAGGCAAATAAAATTATTATACAAATCAAACATTTATTGATGATAAATCATAATTTCGTATGCCCCACTTATAGTTAGGTGACCCCATGTAGGGTTGTAACCCATAGTTTAAGAAGCTTTGTTTTATAACAAAAAAAATAAAAAAGAAAGAAATTTTTTTGGCAGGGAAAAATCAATCTATGTATTGAAAAAGTCTAAGGATATGTGCAATGTTCTATAACCATGGATTCCTACATTTGTAAAGGAATATGTGTGAGTTTAGGTCTTGTAATATATGATATACATAGTACATATATGTACAAATATGTAAGTATATTTATATGTATACATCTATCTATCTATATCTATCTATCTTTGATGCCAGGTTTGGTCACCATAATTTTACAACATTCAGTTTTGAATTTTTTTTTGTCTATTGTTCATTCCACTTACTTTATTGAAGTCATTGTGCATATTGTCTTAGTTCACTGGACTTCACTTTCATCAATTCATTTAAGTTTCTTCATGATTTTCTGAATTCTTCAGGTCACTTGATCTTTCAGCCTCAGTTTCCCCAATTGAAAAATGGGAATAATAACAATATCTATCTCACAGAATTATTGTGAGGATCAAATGAAATGAAATGGAACATGTAAAGCATTTTACAAGCCTTTCTATAAATGCTAGTTATTATAACTATTATTATGACCCCAGATACATTTACTCCCACAAAATTTTTAATTTAATGTAATGTAATTAAAATTACTTATTTTATTATTTATGATTTTTATATCCTTTATTTGGTTAAGAATTTCACCTACTCACTCCAAATTATTGTGAACAGTAAGTAATAAGAGAAATAATAATAAAAGCAATAATAATAATAATAACTAGCATAAATATAAAGGATATTTATATTTATATCCACCGTTGCTACCTATCTGCACTCAACTCTCACCTGTAACTCCAAGAAGCTGTAGCATGTACAATGACTATATCCTAGTAAATTATCTCAGCAGATAGACTAAATCAGGTTGAGGGTAATTGATGGGCCTCAAAGTCATTGGTGACTTAGAAGAATTTGCAAAATGCTATACAAGTTAACTCATTGGATTCTTACAATAACCTAGGTGAGGTAGGTGCTATTATTATATACATATTTTAGATGAGGAACCTAAGATATAGAGATGTTAAGTGACTGTGCAGTCTTGAAACTATTAAGTGTCTGAGACTAGATTCAAACTCAGGTCTTCTTGACTCTATGTTCTTGGACTCTTACCTACTGTGAAATGCAGGTCAAAGCAACCCTGAGTTTTCATCTCACACTCAGAAAACTGTCCCAGAAGACAAAAGTTGGGAATGGTCACTGTTGAAAGGCTTGTGGGAACACACCTATACTAGTGTATAGTTGGTGGAGCTGTGACTCAGTATAACCAAAATCATTTAAGTTATACAAAGTGATTCTTTGATCCAATATTCCTCTCTCTCTCTCTCTCTCTCTCTCTCTTTCTCTCTCTCTCTCTTTTATTATAGCTTTTTATTTATAAAACATATACATGTAACACCAACCCTAGCAAAACTTTTTGTTCCAAATTTTCCCCTTCTTCCCCCAACCTCCTCTCATAGATGGTGGGCATTCCAATAGATATTAAAATATATGTTAAATCCAATATATGTATACATATCAAAAAATAGGATTTGAAAAAAAAAACTGAGAACAAACAAAAATGCAAGTAGAAAGAGTGAAAATGCTATGTTGTAGTCCACACTCAGTTCCCACAGTCATCTTTCTGGGTGTAAATGGCTCTCTTCATTTCTGAACAACTGGTCTGAATCAATTCATTGTTGAATAGAACCATGTCCATCAGAATTGAGCATTGTGTAGTCTTGTTGTTGCCATGTACAATGATCTCCTGGTTCTGCTCATTTCACTCAGCATCAGTTCATGTGAGGCTCTCCAGGCCTCTCTGAAATCATCCTGTTGGTCATTTTTTACAGAGCAATAATATTCCATAACATTAATATACCATAATTTATTCAGCCATTTTCCAATTCTCCAATATATCCAGATATTTATAATATTTTATATACATATACATTCATATAAATCTATATAAGACTGTACTATGCTTATTTACTCTACATTTCTCTGAAGATGGGTAACATCTTCTTTCATAAATTGAAGTCTTTCCATATTTTTCTAACTCTACCAGCTCATCATATCTTATGCTACAGCAATATTCCAACTCTATACTTAATAGTTATTTTACATAATCTAAAATAGTATTGATTAATATGGCTGACATATAATGTAGTTTCTTATTTTTTGCTTTTGATTGAATCTATTTTAGCTTCAACTTCATCTGAGATTGCTCTTAGTTCTTTTTAACCACAAAAAATACTGCTCTATTTTGGTATATACAGAACTTTTTTATCTTTGATCTCTATGAGATATATGCCCAGCAGTGAGATTTCTGGGTATGCACATTTTAATCTTTTTCTTAGCATGATTCCACATTGATTTATACAATGGTTGGAACATTCTCAACTCTACTAACAGTTTATCAGTATGCATGTCTTTTTATAGCCCCATTTGGTTTTAGTCACTTTTTCCTTCTTTTGTCCTTTGCCAAATGAGTGAGGTTGAACCTTGAAGTTAATTTGATATATCTTTTTCTTATTATTAATTATTTGGAGAAATATTTTATAAGATTATAGATTATAATTTTAAGGTATATTTTGAATAATATAGTATGATATACATTCATATAGATAGATATAACATATTTATACCATAGATAAGATTGAGAATTATTCAAACATATGTCTTTCCCAAGACTTTAGAACAGTGTTTGGCATGCATAAGCTCTTAACAAATTGATTGGATTGATTGGATAATCAATGATACATATTAGTGTCCTATGTATTGTGGATATGAGATTCTTATCAGAGATATTTGATTACAAAGATTTTCCTGCTATCAAAAGATAGTATTCCTTTCTTACTCGTACATTGATTTTATTAGTACAAAAGCTTTCAATTTCATTTAACGAAAATTATCCACTTTATTTTATTTTTTGATTGCATTCATCTTTGCTATAGCAACAGAAATACCTGATCTAATGCTCTTCTAATGTTTTTACATTTAAGTTTTAATATTCATGTCATGCATCAATTTGATACTTATTGTAGAATAGGATATGAGACACCGCTGACATGAGCTTCTGCAGACTATAAACTTTGTTGTCGTTACATCTCAAGTAAGTTTATTAAAGTGAATCTGCCAGCAGCTGGCAAGAGAAGACAATACTCAGACCTAGTTATCTGCCCTCTATCTAGTCATTAAATCCATGCCCAAAAGAAGGACAATTTCATGTTATGTACTACACTGAAACATAGCAATAAAAAATTTTAAAATATACATATGTGAGTACAAAAGGATAATGAAATAAAGGATTGGAACATAGTTAGGGATAAATGAGATGATGACAATAAATGATGCTGGAAAAGCTATACTAGTGAATTTGTGCTTGTTAGAAGATAAGCTTAACGGCAGTTTGGTTAGAAATTGTTTTTAGAAATGGAAGCAGAGATCACTAAATATCAGTACATGTTATCATAAACATGTCAGACTGATCTAATTTCCTTTCTTGATAAAGTAACTAGAAAAGTGGATCAAGTATATGCTGTAGATATGTATTATATTCATATTTCAGTAAAATATATTCATAATCCTTTAGATAAAATAAGGAGATTAATATGAAGTGAGGCATTCACATCAATGAGATTATGTTATCTAAAGATGTTCACTAGTGTCATATAGACCCCAGCTTCTTAAACTGTGATTTGAAACCTCCCATATTGAACCATTCAGATCAGGAGTGAAACAAGGTTGCCTACTATCACCATTACTATTTAATATTGTATTAGAAATGCTAGCTTTGACAATAAGAATTGAGAAAGAGATTAAAAGAATTAGAATAGGTAATGAGGAAACCAAATTATTGCTCTTTGCAGATGATATGATGGTATACTTAGAGAACCCTAGAGAATCAACTAAAAAGCTATTAGAAATAATACACAACTTTAGCAAAGTTACAGGATATGAAATAAATTCGCATAAATCATCAGAATTCTTATATACACTAACAAAATCCAACAGCAAGAGATACAAAGAGAAATTCCATTAAAAATAACTGTCGATAGTATAAATTATTTGGGAATCTATCTGCCAAGGGAAAGTCAGGAACTATATGAGCAAAACACAAAACACTTTCCACACGAATAGTCAGATCTAACCAACCGGAAAAATATTAAATGCTCTTGGATTGGGCGAGCAAATATAATAAAGATGACCATACTACCTAAACTAATCTATTTATTTAGCGCTATACCAATCAGACTCCCAAAAAACCATTTTGATGAACTAGAAAAAATAACAACAAAGTTCATATGGAAAAACAAAAGATCAAGAATTTCAAGGGAATTAATGAAAAAAAATTCAAATGAAGGTGGCCTAGCTGTACCAGATCTAAAACTATATTATAAAGCAGCAGTCACCAAAACCATTTGGTATTGGCTAAGAAATAAATTAGTTGATCAGTAAAATAGGTTAGGTTCCCAGGACAAAATAGTCAATAACTTTAATAATCTAGTGTTTGACAAACCCAAAGACCCCAGATTTTGGGATAAGAATTCACTGTTTGACAAAAACTGCTGGGAAAATTGGAAATTAATATGGCAGAAACTAGGCATTGACCTACACTTAACACTATACACACTATACACTGTACACCAAGATAAGGTCAAAATGGGTTCATGATCTAGGCATAAAGAATGTGATTATACCGTGTTTCCCCGATAATAAGACCTATCCCGAAAATAATCCCTCCCCTTACTGTGTAAGTTTCCTCTAAAATAAGCCCTCCCCCCAAAATAAGCCCTATTGAGATTGCTACTGTAGTGAAGATGATCCCCTGTGCTACATGCTACATTACAGTACCCTCTGTACTCTCCCTCTCCCCTCTTCCCCCTTCCCGGGTGAAATGCACGTTGCGCTCGCAGCTACATCCAATCAGAGCTGCAGCAGTGAGCGCATCATCCTGTTTTTCCTCAGTGATTTGCTTGCTGGCGCCATTGAGAGCAGTGCCACAGAGGAGAGCTGAGGCAGGACAACATAAAAACCTGGTATATAAGCCGGAGTGAGGGGGCGTGATGGAGGATAAAAAGGACATGATGGAGGATAAAAGAAGAACTCAGCCAGCTCTCACTGCGCTAAAGAAATGAAGAACTTCCTTGCAGAGAGAAGAATAGATCAAGTAATGATTCCTACAGGAATGACTGCCTATCTCCAGACCCTTGATATTGAAATAAACAAGCCATTCAAGGATCATTTGCGCATGGAAGTCAATGACTACATTGAAAATAGAATGGAAAGAAATCAGCGTGGAAACTTTGTGAAGCCCTGTCTGCAAGAAGTCGTGACTTGGGTGAGGAAGTCATGGGATAAAATTACTGACAGCTGTGTCACCAAGGCACTACGAGCAGGTTACTTGGACAAGACACGTTCATTTAAAGAGAGCTATATTACTGGACATGACAGATTGGATCCACTTCTTCTGAAGGAAATAGAGGCGCAAGACATCCAGGACGGAATTCAGGGTATGGACACTTATGACGATGTTGTTGAAGAAGATGACATGATCATTATTGAATAAAGGTACTTTTTTTTGTTCACATTTACCTGTTTATTAAAATTGCTGTCAATGTTCATTAAAATAAGCCCTCCCCTGAAAATAAGCCCTCTGGTGGTTTTTTTTTTGTCCAAAAAAATAATAAGACAGTGTCTTATTATTGGGGAAGCACGATATACAGACAGATGAACAGTAATAGACTGTGCTCCCTGAGATAACTTTAAAAGTCAGTATTAGGTAGAAATTAGATAGACAGACAAAGACTAGAAAGGCAGATAGAAAATCCATATAAAAAATAAGTCAATTGCAGAGCCACAGAGAGGTAAATAGGGGTGAATGAAAAACCCTGCTCACCACCACTATTATATGTATATATAGCTTGTCTATATTTTAATAAGTAATTTGACTAAATATTTCATGCTATTTGACAGCAATGTTCATTAAAATAAGCCCTCCCCTGAAAATAAGCCCTCTGGTGTTTTTCTGTCCAAAAAAATAATAAGACAGTATCTTATTATCAGGGAAACATGGTAAGTAAATTAGAATAACATAGGATAGTTTACTTCTCAGATCTGTGGATGAGGAAGGAATTTGTGACCAAAGAAGAACTAGAGATCATTACTGATCACAAAATAGAAAATTTTCATTTTATTGAATTAAAAAGTTTTTGTACAAACAAAACCAATGCAGACAAGATTAGAAGGGAAGCAATAAACTAGGAAAACATTTTTTTCAGTCAAAGGTTCTGATAAAGGTTCATTTCCAAAATATATAGAGAATTGACTCTAATTTATAAGAAATTAAGCCATTCTCCAATTGATAAATGGTGAAAGGATATGAACAGACAATTTTTGGATGAAGAAATGGAAACTATTTCTAGCCATATGGAAAGATGCTCCAAATCATTATTAATCAGAGAAATGCAAATTAAGACAACTCTGAGATACTACTACACGCCTGTCAGATTGGCTAGGATGACAGGAAAAGATAATGCTGAATATTGGAGGGGATTTGGGAAAACAGGGACACTGATACATTGTTGGTGGAATTGTGAATGCATCCATCCATTCTGGAGAGCAATTTGGAATTATGCTCAAAAAGTTATCAAACTGTGCATACCCTTTGATCCAGCAGTGTTACTACTGGGCTTATACCCCAAAGAGATCTTAAAGAAGGGAAAGGGACCTGTATGTGCCAAAATGTTTGTGGCAGCCCTGTTTGTAATGGCTAGAAACTGAAAATTGAATGGATGCCCATCAACTGGAGAATGGTTGGATAAATTATTGTTTATGAATGTTATGGAATATTATTGTTCTGCAAGAAATGACTGGCAGAATGATTTCAGAAAGGCCTGGAGAGACTTAGATGAACTGATGATGAGTGAAATGAGCAGGACCAGGAGATCATTATATACTTCAGCAACACAACACTATATGATGATCAATTCTGATGGAAGTGGCTCTTTTCAACAATGAGATGAACCAAATCAGTTCCATTTCTTCAATAATGAAGAAAACCAGCTACACCCAGTGAAAGAACGCTGGGAAATGAGTATGAACCACTACATAGAATTCCCAATCCCTCTATTTTTGTCCACTTGAATTTTTGATTTCCTTCTCAGGTTATTTTTACTTTGTTTCTAAGTCTGATTTTTCTTGTGCAGAAAAATAGCTATATGTATATGTGTATGTACATGTATATAGTATTTAGCATATACTTTAATATATTTAACATATATTGGTCTACCTGCCATCTAGAGGAGGGAGTGGGGGGAAGGATGGGAAAATTTGGAACAGAAGGTTTTGCAAGGGTCAATGCTGAAAAATTACCCATGCATATATCTTGGAAATAAAAAACTATAATAAAAAATTAAAAAAAGAAAGAAACCTCCCATACTATCTTGAAATTGAATATGGGGGTCAAGAAATTATGAGTTATTATTATTAAATGTTTAATTTGTATATTTATTTTACATACCTATATATATGGATTATGTAAAAATTTCTTGGGTGAAGAGAAGCCCTGATGTAGGATACTCTGCATAGCATATAAATGGAAGATGGAGTGAGAGTTTATATTCTATTATTTGCTACTGACATTGCTTTTATTTCATCAATCCCTGCATGTCCTCCTTTGTGAGGTCCATTGCCACTTAAAAGAAATGGGCTTAACAATTCACACAGGGGAGAAAATCCCCAAATGCATAAAGAATTTATTTTGCCCAGATTATTATTTGCAGATGTAAATATGTATGCCCTCATATGTATGAAGGTAGTTAGTCATGGGAAAAGGCATAGGGTAGGTTGTATAGTAAGAATGAATGATGGCTGTCCATTTTAACAAACTGAATTATACAAGATCCCAAATGCCTGAGAGGATTAAAACTCAATTAAAACTCAAGCAATTTGGACACAGATGGAAGCAAGTGAAGAAGGATCATTGGTTCCAGTGGTGGATTCATTGTGGTCTTTAGATTCTGTTATAATCTGTAGATTATAATAAATTGAGACAGATTCAAGTAAACAATATCAGTTTTTACAATGGAACCATGATAAGGTCTTTGCTTAATTATGTAAACAGTGATATGTCTATATGTATATTATATAATATGTGAATGGTATATTATATAAAATATGTATATTGCATGGGTAGTAGTTAAATGGCTCAGTAGATAGAACACCAGGCCTGGAGTTAGGAAGACCTGAGTTCAACTCCAGCAATTACTTAATCCACTGAAGAAGGAGACAACAAATCATTTTAGTATGTTTGCTATATATATATATATGTTTACATTTTGTTGTGGTTCAGTTGTGTTTCAGTAATGTCCAATTCTTCCTGACCCTTTTGGGGGTTTCTTGGCAAAAATGTTGGAGTTGTTTACCATTTCCTTCTCCAGTTCATTTTCCAGATAAAGAAACTGGATAGGGTTTAGGTCTTATCTGTAAGTGTCTGAAGCTGGATTTGAACTTAAGAGAAGGAGTCTTCTTAACTCCAGGCTTAGCACTCTATCCACTGCATCACTTATCTATCTACAAAATAATATGTAAGATGTATTATGTAAGTGTAATATATATAATGTATTATATAAATATAATATATAAAACATATTATATATTATGTTAAAAGTAGCAGAATCAATGATTCTGCAACACTGACTTCTATCTCAGCCCAGGCTGATGGATCATTCACTCATCAGGCTGATTTTTAGTCTTCTTTCCATATGCATGTATAATGCATAAAAATATTGCTTTAAGCTCACATTGTATATGAGGAGGAGGTAGAGGAAGGACATTTGAAGTTTGAATGGTCTCTGCTGGCCTCAAGATGCCAATAGTTGCGTAGTTAGTTAAAAAAGGATCCAGTGAAAAACTGAGACTCTCAAGCTGCTATAGTGCATTTGAAGAAAAGAAGTCAAAAACCAAAAGGGGGGATTCTATATTTTCTAGAGGAAGGAAGTAAAGACTTATCCATTACTAACTGATTTTTACTTCAATTATTACTGAAGACCAGCTAAGATCAAGTCTAACTCTATAATTTCAGTCATATGAGAATACTTAATTTTTCATTAGGAAATGTCAAAATTTCCCTTAATTTCTCATGCTACCAAGGGTCACTTCAGTTTTCCACTTAGAATTCTCGATAGCCAGGAATAATTTTCAGCCTTTACAATTTTCCATTCATTCTTACTGCTTAGTTTATTGTGTCAAGTAGAGATATATATTTCTCCACCTCTGACACCAATTAAATTCGATGGTTTCCATATTTGTCTCATGGTTCTGGTTTGTTGCCATCCCTTCTCCACTGCCTTGGTTTAATATGAGGTCACTCATGGATGATAAAAAGATGGTAAAAAGTAAGATTTTTCATTTGATCATGCTGACTCGTGTGTCCTGTATCTAGTAAACAAACAGAGATCTCATCTTAGATTCCTGATAATGACAAGACCATTGGGCATAATTAGGGAAGCCATAGCATAGTTTCTGTTGCTTAGCTTCTATGGACTTGTTGGGACATATATATGGAAGGTGAAGAATATAGAAATTTTTAGTTCTGGCTTTTCATTCCAAAGTGCCCAGGAATCAAATTTCTTAACTATCCTTAAGGTCATTTCATTTAATAATAGATAACAATTATATAGTGCTTACTATACACCAGGACTGTGCTAAGTGCTTTACAATTATTCGCTCATTTTGTCTTTTCAACAACTCTGAGAAATATGTACTATTGTCCCCATTTTACAGATGAAGAAACAGGCAAACAAAAGTTAAATTACTTTGGCAGAGTCATAGACTTAGTAAATTCCTGAGGCCAAATTTGAACTCAGATATTCTTGATTGCAATTCACTCTTTCCACTGTGACACGTTGTTGTTGATCCATTTACCTGCCTTTGGAATAGGACTGCACTTAAATTGATCTTGCAACCAATTATCTCCCTTTTCTTAAAACTCTTCAGAGGACATTCTTCAGGTTTTCTTTTTTCATCAGAAGTTTTTCCCTCCTGTTGTATGGAAGCATGATATAATGGATAACACATTGGAATTTTAATCTCTAATCCTAGGTTTGTATCCTCCATTTTATTAACTGAGTGGTCTTGGATAAGATATTGAACTTCTCTGAACATTTCTTTCTTCATCTGTGAAAAAAAGATGATTACAGTTCTAGATTAACCTTACTAGCTTGTTGTGAAACTCAAATGAAATTTTGTTGTGTGTTTGTGTAAGCGCGCACACATGTGTGTAAAGCATTTAAATTTTTTTTAAAAAATGCTATATAAACATCAGTATTCTTATTTCTCTTTAATATTTTCTCTTCCAGGAATCATATAAGCTTTTTTCCCCCTTTTCATTCACTCCTCCAGGTACCATATAAGCTTTTTTCTTTTCATTTCATTGTTTTGAATTTTCAGATTTCACAAAGTGCCATTTACAATATATAGTTGAGTCAAAATGATAAGCTTTTAAAATAAAAGGTACTTTAAGTTCCATTCTATTTTGTATCCTTAGAGGTACATTAGAGAGTTCATATTTAGTTCTCCCTTCTCATTCTCTCTGTAACTTTCCTACCTCATTTTATCTGGAGACTTTTGAAGGATACCATATTTTTCTTTTTTTAAGAAGATCAAGTGTGTTCCCTGAAATCGTGTGAATTTATCAACTTTCAGCTCTAGAAATAAAGGCCAAATTTGTCTAAATTTACAAGGAGCCCAGCCCAGGATTCCAGCGTTTTCCTCTGAATCTTCTAGGGAGAAAGAGCTAGTTCCTCAGAAATGTTTTCTCTCCTTGATTTCTGATCATCTATTGCCCTCCAGAAATTTTTCTCATTTGTCTGTGATGATGCTACCAAGCATGGAAACCATGGTTATTCCGATACAGGAGATTGCAATAATCTTCTTTATTTATTTATTTTTATTTTTAGTCTTCTAATTGGCCTCTTTGACTTTATTCTCTCTTGAAATGTCTCCATACCTGCTAAAGGACTTTTTCTAAAGTATAAGTCAGACTATGTTCTTCTTCTGCTCAGTTAACACCTGTGGCTCCCTGTTACCTACAGGATCATTTTAAAGTCCTTTCTTTGACATTCAAGACTCTTCATAACCTGGGCTTCCCTTATCCTTCCAGTCTTTTTACATTGATTTCCTTCCATGCTAAGATAAATAATACTGAGGTGATTGTTATTCCTTCCAAATTTTACTCTATCTTCTATCCCTCTGGTCTTGTACTAACTGTCCCTTATTTATTCCCACACTGCTTTTCCTCCTCCTCCTCTTCACTAATTCTTGGCTTCTTTCAAGGCTCAGCTTAAAACCATCTGTTGCAGGGGATTTTTTTCAAGTACTCCCCTTGAACCTTGCCCTTTAAGATTAATTTCCTTCCTTTCTCTATCTTGTGTGTATATATATATATATATATATATATATATATATATATATATATATATATATATATATATTTAGTGACATGTTTCACCATTGGAATGTATGTTTTTTGAGAACAAGGCCTTATTTGGGCTTTTCTTTGTATTCTCATCATTTGGAAAATAATAAGTGCTTAATATATGCTTTTTATTCATTGATATGAGTATAAATGGCCGAACAGGTACAGGATTGATGTTGGGAAGTTGTTTTGTTTTTAAATTTTCATCTAACCATCTGCTTTCTTTCTGATTGATTTCTTTTATGATCTTTGATAGTTTTCATAGCTGTTACAAGTTAATATAGGGCTGAAATCAAAATGTGTTGTTTATCTATTTGG
Source organism: Antechinus flavipes (assembly GCF_016432865.1). NCBI lineage: Eukaryota > Metazoa > Chordata > Mammalia > Dasyuromorphia > Dasyuridae > Antechinus > Antechinus flavipes. The sequence continues at coordinate 162,004,250 of NC_067399.1, read as the reverse complement.
GCCAATCCAATTTGACTTAAGGGATAATGGGAGATTTTGGAATTAGGGCAGAGCCTTGGTAAGGACAGAAGAAATTCCTATGCATTTTAACATTTAATGAAGAACAAACAAATTAGCATACAAAATCGACTGGAAAAATTCTAATAATGAAGTTCATTAGTCCCAAGTTTTCAAAATCAGGGCTAGTTTTTAGCAAAATCATGAAGTACACAGAGTTTGTTGTTTTAGGATCTTTCTCCCCTTACAGAGTTTTTTTTTCTGTTCTTCCTAGAATCTCCAACTTTAGTGGTCCCTGATTCTTAAACCCTAAATGCTGCTATCCAGAGTCTAACTTCCTTTATTCTAAAATTCTACAATTTAGTGACTATTAACTAATTCATTGCAAGATATTCACTGATGAGGACTTAATTTCCCTCATACACAATGGAATATTTCCATTTTAATTGAGGGCACCTACAGAAAATCTCTTTGGACCTTGGTAATCTCGTCTTTTAAAAAAAGGAATAGAACTAGATGAACTTTTAAGATTCCTCTAAATTATAAAATGTTATAAATTTTGTCTTTCAAAATCAAAGTAATAAATCTTTAAAATTGGATTCTTACAGTTCACGAAAGTTGTTGAGAAAGATTTTGAGACAAAGGGCTTGTTTAGAGTATATCAAAATAAATCATGTAAACACTAAGGTCCTCTCAGGGTCCAAGACTATTAAGTCTTGTTCAGTGGTTCTGGGATTTAAGCCCAATTTTGCTACTTAGGGTACACATGTAAGTCAATTCTTCTCTTGGAACCATACTTCCTTATCTTCAAAATGAAGAAGTTGGACTCATGATCATTATGGTTCTTTCCAGTTCTAAATGAGTAATATTTCATGTGTGTGTTATACTAGAGTTCTCCACTAGATGGTGGAAGAATCAAAATTTGAATGCAGTTTTTGTTCAGTCTGAACCAATCTTTGGAAAATCTTCCTCCGCATCACAGAATGTCAGTACTGGAAGGACCTATATAATATAACTATTCCAACATCCTCATTTTATAGGTGAGGAAAGCAAGGACCAAAAAGGGACATGGCCTTGCACAAGATCATACCATGACTTAGTGGCTGAATCAACTTTGCTTTCTCTGATATTCCAAATGGATTATTATTATTATTATTATTATTTTGTCCTCCAAAGATTATCCTCATGCTGGCCACAGAGAGGTAGTGTGGCACAAGGAAATGGCTCTGCAATTAGGGGACTCAGGTGAATTTCTACCTGTGACACTAAGTACCTGTGTATTAATGGGCATATATTTGGATTGTAGTTTCTTTACATATACATAAAATTAGGGGTTGAGATTATACAGTCTTAGGGTCCCTTCTAGTTCTAAATCTATGATCTCATGAATAAATTATTATTTAGTAGAGATTAATTGTGTATAATTAATAACTAAATGAATATTGAGTTCCATGAATTCTGAGAGTTTTTTTTCACATATTTGAAAGGTTGCCAGTGTTTTGGACAAAATGATAAGAACTAACATTTGTATAGTGAGTTGACATTCAAAAGCACTTTTTATGTGAGTCTCAGAAATACTCTATGAGGTAAATAAAGCAACTATTATTGTCTTTGTATTGCAGATAAAAAAAATGAAGAAGCAGAAAATTTGACTTGCCCAGAGTTATATAGTTAGTGAGTTCCAAAGAAGAGATTGGAACTTCGAACTTGAGGGGTACATGTCCAGCACTCTCCACACCATCATGATGTGGCATTTGCTAGTGTCTATTTTCCAATGGATGGTTATATAAAGAATAAAGAGTAACCTTATTCTGCCTTGCTTTTGATGGTAACCTCTAACAAAAGGATGGAAAATTTCCACTTAAAATGAGACAGACTTCTAAATTTGGAGCTTTCTGAAGAGGGAGGAGAGAGAGAGAACAAACATTTATTAAGTACTATTATGTGTTAAATACTGTGCTTAGTTCTTTTTAAAATCTCATTTGATCTCACAACAACCTTGGAGATAGTTGCTATTATTATCCCCATTTTACTATTGAGGAAACTGAGGCAGAAAGAAATTGTTAGTTTTCCAGGGTCACACAATTTGAATGTATCTGAACTCAGGTCTTCCTGACTTTGGACTCAGCACTCTTTCCTCTCTGCTCACCTAACTTTCTGAAGATAAAATGGACTGTTTTGTGAGATCCTGAGCTGCTTCCACTTCATTGGAAACTTTCAAAATTTGGAAGACCATTTATTAGGAACATGCTAAGAAGCTTCTTGAATGAGGTGGGAAATGGCATTAACTGACTTCTAGAATCACTTTCTGGAAGCCCACTGAACCTCAATTTAAAATTTTTAAACAAGAAAAGAATTAATCTTGTATCTTTCTTGCTTCTATCCACTTAAAGAAAAACATTGTGTATTATTGTTCGGTAAGAAATGAACAGCAGGATGATTTCAGAAAGGCCTGGAGAGACTTACATGAACTGATGCTGAGTGAAATGAGCAGGGCCAAGGGATCATTATATACTTCAACAACAATACTATATGATGATGAATTCTGAATGAACCTGGCCATCTTCAGCACTGAGATGAACCAAATCAGTTCCAATGGAGCAATAATGAACTGAACCAGCTACACCCAGTGAAAGAACTCTGGGAGATGACTAAGAACTATTACATTGAATTCCCAATCCCTCTATTTTTGCCTGCCTGCATTTTGGATTTCCTTCACAGTTAATTGTACAATATTTCAGAGTCCGATTCTTTTTGTACAGCAAAATAACAGTTTGATCATGTATATTTATTGTGTTTCTAATTTATACTTTAATATATTTAACATCTACTGGTCATCCTGCCATCTAGGGGAGGGGGTAAGGGGAAGGAGAGGAAAAATTGGAACAAAAGGTTTGACAATTGTCAATGCTGTAAAATTACCCATACATATAACTTGTAAATAAAAAGCTATGAAAAAAAAAAAGAAAAAGAAAAACATTGTGGACTTTAAAAAAAAAGTTCTGATATGTTTTCTTTATATGGTTTCTTTCTTTCACAAAAAAAATCATAATATGGCCATGGGAATATAGAAGACTGATTGCAGTTATCTGGCTACAAGAACATTATGATATGCTGCTGAGAAAGATCTTCACAAGTAACAACAATTTTTTTTGCAGGCTGAAGGCAAACCAAGGTATTTCTTTCTGGTGAAGTGATCACTCATTCTGTTCCAACTAGCTAATAATTTAAAATCATGGAATGACAGAGTAGAAGGAACCTTAAAGATCATCAAGTTCAAATCATACCCTGTAATCATTGTCCCCTATCTCTTTCTCTGTCTCTGTCTTTCAGTCTGTCTCTATGTGTGTCTGTTTCTCACTGTCTCTATTTCTTTCTCTTTGTCTCTGTGTCTTGCTGTCTCTCTGTGTGTCTTGTCTCTGTGTCTCTCTGTCTTTCTGTCTCTTTTGATCTTATTTATTTTAGCTACAATCATGAATTATGACCATCATGTCTCTTTGTTGGTTTTTCATGTATACTCAATATCTCAAATAGATTCAACATACATTTATTAAGTGTCTATTATATTAATCCTAGAGATACAAAACAAAACAATAAATTTTTGCTCTCAAGAAACTAACACTTACTGTAATTGGTCATGTGACTATGTCTTCCACTTGGAAGAATACCTAGCAAATTCATGATCTAGCTTGTGCTTATTTTTCAAGCAAGATAATTAGTTTATAATTTAGTTTATAAGTTAGCCCTTTATCATAGCCCATAAGAAGCAATGCACTATGATGAAAGATGGCACAACCCCCAATCAAGAGTTTTGGATATTTGTTAGAGATTTCCTTAGACTGTATGTTGTCTCATTTTTCAAATAGTGACACAGTAAGCAATTAATGAATGCTTATTAACTGTAACTCCTTTTATACATATTTTCACATTTATCATGCTGCACAAGAAAAATCAGATAAAAAAGAAAAAATGAGAAAGAAAGCCAAAAGTTTTCTACTACTACTACAAAAAGGTGAAAATATTATATTGTGATCCACTTTCAATCCCCACAGTCCTTTCTGGGTGCAGATGGTTCTTTCCATCACAATTCTATTGAATTGGCCTGAATCACCTCATTGTTAAAAAGAGCCACATCCATCAGAATTGATCATGGCATAATCTTGTTGTTGTTGTGTACAGTATTCTCCTGGAGCTACTTACTTTTACTTCACATTGATTCATGAAATTCTCTCCAAAACTTTCTAAATCATCCTGCTGATCATTTCTTAACAATAATATTCCATAACATTCATATACCATAACTTATTTAACCATTCCCCAACTCATGGGCATCCACCAGTTTCCAGGTCCTTACCACTACAAAAAGGGCTGCCACAAATATTTTTGCTCATGTGAGTCATTTTCCCTTTTTTTTTATGATTCTTTTGGGATACAGGGCTGGATCAGTTTTGAAGAATTTTGTGCTTTGGAGTGACACAGATCAGGTAGGTTCTTTGTTATTTTCTCTTGTTTCCATACATAAACATATACACTCACACACCATAAAAGCTGAGAAAGGAAGCAACGATCATTAAAATTTAGCATGGTTTCATCAAGAACAAGTCATGCCTGTAGCCTTCCTTTTAATTTTTTTTTAATAAAAGAAGTTAAATATATTAATGAGAAGGATCATGGCACAAAAGAATCATAGTGAGAGAGACTTAATTGCTTTGTTAAAATGTAAATAACTATATAGTTTCTGCTGGTCCATGAGGAATATGGAAAAAAAAATTGTTTGGGATGATTTCTTTTTGTTAATACCATGCCAGCTTTTTGTTACCACTGCTGCCTTTTTTAGATATTTATTAACCATCATTTTAATAATGCTTTCTAGGATTTTACCAGGAATCAAAATCAAGCTAATTTGCTCAAAGTTTGTCACTTGCTCACATTCAGTCACATTTTTTTTAACTAAAAAAAATCAGAACATTTGTCCTCCAAATCTGTGGTAACTCTCCAGTTCTCGATGATATTTCAAAGATCATTGATGGAGATCATCTGTTATTCTATCAGTAGTCCCATATCCTGGGACATAATTCATCTGGCCAGATGATTTGAATTATTTCTTCAAGGACAGCTTGGTGCTTTCTTACTATCTCTTTACTTAATTGGGTGTCAATTCTCCATAAGCTATTTTTATTTTGTCCTTTCCATTTCACAGATTATTGTCTTGAAAGAGAGAGCAGAAACAGAATAAAAATGGGAAAGTTTTGCCTTTTCTCAGTCATAATATATCATTATTATATTAACTTTAAAGACACAGATGATCTCATTGGTCATTCCTCAGTGCCTAACATGGTGCTTACACTTGCTGTTCTTATGGAAAAAATGAAGGGAAATATGCTGATTAAGGAAAAAAATTTTATGGATCTGGAACTAGTTGAATAGCCAGACCAAAAAGATAGCCACTAGTGGTTCAATATCATCATGAAAAGAATACTTAGTCAGTGCTATTTAACAATTTAAGCAATGATTTTGATAAAGAAATAGCATGATTATTAAAGTGTAAATAGCACATATCTGAGGATAGTTGACACCTTGGGTGATAGAATCAGGATTCAAAAATATCTAGACTTCATCCAATAAGATTAAATTTCATAAAAAAAATGTAAAAGAGTTGAACTATAAGACAATACTTAAAAAAATTAATTTAGGTTATTCACCAAAAGATCAAATACTCAAATCAAAACTTAAATACTTTGGCCACATGATGAGAAGACAGGATTCATTGGAAAAGACCCTGATGTTGGGGGAAGATTGAAGGCGAAAGGAAAAGGAAATAACAGGGGAAATAAGATGGATTGATATTGTCATGGAAAGAAAATGCATGAACTTGGATAGATTTTGAGAGATAGTAGAGGATAGAAAGGCCTGTGTGCTATGATCTTTGGGGTCATGAAGAGTTGGACATGACTGAACAATTGAACAGCAACATACTTTGGTTCAAAATACTGCCACAAATACTTCATGGGGAAAGCACAGGCTAGATTTGTTTGTCTGGAAAAAACTATTTTTTAAAGTGAATTTTAAACAAGATATGAATCAACAGTGTAATATGATAACCAGAAAAAAATAATGTGACCTTGGGTAGCATTAAATGAGGCAAGAGCTTTAGGCATTAATAGATGCTATTATCATTATATTCTGCCTTGATCAGACTACAACTGTAGTGTTGGATTCAGTTTCTTATTTTAGAAGACTATTAATAAACTGGAAAATACCCAAAAGAGGAAGCCAAGAGGGTAAAAAGCCTTTTGTTGTTCAATCATGTCTGACTCTTCATGACTGGATTGGTTTTTTGTTTGTTTTTGTTTTTGCAAATACACTAGAAAGGCTTGCCATTTCCTTCTTCAGCTTTACAGATGAGGAAACTGAGGCAAACAGGATTAAGTGATTTATCTAGATCATTCATCTAGAAAGTCCCTGAGGTCATATTTGAATTAAAAAACATGTGTCTTCCTGATTCCAGGTCCAACACTCTGTTCACTGAACTACCAAAGAATTTTGAGGATTGGAGAAGACTCAAGGATATATGTTAGCAGTATTTAAATATTTGAAGCTTTATCATATGGAAATGGGCTTAGGTATAGTTTGTTACCTGAGGGCAGAATTAAGATCAAAGGGTAGAAATTTCAAAGAAGCAAATTTAGACTCAGAATAAACATATCCTAATAACTAGAGCTATCCAGAGATAGAATAGGTTACCACCTCAGGAGGTGGTAAGTTGTCTATCACAGGAATTCTTCCAGCAAAGGCTAAATGATCACTTTCCTAGTATACTGAGAAAGGTCTTTTTTTTTTTTTTTTTGAGGGAGAGTTGGCTGCTGAGGCCCATTTTCTGTAGTGGTACAAAGGACACCATGAAGGATATATAAGATTGGAAAAAGGGATGGGTCATTCATTCCGTGACAATGAAAGATAACAGATGAAAAGTCTGAGAGCTCAACCTGTATCCATGAATATTAAAAGGAATAGAGAAAAACCTCCACAACATTGAGTAATGACTCTAAAGAAGAGACAGAAAGATATTGAGTGTAATTGCACACGAGGAGAAATCACAGACGATTTAGGAACTGCATCAGAGAAAGATGCAATTGAAAGCTATTATTATTTTTATTTTAAATAATATATTCTTGTTAATAGCTTTTGTTTTTATATTATCTATATTTCCTAGTTTTCCCTTTTCTCTTTCCAGATAAACACCCCATATAATGATTTTTTTTTCAGAAAAAAGACCAAAAAAATTAGCAAGCCTAATAATACAAAGAAATTACCTAGTGTTATCTGCAAGGTCTCATATCCATGGAAACAACCCCTAACCTTGGCAAAGGAGCAGGGGAAGATGTGTCAAAGTTACAATTGAGAAATTAAAATTTTTCCCTGTCTCCCATTTAGGGAAAAACTGATGACTTTTCTATCTGTCTGTCTGATTATCTATCCATCTATCTATCCATCCATGCACATGTACATATATACATATAGCATGTTTGTGTGTATGTATGTAAACACATATAAATGTGTTTTTCTTTATAGAATCTATTAATACTTGATTAGACAGATTTATTTATTTAAGGCCTTACAGTTGGTAAGACTACATGGACAAAGACAAAAAAGGTAGAAAAAAGGAATGGTGTGTTTGGAATGGTTATATTTGATTGAAGCACAGAATTCATGAACAAGAATAATGGGATGTAAGCAGGGAGTAATGCTATGGGGTTAAATTATAGAGGTCCCTAAATTTCCAAATAATGAGTGTTATTTGGTAGACACGGAGTTGTTGTTCTTTGTTTTGTTATTGTTGCTTTTCACAGCAACCAGGTAGTGTAATCAGAGTTATGCTTTAGGTTGTTGTTGTTTGTCCTTTGTTCTTGAAGAGGACCATGACATCAGAGAAACGATACTAGACATGCAAGTGAATTGGATTTGAATAAGGGGGAAGTGTGCTAGGTCACCTGCCTTACTTTCCCCTCCAGAACTATCTGCATCCAGTGGCAAGAACAAGATGACTGGAGATGGCTCTGGATGAAATATGAGACCTTTGCCTTACATCTTCAACAAGACTCAGTTTGACTGAAGCTGCAGCCATTCAGTGATTAAGGCTGGGTATCAAATGAGACAAAGAATCTTTTCTTTAACTTATTCCCATAAAAATTTAAATGAATGAATGAATGAATGAATCTGGAATTCCTTCTGAGTCAAGCAAGACCCAAATAATAATCAAATGGGGCTTGGCCTAGGACCTATTGGTGGCCTTGAGAACCAGATTGCTTTTGGTTTAAGGTCAGTCCTTAAGAAGGAAATCAAGCCACTAAACCAAGACATCTTTAGGAAGACTAATGTCACAGTGGAGGATGGATTAGAAAAGCTGACTAGTCAATCAACAAGCAAGTTCTTGGCAAGTCAATCAACAAGCAAGTTCTTGGCAAGTCAATCAACAAGCAAGTTCTTGGCTAGTCAATCAACAAGCAAGTTCTTGGATAGTTTAAAGGCATAGGAAAGGTATAATAGATATAGACTGAAGATTAAAAAGAAAAGGGCATTGCTTGAAGCTGCAATCGATTGGAGAGGGCCTGACCTTAGCAAGGTTAGCCACCTTATGGTCTAATCAGGAAAGGAATAACTAGGTAATGATGTCAAGGGATTCTGAGATCAAAGGAAGAGAAAAAAATCAACCTGACATTGATGGCCTCAGTTTTCTCAGTAAAGTAAGAGGTGAGGTCCTCAGTTACCAGAAAGAAAGAAGGGAGTGGTATGGGAAGCTCAAAGAGAGAAAGTTTAATATGGCTTTTTTGGACAGTGAGATAGAGAATCAATTAGAGAAGAATAAAGGCATTCTCTTGTGCAGTGATAACCCAATTGAAATTGAATTTATAATGTACACAGTCAGCACATTTGTCTGACTCTTTCTAGTTCTATTCAGCAGGATGTGAGTAGGAGTGGAGGAGGCAATAATCCAGGACTGAGGTTTGTCAAGGGGATGAATAGCAATAGGACAAATGAGTAAGGGAATTGAGAATACAGAAAAGTTTAAAGTTGAATTGGCTGATTATAGGATAGAAATTGGAAAGAGAATTGAAATCAAGAAAGTAAACAGGTTGAGAAAGTATTGAGGAACAGAAGGATTGGAAATCATGTTGAAAGAGAAAAAAAGGTCTAGAAGGGCTGAGGACAAAATTGAAAGAGCTTTCTGGAGTTGAAGAAAAACAACAGGACTAGAACATAAATTTCTGAATAGTTCAAATAGAGAAATGATAAATTTGTGATAGATTTGCTTCACCAAATGTTATTTTATTACTTATACCCTGGGATTTGAGGTCAGGTAATTTCCTTTCATGCAGTTTGTGTTCTGTAGTAAATATATTTGAAGAGCAAGTACCAAGTAATCTTCCCTAATTAACAAGGTACAGATGATAGCAAATATACAAGTAGAAAAGACTTTTGGTTCTGAAATATATTGTAGACATCTTTTCATGTCATCCTCACATTATGAGCTAAATAGAAAATATTTTTATACATCAGAATAAACTGATACTTAGAGAAGACTACATAATTAGAAAGTACTTATAAGAGGATGAGGATTTGAAGTCAGGTCTTCTGGTTCAAGATATAATGCCTTTCCCACTACACCATGCTTACCTTGATTATTGCAGCATTCTTCTATTTGTTCTTCTTGACTCAAGTCTTGCACCTCTCCAGTCCATTCAATATCTGTTCTATTGTTGTCAAATGAATTTTCATGAAGCACAGATATGACCGTATGATTCCTTCAACTCAACCAATTACTGTGTCTTCTAATAGCCTCTGGAAAAATTAATTCTTCTGTTTGCCTTTTAAAAGCTAAACAACTTGATCTACCTTTCCATTTTCATTGGTCATTATTCTCCCTCTTAGATTTGTGATTTAGCTAAATAGGCCTTGTCTCTGTTCCTTACACACATTACTCCATTTTTCTGAGCTGTGATGTGAACTGAGATCTTTTGGAGGGAAAACGATGTAAATTATATCCCCTTTAATCTTTGTGGGGAGAAGGGTTGGAAAAGAACCTTTAAAAGGAAGAGTGTTCCTGACTCTCAAATCCTGGGAGGGGTACATCTTTCTCCAGACAACTACCAGTTAAGTAATCATATTCAATTGGAGATCTTGGCCTGGGTCATAGCCAACTGTCCTCTATTGAGTGGCTCAAATTGCTCTCTACTCCCAGGCCACGATTTACCTGATATAATCAAGGGTTTGTTAATTGACCTTCGCCAAATTCCTAATTAGGAGTTTGACCACTAAGAAAGCTGTCTTCTTAGTGTATTGTCTTCTTATCATACTCTTTTCTTTCCTCACCTTTGCAGAAGTTCTAACACCGAGAAAACTTTCTTTCTAGCAAGCTGTCTCTTAGTGCAAATAAATCCCCTTTTGCCACAAACCTCATGCCTGTATTTATTGGGGTTTGTGAATTTTTTCACAAAGCCTATGCAATGTCCAAGGGAATCCCATTGCTGTGAGGGGATCTCTGACCCTCAATTCTCACATCTCATCACATGGGAGAAGTCTTTTCCAGGTTGCAAATTCTTGTTGCCCTTTGGCTATGTGATTGTATATATTGCAATGCTTTGAAAGGAGGAATAGTGGAGGAAGATATCATGTCAATCCCTGGGAATTGAAAACAGAACATTCCTGTAAGGAATCTGTTTGTTTAATATCAATGTTGGGCTTCAAATGAATGAGAATCAGCTGAGTTAGTTATCAACTAATCATTAATTATTAATTAACCATTACTTCTGAGAATCTTTTCTGAACTAGTAATTTGGACTTAATGTTGAAATTTTAACCAAACCTGACATAATTTTAGTACCTAATTTTTTAGATTTTAAATAATAAGATTATTTAAATAATAAATAATATTTAAATAAATAAGAATAATCTAATAATTAGATTTAAATTTAGATTTAAATAATTTAAATAATATTCATGGATACAGGTTGAGCTCTCAGACTTTCCATCTGTTATCTTTCATTGTCATGGAATGAATGACCCATCTCTTTTTCCAATCTTATATATCCTTCATGGTGTCCTTTGTACCACTACAGAAAATGGACCTCAGCAGCCAACTCTCCCTCCCTTCAAAAAACATAAATAAATGTTTAGTCTCATGTATTTTGACACAATGGCTGTCAATTAAATAAATAAATTAAATAATAGATATTTAAATAAATAAAACAGCAGATAATTAAATAAATAAAAATAAATAAATTTTAATATTTTTAAAATTTTAATAATCTTTTAAATGTCACTAAATGAATAAATGATGCTATACTAATCATTTTTCTTTTTAAAATTTCTTTTTATATACATTTATCATTTATCTCTCCTATGCTAAGTGCTAGAACAATTAGCTGTATCTAGAACAATTAAAAACACCTTACAATAAATATATCCCAGCAAAACAAATTCTCATATTGGCCATGTAAAAATGCATGTCTCATTTTGGATTTTAAGCCTGTCATTTATCTGACAGAAAATGTATGGCATAATTCATCTTTAGTCCTCTGGGGTTCTGTTGTACCATTGTGTTGATGAGAATTATAAAGGTTTTTAAGTTGCCATTGTTTGAATTGCTCTCCTGGTCCTGCTCATTTCTTTCTGCATCAGATTATAGAGGTCTTCCTACTTTCTTCTTAAAATGTCCATTTTTTATCAGGTACAATAATATTCTGTTATATTCATATACAACAATTTGCTTAGTCATTCATTTCCCAATAGGTAGAAATCCTCTTAGTATCTATTTTTTAGCTATTATGAAACTAATTTTAATTTTATTTTTATAATAACTTCTTACTTTTCAAAATACATGCAAAGATAATTTTCAACATTCACTCTTACAAACCCTTATATTCCAAATTTTTCCCTCCCTCTTTACCTCCCATGAAAGTAGTTTTAAAAGTTATTTCTCTAAATTGCGTTTGAAAAGTAAGATAGTGGAGCCAACCAAAATATGAGGCAAATGAGAGGCACTATGATGTAGGAGATCATTCAGTGAAAGTAGACCAAAACAAGGTTGTTCTGGTCTCAGGTCCAACTTTTATCTGCTATTATTTTTTCATTTTTAATGTCTCTTTCCCGCAGTTTCCTCATCTGTAAGAAAAGATAATAACAACTGCCTCAGAATCAATGTGAAGTAGAGGATAATATTTTGAATTTGGAGTTGGGAAGATTTGTTGTGGGAAGAAGGGTTGTGAGTATTGAATGAGGTAATGTATATTGGATATATTTATTATTTTCTATTAATAGGATCATGAAAAACAAAAAAATTAACACACTATTCCTTTAGTTATTTAGTTATTTCTCAACACCAAAGCCTGTAGCATCAATTTTGTTGCCAGGGATCGTAGGTAAATGAAGCAAAACTTCAATTAATCAGAATGCTTGAGAAATGGATGTTTTATTTATACCTCCATTAATCAGAAAATTTAATTAACCAGATAACACTGGTTGTTGAAAATATATACAAAAAAAGTCCTGTTCTTCTGCTGTGATAGTGAGCCAATTCAATCTTTTTGGCAACTGAAATTGTTCCAGCTCCTCTGGCTGAATATAGTCAACATATTATCATAGACTTAGAGATAGAAGAAACTGGGGGAACCATTGAGTCTAATTTCTTCATTTTATAGATGAAAATACTGAAGCTGAGAGAGATAATTGACTTGACAAGGTCATAAGGTTTATTAGTGGTGGAGCCAGAATTGGAATCCTGGTTTCCTAATTTCTCTAGGCTTCAACAAGTATTTATTAAGCACTTGACATGTTCAAAGACCTGTGCTAGGAACTGATAATTATTGATATTTACTGTATCTATAACTATACCTGTGCCTAAGTCTATGCTTATATTTATATGAGGCAGCTGAATAGGTTAGTGGATCTGGAATCAGGAAAATATGAGTTCAACTATATCCTTAGATACTTAGCTGTGCGATTTTGGACAAGTCACTTAATAGTTGTCTGCCTCAGTTTTCTCAGTTATAAAATGGGGATAATAAAAGCACCTATCTAATCAGGGTTGTTGTGAGGATCAAATGATATAATATTTGTAAAGGCATTTAGCATAATACATTTAGCACATAATAGACCCTCTATAAATATTTATTTCATTTACTTTTTTCTATAGCTATGGTTATCTTTACTTCTTTAAATTTTACAAAAATCTAATAACCAAAACCCCTCCAAACCAAATAGCTCTAGTATTTACTATAATAATTGTTAGTATTTATATAGTAAATATAATTTGCTATGTAAATAAGGATACCATACCAATAGAGAAATGTCAACACCTTCCACAAAGGCAGGTAACACATCATCTGGAAGTTATTTGAGACTCAGTGAAGTTCAGTGACTTAGGTATGGTCACATAGCTAGTAATCTTATTTTTATAAGATTTATAAAATCTTGTTTTATTTGATCCTCACAACAACCCTGTAAGGTAGATATTATTATCACCAGTTTGCATATGAGGAAACAAGCAGACAGAGATTGAGACTTGCCTAGAGTTAAGAAACTAATAAGTTTCTGATACTGTGTTTTAACACAAGTCAAATACTACAGTGGCTTTTGATACCCTCTTTTGAAGCTTGATGGAAGAAGAGTCTAAGAAAATGTAGATTTCCTTCCTGATTCTGACTCTGAAATGCATTTGTGATGGGTTAAGGTATGAGTCAAGGAAACTTTTGCCCAAATAATTTTCTCTAAATATAATCTTCCTTACATTTTCCAGTCTGATAGTGTAGATTCTTTGGGAATATTTCTTCTAGTAATCCTCCTTCTCTCTAACCTAAGCTTTTTTTTCTTGACTGTAGATCACAGTCAAATCCTAAAAGATTCCCTAAGAGAAAGTTAACATGATATCAGCAGTTTCTTCTATGTAGCTGATAACTCACATATGACTTAGTAGATATCTTAGAAGAGAGTTTCTTGAAAGGAAATGTCTTGTCCATACTTCCACAGTTAGTGAATGTCAAAGACAGAATAAGGGATCCAGGTCTTTATAACTCCAAGTCTAATACTCAGTCCACTATGGCATGCTGTCTTTCTATTAGATAAGTATGTAGTTCCAAAATTAAGTTGAAAATCCAAACATTTGTAAGATTCAAGGTTTAGTTTCACAGCAGACATTGATTTCTATAATTGCCTGCTTCTGCTCTTCCTTCCACTGTAACTGGAAAACTGCAGGTGACTGGAAAACTTGGAGAAATGTTCCAATGATTTCTAGGATAATCCAAACTGATACTTGATCTTCTCTCCCAAATAAAGATTAGAGAGAAGATTAAAGAGCTTTTATTCCCAAAGTGAAAAAAATGAATTAGAAATACTCAAATCAAAGCCATCTCCACTGTACCATTAAACTTGAAATTTCAAAAAAAAAAAAACCCTAAAAAACCAACCCAAAACCCAGAAAAGTGAAATGATTCTTTGTATAGATCTTGCATGGGGGTTGGGAAAAGGGACTTTTTCCTGATACACAGGCACATCTTTCTCTTGAATAGTTTTTTTATTATTATTATATTTATGTGTGATGTTAAATGAATCACCCTCAGAGCCAGTGGGGAACAACGAGTGATTTGAAGACAAGCAAAATATTTCAGCACACCCTGGTTCCTATTTTTTCATTAAATGAGTCACAGAAAGGTAATATGAAATATGAAACTCTTCAGAGGCCAGCATATGAAAAATAAACAATGTTCAATAACATTAAAAAACCCAATCCACATATTTATTCCTCCATGCAATGGTTGGTGTATCCTATGGGAAATATACCTCATCATTTAAAAAGTGAATAACAGCAAATTACAATTTGTTCTCTTTTTGGACCATAGAGAATGATGATGGTAGGGATGCTATTGGGACTGGCCTTGTTTAATGCCATATAGGTATATTTTTTTAAACGTCAGCATCTCTTTAAACTTATTGTTTAGTCTCATGTATTTTGACACAATGGCTGGTACTATAAAGTTGGTGTTGGGTCTTGGCTGGGGAATTTTACTTTAGGAAGCAGGGGGCAGGGAGGCTATTATTATAATTAGCATTTATATCATGCTTTAATGTTTACAAAACTCTTAATAAATATTATTTCATTTTACTGTTATGATAACCCTAAGAGGCAGGTGGTATTATTATCCTCATTTTAGAGAGTGAGAAATGTAATCAGAGAGACTACAAGGGATTTTCCCAGAATTATATATCTAATAAGTATTTGATGCCGGATTTGAACTCAGATATACCAAACTCCAGGTCCAGTATTCTATCCACTATGCCATCTACTACCACTAGCTGCCATAAAGTCCATATGAGTATTGAAAAGCTTACCCAATTGCTGATCCTTGACAATCTTAAATTCACTTTTGTTTAGTTACCTCTTTTGACCTCAGTTTGTCTGTATATCTTGATTTAGTAGGCTGTAATTGTCTCCAGATAATTCTCTTTCCTGTTCTTATTGAACTTATTAATTTTTTACCCTGATTTCCAAGATTTTTGGAATATTCCCTATAATTCTGACATATGTTTCCTCTTTCCTGGATCTCATCAGAGAAGGACTATAAAAACGGGGTTGATGAACTGAGTCTTTCTCAGCTCTAACATATTATGATTCCATTCACAAGTTTTTTTTTAACCTAGACATCTTCCTTCAGATTTGGGGTTGTGGGGGATGATAAACCAGTTAGCCACTGATTCCTACATCACATACCAAGGACCTGTTATTTCATTAATGAGGGAACTGCCAATGTGAGAATTGACTCCACCAATGACGATTACTGCTTATTACCTGTGGTCTCAGAGAGTTATCTGAGATTCAGAATCAGTGAGCCAGTTAATAAACATTTATTAAATGAATGTTATATGCCAAATACTGTGCTAAGTGCCAGGAATATAAAGAAAAGCAAAAACAAAGTCCCTGCTCTCAGGCAACTAGAAGTTTTTAGACTTAAAGTCTTTTAGACTTTACAGTATAAATGGAAGGTAATCTTAGAGTGAAGACACTAGTGGGAGGTTAGGGAGGGAAAAGGCTTCCTAGAAAAATTGAGATTTGAACTGAGTCTTGAAGGAAGTCTGGGAAATCAAGAGAAAGAGAGGAGGAAGGAGATATATGCCTGAGACAGAAACTGAACCCATATCTTTTTCACCCCAACTGTGCATTGTATACTTCCTACCATATTATTTTTCTCTGATCTGTGGAAAGACAACATCTCAGTATAGAGTGCTGAATAAATTGTGAGGATAGCTAGGAGACCTGAGGAAGCAAATTCCATGAAGTTATTATGTGAATAAGATTAAAAAACAAAACAAAACAACAATAGCATCCTGTTGACTTCTGGACTCGATTTGAAATTGAGCTTGGGATGTGCAGTTTTGCAGAAAAAGATACTGAGAGAATATCCCTGTTGGCTTTTTCCACCTTCTCTTATGAGGGTTATTCTGTCTGAAATGAAACTATATTCTCCCATAGTTTACCTTAATCTTTTGTATGCATACTTATGGTCTTAATGGTTCATTCCACTCACTCCTTTTATGTGACCTTCAGTTTGTGAATGATTAGCTGTGAGCATGAATTATTTATAATTTAATATATATTTGTCCATTAAGGCCCTTAGGACTATGTGTTAGGTGCTGAGAAGGATAAAAAAAAATGAGTAAAACACCATTTCTGCTCTTAGGAAGCTTTTGAATTTTTAAGATTGGGGAATAGTAACATGGCAGGGTTGGATTAGATAATTTCTAAGGCTTTTTCTAGCCTTAGAAATTAATTAGAGCCAATTTATAAATCACTAGGTTCTTTTTTTAAAGGTAATTGGGGCTAAGTGACTTGTCCAGGATCACATAGCTAGGAAGTGTTAAGTGTCTAAGACCAGATGTGAACTCAGGTCCTCCTGATTTCAGGGTGCTCTATCCACTGTGCCACCTAGCTGCCCCAGTCACTAGGTTCTT
Source organism: Antechinus flavipes (assembly GCF_016432865.1). Taxonomy (NCBI): domain Eukaryota; kingdom Metazoa; phylum Chordata; class Mammalia; order Dasyuromorphia; family Dasyuridae; genus Antechinus; species Antechinus flavipes. Next base: position 161,987,252 of record NC_067399.1, on the reverse strand, counting down.
AACCTCCCTGGGTCTATTTTTTTATCTGTAAAAAATATTTTTGTTTAATTTAAAATGAGGGAAATTTTTAAATGGGAAAACAGATCTATAGAAGTTGTCAATAGCATGTTCTCACAGCCAGTTAGTGGCAAAATTAGGACATATATAATTTTTTGTCTGTGTATATGAGAGTGTCAAGCCCTATGATTTCATCAGTGTTGGCAACTCACTGGTATTTCAACTCCTTCCATAGTTAAAGAACAACTTCTTTTCTGTCACTTAAATTCTTAGAAAGATTCTCAAAATAGTGACAGGACAAATAATCTGTCCATGTTCATACAGCTAGAAAACAGAATTTGAACACGTCTTCTTGACTCCAAGGATGGTTTTCAGTCTACTATGCCAGGATGCCTCTCTTTTAACATTTTACATTATTGTATACTTGTTGCTTTGTGGAAGTCTTATGTCCTCAATCAATCAATCAATAATCAATAAGTATTTCTTAAGGGCCTGTGATGTGCCAGGTTCCAGGGGCCTGTCATGTATTTTGACATTTTGACATGTCTTTTTTTACTGAGGGGCTTACAGCTGATTGGGGCAGAAAATATGAATACATGAAAAATCCTATTAAATTAAATTATTTAATTAAAATCCTATCTTCTATAGTCATCCTGATCTATAGCTGGACATTGGACCCAGATGGCTCTTGAGGGGAAAGTGAGGCAGGTGACCTTGCACAGCCCTCCCTCACTTAAATCAAATTCACTTGCATTTCATGGCAGCACTTCCCTGATGTCATGGTGCTCTTCAAGAACAAAAGACAGACAGCAAGAACAACAAAAACAACAACAACAGCAACAATAACAACAACCTAGGTTTCAGCATATTATGGGACCCATAGCAGGAACTTAGACATTACTTGGTTGATTGACAATTTCTGTAACAAAGAATAAAATGTAAGTGGGAATCTATACAGAGTTTGATAGTTTTGCCAGAATTTCTCAACAATCCCACTGGAAACAAGTAATGGGAAAGAAGGGACTAATAGGATTTTCTCCCATGGTATCTGAATCAGGGGGAAATATCTGAGGATTTGTTTGTTGCTGTGATTATTATTGGCTCATGCTTTCATACTACTCAAGAAATGTTCTCAGGGCTGCTCCTCTGCTATTAAGAGACTTCCAAACAGAAAGCATTTCTACAACGAAGGACAATTAGAAACTATATAAGGATGATAAACCTTAAAAATATCAACTGTAGTAGCTTTTATTATCATTGCATGCTGAGCTCAAATAACCAACTTGCTCGTGCTGAACAAATAATCCCCAATATTATATTTAGGCCAGAATCAGAGGAAATTAACTTCACTGTAACAAGAGGGATTGGGGATGGATTTAAAGAAGGACTTCATTCCAAGGAGGCTACAGAGTTCAATAATGGAGGATGGACTGTCTTTCTCTCAGTAAGCAGGGAGAAAATTGCTTACTGTCTGACCTACATGGCCTTCAAAGACCAGAAGGATCTGTAGATCAATCTCAAGGTTCATCTTAAGAATAATTCTTGCCCTACTTGCCCTACTTGCCAGTGTGCTGAGAATAGTGCATCCAACCAAAATAAATGTGGAGTCTCTAATGCTGAGGAAGGGTTATACTCTCCATTTTTATAAATATCCTTCTTTTTCTAATGGTTATTTTCTATCAAGCAGTGGACCAATGCAAGCTACATGGGAGTAGGACAGTATTGTCTCGTGACTCACTGCTTTAACAAAGTCTTTTTACATTCTTTTCAGGGCCTTCCATATACCTATGACAGTATGCTTCGTGACCATCCCTACTATTTTCTCTGGCCTGCTTTGGATTTTGCCTCTTATTTGTGGCTCCCTATTGCCTCCAGGGTCAAATACAAAATGTTCTGTTTAATATTCAAAGCCTTTCATACTTTTCTAGTCTTCTTATACCTTATTCCTCAGTATATACTTTTTAACACTGTTCTCCTGGACATTCCATAAACAACACACTCTTGACATTGGACATTTTCTCTGGCTTTCCCCTATGCCTTTCTCTTTTTTGACTATTGACTTCCCTGACTTTCTTTATATCCTAATTAAAATCCTATCTTTTGGGAAAGTATCCTTACTCTTCTTGATTCTAACATCTTCCCTTTCATTTATTTTCTACTTATCCTTTTATAGTTTGCTTGGACTCTTCAATTCAGTACTCTAAATATTTGTTCAAACAAGCCTCAGACATAAAGATGTTTATGTGACTTGTCTCTCTCACAAGCTGAGTGGGCTAACTCAATTGGTCAATAAGAAAGTATTGAGTCCTGGACAAATAGTGTGGGGGATATAGAAAATACATACGGGTATGCCTATGACATTAAAGATATCTATAGTTTAGTTGGGGAGAGAAATCTAACACATAAAACAACAGGTAATGCAAAATGATAAGGAAAAGCATTTTATTATGAGCAGCAAGACCAATCAGAATCAATCAGAAGAGAGGAAAATCAGCACAGGTTAGAATTGATGTTGAGGAATAATTAGGGAACATCAAACAGAAAGCTGGGTACTTGCTCCTATATATTTTTCAGAGTGGCAAAGTATGTCATTTCTATGGATTAACTTAGATATTATACATAATATCCTGTCTTCAGGGTCCCTTGATTCAAGTCAAGCCAACAAACATTTATTAAGTGCTGACTATGTATCAGGTACTATGTAAGTACTGATAATACAAAAGAAGTCACAAGTAGGGATAGCTTCTTCCCTCAAGATCTTACATTCTAATAGGAGAAATAACATCCAAGCAACTATGTACATACAAGATATTTATATTTATATCTCTCCTCTGTATGTGAATTAGATGGAAAGCACTAGCAAAAAGCAATACCTGGAAAGGCCTCATTAAGAACATAAGATTTGAACTATCTTGAAGGAAGTCAGAGGAACGAAGGGGTAAAAGTGAGAAGAGAGAGTATTCTAAGATTGGGGGACAGTCATTGAAATGACACATCACTTCACCATGTTTGGGAATGGATAAAGAAGAGCTATAATCATATAGGGCCACTTGAGTATGTTCAAAGGAAAAAAGAAGGATTTTTGAGTTGTATACTGAACTTAAGAGCTTGAGGAGGGAAGCTCACATTGGTGAGTGAACCAGCAGCCTGTCTGGGCAAGTGGATTAAGTCCTTGACATTTGCAAAAAATATTCTAATGAAATCAAAAGATCTTTGGAACTAGTGAACTCTCTTGAAGAAACAGTGAAACGATTACTGGGTTGATTGTTATGTTACAAACTTGAATGAATTCACTAATAGTGAATAAAGGCCAAAGAAGCTCCCTGGATATAATATCTTACTGGTGCCAATTTCAGACATAATCTGTGAGAAATAAATGCCCTCCCATGTTGTTAGATTTTGCATACTTAAGAAGGCAAAGAAATTGGAGTTAATTGCTTTTTAATGTGAAGGCTTTCTTAATCGGTTTAATTGCTCATACACATACTTTACTAAATTTAATATAGATTTTATAAGGTCAGAGATAATCTTATAGAATCTCAGGAGTAGAAAAGACCTCAGAATCCTCTTGATTGTTAGAGATTGTCTAACTCAATCTATACTGAAACTGTAGGTCAATACAAAATAAGAATTACTATCCCCCTCAAATCTAACCTTTGCTTAATAGTAAGGTAGCTCATTCTACCTTTTGATAACACTACTCTTTTTTTTAGAAATGTTTTCCTTAAATTGGACCTAAAGTTGATTTCTGAACTCCTAATCATTATGAGTAGTTCATTCATCATGTTCTATCATTCACTAGTCAGTTAATAAATATGTATTAAGTGGCTACTGTGCTAAGTGTTGGGGAAAGAAACAAAAAAGAAAGACAGTTCTGTCCTCAAGGAGCTTACAATCTAATGGGGGAAATTTATCAAGTTCTATTTTCATTTTTCCTGGCCCTTTACCACCACTTTGTCACATGAAGCTATCTTTTCCTGTACAAAGTCTTCTGGGGGGTCAGAACAATTTAAAATATAACAATGACAGATTCAAGACCAGTAATAGAATGCAAACAGAGATAGCAAAGATGTTTTAGTTGGGATCTTGAAAATCTAACCCAAAGAGTTTTAAATACACAAAAAAGGGGAAGGAGAAAATTGCTCATGTACATCTACCAAACTAACTTATCAGAGAGAATAAGTTAGAAGATGCAAGGAGAGCAGTAGAGATCTTCCCAAATTTGTAGGTGACAAAAGCCAAGAAAAGAACTATTGTAAAATCTATCGTGTGTCTATATGATGAATATTTTCTCCATTACTTTCTTAAGTCTGACAAACCAACAAAATAATAAATCAAGTTTATTTTGTTGCATTTGTAGATTTCTGAGGGGTAAATGCCCTCCTTGAAAATTAACAAAGTTGGAACTGGCTCCAGCATACCCTTGCATATGTCTATATATAAATGCATAAGTATGGGTAACTAGCAAGGTTAAATAGAAATCCTAATTCAAGAAAACACACTTGACCTCATAGGTATTACTTGAAACTTGGCTGGACTAAGTAGAATCAATGAACATGGAGGAGGCCTCATATGAGGAAATCTAGAACAGGTAATGTCACACTAACTTCTTCACAATTTCTTTTTCAGTATGTGGCTGGATAAAACCTGAGGAAACAAAGGTTCAAAAATATGAGCATATCAATTTATAAAACAATGCATACCAATTGCCTAACAAATCTGAACCAGAAATCCTCAGCTCATCACTGAATCCTGAATATCAGGTAAAACATATTTTTGTGTATTAAAAACAATTAACAGGAATTAAATCAAGATATAAGTTAGGTAATCTGATTTCTAATTAGAAAAAAAAATTAGTGACTTTTCAAGTTGGGAGGGAGAGAATTGAACAGATATAATTTCTTTAAATCAGAAAAAAAAGTGCTCCACTCCCTCCCTACCAGTGTCTATATTTGATCAAAGGAACAAATAGTAACTGGATGACCTACATGGGACCAGTTTTCAGATAAGGTTATAGATTACTTGAGATGTGTAATTGTGAGAAAACTCTTTGTATTTATCTTAAGATCTGACTGAGTTTCTGGTTAGTGTAACTTGGTTCCTTAGTTAAGGGTTTGTAAGAATAGGTAGTGGTAGTCCAGCTTCTCAATCATACAGTTAGGGTCAAACAACACATTAAAGTCTTCTCACAGTTCCTATAATTGAATAAAAAGGGAACTGAACTAGAGCTAGAATTGAGTCACAAGATGGAATCAGTATGGTTTAGTCAATTCCCACAATTCTCTCATTAAGGTTACTGGATTATCAGAAGGCTATAGATAGACTTTATCTAGATAAGAGCAAAGCAGTTGATAATATTTCTTATATTCTTCTTATGAAAAAGAGGGTTATATCTGTCAAATTCAAATAGAAATAGGACCACTAAACTGTATACAATGATTTCTGTGGGCTGCATAATGATTTAGAAAACCATAAATTTTCTCAATTGATAAATGATCAAAGAATATGAACAAGCAATTTTCAAGTGAAGATATTAAAGTTATCTATAGTTATATAAAAAATGCGCTAAATCACTGTTGATTAGAGAAATGCAAATTAAAACATTTCTGAAGTAGCATTTCACATCTGCCTATCAGATTGGCTAATAAAAGAAAATGAGAAATATCGGAGGGGATGTGGGAAAATTGAATTGAATGCATTGTTAATGGAGTTGTGAACTCATCCAATCATTCTGGAGACAATTTGTGACTATGCCCAAAGGGCTATAAAACTATGCATATCTTTTAATCCTGTACTACCACTACTAGGTCTATATCCCAAAGAGATCAAATCATTAAAAAATGGAAAAGGATCCGTATGCACAGAAATATTTATAGCAGTTTTATGGTGACAAAAAAGGAAAATCAAGGGGATACCTATTAACTCATGATGGCTGAACAAATTTTGTTATATGAATGTAATGGAAGACTACTGGTGTAAGAAATGATGAGCAAATGGATTTCAGAAAAAAATTGGAAAGGCTTACATGAACTAATACTAAGTAAAATGAGCAGAACAAGGAGGACAGTGCACACAGTAACAATAATATCATGTGATGATCAACTTGGATGGACTTAGCACTTCTCAGAAATATAATGAATTAAGACAGTTCCAAAAGACTCATGATGGAAAATGCTAGTACACATCTAGAGAAAGAACAATAGAGTCTGGGGTAGCTAGATGGTCCAGTGGATAGAACACTGGTCATGGAGTCAGGATGAACTGAGTTAAAATCTGGACTCAGACACTTAATACTTCCTAGCTGTGTGACCCTGGACAAATCACTTAACCCCAATTGTGTTTCCAAAAATAAAACAAAAACTATGGAGTCCCAATACAGGTTGAAGCTTACTATTTTCACTTTTTTTGTTGTTCCCCCACCCTGGTTCCCCTTTTATTCTGATATTTCTTTCACAACATGAATAATGTGGAAATATGTTTAATATGATTGTAATATATTGTATGCATCCACTTGAAGTGTTGTGGGCTGCATGTGGCTGAGTTTGATACCTCTAGGCTAGATAATTGTATAATTAGGTGGACATCGAACTGGAAGAATGGCTATATCCACTGATTAATGCCAACCTGGTCAGAGATAGCGAATAGAATGATACAAATATGTAGGTTTAACCCTGTGCTATTTATTATCTTTTATCAGATTTGGTTACAAGCATAGTCGGTAACTTCATCAGTTTTGCAGTTGGCAAAAGTAGCAGACAAATTTGACACAGAGTAGCAGAATGAATATGCAAAACAGTCTTAACAGTATAAAATGCTTTTGTTTTTGTTCAGTCAATCACCTCCAATTTTTTATGACTACCTCTGGTTTTATTTTGTTCCCCACCCCAGAAATACTGGAGCGGTTTGCTATTTGCTTCTCTAGCTCATTTTACAGATGAGGAACTGAGGCAAACAAGTTACGTAACTTGCCCAGGGTCCCATAGCTAGTAAGTGTCATGAACTCATGAAGATCTCTTCATGATTCCAAACCCTGCACTCTAAGCATTGCACTACCTACTGCTCCAGAGAATTTGAATAAAATGAAATTTCATAGGAATAAATGTAAAACTTATAGCTGAGTCCTAAAAAATCATCTTTACAAGACTGCATAATCATTTGTCTGGCATACTGTAGTGATGATTCTTGGTTAGGCATAGGTTGGATTAGAGAGTTTTTTTTAAGATCCCTCCCAACTCATATCCTATGAATTTACCAAAATACTCAGGCACAGGTGGATAACAATTTGTCTGGGGAAAATGTAGGGATTTGAGTGGACCTTAAACACAGTTTATGGGGCAGTCTAGACAAATCTAATGTGATTTTAGGCTGCATTAAGAGAATGGATTAGGTAGATATAATCATATTAGTCAGTCCATATTTAGAATATTGCATTTAGTTCTGTGTGCCATACTTTGGAAAGGCCAATAATAGTTTCCAGGAAAGGGTGACCAGAATTGTGAAAAATTTTGAGATTATATCACAAAATCTTGAGAGTATACCAAGATTATATAAATCTTGAGAATCAGTTGAAGAATAGGGAGATATTTTACCTATTCCGGTATGAGATGTATTATCAAGTGGAGGAAGGATTGACATGTCAAAAGTTTTGTCAATGATCTTACAAAAGCATGGAAATATTTGCATGAAATGATGAAAAGCAAAGTGAGAAAAACTAAAAGAACATTGTTTATGGTAACAGCAATATTGCTTTAAGAATGACTTTGAGCAACTAAGTTATTATTATTATTATTATTATTATTATTATTTGCTGAGGCAATTGGGGTTAAGTGACTTGCCCAGGGTCGCACAGCTATGGAAGGTTAAGTGTCTGAGACCAGATTTAAACTCAGATCCTCCTGACTTCAGGGCTTGTGCTCTGTCCACTGTACCACATAACTGCCCCGCAACTGTTATTTTGACTATTATAAATACACAAATTAAAAACAAAGGATGTTCAAAGGGAGATACTATATTCATATAGAAAAAGAACTGATACATAGAAGTATGTATAGAATAATCTTACATATATGTATGTATATGTTTGCATATATAGTCATATTTCTATTTATGTCTAATGGTAGTCATCACTAGGGCAGGGAAGAAGGTACAGAAGAAAATAAGAAGAAAAAAAGGAATTTATTTTGTTGTATATTTGGAAGAAATAGCAAGTTATATATGGTAGATTTGTAGCTTCATGTAAAACCATGTTTTTGTGGAATGTTATAGAAATTCTTGTTTTGTTCTTTGAATGAAAAATAAAATAAATATAAAAAGTTCTTTCTATTACTGGATAACACAACTATGATCAAAGAATATAAACTGCATAAAGAGATAAATTTAAGCCTAACAGAAGAAAGAAAAACTTCCTCAAATTAAAACCATGGGAAAGTATAATGAATGGCCTTTTTTCAGAAGAATATGATTCTTTTTTCCTGGAAGCCTTCAGCCTGGTATATAATAGGTATTTAATAAATCTCTGTTGATTGAGTAAAGCAAAGGCTAGATAATGATTTGTCATACATGTTATAAAACATGTTTCATTTGGACTAGAGGACCTTTCTGAGATTCCTTCTAACTCAAAAAAGTCATAGAATCATAATTCTATGAAACTGTTATAGATATTTATACTGTTGGACTTTGTCATCACAGATCTTAAAATCCTGACTTCACTCTTTTGGGGATAAACATTAGGACCCAGAACCAGCTGCTAAAAGCAAACTCCATGTATCCAACAATTAGAATGTTTCTTTTGCAGATTTAAGAAAGAGAGACACTTTAAGGAAACCCACTTTAAGGGAGCCCAGACACTTTAAACTTATTAAATCTATAAAATGTTGGCTGAAAAATTCAATTCTGTCTTTTATGTCTCTCTGTGTCACTGCTCCCAGAAAGTCAAAACTATATCTATCAATAGACTTTATATTCCTAATACAAATAACTTTGCTGACAGTGTTCAAGAATGGAAAGTTTTCTACTTCTGCTCTTTTCCTATTGAATCCCTAGTTATTCTTTTTTATACCATCACAATAAAAGTCAAATTATGTCTGTACCCTCTAAATATAGCCCTAACAAAGGTGGTTTTCAAGAGTTACACATATCATCTCATGTAGTGATGTAAACATTTTAACCTTTAAAAAACATAGGTATTTTTCTTTCCTTTTTGCCTTCTTATGCTTCTCTTGAGCTCTGGATCTGAAGATTAAATTTTTTTTGTTTAGCTCTGGTCCTTTCATAAAAAAAAATCAAAAATCCCCTATTTTATTGAATGTCCATCTTTTCCTCTGAGAGACAATGCTTAGAATGAAATGAAAGGGTAGTTGACTTGGTTGCAGGCCAAAATCCGCTGGAATATCATATTCTAGGCAATGTGATCCTTTAAAGTGGAAGCTTTGTGCTATGGCCACACTGGGGCCATGTCTCCCCCTGCTCAAATCGAGACAGATCTTTCCTGAAGTCCTTCCAAGATAATATCTGCTGGAAATTTGTTATATGTCAAATATATGTCAAACACTGTCAAATATGCCAAAATCCATTCAGAAGCTTGAACTGGTGTTGATTCTGAGGGAAGCCAGGACGAGCTCAGGCAAAGTCCTATCTACTCTCCTCTATCTTGGCTCCATCTTCCCTAGTTAATTTTTAAATGGATATTAACTGCACCAGTGATTTTTATGATAGAGAACAGAGGTGTCAAACCAGCAGGATGTGACCTATAACTTTAACTTTCTAGTACCTTCTATAATCAGATAAAAAGATAATTGGGAAATATTTTGCAAAAATAAAGAAAAGACAACACAACATAGATAATATCTACAAGTAGTTTTCTAATACAATATGAGGCAAGCAAGGATTCTTATATATGCTTAGTAGTCCCTCTCTCTATTTGAGTTTGACATCACTGATATAGAGAACTCCCAGTTGAATAAATTTCCACTGTTAATGCAGCTTGGCATCTCCTCTACAATTTTTAATCTTAAAGAGTACTTAGGATCCTTAAAAACTAATACTTTACCAGAAGTCACATAGTGACCATCACATGGTTTCACTTGGGAGACGTCAACTTCGGTCTTCCTGACTTTGAATCCATCTCTACCACTACATCATCTGCTTCTTTAAAGTTCAATTCAAATATTCCTTTTAACATGAAGCTCCTATGAGGATTCTCCTTCCAACCCTGGTCAGTAATGGTCTTTCTTTTTCCCCTTTCCCCAGATTCTGTAACTATGTATCATATACATTTTGGATTTCCCTTGAGAGAAATTTAATTGATTCTATTATAAGGCACTAAAAGAGGCATTTCTTTGGGGAGGGGACCGTTACTCCCAAAAGATATTGCAATATTTATAGTAAACAGGGGAAACAGAGAGTGCAGTTTCCCCACAGAATGCCCATCACAACAATAATGCCTCTTCTGAAACCTGAGAAGCCCTATAATTTTTTAAGCAGGGCTTCTTAAATTTTTTCTATTCATGATCTCTTTTCACCAGAGAGATTTTTACACAACTCCAGGTATATAGGTAAATAGGCATACAAATCAAACATTTACTGATAATAAACCATATTTTCATGACCCTCACATTCAGACCTCACCAAAGGTGGTTGCCACCCACAATTTTAAAAAATTGTGCTTTAGGGGTTAATAGAGTAATTTTTATATAATCCTAGTGGAAATTCTCCTTAGCAGATAGTTACTTGCAACTTGTGTTCTTGGACATCTACCTGAAGTATTGATTAATTTGTCTCTTTGCATTTTGGCCTAAACTGATTCTTGGTCTACTGTATTCCCCCAAAGCCTAGCATAGAGTTCTGGATACAACAGGTGTTTAATGTTTATTGAGCTTCATTTCTGTAGATAAGTATATAACAATTCTCCCTACAGTTGCCATACAGTGGCTGAATTTTTAGAGGAGAAATTAGTGGGAGATGAGTCAGTTGTGGGCTCTATTTATTAATGGTTGGAGAGCTAGAATTTCTGTGAGTCTTCTTAGGTCTTGGCTGTAGAACAAAACTGTTTCTTCTCTGAGGAAGGGCACATAAATAATGTAATGGAATCTCTGGCTAGCACTCCTGAGGAAAACAAGTGGGTTTGTTTTTGCCATAAAAAGAAAGTGTTGTATTCTTTAGAGCTAATTGGGTCTTAGGTGGCTGCTGTTCTTGATTCAATGACATGTCTAAGAAAGTAATGTCTGTCTATGATCTTGTTATGTTCTCATACATGCTTTCCAGGGAGATAAAGGTAAAAGCATTTGGGGTGTTGAACTCTGAGTGTTTTCTTTTGCATTGCAGAAGGGGGCCTATCACCAGTGAGGTTTAGGACCTAATTTCTCTCCTTTGAGATTTTCTAATAGGGCATTTCATCAGAGATAATGAAGCTCTGTGCACAAAAGAAGGGGAGGAAAAATAGCCAACTTTTCAGAACACATTCCAATTACTTCAATAAATCAACCTGGGAGTCTTTTTTTCATTTTTCCTTTGCTCTGTAAATATGGCTATAATTAGGCCAGCAAACTAGGAGAGCAGCTTCGGAGATAAAATCCCATTAAGTTGCAAATTCAACCACTGCTTCAAATGGGAGCAAACACCAAAGCAGACATTTCATGTCTTTTTCAGTCATCTAATATTTTAAGATAATACTCCTATCCATATAATAACCAAGCCTGACATGTATAGAAGTGCTTAGCAGCATTAATCAGCCTCTGATCCTTTATGCTCCAGCACCTCTGCCCAGCCATATCACTCTGTCTCTGGCTTAAGTCAAAATTCATGACAGTTTTGTCATCAGAATCATAGCATCAGGAGAAGTAAGCTCAGATTTATTTGAAACATTTTATTCTAAAATCTAAAGCTTCTTTAAGGCTGGGTTTTGCAAGTCTGACCGAGCAAGGCAAATATGTCTAATTGCATATATTTAGGAGTCCTCTGTCATGTCCATTTAATAAGTTCTTCAGAGCAGCTACTATGCCCTGGTGCCATGCAAGCTCTATGGTATTACAAAATAAACTGAAGCCCTGATGTTGATTCCTGACCTCAAGGTACTTGCAGTCTAGCTGGGACATACCACCAGCTAGACTGAAGATATTATGTGATTATATGTCAAGTGAGTGATAACTAAGAAGTAATGTTGTTCAAAGGACATATGGTAAGGATATAGAATGACAATCATCAGTCAACATGCCTAATTTGTCCTAAGTACTATGCTAAATGGTAGAGATACAAAAAAAGGCAAAACAGTCCTTGATGTAAAGAAGCTTACATTCTGATGGGGTGACATTGTATAAATAACTAGGTACATATGAAATAGATGATCCATATTTTAAATACATAGATCATAAATTTGGAGAGTATCTCAATTCCATTCCCCTGTTTTCAGGTAGGTAAACTTCATATTTAAGAAATAGCTATATTAGTAATAATAGTACTAATACTACTAATACTACTATTACTAATAATAGTGCTTACAATGTGCCCAGGGATTGTGCTAAGTGTTTTATAGCATCATTATCTCATTCAATCTTTACAACAAGCTGGGAAGTAGGTGTTATAATTACTTCTATTTACAGATGAGGAAACTGAGGCAAATAGAGATTAAGTAACTTACTTGGCATATAAACGTCTGAGGCTAGATTTGAACTCAATTCTTCCTGTCTCCAGGCCCAGCTCTTTAGCCACTGTGCCACCTAGTTACTTCAAATGTCCTACTGTAATGTCTTTTTTTTTTAGTGTTACAAATGGAATTCTATTTTTTTAAATAATAACTTTTTATTGATAGAACCCATGCCAGGGTAATTTTTTTTCACAGCATTATTCCTTGCATTCACTTCTGTTCCAATTTTTCCCCTCCCTCCTTCCACCCCCTCCCCTAGATGGCAAGCAGTCCTTTACATGTTGAATATGTTACAGTATATCCTAGATACAATATATGTATGCAGAACTGAACAGTTTTCTTGTTGGCACAGGGAGAATTGAATTCAGAAGGTAGAAATAATCCGGGAAGAAAAACAAAAAAATGCAAGCAGTTTATATCCATTTCCCAGTGTTCTTTCTTTGGGTGTAGCTGTTTCTGTCCATCTTTGATCTGAATTAACTCTCTTTATCGAAGAGATCCACTTCCATCAGAATATATCCTCAAACAGTATCGTTGTTGAGGTATATAATGATCTCCTGGTTCTGCTCGTTTCACTTAGCATCAGTTCGTGTAAGTCTTGCCCTACTGTAATGTCTTAACATAGCAAAGCAGATCCTAGGCTCTCAAAGGCCATTCAGTAGAATATCAACCCTACTAGCTGATATTAAGCTGGAAAAACTATGAATGTTGGGCAAGTGATAGACTGCATGTTTGTGGTTTGAGTATCATTCTAAGTTGAGAAGTTCTCTTCATCAGAATGGCTACAGAATATATATATATATATATTTTAAAACCACAGCAATCTCCCTACATTATAGAGGTATTGTGCTATAGTATTCACACTATTGAAATTATAGGTCATTGAATTTTTATAGTAGACACTTCAGTGGTTAGAAGACCTGAGTTCAAATTCTGCCTCAGACTTCCTAACTGTGTGATTATAGGTAAGTCATTTGATTTCTGTAGTCTCAGTTCCCTCATCTGTACAATAGGAATAATGACAATCCTTATCTCATAGGGTTGTTGTTAGATCCAAATGGGATAACAAAGAGTGCTTTACATATTTATGTTGTGTGGGTCCCTAATGTGCCATAGAAATAGCTAGCTATAGATGAAACAGATAAAGTTCAGAGAGTTTGACAGTGATTCTCCTAAACTCTAATCACATTGAAATCTTGAATGTAGCAACAATGCCCATATTATTAATGTAACCTTAAGTAAGTCATGGCATACTCAAATAAGTTTGATTTGCCCTAAATTACACAAAATAAGTAATGACAGATTTCTTCTAACTTCTAGTCTCGCTAGCTCAGAGGTTGATAGAATTAGAAGGAGTTTCAAAACATTTAGATCAAGTCCCAATTGATGCAGAAATTGCAGCCTATAGAGGCAGACTTGCCTAAGAGTCACATAGGTATTAAGGAAGAAAACATGGTTCTCAGTCAAGCTTTTATTTTTTTTTTTAACTTCAAAGCTAATGTCAGTCCCTTTCCATCTTCTCACTACAACATCCTTGTGCTGTCTGCCTGTGGTCAATACAAGCTGCCTTCAGCATCAAGAAATAAAGGCAAGTAAAATATTACCCAATGAGAAAACATAGTTATTAATACAAAAAATGGGCTTATTTCACCAGGATTAAGTTTCTGTAAAGATTCGTCAGTATATTTATATGAAACACTAAAGGGGGAGTTGTAGGTGAAGAAACAGTCATTAGAATAAATCAATTAAATGAACTTTGCTCTTGTCTCACTTCTTTCTTACTATGGCACAGATGTGAACCGTGAAGATAGCTTCAGCAGCAGAACAACATATATGAGCCACTCCTATTTCTTTGTCAACTGAAGTCTTTAAATCCCCTGGAATCAGGTATAAGAACCAATGGATGCCGACAAACCTAACATACTCAATGATGAGGTTTGTAAAAATACTTTCATCTTCTGATTAAGCTCTGTTTGCCAATTGGTGATCTGCTATTAGGAAGACAGTGCTTTGTTTATCTACTATTGGAAAAAATATTACTTTAAGACTATTTCTGTATCCTGCCAAGTAAATGATAAAGATCAGATTGCTTCCTAGAGAGTATCTTAAGGGTCCGATCAATTGTACAATTTAGTGTGATTGCAGCCTGTGATCAAAAGAGCCCTTGGCAACCAAACTGAGCCATTTCATCTATTTTATTTGATGTTGGTCTGTTAAGACTGATCTCTTCAAGAAGTTTTGTTTCTGTCCCTATGTCATTCAAGCCATTGATTGGCTCATTCTTGTAAAGTGACATGTTTTCTCTTGCTTATGTTCAGGAGGAATGCAGTGTTTTCTTATTTTCACATCTTGGAATTCTGAGCTTCCTTCTTGTTAGAAGTATCTGGTCCTATCCTATTGTTAATACTTTTTTCTTCTTAAAAAATACTTTGTATTTGTTTTGTAGATAACATGGTATATTGGATGGATGTTGTATATAAATCGTTAAAGAAGTTGTTTTTATTGTTGTTCAATTGTGTCTGACTCTTTGTGACATCATTTTGGGGTTTTTTATGCAAAGATACTGAAATGAATTATCATTTCCTTCTCCAATTCAATTTTACAGATTAGGAAACAGGCCAACAGGATTAACTGACTTGCCCAAATTAATATAGCCAATAAGTATCTGATGCAAGATTTATATTCAGGAAGATTCATCTTCCTGATTCTAGGCCCTATATACTACATACACTGTGCTATCTACCAGCCTTAAAACAACAATAAAGGTAAGGAAGATTTGGGTTCAAATGTACTTCCCTCATTGCACCCAGTAGCTCTGTGATCTTGGTCTAGTCACTTAATTTCTTTAAGTCTGTTTCCTCATCCATAAGAGGGATTAACAATATTTACTTAATAGAGTTGTGAAGAGGACCAAATGAGTTAATATATTGCAGTTTGCAATCTTTGAAGCAATACAACTTCAAATTGTTAACATCCTAATTATTTATATATTGATTGGCATATGCTTCTGGGTTCACCTAGCAAAATTAAATGCAACAAGCATTCAGTGCCTATTCTGTGCAAGGAACTGTGCCGGATAATGGAGATTTAAAGAAAAAACAAAACCTTTTCTGTCCTCACAGAACTTATTTTATACTGCAGGTCTGAAACATGCACACAAGTAGGCAAATGCAATATATATAGAGAAAGTAATTTCAAAAGAGAGAGATTGTTAATAACCAAGAAAATGCTGCCAAGGAATTATAACTTTGTTGTTTTCAAGGTTTTGGCATTCTACCAGTTAGAGGAAGAGAGTTTATTCCAGACATGGATGTCCATATTTGTACAAAAAGCAGAGAGGTGAAAGGCTGGGTACAGAGAAGAGGTAGCAGTCCAGTTGGATGGGAACAGAAAGTACAGACTTTGAAGGATTTGAAAGTCAAGTCAAGCATTTTTACATTTTATCCCAGAGGGAGCTGCAGAAGATTTTTGAATTAAGGAGTGATTTAAAATATCAGTTTGTCGGTCATGTAGAGCAAAGCTTCTTAAACTTGGATTCTGACCTCATATGGGGTCACCTAACTGAATATGGGAATCACAAAAAATTTGGCAACAGTGAAAGGCTTCTGAATGCAACACCAAAAATTAATTCAAGAATGTGTAATGAATCTAAGATGTGTTTGACAGCACTTGCCCATATTGTAAAATGCAATTTTACTGCATCCTTGGTTCTGAACATACAGCATGCACTGTGCATGCACAAAAGCTGCCAGAAATACTTCAATTCAGATTCAAGACAGGGTCATATAAAAATTTCTTTGGTGAAAAGGGCTCATGAGCAGAAAGGTTTATGAAGCCCTGGTGTAGAGGATAGATTAGAGAAAGAAGAGGGTGGAAAAAGAGAGACTAATTAGGAAGCTGTGGAAACAATTTAAGAAGACATTTTGAGGATTTGAACTAGGATAGATGCTACATATGAAAGGAGAAAAAGGGTAGAGTCTCAAAGTCTTTTATTACAGGAATTGTTTCATGGATTAATTTTGTGATCCAACACCTAACAAGTGCTTCACACATAGTATACATTTAATACACATTTGTTTAATTGAATTGAATTGACTAATAGGTGCTTTCTCTTCCAAGTAAAATACTTTCCCATCCTTTTCCCTTCTTCCTTTGAAAGTAGAACGACTTATCTTTCTTTATTTGGATTTTGAAGCTGCATCTCCCCTCTCTCAATTTTGTGTGTAATAATCTTCAAAGAGAAGTAAATTGGGTTGACTTTTTCCTCAAGCCTTTGACTTATGAGGAGGCAAAAGAGGAGAAGTAGCTAGACATGGGCTATTTGTTTTTGAAAGAGCACTTCCAAGCAGTGTGTTGTGATCAATTAGATGTACAACCATGGGCAAATCATTCAATTTTTCTGAGCTTCAGGTAACTTTTTAAAAACAGTAAGATAAAGATATTCAAATGGATGATTTTCCATACCCACTCATCATTGAATCATATACTTGATATATTAATTAGTTTGCCATTGGCTAAATGAATGCAACATAACCAAGCATAACAAATCAGTGTAAGCTTCCTGTAACTTAGTTTCAGTCTTTATAATATGTGTATCTATAGTACAGAGTTTATACTAATTAGATATTAAGAGGAACATATTTTGATGAGAAACAATGAGTAGAAATTAAAGAAAGGCAAATTTATTCTAGATGTTTAAAAAAACTTCCTAAAATTAGAATTGCTCCCAAATAGAATGGGTTGCCTAGAGGAGTAATGGATTCTTTCATCTTGTTGTTGTTCAAACTGATGCTGATCATCACTTGTTTAGTATATTATAGTTGGAATTTCTTTGCATATGAATTGTATTACTTGGCCACTGAAGTCAACCCATTTCTCAAATTCTTTGACTCTGTATTATGACATATACTTTTCTTGTAATGTTTTCCTCAAATACTATTCTAAAGAACCAGTCAGTTGGGGACTCCTGTATTCCTGTAGTTCACTAGCCCTCCTGTAGTCTTCCTGCATAATTATCCGATGAATTAAGAGCTGGAAAATTGGAACAGGAATAAAAAATTTTATAATACATGGAGTTATTTAGTTTAAAGGAGGGAAAGTTAAATGGTGAGTCAAATCTTCATGAAGATTTACAGAAGCATGGTGTTCAACAGCCAGAAGGACTCTTTAAGTCATCCAATTCATACCCAATTCAATTCAATTCATATCCAAGTCAATCCAGTTTTACAGGTGAGGAAACTGAGATATGGAGAGGGAAGATAACTTTTCTGAGGTCACACAGAGAAGAGGAGCTAGGATTAGAATCCAAATCTCCTGCTGTCAGGACCAGTGCTCTTTCCCATTGTTATAAGGAGATATTGCATGCCCTCATAAAGAAGTCAGCAACAGAAATGGTGTGGAAGAATTTACATTATAAAAATAAGGACTTTCAGGCAGTAAATGGTATTTCAGAAAGCAATGGAATAGTTTGTTGAGGGAAGAAGATGTGTTCTCTATTCCCTGGAGATATTAAAAATGTAACATATACTAATTGGTTTGAAATGGTTTAAGCATTTACTTCTCTTAAAGAAGGCAGCTATATTAAATGGCCCACAGAGATCCCCTCCAGCCTTATGAGTCTCTGGTTAATGGGAAGACAGTTCTTAGCCTTTGCTTCTGGTTTCTATCTTTTCCACCTCCTTGCTATTGCTCATCTTTGAGTCTGTCTGCTTTGCTTGGTTTCATACCATTGCTCCCTAATCCATAGCCTCGCTAACAAGATTCCCTTCTGCTCTTAAGGGGTGGGAGGTGGGAAGAATATGCTTTGAGTAAATGCCAGAAGGTACGAATTGGTATTTACTCAGAAAATATTTTTAGAGCAGCTGATGGTGTTTACAGTTAGAGCGATAATTGAAGGCATCATTTTCAATTCAGAAACAAGTAAACAAAAAGGTCTTCTCAGCTTGAAATATGTTGTCTTATAAGGCATTTGTCTAGCCAGAAAGTCTGGAAGAATTCACTCTTTTTTGCTTCTACTGGCTTTCTACTTATACAAGCACTGAAGATTCAGCCAGTTGTCAGTGTTTCTTGAGCACCCACTGTGTGCAAAACCCTGATGACTGGAAGAAAAATGATAATGGGATTACAATGGTTCTAGGGAGAAATTTGCTGTACTCTCTTGTTACAGGTGCAGATACAACAGTGAGATGGGCTGGCAGCCAAAACATTCTCTCTAGGCTAAATTCATAGCACCACAGAATGTTAAAATTGGAAGTTCTAAAAGAAATCAGTTGTGGGGGTGGTCTCAGTTGTAGGTACTCTCTCTCTCTCAGTGCTGGTATACACTAATCTACTTTCATACCCTATCATATGTAGTTCTATAGTCCTGTAAACCTAACTAGTTTAAAGGGAGGTTAACCTATTTCAGATTTGGAAAGGCCTTTCTGAGGCTGTCTGGTTCAACTAGTACCTGAAAGAAAATTGACTTGTTATGCTCAACTGTCTTTTCTCCTATCACCTGGACTAGTCAAAACTCATTCCAACCATGCTTTATCCTTTTAGTCCTCATCATTCTTCTCCTCAATTGTCATATTTCATGTTTATTTAGTACTTTCAAACCCTTGCTTTCTGATTCTGGAGACACAATAAATACTAACTTTAGTGTGTCTGGGATATGCTGGATTGAGCTCAGACCTATTCATAATGGTTAAATTTTCAGTGTAAACTTTTACACTTCAGAAATAGATATTACAAACCAAGGCTTGAATCACCATTTTATGACTAAACTTAAGAAAATAATAGATAAAATATTAATAATGCAGATTAAACATGTCATAGATACAGTTTTTCTTGGAGGGTTGATTGTTAAATATTTATCAGCATGCCACTGGGTATGTTGATATACCCTGAATTCACTCACCCCCATGGTTCCATTCCCTTTTCCTGGAACTGTCCAAGCCAGAATTGTCTTTCCCATCTACAGTATGTCTCTTATTAGAGTCTTGAGTTCAGAAGTGTCTTTTGTTTTTTAACTTGTATCTTAGCACTTAGAATATGTGTGAAAAGCATATATAAGCTTTTCATATTTTTCTTTCATTTATGAATAAATCCTTTTATAATTCATTTGTTGAATATACTCAAAAAGAAATCATCAGTCACTTTGCTTGAAGCCTTCAGCAAGGAAGAATTTAATACTTCCTATGCTCCATTCTAATTATTAGGAAATTTAGCACATAATATTATCTATTTCTCATTTAAAAAAAAGTTTGTTGTCTATTTTTGTCCTCTTTGAGAACAAAGGACAAACAACAACAACATACTCAGAACTATATGTGACATATCTACCAAGGCTGAGTTCTCTAGGGTTCAGTACAAGTCTATCCCCTTTGTTTTCACACATTTAAGTGCTGGAATAGCAGAGTACCTGCAATGTGATTCTATTTCATTCAGGCTGTGCATGTTATTTTCTATCTATACCTAATTCTATCCCTCACTTTCTGTTTTCAGGCTTCTACTTTTGGTTTAGAAGTTCTGAAAAATAAACAAAACAGACAAGGTTTTTCTAAGGCTGCTAAGTATCATAGTAGAACAACTGGTCCAGGCTTACAAAAGCCTGGGTTTAAATCCAGTCAAACATTTTCTATCCATGTGACCCAGAGCAAATCACTTAAGCTATGTTTGCCTCAGTTTCTTTATCTAAAAATGGCAATAAAAATAGCACCCACAGTTGTTGTGAGGATCAAATGAGATACTATTAATGAAACTTTTAAAAATAGTATCTGGTATACAGTACATATTATGTAAATGTTAGTTATGATGACGATTATTTAGCTTGTAGTACTACTAAAAAGATTCTCCTTATTACAGATGATGATTTGATTATTATTTGGGGAATAAATTCACTGAGTGACTTAGAAACAATCTTTTTAACAAACAGCCATTTCACATTTAGTTAAAAAGAAGAAAATAGTGGAGATGTATTACAAAGGACATACACAGAAGCTTATGCTCCTTCCTATAGGAGTCTAAAGGTCCTTACTGAGAACCTCGTTATTTTTATCACAAGTATGAGCCTTACAAATTAAGTTACTTGGCGTTTTGGTTTGGACATTGAGAGGCCACAAATATGCCCAGGTTCCACCAAAGACAGATAAACTGACATAGGCAAAAAATGATGGTTAGCTTGACAGTAAATGAGAAAATATATATATATATATATATTATATATATATATATATTAAAAAGACACAACTCATGGAATATTATTGCTCTGTAAGGAATGACCAGCAGGATGAATACAGAGAGGCTTGGAGAGACCTACATGAACTGATGCTAAGTGAAATGAGCAGAACCAGGAGATCATTATACATGTCGACAACGATATTGTATGAGGATGTATTCTGATGGAAGTGGATTTCTTTGACAAAGAGACCTAACTGAGTTTCAATGGATAAATGATGGACAGAAACAGCTACACCCAAAGAAAGAACACTGGGAAACAAATATGAACTATTTGCATTTTTGATTTTCTTCCCAAGTTATTTTTACCTTCTGAATCCAATTCTCCCTGTGCAACAAGAGAACTGTTTGGTTCTGCAAACATATATTGTATCTAGGATATACCGCAACATATCTAACATATATAGGACTGCTTGCCATCTTGGGGAGGGGGTGGAGGGAGGGAGGGGAAAAATTGAAACATAAGCGAGTGCAAGGGATAATGTTGTAAAAAATTACCCTGGCATGGATTCTGTCAATATAAAGTTATTATTAAATAAAATTTAAAAAAATAAATAAATAAATAAAAAGACACAACTCAAAAAGCCTTCCTTTTGAAGATAAGTAAATAGTTCTTAATAGGTCTTGAGTACATGATTATTACAACAGAAAATAATAAATGTTATTCATAACGGTGACTTTAATTCATTCAATTCAACATATATTAATGAAATGTCTTCAAGGTGCAAGGCACGAACTGAGTATTCAAAATCAAAAAAAGAAAATTTGCTTTCAAGGAGTTTACATCTTATGGGAAAGATTTCATTTGCAAAAATTTCAATAAAAAATGAAGGAACTGGCCCAACAAATGGAATATCAGAGAAGATTTCATTGACAGTTGTCACCTAAAGCCATGCATTGAAAGAAGACAAAGATTCTCAAAGGTAGAGAGGAGGAAATAATTTCTGTAGCTTTGTCTTATTAAGTGTGGATATCCTCCAAAGTTGTAACTTGTATTTTCTACTCTCTTCTCTCTATACTTCCCTTAGTAATTGTATTATGTCCTATGAATTTAAGCTATGATCCCTAAATAGGTGAGTCTTGTATCTTTATCTCTATCACTAATCTCTCATTTAAACTTCAGTCACCAATTGTCTGCTCTACAGTTTAATTCTGTCATCATCTCAAATATAATATTTCTAAAATGGAACTTATTATTTCTCCCCAAAGTCATTCTCCTTCTTTAAATCTCACTATTTTTATGTCATATACTACCATCTTCTGGAGAATTTGGGTTTCTGATTTTAATTGTATTCTTACCTGTTTTGTATCAGTTGACAAATCTTGATGATTTTGTCTCCAATGCACCTCTCACACCTGTCCTCATCTCTACACTAATCCATTATTCTCACTCAGGCTCTAGTTGCCTATCCCATAGATTATTGTTATGATCTCTTGGTAGGTTTAATTGCTTCTTGTCTCTCTCCTATTAATTTGTCTTCTCCAATTTTACTCATGAGAAGAAACCCCCAAATCTGAAATAGTTTTAGAAAGAAATTTATTAGGTTGTTTGGTGGAGGAGAATAAGCTAGAAAGGAGGTGTGTCCCTTTCATCTGGGCTTTAAGGATGCCTACATACAAATCACACATACATAGTTAAGCAAAGTTGCCAACTTGAAAGCAAGATAGACTAAAATAAATACGAGGAACTTTAAATGTTCAATAAAATTTGGGTGAAGCAAAAATACAATGGAATCCAAAACAAAAATGCTTTGGGTGGATCAGGACCTGGGAGACCCCAAATATTTTGTAGTCATCTCCAGATTTTTACAAAGTTACTGGGGTTAGGTAACACTTTGAGTACAGACAACTTGTAATAACATAGTGTTGGATTTAAATAGTATAATATTTTTCCTGAACAAATATAATGAATCATTTTTTTTCCTATACTTGCAACCATTAAATACAATTCCCAGAACAGAATTCTGACTGCATCACCCCCTATTCAAAACTCCTCAAAACTCCTCAACATTGAGTGAATTATTTAATTTCCTTGGACCCCATTTTTCTAATCTGTGAAATGAGAGTTGAACTAGACTTCTTGATCCCTATTGATGGACAAAGAATATAAGAAATTTATTGATTGATATAATCCTTTCTGACTGTTTTTTGATAACAACCAGGAGTTTTATATATTCTAGCTTCTACTTTTGGTTTAGAAGTTCTGAAAAATAAACAAAACAGAAAAGTTTTTCTAGGGCTGCTAGGTATAGTAGAACACCAGGTCCGGCTTACAAAGACTTGAGTTTAAATCCAGTCAGACATTTTCCATACATGTGACCCAGAGAAAATCACTTAACATTATCTATATATGGTGTAAACTTTAATATAAGTTTATGTGATAAAGATTAAGTCTTAATAGCTCTAACATGCCCTAAAACTTTTGGGACATCCTATTGAAGGTTTAAACTCCTCAATCACATCTCATGCCATAACAATTTTTTGGGGGTATTAGATATATTATCTTAGAGGAGCATGCTCAGCAAGGAAGCATTTTCTACCAGTGCAGATTGGTATTTGCTCTGCAGTTTACAATCTTAGAGAATTATATGGAGGAAGGGCATTGAGAGGTAAAAATGCAATTTCTTAAGTTTAAATAGTGTGAATCTAAATTGGGACTTAAACCTGGTTTTCCTGACCCAAGCCTGACTCTCTATTCATTACCCATACTCTGTCTTTCAGGACGAGTATTGTTGTTCTCATTTTATAAAAAGGTAAACTGAAGTGCAGAAATGGAGTGATTTTTCTTGGGTCACAGAGATTATAAATATCTGAGTCTCAAACCCAGATCTATTAAGATCAGAATCTTTAAGCAACTTTCTACCATGACTCTTCTTCAATGTGTCTTAACTCTATATTATTAGAACTTTGTAAAATAGAAGAGTTAAACATTTCTACCATCTTCTAGCATGGCCATGGCTAAATCTGGATTTAATGGAACTGTATTAAGTGTGTCATTCACTGATTATATGAAACTAATCTTGTTCAGGGATCAAAGAGTACTGGGGTATAATTCTGCAAAGGGATTTTGTGGAGTAGTATGCATCACCAGGCACCCACTGTAGCCTGGAGTTTCAGTTTCACTTGTAAATAGAAAGATATTATATATGTTGTGTATAGACAGCTTGGGGGTGTACTGGATAGAGTGGGATCACGAAGACCTGTGCTCAAATCCAGCCTGTATATGAGCAAGTCATTTAGCATGTCTGCCTCAGTTTTCCCCATCAGTTAAATGGGATATCTACTTGAAGGATTAAATAAGGTACTATGTTGTAAATCACTTTGCAAGCCTGAAAGTATTGTAAAAATGATAATAATAATAGTGCTATTCCTGCTGCAATGATGATGATGGTGATGTTAATGATGATGATATTGATGGAATGCTTTAATATTCAAAATAAAGATCAATGATATGAACAGGTAATTTTCAGAAGAAGAAATAAAAGCTATTAATGGTCACATGAAAATATGCTCAAATTCTACTAATTAGAAAAATGCACATTAAAACAATGCTAGCTCATACTATCTGTAAATTGATGCGTACCTATCAGATTGACTAACATGAAAGAAAAGGAAAAGGAAAATTTCTGGAGAGCATGTAGAAAAATTGGAATACTAATACACTATTGGCACAATTGTAAACCTGTTCAGTCATTCTGGAGAGCAAAAAGGGTATAAAACCGTACATACCTTTTGACCCAGCAATACAACTATAGAGCTTCTATCCCAGTGAGATCCAAGAAAAGGGGGAAAGGATCTACATGTACAAAAATACTTCTAATAGCTCTTTTTTGTGTATATGTAGTGGCAGATTTGAAAATTGAGATGAAAATCAAGAGAATGGCCAAACATGCTGTGATCTATGAGTGTGATGTAATACTATTATGCTATAAGAAAAGATGAACAGGATGATCTCAGAAAAATCAGAGAAGACATATAAATCCATGCAAATTGAAATGAGCAGAATCAAGAGCATATTGTACACAATAAAAGCAATATTGAAAGGATGATCAACTGAGAAAGACTTAGCTATGCTAATCAATACAATGATCCAAAATAACTCCAAAGGAAATTATGATGAAAAACTTCCATAGAGAGAATTGATGAGAACAGAGAGAAGCAGACTGAAGCACAATTTTTTTTAGGTTTATTTTTTCTTTTCTTTTTTTTGCCTGTTATTGCTGTTCAATTGTGTCTGACTCAATGTAATACCATGAAGGAAGACGGGCAAAAATACTGTCATGATTTGCTATTTCCATATTTAGTGACTTTTCCTTTGAAACATGGTAAAAATGGAAATATATTTTGCATGTTGTCATGTGCATGATTGTTGAGCCTTGGATAATAAGACATAGCCACCCCTTCCCTTCCTTGCAAGTAGGACTGAAAAAATTGGAGTTAGAAGATAGCCCAGGAAAACCTTGAAACTCTAATGTCCCTTTACATACCATTGTGTCATAATCACTCAGGTGTCTTATCTCTATCCATGCTAGAATGTTTTCCCCTCCTTTTGAATATTGCTCCATGTGCTACTATTCTTGACCTTCTTATCTTGACCTCTATTCTGTCAGGTTTGAGTTATGATTCATTCTTGGAATTATGACTTGTCCTTCCTCTCAGTGTCCATGCTCCCCTTATCTGCCTTTGTTTCCTTTAAAGATAATAACAGCTGCAAAATGTTAGGATAAAATTGTAAAGTCAGGTTATGTACTCTATTTTGCAAATCCTAATTAGCTAAAACCCAATATTGTTCTGCCTCAGTTTCCTTAAATTGTTCTGCCTCAGTTTCCCTTAATTGTTCTGCCTCAATTTCCCTGGTGGCAACCCCCCTTCCTGACCATTAGGACTGAGATAATTTAGGGTTTCAGAGCTCTGGCCACTGTCATTCCAAAGAGTCATAAAACTCCAGATGGCTTATCTCAGATATTTGGGCATATCTTCCACCTCAGACTTAATGTCTCCTAGCCTTCCAGATTATCAGAATTTATGATCCTTCCTACCCCCAACCTGTCAGAACTGAATTTATGGTCCTTTCCTGGAACTTCCCCATCACCAGTGTTCTATCCCCTACCCTTGCCTTTGTTTCCCTGATTGATGGAGTCCTATAAAAGTCTCTTGAATCCCTTGCTCATTGTCGGATGCTTTGAGACACAAGTCCTATCTGTCCAGTTGGCTAAGATGGTTTGGCCATTTTTTGCTATAAGAAAGCTTTCCCTCTAATAAAATATTAAAAAAAAATTCTCTAATCTGTATCTTGCCTCACTTTCTCCAGAATTACATTTTGGAGGTATTCCACATGATCTGAGACCTGAGAGCAGGATTAGAGATTAGAGACCTTCAGTTATCCTCCTGGAACCTTGGGATGACTGAGGTCTGGGCTCTTTGAGGAAGGCTGGCTCTCTGGTTTGTTCAAGAGTCTTACCAAGAGAGCAGTTTTCAGCCATGACAAGACTTATTGCAGACACCTGTGCCTAGCCATAAGAGAGTCTGTTTTAAAATCCCTGCAGTGCAAATTCTGTTTTCTCTATCTGTCTGTTTTGCTAGCTTAAGTCCCCAGAAAAATAGGTTGACGAACCGTAAATAAGCTGGGAAGCATGAATAGGATTCTATGTAATGCTAACTGTTCTATTAAGACATGAATCTGGGTGCTTTTTAAATCACTATTTCTGGGTGACTGTTGGTACTATTTGGTTCTGGGTGCTACACTGTTGACACAAATATGGGTGTTTTAGGACACAATTTGGTTCTGGGTATTTTTTTTAAATATCTGGGCACTTTCTATGAAGGCAGAGAATGCACCAGACTGGAGTTGGGAACCCTATTTAAAAGGCTTCATTTGAATTTCTGAAAGGGAGAGATTGTCGACCTGATAGCTCCCCTCATAGCATTTGTGAGATATCCGGAGTTTGTCCCTAGCTTGTATGTGTTAAATGTCTGTGTGGTCAGTATTTGTGACTATTTTGTTTAAAGATTTAAAGAGCTCTGTTAAGTTTTAAGAACAATGATTAAGAAATTTGACAATTGGTCATTTCAATGTTGTAAAGATGTTTAGCATTAAAAAACTGCTTGTGGTTTTTAACTTCTTAACCTGGTTACACTAATTTGAAAGTAAAAGGAACAGAAAAGCTTGACTACCTTTAAAACTCTAGCAGAAAAGTTTCTCCCTCCCCCAAAAGCCTGCTAGTAGAAAAAGTGGAAGAGAGCAATAAAAACCTTATCTGATTCAAGTTGCAGCTTTGCTAGGGAGGAAGGTAAAAGAGAACAAAAGTTGATGTTAATTACCTAAAAAAAAAAAAAAACCTCAGGCAGGGGAGGAAAAAACCCCTCTTTAATCTAGTTAAGCCTATGAGAATCAATTTTAAAAATATATATGTCTGTATGTGTTTATGTGTATATATATCTATATCTATATATAGACACACACACACACACACACACACACACACACACACACACAAAACCAACTGGCAATTTAGTTTGTCTGCAACATTTGATTAAGAATTTAAGAAAACTTACTTAAGTGGGAAAAAGCCATGTCCTTATAGCTTATTGGTCTATTGAATTTTGGGAACTTGGTTCTTTAAAGTGGTACTGTGATTCTGAAGTTGTGGGAGATAATTACTATTACCTTGTACATGCTAGATTTGTTATTTTGAATATAAGATTTTAGGAATTCGTTTGAATATTGAACCTTTACTATTGAAAGAAAAAAAAACTTTTTTAAAGTTGTATTTGATTTGATTCAGTTAACAATAGCTTGCTAAAACAAAGTTCTGATGACTTCCCTGAAGAGATCACATACCTCCTAATTAGATGAAGTATGTTACCTTCTAAAACATATATTGGGTAATTTGTAAACATAATAAGTTATGCTTTAAATTTTGTCAGCTCTTTGGAACATGTATATGAGTTTTCTGGAGTTATTTAGCTATTCACTATATTGTAAATCTTAAAAGTTTATTTATTTATTTTTTTCACATTTTCAAAATAAACATTTTTTTCAGATAGTATATATATATATATACATATATATATATTTTATTTAATGATTACTTTATAATGACAACATTATTCCTTGCACTCGTTTCTTTTCCGATTTTTCCCCCCCCCCTCCACCCCCTCCCCTAGATGGCAAGCAATCCTTTATATGTTGGATATGTTGCAGTATATCCTACATATATGTTTGCAGAACCGAACAGTTCTCTTGTTGCATAGGGAGAATTGGATTCAGAAGGTATAAATAACCCGGGAAGTACTTGGATGCGAGATCTTAAAAGTTTAGAAAGAAAGAAAAAGAAAAGGAAAGGAGAAAAGAAGCTAATTTAAAGAAATGGGATAAGAAAGATTTATTTGGAAACAATTAACGGTTTGAATGATTTCAAGAAGAGAGAGAAGGCGAGAGACAATATCAAGAAGGAAATAGGAGAGAGAGAGAGAGAGAAAAGAAGGAAAAAGCAAGTTGAAAAAGGAGGACAGTCAAGTTGAAAAAAAGAAAGAGTCAAGTCCTTTAATGAAAGAAACTTGCCATTGGAAGAAGAAAATACACTGGCTGGATAAATACTAAGAAGGATTTGGCACCCTAAAAATTAATTATAAAGAGAAGTTGAGTGAAGGAGGGAGAAATGGGAAAGGATCTTTTGGCTTCCAAGGTGAAAATTTAAACTCACCTTTCCCCTTCTCCCCACCACTGCTTGCTTCTTTAGAAATGAAGACAAACCCTTGCGGCAGAGAGCATTTTATTATTTAAATGGACAGCCTACTTTTACTTGGTGTTATTTTACTGAATGTTTGTTTCTTTAGGTGCATAATGGTCTCCTTGTTTAAGGAATATGATAACAAATGTGATAGGGTTATTTCCAAAGGTTTAATTGATATTAAGATAATGTGTATAAGTTTTAATTGATTGTATTGAGTCATCTTGAGGTTGTGCCCATTATTTAAAGGCCTCTGAGAATAATAGTTTTTCCTTTATCCTTTTGAACATATTTCTGTTATGGACAATAGGCAATTTGGGATTTCTCTATGTATTGGGCATTTTATTTGTATAATGTTCACTTTATAAAACTATCTATGTAGATATGAAAGATAAGCTGTGAACTTTCTGAGACAAATCTCTTACTGTTCTAAGGAGATAAATAAATTCATCTGAAGCTTTGGATAATAGGATTTTTTATTGGAGGTAAAATTTCTTGGACCTGTAACTAATGTTATTTGGGAGTTTTAAAGCTCTCCCTCCTGAAAGTTACTGGGACAATTACCTGGAGTAAAACAGAGTTAAGTCAAAGTTATCAAACTGTGCATACCTTTTGATCCAACAGTATTACTACTGGGCTTATATCCCAAAGAGATTTTAAAGAAGGAAAAGGGACCTGTATGTGCAAGCATGTTTGTGGCAGCCCTCTTTGTAGTGGCCAGAAACTGGAAACTGAGTGGATGCCCATCTTTTGGGGAATGGCTGAATAAATTGTGGTATTTGAATATTATGGAATATTATTGCTCTGTAAGAAATGACCAGCAGGATGATTTCAGAAAGGCCTGGAATGACTTACATGAACTGATGCTGAGTGAAATGAGCAGGACCAGGAGATCATTATATACTTCAACAACAATGCTATATGATGATCAATTCTGATGGACATGGCCTCTTCAACAATGAGATGAACCAAATCAGTTCCAATAGAGCAGTAATGAATTGAACCAGCTTCACCCAACGAAAGAACTCTGGGAGATGACTATGAACCACTACATAGAATTCCCAATCCCTGTATTTGTGTCTGCAGGCATTTTTGATTTCCTTCACAGGCTAATTGTACACTATTTCAAAGTTTGATTCTTTTTGTACAGCAAAATAACTGTATGGACATGTATACATATATTGTATTTGACTTATACTTTAACATATTTAACATGTATTGATCAACCTGCTATCTGGGGGAGGGGGTGGGGAGAAGGAGGAGAAAATTTGGAACAAAAGGCTTTGCAACTGTCAATGCTGAAAAATTACCCATGCATATATCCTGTAAATTAAAAGCTATATAATAAAAAAAGGAAAAAAAAAACAGAGTTAAGGCTATTTTATCCTGTGTCCCATATGTATCGAAGAATCAGTTTTACTGATTATTTTATGTTATAGTCATATCCCTGTTTTTTTTCCTCCTGTGACTAATTTCTATGATCAGAACCAATAGTCAATAGAAGCCATTAATGCAATTAAATTATGTCATACCTTGCTGTTTCCAATCTGACTATATGTAATCATTATATCTTAAATATTTAGGCAAATGAGTATTTAGCCTGGTCATCTATCAGTTACTAGATATTTGTGTCTGTAGATAATGAGAGAACAATTGGCACAGTTGTCTGTGAGATCTAATTGCTGTTTTGCTTATTGGGACTACAGATGACAACTGTTTGTCTGTCCTGTGAAGGAAACTTGTTTCCTTACATGGGAAGTTCCTGGACAGTCTATATTGGCAGTTCCTCATTTTCTAGCAGTCCTTGTAAATCAGTCCTTCTATTTCAGACTGTTCTAACCTTTATTTGTTAGATTTGTTTATTTGTTTGTTTTGGTCTAGATTTTGGTCAAATTTCAGCTATATTGGCCTGCTAAATCAGTCCATTGGATGCTTTCAGCACTGCACACCACACCCCCCTCACTGGACTGAGAGTCAGCACTTTGCCCATTCTCAGCAGGAAACTGTTTTAGAAGAGACTGTTGCCCCTGTCTCTAATGGACTTTGATCCTCATTGATTTGGGGGGAACTGAAAGTGGTTGATGAATGATTATTAAATTCTTACTGGGTCCCCTATTACTGTGTGTTTAGGATTTGGGATGAAAAATGTTGGCCTAAAATTTGGGTAACTGTTGTTGAAAAGGATACTTATAATATGTATCTGCATTATCTAATTGATTACTATGTTGCCTTCAAAACATGTAATTGTTTGAGGGATCTTTAAATAAGTTCCAGAGTGGAAAACCCCTACTGTACTAGTCTGTTACGTATAGGAACTTTAATTCACTTTCAGGACTTATATATAGGATAACTTCTTGACATTTTGAGCCTTATTTACTTCTCCTTGGATGATTCCTGCAATAAAACAAAAGGGGAGGATAAGCGATAAGGGACTAGGAAAGCTGGTGGATTTTTCCTAAAAGTAACCCCTAGTGCCACTAGTTCCTATTCACTTGTCCTCAGGCACTTCTGCTATACCCCCTAACCCACCAGTTCAAATTGAAAGCCCCTCAAACTGGATTCTCTGGCTGAGATGGTGCTCCAGAACTTCAGAAGATCTGACATGCTAGTAACAGGGAGCCTTTGTACTGCAGTTAAGTCTGGCATTATCAGGAGGAGACGTCATTGCTATAGGTCCTTGCATCTTTTCTAATTTTATTTTGGCTTATCTGCTCCAGGTAGGGTTGGTCAAAATCATGGTGCTGAGATCCTCCAAGATAATTCAATGATTTCAATATTCAGGAGAGATAATGTGGAATGTTATGCCTCAGTTTCCCTGTCTCAGTTTCTCTGAATTGTTCTGCCTCAGTTTCCCTGCCTCAGTTTCCTTGAATTGTTCTTCCTCAGTCTCCCTGGTGGCAACCCCCTTCCCCTTCCTGGCCATTAGAACTGAGATAATTAAGGCTTTGGAGCTCTGGCCACTGGCATTCCAAAAGTCATAAAATTCCAGATGGCTTATCTCTGATGTTTGGGAATATTTTCTATCTCAGACTTAGTGTTTACGAGCCTCCCAACTTATCAGAATTTATGATCCTTCTTACCCCCAACCTGTCAGGACTGAATTTATGATCCTTTCCTGGAACTTCTCGCTCACCAGTGCGCTATCCCACCTTGCCTTTGTTTCCTTGATTGATGGAGCCCTATAAAAGTCTCTGGAATCTCTTGCTCATTGTTGGATGCATTGAGACACAAGTCCTATCCATCCAGCTGGCTAAGATGGCTTGGCCAGTCCAAACTCGCCCTCTAATAAAATATTTTTAAAAACCTCTATTCTCTATCTTGCTTCAGTTTCTCTGGCACTACAGTATAAACTCTCTGCATCTGTTTATCTGCATTGAGTGCTTTGGACCATAATCCCATTCTGTCAGCTAGCTTATTAACTTTCCACATTAAAAATTAAAACTAATCTCTACTTGTCTCAGGTTCTTTGGTATTACATTACTGGTATCAAATTGTTTGTCTTCTTAAGGATGGGAGAGAGACAAAATGAGAGAATTTGGGACTCAAACTCAAAATGCTAAAAAAAATTAATATTTTAAAACATGTAATTGGGGAATATAAAATTAACAAATCCATAAAACTAATAAATATCAAATTAAGATTTTTAAAAAGAAAGTCTTTCATTTAGATGAGAGGTTAGATGTGTTTGTCTTTAAAAATGAATCTAGCAGGAAGGTGGAGGTTGATTGGATCAGAGGAGAAAGAGTAGAAAAGGGATGACTCATTCAAAAGTTATTGCAGCAAAAAGCATCTAGATTGAGAGTAGTAGAGAGAATGGAGGGGAGTGGGCATATTTAGACAATATGACAGAGGTAGGAGGATGGATTTGTCAAGTGATTGGATGAAGGAGATGCAAAACGTGAAGGAGAGAGGAAAGTCAAAGGCAATGCCATACAGAACTTCAGAGTGGCAAATCAACAGGATAGGCCCCATTCTTCTTTGCCCCTTGTTTCCAGTTAGCTGTGGAGAATCCCAGTAAAAGCTTTTTTTGATGCTTGAAGAGGTTTATATGGTCTGCCCTCCCCCACAGAAAAATGAATGTTTAAAGTCTAATGCAAACATGATTTTGGGCTTCAACTTCACAGCTTCCTCCTCCCTTCTTTAATTTGAAGAAAGGTCACAATGTATTATTTTTCAGAAAGGTAATTTCCTCCTTGTGTAATAACTAAAAAGCTTTCTTGGTATTTCAGCTGCTGCCTGGTGCTAATGGGATGGGCTCACCAGAGAGCTTATTGTATGTCTGTCTGGGTAATTAAGGATGCAGTATTAGACAAAGAAAAGGAAAATTGGGGCAAAGGTGACAAGATGGTTAAATGATATCACATTGCAGAAATCTGCATTGAAACAAACTGAAGCTTATATTGCTAGTCTGAGCCAGGACTGCCTGAGGAAAATGAAATCTTCTCTTCCCTTCCCCTCATTTCACCAATCAAAATGAAGATGAAGTATTCCATACTATAAAGCTAGCTCTGTGAAAAAAAGGTAGTCTTTCTCTAGATAAAATAAAAGCATCTAACATTTATTAAGGGTGCCCCAAACATCTACATCACAACTTTTGGAACACCCTTTATTTGTACCTTAAGATTTACAAGGTACTTTACATATATTATTTAATTTGATCCTGTTGTGCCACAGTTCCCTTTTATTGTCCTGCCTCAGTTTCCATAATTGTCCTTCCTCATTTTACCTAAAATGTCCTGATTAAGTTTCCCTGAATTGTCTTGCCTCAGTTTCCCTGAATTGTCCTGCCTCAGTTTCCCTGAATTGTCCTACCTCAGTTTCCCTAAATTGTTCTGCCTCAGTTTGTTGAATTGTTCTGCCTCAATCCCCCTGGTTGCAACTCCCCTTTTATGCTGATTAGAACTGAGATAATTAGGGCTGTGGAGATCTGACATTCTAGAAGATAAGACTCTAGATGTCCTATCTCAGATACTTAATTGGCATTGTCTATATCTCTAAGTTTCAGACTTCCTGGCTCTAGTTGGACACCTCCTAAGCCCTCCCAATTTGTAAGAATTCATGGTCCTACCCCCAACTTATCAGAACCGCATTGATGGTCCCTGGCTGGAGATACCCGCTTACCAGAGTTTAAACTCCCCTCTTCCCTCCTCCCCCCATCTCTGCCTTTGTGTATCTTAGTGCTTAGAGTCATATATGTGTCATTGAGAACTCATATTTGTGGCTGAATGCTTTGAGATATCAGCCTTGGCAACCTGCCCCTAACACAATCTCTCCCTCTCGAATAAAATATTAAAAACTTTCTAATCTCTATCTTGTCTCATTTTTTCCAGCATTACAGTCTTAACAACAAACCTGAGAAGTGCTATTATGTCCATTTTGTAGCCAAGGAAACTGAGGCAGACAGTGGTTAAGCAACATGTCTAAATTCACACAGCTAGTACATTTCCATGACAGAATTTGAAAACAATCCTTCTTGACTTCAAGTCCAGATCAGCCCATTTCTTTGTGGGAAAGATAGCTGTTGTAATTAAGAAAGGCTTCACATAGGAGACAACTGAATTTTGAGAACATGGACTTTTTAGAGGTTGAGGTGAGGACTGAATATATTCTATTGACTGAGACAGACCATATAAAAAGCAAAGATGGAGAGAATATACTATGCACCTACTATAGTAAAGATACTTGCTGATAATTGGGGATATAAAGATGAAAGAAAAATCACTACATTAGAATATAAGCTCCTAGAGAATAAAGCCTATCTTACCTTTCTATTTATATCCCCAGCACTTAGTACACAGGAAGTGCTTAATATATGCTTCATTCATTCATTTTGATGTATAAGAACTTGCATTTTTCTTATGGGTGATGAAGTAGCTATTCTAAATATGCTCTACAAAATATGAATTTGGGTAAGTTTGAGGAAAATAGATCTCATCATCCTGAAGGGTGAAAGTAGCTTCCCCAATGTTTCCCATGTTTCTTAGTGGTGGCTGATGACTCCCCTCTGAGCACTGAACAGTGCAGGATTATTAGGGTGATTTTGGTCTCATTCCTTCCTTAACTCTCAAAGGGATAGGCAAAAAGCAGAAAATCATGTTGGGCTGCTTCAAAAGATATAGTATGATGTCTCATTTGTTCAGAACTAATCAGCTTTGCACACTTGGGGAGAAGAGATCTGAAATCCCCATCTGTCATGTCAGTAAACTTGAGATGAGAGTTTTTAATGTGTAGAAGCAAAGTCTGATCCAGATCCCTTATAAACATATGGAAAATTCTGGGAAAGGACATAATTTCAGAGTCTAGTTCAGCTGTCATAATTTGGAAAGATTAATTTAGGTAGAATTCTCAACCTCTTCTTTAGCAATCTCTACCCCATTTTAATTTCTTTGTGAAATTCAAACTCTATCTTCATTTAGAATTCAGTATGCACTAATATCTAGTACTAAATGCTCAGAGAACCTGATATGTCTCCATCCCCTCCACCCTCACCCCCCCACCCCGGCAAATGTCCAAAGTGCAGTTGGGAAATCTACCAGGAGTCTATTGTATTTTATAGAGTAAATTTTTAGACCCATTGAATTGTGCATGGACATTTTCAAATCCACTCAAATTGTGTTGGATAAAATGTCTTGTGAATACTATCTATCTGAAATACCCATATGGAGCAAAGAATTGGCACCTGTTATTGATAAGACATGGACTGAATGGCCTAAAATGGATGTAGTTCAATTTCTAAATCAGAGATAAAGTGTCCAAATTTCTAGTAGGGAGGATCATCTGGCACATAGGAGTGTAAAATTTAATGACTATAACTACCAAAATCAGCACTAACATGAAATGGTCACAAATTTACATCTGGCTACTATTAATATTGGACAGAATATTTGCAACAGTACCTGACTTTACCACATGGCATGCTACAGATGGCAATGTATTTTTACATGTCATTCTTTATCTCAACTTAATAGGAAAGTCATTTCACTTAACATTTGGGATATAGAGAGGTTCTTGTTACAAACCCAGAAATTGAAAAATGGTATTATTATTATCATGGGAGTGTAGATTCAACACCCAAGTTTTATAGGATCATAGGATTTAGCTCTTAGAAAACATTCAAACTAGGAATTCAGAACCTTTTTTTTTTTAATATTATGAATCCTTTTGATGATCTGGTGAAGCCTATGGACCTCTTCTCAAAATGCTTTTAAATGCAAAAAATAAAATTTACACGATTTCAAAGAAAACCAATTATGTTAAAATATATTATCAAAAGCTATATTAAAAAGGAAATAAATTCATAGATTCCATGTTAAATATCCCTATACCAATACTCTCATTTTAAATATGAGGAAATTCAGGCTTTTGGAGTTTCCTGATTTACTCTTAAGGGCAAAAACAACTGACAAAATTCAGGTCTTCATACTTAAAATATTGTTCTCTTCCCAATGTACATGCCTTATCCTCGGAGTGGGATAAAGAAATTAGCCAGCAAAAACATAACTTAAACACAATAAGGGGAAGAGGGAAGTATACACAAACATATCTTTATAGTCATCTTTTTTTCTAATTAAGAAGTGTTATACAGGATTCATGTGAAAAAAAAGTTTGGGGGTTTTAGTGGATTACAGAGTCAATATCAATCAATGATGAGATGAAAAGCAATATAAATAGATGGATTTGGAACTCAGTGAATAATCAGATTCAAAGGATCTTATTGATGGTAGAACATGATGGAGGAAGGTCTCTGGTAGAATATTCCAAAGATATATCCTTGAAACTATGTTATTTAGCAATTATTAATAGCAAGTAAAAACATAAAAAGCATATGTGCTTTTAAATCAAATGTACAGATGACAAAGTTCAAGAAAGGATTCTTAATATCTTGACCAGTAAAGATACAAAAAGTTACTAGCAGGCTTAGAACATTAGAATGAATATAATAGGATAAAACTTTAACATGCTTGGGTTCATAAGTTCAAGATGGGGAAATATGGCTAGATAGCAGTTCATTTGAAAAAAAAATCTGGAGGTATTAGTGACTTACAAACTTAGAATGAATTAATACTGTGACATGGCAATCAAAAATATAATATGATTTTAGGCTGCATTACAAAAACCATAATATGATTTTAGGCTGCATTACAGGCCAAGTCTCTGAGACAAAAATTCATCACTTTCTTTTTTTTTTAAATTATTTTTTCAATGATAAAAATCTGTTTTCTTTCCCTCTCATTCTCATCCCATTTGAAAAAAGCAAAGCAAAATCTAGCATAATATGCAAAAAATATACATAGTTAAAAAATAAATCCTACATTGTTTTTGTTCAAAAATGCTTTAATTTGCACCCTGAATCGATTGTGTTTTTGTCAGCAGATAAGTAGCATGTTTCATTATGGAGCTTTTGAAATTTTGTTTGTTTATGATGTTAATTAGAGCTCTTAACTGTGACCCATAACCTTAAAACCAATATTTTTCTTGTTGATTGTGTTTAAATATGAATTATGTAAACACTAAAAACAGTGTTTAAAGAAATGAAATTGAAGATTTCTCAAAAGATAAAGAATATGGATGTGGTACAAATGAATAGATTTTAACACCTTACAATGGCTAATGAAGAAGTGGTATAAAAGATATCCTAAAAATTTTCCATTAATTCTACCAGATTCTTGGCTTATCCCTTATGATGTATCTTGAATAAAATTATATCCATACCAGATAAGTGTAAAATTGAGGGATATCTTTAAAAAAATAAAAAAGATTATTTTTTCCTTTGCAAGTTTCAGGGCTGAGAAAGATAGTTGCCTTCTTCATTTGTGCACTAGAAAGAATGGATTGTTTTCCAAATCCCTGTGTTGCTTAAATCCAGTCTACTCTCCTTAGAAGGATATCACATTGTTTTCTATGCAACCAATGTCCTATCCAAGTCAGAGGGTCAATGTTAATTAAAAAAAAAAAAAAGCAGAAGATAGCCTGGTCATATGGTGAGAGTTGGGATAGCTCATGGAAAGTCTTTGATGTTTTTCTGGCATCTATATGTTGTCAGAAGAACTCAAGAATTGTCTTCAGCGTATTAAATATTCCTCCTGGGTTAAATTTATGGGAGGGCATAGTCATAAAGGATAGGAAAGCCTGGAAGGGTTGTAATTCACATCTTTGGAGGAATTACCCACATCAATGACATCACAGATTCATTGAGTTTTGGAATATTCTTTGTTGCCTACCATACAAATATAGACATGTCTCCTACATTCTTACATTATCTTCTTTTGACTCTCTTTTCCTTTTAATTGACAAATTCCTAGAAACAGCTGCTTATACTCATACCTTTCACTTGCTTCTCAACACTTTGAGAAATTTCACTTGAAATTGTTCTCTGTCAACCAGCGATATCTCAGTTGACAAACCTGATGGTCTTATTTTCTGTGAGGTATTTGATAATTTCAGTCACCCTTTCTTCCTACTGGGTTGTCATGGCAGTGTTTTTTCTTGGTTTCTCTCATCCCTGTCTGCCAGATCTTCTCTGTCTCCTTTGCTGTATCATCATCCAATCCCACAACCTAATTGTAGTTGTACCTGGCTTCTCTTTTTTCTCTTCTCTCTGTCTCTCTGTGTCTCTGTCTCTGTTTCTGTTTCTCTCTCTCTCTCTCTCTCTCTCTCTCTCTCTCTCTCTCTCTCTCTCTCCCTTCTTCCAATGATTTCTTCAAGCCTTTTGAATTTAATTATCATATCTATTAAACTATCTCCCGGATCTATATATTCTGATCTAATTATTTTAAAATCTGAGTTTTTGTCTTATTTTATCAACTGATTATTGGATATTTCCAATTGGAATTTCTGGAGATAGTTCAAACTCAACATGTCTCAACAGAGTTCATTATCTTTCTTCCAATTCTAACCATTTTCAGAATTTCTCTATTTCTCTTGAGGGTATCATCAATCTTGTGGTCATCTAGATTCAAAACCACAGGATCATTCCCAATACAACTTGCTTCTCCCTATCTTCATATCCAGTAGGTTGCCAAGTCCTGCTGGATTTAACTTCATAACATCTCCCCCTATTTATCTTCTCTCCACTCATATAGCCACCACTCTATTCTATTCCTCATCTTTTCTAGCCAGCATTATTACAATATATGCCTAACTAGTTTCTAAATCTAGGATGCTAAGTGATTTAATGGCTAGAGTTTAGGATGTAGGATCTACTCAGTATTCAACTCCCAAATTTGAAAAAATTGGAACTTCTCAAACTCCAAATTGATTTGGAATCAGGAAGACCTGAGTTCAAATCTGGCTTGGACACTTATTAACTGTATAATCTTAAACAAGTCACTTTAACCTATATACCTCAGTTCCCTCATCTTTAAAATAGAGATAACAGTCATGTAATATAGCACAAGATATAGAATCACAAACAATAACCTGAAATATCAGCTAGATGTCTGCTGTGGAGGGCTTAAAATGGCAAAGGAGTTTAGTTTTTTTCTTAGAGGCAAGACCCAGAAGCATGCACAGTATGTTTCAGCCAAGCTGATCACCTTGCTTCAACAGGTAAATTAAAAAAAATACTCATTGAATGAGTAAGTGATCCCACTATTACTGCTCAGACCATAACTAAAGTATGGTGTTCAATCCTGAGTATCATATTTTGGTAAGCTGGAAGAGTATCTAGCAGAAGGTATCTGGGATATAGAAGGTTTTTAAGATCATGATATACAACGGGC
Source organism: Antechinus flavipes (assembly GCF_016432865.1). Lineage (NCBI taxonomy): Eukaryota > Metazoa > Chordata > Mammalia > Dasyuromorphia > Dasyuridae > Antechinus > Antechinus flavipes. The sequence continues at coordinate 161,947,944 of NC_067399.1, read as the reverse complement.
TGTTGAAGGAACTGGTGAAGTTTAACCTGGAGAAGAGAAGGCTTAATAGGGAGGAGAGAAAACAAAATACAAAATCTCTTCAAGTATTTAAGTGGCTATCACATCAAAGAGTGATTGGATGTATCTGCTTGGCCCCAGAGCATAGAACAAGCAGCAGTGGGCCAAATTTGTAATTTGGATTTGATTGGAGGGGAAAAAAATCATAGCAGAGCAATCCCAAAGCATAATGGGCTGCCTCAAGTAGACAATGGGTCCCTATCTCATCAAGGTCTTCAAGTAAAGGCTAGATAATCATTTATTAGATATGCTAGATAGCAGGGAAGAGCTAGACTAAATATTTTCTAAGGTGGCCACCTATTCACATCCCTATTCCTGAAGTCACCAGTTTTCCAAATATATTTTGATGTAGTTTGGAGAACATTATAATGTTTTATAGAATTTTTCTGTCGCTACTAATGTTGTAGTTGATAGGAAGAAATTAAGACTTAACTTTCATTTCTTATTTTGTTTCATATACTTTTATGCCAAAGAATTCATCACTTTCTGTAACGCATTTGCATAGTTCTAATCTAATGCCTCATCATGGCTAAGAGATCATTTTGTTTTCTCAAAAGTTATGCCAGTGGAAAACTAGCTCTAATTCTCCCAAACTGAAAAGACTTCTACTATAGTCATGGCTTTGGATAACACAAGGGGATATACTGGAACCAACTTGGACCAGCACAGGAGAGTCAGTTGTTAAATTTTCAGTGCAAGCATTTATATCTCAAAAATTGGAAGACATAAATTGGGGCTTGATTAATTGTTTTGCTGATTGACTTATAAGAAGTGATAGAGAAAATGTTAATGAGGCAGATTAATTTAAAAGGGTTCTTTCCCTACCTCCTTCCTTAGGAATACTGATGGTCTGGTGACTAGCCAAGTTTTAATAATTAGGTTATTTCATGTTTATTTTATATTTATTTGATAGTTGAAATCAAAGAACTTATTTTGAGCTGGTCACAGATGCTTAAAATTAAAATGCTGAATGGAACCACCTTTCTAATGTCCTTCAAATTATAGCAAAAGAAGTAACTTCAACTATCTATAATGTTTTATAATGAGGCACTTAATAAATGCTTATTAACAATTAACCAGGCTCAGTTCCTGTGTTAGACTCTCAGATCTCCTTCTGTTTCCCAAAGTTATCTTCTACCACTTTACATAAATCTATGTAGTTCTGTGAGAACCATTAAATTTCAAGAGGACTGTGACAGCACTTGGCTGTCCTGTAAGAGAAGAAATGCATATAGAGTTGTGTGAGAGTTAATATTTGCAGCTCACTATCTACAGAAGATATATATATATATCAGTTGCCTTTTGTACAAAGGAAGTGGGCATATAGAAACACTATGGGCACTGAATTCTGTTCTATCCTTGTACATTTACAGATTTAAATAAGTATCAATCTTTATAAAAATAATTTATTTTAAAAATCAAAATGCTTTTTTAGATACAAAATTTTTTGGACGCATTAAAATAATTTAGAATAGCATGACTAGATCATTTGATTGTGAAGCATTATTTTATTTTGAAAGAATGCTATCAAATACCTGGATTCAAATTCTGGCTTATATGCTTCTTAGCTGTGGGACAATGAGTAATTCATAGTAAGCCTCAATTTTTTTCATGTATAAAATTGGGATTAAAATACCAATTTAAGTCCCTGGGTAGAGTTCAAATCCTGCTTCAGGTATTAGTAATTGTTTGATCCTAGGCAAGCTACTTAACCTATTTGCCTCAGTTTCCTCATCCATGAAATGGAGGTAATTGCTTCTACCTGCCAGGATTGTTGTGAAGACTTACTGAGATAATATGTAAATCATTTTGTAAACTTGAAAAACTATATTAATTATAGGTGGCTTTATATAATGATTGTAAAACACTTTATATGTTATCTCATTTAACCCTTACAACAACCTTGGGTAGTAGGTTGTATTATTATCTCTTTTTACAGATGAGGGAAGAGGTGAAGCTGAGAGATATTAAATGATTTGGCCAGGACCTCACTGTTAGTAAGCATCTGAGGTAGGATTTGAATTCAGATCTTAGCTTTGCATCAATTCATACCATTGTCCCTATGTTTCAGTGAATTGTTCATATACATCATATGTTATGGCACAATGATGTTCATATATTAGGATTTGGTTAGCTTTTCAATAGTCTCACTTTGTTTCCAGTTTTGTTTTTTGTTTTTTTTGCTTTGGAGATGTTAACTAATATTAAACCACTCGTTTCACTAGTATTAATTTACTCCAGAATAATAATAGAGAAAAGTATTACTGTCTGATACAAATGCAAAAGTAACATAGTATCTCGATTTGCATTAGACAGCTCAAATGCCAAATTAAAAATATTTTAACACTAGAATTAAATGGATAGAGTAATGAGTTTTGTCTTATGACTCAGAAATTTTAACTAATTTTACAGGTAGAAATAAATTTGGGGGGGTTCTCTTTTGATCTTTATAACATTTTAATGATGTGGCTCTCATTTTCTTGCCTTTGGTCAAAAGCAATAAAACTTCTGATCAGATCACAGTTGGAAATCCAGGCTCCAGGAATAATAATGAAAATTCAGGGAGAGTTGAGAAACTCTCCCAAAAAATCTGATATTTCTCTGAACTGGTCTTGATTGCTTTGGGCACAACTTGATTCTTCAGAAAGTAAGGTTGCTTTTGACTAAAGAAACAAACAGTAAAACATTTTCACCAATGTTTGCTTAATAGACTATTTGACAAGGAGATAGTCAAGTAATTTGGGGTTATACAGTGGAAATGACATGTTTTATTTACCAGTTTCACTTTTTGATGAGATGTATCCCACTAACTGTAGTAAACAGCTCATTCAGTGAACACACATATTAAAGAAAAACTATATTTTAGTTACAAATGGTAAAGAAGAATCAGTCTTAGAAGGAACTTTAGTAACAACCTGCTCTAACACTCTCATTTCAAACAAATGGCAAAAACAGAACCTAAGATTCTGGTCTTTTGTCTTTCTCTCTATTTTTCCTTTCATTTTAACATCCTACATTTTAGAGACACATTCATTCTCCCAAGGACTCTTGTAGTGATGAGGATTTTCTTTTCTTAGTCTTTAGTAGATTTTGCCATGACAGTAGCAAGTGCAGTTTAGTTTTCATGCTGCAGTTTCATAAAGATTATTTTCCAGGATGATGACTATGGATACTGGGCTGGACGTATTGCTATTCCAAAGTCTCTTTAATTCAGGATCCTGGTCTAATTCTAGTCGAAATGATGCTCAAGATGTTGATGGTGGATCAATTTCCTGAAACATGTTGCCTTATGTATCTCTCTCAGGGTGTCTCACTTTTTCAGCTAGGCTGTTCCACCTTCTCTATGTATAGCAGTTGTTTAACAATTGATGGCAATAACTGGCTCCTTTTCCACAAGAATTGTTTCCCTAGATAATGGCTGGAAAGGCTGTGCTAAAAGCAGGACCAGTGGTTTAAAGGGTCCTGCCATTCCTCTAATTCCTGGGTTTATCTATCAATTGGTGGCAGATAGTCAGCTGGTGTTCCTGGTAGTGGTAAGGAAAGTGGCTCATTCCCCACAATGATTTCTCCCCTTAACAATGATTATAAGAGCTAGTTTTAAAGCAGATCTATTGAATGGGGAGGGGTATTGCTATTCCCAAGGCTCTTAGTTTGTAATCCTGAGCTCTCTCAACCTGAATATGAGGAAGGTAATGGACTTGCCTGGCACATGCTGCCTCATCTTTCTGATATAGTCAAAATTGTACTTTAAGAAAATCACTTTGGCAATTTTGTGAAGAATGAATTGGACTGGGGAGGTCTTTAGTAGGAATATCAAGATGATAGCTCTTAAAAGAAGTGTTGAGATCATGAAGCAGAACAATGGCTATGTGAGTAGAATGGAAATTTAAGGAAGATGTTGAGGTAGAACTACAAAGATTAGGAAATTCATTGTACATGTGGCATGAGGGAGAATAAGGAGTTGAGGATGACCTTGAGATTGTGAATCTAAATGACTAGAAAGATGTTGGTACCCTGATAGACATAGCAAAATTCAGAAGAAAGATAGGATTGCATAATGATAATATCTTTGCTATATTAAATTAAAGATGCCTCTGGGCCATCTAATTTGGAATTTTCAGTAACTATGAGGTTCCCAGGAGGGATACTGAGTTTGAATATATAGGGATCTGAGATCAAAAGTGAACTTCTGGGAGCTGATGAGGCTTTTAAATGAGAGAAAGTAGAAAGAAAGAGTAGGACCTAAGAAACAGCCTCAGGGTATATCCACAATTTATTGGGCAAATCACAGATGATAAATCAGTAAGGCAGAATGAGAAATGGTTAGGCAGAATAGTCAGACAGGCAAGAGAGAACCAGAATAGTAGTGTCACGAAAATCCAGAGACCTTTGCCATGTAGTTCATTTCACTTTTGAATATGTTGGATTGTTAGGAATTTTTTTCTTCAATCAGACCTAAATTTCCCTCTTTGCAATTTCTACTCATGACATCTCCTATTATTTTATGGAGCATTTCTTTATCCCTTCCTCTCATCATCATAATTTGATACAATGTCAATCTTGAGAGAAATGTTTTTGTACTTTCTTTTAAGAGACATGATCTCAATCAAATAATCACAACAAAATCAGGCAAAGAAGCAAAGAACAAACTGGAGTCAGTGGCTATGTGCTTGAAAACTGAAGAGCTGCCAACAAAGGACTTGGGGCTAGTTGCATGGGTAGAATCTCATGAGTAGTAATGTAGATGGTGCTGATAGAGCCCTGGAGCTCAGAATCTCATCACTGCTGCTTTTGCAGTCTGTCACTAAAGACTTTTAATTGCTTGGATATGGAGCACTATCCAACAAACTGAAAGTTAAGATTTTGGTTTTTTTTCCCCTCACTCCTTTCACTTCTTATGAGTGACATTGGTAGGTAAAAGTAAATTGGTAGGTAAAAGTAATCTTTTTGGGTAATATTCCCCTCCATGCGTTCTGTGGTCCAGTCATGTGAGCCTTTGACATAAGTATGCACCTCAGATATGCATCTCTTTTATTATGGTTACCTCCATGCAAGGAACATTCTCTCTCATGATTCTCTTTTTCTCCCTGTTCTGCCTCTTGGACTTCCTAATTCTCTTTAAGACTCAGCTCAAGTGTTATATTCTTTAGGAAGCCTTTCCCAATCTTGCCAGCTTCCTTTCTCTCTTGTAACTAGTTTCTATGTACCTTGTGCATATATATATATATATATCTATATATATATATCTATATATATCATACACACACACACTCATATGCATAGACATGTATATACACACATGAGTACATATGTATACACACATGTGGGTATATTATATATATATGCATACATGTCTATATACTTGTATGTATATGTATATTTTTATATATTTTTGTTTAGTCATTTCAGTTGTGCCTGATTCTTTGTAATCCTATTTGGGATTTTCTTGATACCAAATTGATACCATATACCAGATACTAGATTGATGTGATATTTTCTTCTTCAGCTCATTTTATAGATGAAGAAACTAGGGCCAACAGGGTTAAATGATATTCCCAGGAGTACACAGCTAGTAAGTGTCTGAGGCTGATTTTGAAGTCAAAACTTCCTGCCTCTAGATCCATCTGCCCATATTTATATGTGTATACATATGTATGCATATGTATACACACATATAGGAATAACACATATTATCAAGTTGCATAATATTGATCATCTACTAGTTATGTCAGGCATTATATGCTACATCAGCACAGTGGTTTTCTGTCTCTAGGACTAAATACAAAATGTTCTGTTTAGCATTCAAGGCCCTTTATTACTTTGTCACCGCCTACCCTTTTCACCTTTTTTACACTTTATTCCTTATCATATTCTCTTTGATACTTTTACATTGGCTTCCTAGTCATTCCATGAACAAGACACTCCATTTCAGTGTTGGGCATTTTCTCTGACCATCCCTCATGTGTGGAACACAGACCTCTGACTTGCGTGACTTCCTTCAAGTCCCAGCTAAAGTCTCATTTCCTACAAGAAGCCTTTCCCTAATCCCTTTTAATTATAATTCTTTCCTTCTTTTTAATTATTCCCTAATTATCTTGTATATAAGTTACTTTGTATATATTTATTTGAATATTGCCGTCTCCATTATATTGTAAGCTCCTTGAGAGCAGGGACTATTTTTTTGCCTCATTTTGTGTGCCCTCTGCTTTGCTCTGTGCTTAACCCTTAGTAGATGCTTAATAAATGTTGATTTATCTTGATCTGCAAGCAGCCACTTGGAAGGAAGGTATCAAGATTTTTCTCTAGGTGTCCTACCCAGGAAGCCCCAGTGAGCATCTGTCTATCTTTCAATAGATATCAATGACAGTTGGTCCTCTCATTTGACCAATGGCAAACAGAAGTAAATCATGATCCAAATGAAGTTCCCTATCTTGGAGAGCATTCAATTCAATTATTATTTTTACTGCATGTTTATCAAATACTTAATCTGCACCTTATTCCTTCTAAGGCCTCCAGATTTGTTGTGAGAATCAAATAATAAAATGTATTCTATGTATGAAATTGTGAGTTCTTTGAGATCAGATACTATCTTTTACCTTTCTTCATATTCCCAAAGTTTAGCCCAGTGTCCAGCATGGAGTGAGTGTTTAATAAATGTTTATTGATTGATAACATTTGTAAAGTACTTTGTCAACTTTAAAGTGCAATGCAAATACTATTATTATTATCATCAACATTATTATATACTTCCATGTAACAGTGGAAAAAAGAGAGAATAACATGGAAGAAGTTGGATGTCCAAAGTTATATTATAAATGAGTCTAACCTGTTTGTGTGGAGCAGGAAGAAACTCATCTTGTTGAACATGGGAGTTGATCCAGTCATTGCAGGTTCTTTGACTCCTAAAACTAGGGTGAGGACAAAAGCTGCTTTGGTACCAGGCCGAAATCAGTAGTGGCTGATGGTGATCCTATATTCTAAACTTACTCCAAAGTTGAAAACATGTTGTTCTTTGAGTTTTTGAAGTTCTGTTTTGTTGTAATCTCTTCTTTGATTTTATTTTTATTTGCTTAGAAAGACCTCTATAAAAGTTTCCCTTCTTTAATAAAGTCCACCTTTCAAGACTCACATAAAATGTGTCTGCAGATGAAAACAAGAGTTTAAAGGGACTCTAGCTGAAGAAACAAAGACTAAAATGGATTTCTTCCCCTTTATGGCAAACTATGACCTTAGTCTATGTCATTAAGATTTTGTAGACTAGAACCTGGCAATAGGATAATTAAGTGCTAGGTCTATACCTGTATAGGTCTTTAAGATGCAGATATTCCATCTCTCATTTTATATATAAGAAAATTGAGATCCAGAGTGGTTAAGAAACTTTCTTGAGATCACACAGGTTCAAAATAGCAAATCTTTTCATGTCAACTCAATCTTCTTTCCATTTTAACATGTGATAGCTCACTTACCAATAGCTAGCTAAGTGTATTTCATAGAATTTCAGCTCATTAAGCCAGAAGTTCCAACTCTCTGCCTTTGGGTGGCAAATCACTATCTCCATATAATAGATGAAGCAACTAAGGATAGGAGTTTTTCCATAATTTCTCCATGATGCAAGAATATCATCCTCAGTTCATTAACTCAGGCTTTTTATTCCCTCCAAATGCCCAGAGACTTGAAAACATTCCATATGGTTTGGATTCAGTTTCTAGGGAAAAGTAATGCTAAGGGGATGATCTTTTCATTCATTATAGTTTTTTTGAAAAGCTTTTCTGTTTCTTATAAGCCAGGTTTTTTCCCCCCAGTTGATAAAGTAAATGTACTTTTAGCATACCCATCTCATGTTACATAAGTCTGATGTCACCAAACATGTCATCACTACATAGTTACCATGGCAACTTATTATCCTATCTAGTTGTACAGAGTTCTAAAGAAAATGGCATCCTCTCCTTGCATACCTAGTTTTAATTTAAGTGGGAACTCAGTATTGGCAACTGACGAAATTGCTCACATCTAAAGTGAAAGGAGAGAAAAATATCGTGTTGTTTATTTTTTTTAATATCAAGCACACAAGCAAGTTCAAGAGATACCCCACTGTGCCAAAGTGATAGTGAATATCAAGTTCTTTTCATCTGGGATTTTGTATTTTTAGGATTTTTCTTTCCCTTTGTAGCACTGTTCTTGAGACTGTTCCTGAGCCAACATATGTGCACCTCAAGAATTTTCCTTTTTATACATGGAGATAGGTCTTGGAACTAATGTACACCAGATTGCATATTTTCCTCTAGTTCCTAGCACCTGATCTTTGAACACAAGGCAACAACATGTGAAGAAGAGTGAGAATGTATGGCAGGTAATAGAAAAAGGCTTAATAAAAATGTGTCCTTGCTCACAAAGCTTCTTTGTAATTCTTCTCTACAATGAGAAGGCATATATATCAGTGCAGATTAAAATGATTATGGCCCAGAGTGGAAATGATATGCTTTCTCTAGACAGCATGGAGCTTCCAGATATGTTCATTTCCTTGTACCGTGAAGTTATGATATGCCAAATAAAGACAGATCTTATAGACCTCTGCCTTTGACATATTGTCAACGCAGTAAAAAGAGAATGAAAAAATACTCAAATTGGGGGATGCTGTTTCAAAGCAGCCACTTTTTAGAAAAATAAAAATGGTTTGAGGCTTTGGCAGTGACCCCTCAAAATAAAAAAAAAGGTAATGGCTAGCTTCTTCCATTTATCAGAAATACATTAAAGATATGAATATTTAGAGAAAGGCTTTTTGGTTGTGAAATTATAATGCAAGTTATGGTTATGAATCTTTGGTGTTATGAATCTCTGTATTCAGAAGCAGGGAAACTGAGTTTACTGAGTTTTGGTAAATTCTTGGTCAGTGACTCATTCTGTAAGTTTGGGCAAATTTCTCCTATCTGGATCTCAATTTTTATATCTATAACATGAGGAATTTAAACTGCATGATTGATTGCCAAGGTCCCTTTTTATACTAAAATCGTATCAGCTTATCTGTTCCTTTTACATATGAAAAAACCAAATGCTAGAAAATTGAGATGATTTGACCATATTCCAAATACTCTTCCTCGTTTCATGTTTGCATCCATTCTGCCTTTCTTTAGACTATAAATATCTTGAGGGTAGACACTGGACCTGAAGTCTAAAGTCTAATAGGCATTTCATTTGAAGACATGGGTTTTAAGTCTAAATTCTATAATCTGTGTGAGTTTGGACAATCTTTCAACTCTATAGTTTAGTTTTTTCACACATAAAATGAAAGATTTGGCTTAGTTTCTGATATCTAATAGCCGAAATGTTTCTAATATGAAATGCCAAGAAACATCCTCACTTTCTATTAACTAATTTTGTAAGTGCCTGTGGATAACATTTACAATAACATTTTAATGGATCATTAGAGTTAGACCTCATAATTTTCCTTCACTATTGAATGAAAGGGTTGGATTAAATAAGTTACTCAAACCTGCTTTCTATTTTCTCAAGTTATTTGTTCCTCTCACCCCCATATGGTGTATAACTCTTTGTCTCTTTGGGTCAAATAAACCCTTAGAAGAATTACCCAACTTTTGGCTCATATACAAGACTTGATTTAGGAGATAGGATTCTGGTCTCAGTCCATCCAGTAATTTATGATTTTAAGTTCAGTTATCTCCTTTGGACTTTTTGGAACTTCATGTCCTCATGAAGTCCTCGTTGAAAAATAAGGCAATTGAACTTAAGATGATTGCCAAGGTCCTTTCTAGCTCTAAATGCTGTGTCCCACATGGCATTTTCTTTTTCGTGTTTGTATCCATTTTGTCTTCTTTAAACCACAATTTTTGACAAAATGGAAGTTCCTTGAGAGCAGATGTTTTTGTCTTTGTATCTCTAGTACCTAGACTAGTGCCTGATGCATAGAAGGCACTTAGTAATAAATACAAAGTCCAATACTCTACCCACTGCACCACTTAACTGCCCAATATATGCTCTTGGAATAAATGGGGTATTCAGGTAGATTAGCTCCTCTGGTGGGAGGGCTTGATGAGCCCTTTTCAAAGCTGCTTATCTACCTTTGGTGTGCACCTTATGCATTCAATTCTCACCTGTTACTCCAAGAAATTGAAGCACACATAGCTCACAGCAAACCATATCATCAGGTGAGTTAAAGCAGATTGAGGATTATTGGTAAGCTTAAATCAATTAATTAATGAGTTAGGGAGTTGTCTGCCCCAGGCACCCCTAGTGGAATGATGGGAACAATTGTTCCAATGGTCACAAAGGTGACTGAAGCAGGTGCAGTGGAGTGCTTAGAGCATGGCCAGGCATTGGAGATTGATCCCTGCATCCTGGACATTGCCAGTTGTCTTGACTTTTGTCTTATCACCTGACTTCAAAGACTCTGGAAGAGAGAGTGAAGGTGAGCACTTTGTGCCATTCTGCCTCACTTAAATCTAAGCAAGGTGCAAGCCAAAACATCCCCCATCATCCGCCACTTTACCCCAACATCATGATGTCATTGGGACACAGGATGAGTTGTGCCTGCCATGTGGAACAAGTCCATAAATATCTGCAATCCTTTGCCCTTCTCTACAGAATAAGAGGTGACTTGTACTGGGCAGCGCTGACAACTGGAACCCATATTAGAGTCTTTCTTCAAGTCAGGTAGCTTTCCTTAACCTCTGTTCCTTATACAAAAGCAAGGTGTTAGATTAGATGACCTTGAAGGTCTCTCTCAGCCCTAAATTTTAGAATCCATGAACCTTAAGAAAGGGATTTCTGAGAACACATGGAGACATTTCACATGGAATGAACAAGTTCGGATAGGTTGGGAGCTGTACCAGTGGAGGGAATACCCACATTGATGAAATTACAGATGCACTGGGATTGGTGTATAAAACATCTCCTTCTGCCATGCATTCATTAAATTATATTTCAAATAGAATCAGGAAATCAGGCAGACTCTACAGTGTAATTTCCTCCCTGTGCCTCATAAACCTATGTAAAGCCCCGTTTGTTATTCTCAAAGGGGGCTTGTTTTAACTATTACTATCTGTCTGGGCTTTGAAGATAAGATTTAATGCCGGAATTATTAACCTTTTCTTGTGTCAGATCTCTTTGTCAGTCTGGGGAAGCTTATGGATCCCTTTTCAGAATGATATTTTTTAAATTACTGAAAAACATGCCAAATTTTAAATAGATGTTAGAGAAAATAAAGATATATTTTTCCCTATTTAAGTTCATGGATACTCCTGAAATCTATAGGTTCATGGATCCTTGATGAGCAATCTTTGCTCTAGTGTTTTCTCCCTTCAGAAGAACATGGAGTTAGGTCCATTTCAGGAATTAGGTCCATTACAGTCCCGGAGGATTTTTTTTTTTAATTTTTATTTTTTTTTAAAAAAACTTAGAACTGCTTTTAGGAGATAGGAAATAAGGCTGATAATTCAGATCCATATCCAGGTCCTGGAGGAGGGGGAGAGATGAGATAGCCTCTATCCTACCTTATCCTACCCTGCTGTACCTTACCTATCTTTCCCTACCTTGCACTGTTATGGCAACCAGATGGATGAATAAGTGTCTCAGGGAGGCAGGTTTAGGAGCAGAAGAAAGAGCTCTTCCAGATGAACAGAAAGTCTGACGCTTTTTTTTTTTTTTTAAATCCACATAATTGGCTCTTTCATAGATTATCCCCCAGGCTAAATGTAACTTTTCTCACCTTTCAAGGATGCTATTGATGATCATTTTAGTTAGATTTCGCATTATAATTTCACCTATATTAAAGTGTTATGAGTTGGGTAGACATGCAGCTATGATTAACCTGAATTTCACTTAGACTTTGCAAATCCTTCCTTATGTCCTCTCTCTCTCCTTCCGTAACACTCAGTTAAGTTTCTCTCTCTCCTCCATGCTCAATTCTCTAAATTATTTCCAAAGATCCTCCTGTCGTCTGAGCTAAGAGTGCTACCTCTTTAAGTACATTGTCTTGGAGTTACTTATTAAAATGTAACTGGAGTCCTGAGAGGGAAAGGCTGGAAGAGCAGATGAATGATCTGAGCTGAGCCATCTCCTCCCTCTATGCCCTGCTGCCCCTCCTGCTATTCTCTACATTCTATGGCAAGAGATTCTGGAGAAGCCCACTGAAATACTTACTATGTTTTGCTTTGTGGCTTTAGTCAGGGAGATAGATTTCCAATGCCTCCTGCAATATCTGACTACAGCATTTGTTAAGTGTTTTGTTCAGTGCACAAAACGGTTGCTATTTGAAGCAGCCTAGTAAAGCGAGCACTGAGAATTAGTTATTATTACTATTTTCAAAAAAGACATTCAGATAAAGCTGCATAATCTAAACTGGTTTTGAGATTTTTAGTCTCCAAATCAGTATGGTAAACAGATGTGCTGAAGAAAGGGCAAGTTGAAAATATGGTGATAGGCAGCTTAGAATGAAGAATATACGCAATGCTATTCGATCTCAGGCTGATCAGGCAGACAGAATTCCCTGAGGTACTCACCAGGTAATAACTGATGGGAATTTTTTTTTTTACTCTCTATTGAGAATTAAATGAGGGATGGTGCCTGAATAATTTAGTATCCAACTCAGAGATCCATCCTTTAAGGAAAATGGGAATCATTCCCATTGTTGATTTTTTTTTCCTTTAATGTGAACAAGCATTCAGAATTCATTCACTAAATATTTATCAGATACCTACTATGGTGCTAGAGCTAGAGGGAATAAGAGCTATTTGAAGCTTTTTTCCTGCTGACAATGAACTTGCAAGTTAGGTACAGAGGGTTTTAATTTAAAGAATAATTTGAAAATTGTACTTCAATATTATTAGTTTGTAATCCTATGGATAGGTGGGGCATTGTATGGAACACTAAACTTGGAATCTGGAAGATTTCAGTTCAAATCTGATTTCAATCATACTTACTAGTTATGTGACCCTGGACAAGTCACTTAACCTCTGCCCCAGTTTCCTTATCTATAAAATGGGGATGATAATATCATCTGATTCACAGGATTGTTGTGAGGGTAACAATTGCAAAGTGCTTAGCACAGTGCCTGGCTTGTAGTAACTACTATATAAATGTCTTTGTTCAGTCTTTTTCAATCATGTCCAACTCTTTGTGACCCCATTTGGCAAGATACTTAAATGCTTTGTCATCTCCTTCTTCAGTTTAATTTACATATGAGTAAACTGAGGTGGTCAAAATGAAGAGCCTTGCCTGGGGTCACACATAAATCCAAGGCCAGATTTGAATGCAGGAAGATGAGTTTTCCTGATTCCAGGCCTGGCATTCTAGCTATTCTGTTACCTAGGTGCCCTATATTAAATAAATTAGCCATTATTTCCATCATTATTGTTATCATTATATTATTAATAGAAGTAAATCTGAAATATTAAAAAGTACTGACATTAGAAATAAAAAACATGCTAACAGCTGAGAAATATAGGATGTAAGTCAGCTGGATAATATGTTCAGAAATATATTCTATAAAATTATAAGTACATCTGTTGTTTAAATTCATTTCTCACTCAGACTTCACCCGTGGTTTCCCCTGCAAAGTATTAAATTACAAAAACTAATCAATTCTGGCTAGCTATTGATAATCTAGGGAGATCAAACAATGGGGTTTGCAAGTGACAATACTAGAAACTATTCCTAATGCTGAGACATAAGTAGTCTCTCATCTCTTTCTGCAGCCCAGTGTGAATGGGATGGTGGGAATTAGCTCTATAGAGGGTGTGAGACATATTGTCACTCTTTATTGGAGCTAGTTTTTACCCACCATTGCCTCTTTCTTTATGAAATATTACTATTTATAATAAATTTTCAAAAGATTTTTACAAACAAAAATTTGTTTTTGACCTAGACCTTTCTTTATCAACCATCTTCTTTTTGATGGGTAAGCTAGGTGTTTGTTAACTAAGGCTCTTTTGGGCTCCTTGTTTCAGCTATCAGTTTACATTGGTTAGTTTACTTGATATTAATGTCAGTTCTATTGTCCATTGCCTATTTTAAAAATCTTATTTGAATAAATCAAGGTAAATCACCTAGTTACAATTTTAGAATTGCTCAAATTTAAGTTGAATACATTGAATACATTAAGTTTGAATACCAAATGTATTCAATAGGATGCCCAGTTCCTATGTGAGTACTTAATGTACAATGTGAGTACTGGGTATTGAGTATTATTTAGAGAAATGATAATATACTTAGGATTCAACAAAGAATGAATCAACACAAAGACTTAAGGCACTTTTAAATTATCTATTCACTGCACAGGAGAAAGAATTTGAACTTGGAGCTATTGTTGAAACATTTGTTTGTTATTCAAGTATGTCACTCTTTCTCATAGAGCCCTGAATTGATTCCTCAAACATTATAGCTTCATTCTTTGATTTAGACTTTTTCTGGAAAGTACTAGGAAGTTTGCTGAATAAACAAACATATTCTTTTTGAAACTATTCTATTCCAATAGCTCACTGCCTTTGCTCTACAAATAGCATACTATGCAATAACCAGGTGAATTGTCATCTTTATCCAAGGAACATACTACATCAGATAATTCTCATCTTTCTCCAGAAAGTCCAGTGTGCTAATCTTTGAACCAGGATCACTTAAACTCGAGGTACTCATAAGACAACTTCCAAAGCTGGGGTTGCCTCCGAAATTTTTCTTCTTAAGTTAGCAGGAAGTACCCTAATGGAATTCAAATTTTCTCCCTTCTTTAAATAGGAAGGAACAGTGTCTGCCATCTCTTCTCTGGTGACATATCAAAACATATTTACAATTTCTATGTGCTTCTACTATAAAGTACTATTAGTGCTCCTAGCTAGGTGGATTATAGGTGGAAAAGGGATACATTCTTCTACTGTTCCCTTTCCTGCTTAATATACTATGAAAGAAAGTGGATTGGAAAAAAGAAAAGGGAGTTCTAGAGAATGAGAGCAAATGACAAGCTTGTTTTCCTAGGCCATGATTTCTAGGACTGATTTTTTGCGAAGAGATGATATAAACTTTCATAGCATTTTCCAACTTCAAGATTCCAAGCATAAATAGAGAGTATCACATAAAAATCTCTTATGTAAAATTGAGCTACTCAGTGGGTATGATGGTAGTTTTGACCAAGCTTGATGAGTGAGAAAATACTGAAAGGTATGAAATCTATGGCTTTTTAGTGTTTGTTGTGTCAATCCCAGAATTTCTTAGTTCTAGGTTTCATAAATCTGTTATTTGATCCTTAATGATATGAGTCCTATGTATTTCATACTTTAGTAATAAGAAACAACAGCAACTATCTTGTATCAAAGCTGTAGCCAATATCTCTCTAAGAATCCTAGGTTTTGACAAAAACAAACAAAAACAGCCTTTCTTGTTGACAAAGCTTTGATTTTTCCCTGTCCTGTCTCCTTCTTCTCCATTTTGACCTGAACAGTGCCTTGATAATTTTCTCAACTTCAATGGAAACTTGAGGAACAAAACTTCACTGAATTAGGACTAATTCCAACTTGACCAGTATTTATTAATTCTATGCTATATGCACAATACTCTTATAGGATCTGATGTAGTATGAAAACAAAGCAAAAACAAATCTTCACCTAAAGGAACTTACATTCTACTTAAATTAATTGGTATAAGGGTCTGAGTTATAGAGTCTATGAAGGTGGAGTTGTGTGAGAGAGCAAACACAACCTGTTACATCTTATTAAGTGGAAAAGATAAAAAAAATTATGAATTATATGCCAGTCATTCAATGACTAGCCTAGGTGGATTTGAAGGGAACAATCACTAGAAGATTGTCTAGCAAATGATCAAATATTTGACCATAGTCACTAATAGATCCATGTATTAAGGCATGAGGAGAGGAGGAGTACCCACAATGAGAAAAACATAGATCTTGTGAAAGAATGACATATTAATGGAAACTAAGCTTTATTTCTTTCTAATTTTTAAATAATATAGTAGAAGGAACAATGTTATTGAAGTTTAAGTGAATAAAAGTCAATTTAAAATATAAATCGCAATGATTTCTAATTAGGAATTAAATTGTGAGAGGTAACCCGATGTTGTAAATAGAACTGGTCTTGAAGTCAGAAAGAACTGGGCTCAGGTCCAGCCTCTTATATATATGTTATCTATGTTGGCCTTGGACAAGTTACTTAATTTCAATGTCCCCAGGGGACTCTAAGATTATAAATTGCAAAGCAGATGGGGAAAGATATTAGTGGAGGAATACATAGGTAGAAAGGCAGAGAAATAAAGCATTTAAATGCTTACTATGTGATAGACCCAGTGCTAAGTGCAGCAGATATCAAAAGAAATAAACAAGATGATCCCAACTTTTAAGGATTTTACATTTTAGTGGGAGAAGATAACTTGAAAAGGAAAGAAAGAAGTGGGGGTGGGGGTTAGGGGGGTTAATGCCTGTAAGAAAAAGGCAGACTGTATACAGATAAAACAGCTATAGTGGGGTCTACCTGGTCCCTCACATGGTAGTGACTCATCCAAATTTATATTCCCTTCCAGTCTCTTAAAAATAGAATATAATGATTCCTTCCTTCCCTTCACCCCTTCCTTTACCAGTCATGCAAAAGTAAAGGAGTAGAACTAGAAAGAGAAGCAGAAAATTCAGCAACATAGAACCAGCTACAGAGGAAGTGAATTTCATTCCCTATGGAAAAAGAACAGAAACTTAATTGGCTCTAGTTCCCTCTAGACTCAATAACTTGCTATGCTTTCTTCTCCATCCCCCTTCCCCCAAGGAGCCTAAGCCTCAGCTTAAATCGTCTATGCAAGAGACAAGATGATTACCACAGCCCTGGAAGGGAAAGGGGTAAAGACTGAGGGGAAATAAAGGAGAAAAATTACTAGGAATAAGAAAAATTGATTTATCAAAGACTCAAAGGCAAAAATGCTAGAGGGAGTAATGTTGGGTGCAAACCTAACACCCAAGGAAATAAACCAAAAATGAGACATAAAAATAAAGAAGACTGAGTAAAAATTTGAAAAAATATTAAATAGTCATGCTATGAACAAAAGGGAATTCCAACCCTACATATTTAATAGAATGTGTGCATTTCACAGAGATCATGGAACACCAAGCACAAAATACAAGAATTAATTAAAAGCTGAAGCATCTGATGTTGAGAACAGAATGAATAAAGATAACATAAAGGTCATAGGTCCTATAGAAAAAACAAAACCCAGATAGATTAATAATATGAATAGCATGCTGTAGAATAGAATATAATAAACATTCCCAGAGTTTTTGAATACAGATGACTAATTGAATCCTCAGATAGTCATTTGAGAAAAAGCCCACAGAGGAATGTAATAACTAAATCTCTTGATTTCAGTGTCAAAGGGCATGTTTTGCAGACAGTTGCAAGAAAATTTTTGACTTTGAAGGAATATTAATTTGAGTAAGTAATAAATATTCCATAATCATGGATAATCAGTGAAAAGAATGAAATGTCTTCTACAAAACAAAGGATAGCAAGATACAAGCAAAAGTAACATCCTGCAAAGTAGGGAAAAATCATAAATTTAATCATTAAAAGATAAACTTTTAAAAATAGAAACATATAAGAAATTTCTGAAAAAAACAAATAGAAAGCCCCAAGAAAAACCCAATATGAAGAGAACTTTTGCTATGCAAATAATCTAACAAATATCTAAGAAAAATTATTTTTAAAAAGTAATGAAATAAGTTATCTAAATATTTACAAGAGAATAGAAGTGAAGAGAGAGTACGTTCTAGGTATGGGGAAAGTCTGTGCCAAGTCATGCAGAAAGGAGATAAAGTGCTATATATATATATGCTCATGAGAGATAGATCTTGTCTTAGGGAAATTATAGGATTTAATTTAAAGCCATTATAACAGGATGGGGAAAAGGAGAGGTCCATGCCAAAAGATAGGGTGTAATAATGGATTTTAATTGGGGGAAAATAGACAAACTAGGAGACCATCTTTTCTAAGAAAGGATTGTATTTCCCAGGATCTCTCAGGAATAGTCAGTACCCATAATGGTAAGGGAAACATGGATCTAGAGAAAGGATTATTAATTTGAAGGATAATGAGTATTCATGGGAAGGACCAAGATCATGAATAGGAAGGTATCATAACTTTGGATTTCAGAGTGAGTACTACCTCATAATACTCATTCCTTCTTCTATTGATATTTCTAGGGATGAGGTACAAAAGAATAAGGCTAGCCTAAACAAAACAGACAGGTAAATATGAATAAATCATATGATGGAAATAGAGGAAACGGAATTTACAAATGTTAGATTAGAAATGGGACTGAATAAGGAGTTCAGATTCTGTTCTCCAAAGTTCTATCTGAGGGATGTAGAAAGAATTCATGAGGATAACCCATGAATGGAAGAATACAATTTGTAATAGACTATTGAGGGAGAGAAATAAAGAAGAGTGTAAAATAAATGAAAACTTCTTGGAAAAGGGCACCACACTTATGTGTATGTATGTATGTATGTGTGTGTGTGTGTGTGTGTGTGTGTGTGTATATATATATATGTAAAATTTAACATCTTAAGAAAATTGCTATTTGTTTGTTAAAATCCACTTCCTTATATTATTGTTCTGTAAGAAATGACCAACAGGATGATTTCAGAAAGGCTTGGAGAGGCTCACATGAACTGATGCTGAGTGAAATGGGCAGAACCAGGAAATCTAAATTATATACTTCAACAACAATACTGTATGATGATCAATTCTAATGGATGTGGCCATCTTCAGCAATGAGATGAATTAAATCAGTTCCAATAGAGCAGTAATGAATTGAACCAGCTATGTCCAGCTAAAGAATTCTGGGAGATGACTCTGAACCACTATATAGAATTCCCAATCCCTCTATTTTGTCCGCAGGCATTTTTGATTTCCTTCACAGGCTAATTGTACACTATTTCAAAGTCCGATTCTTTTTGTACAGCAAAATGACTGTTTAGATATGTATACTTATATTGTATCTAATTTATACTTTAACATATTTAACATGTATTGGTCAATCTGCCATCTGGGGGAGGGGGTGGGGGGAAGGAGTGGAAAAATGGGGACAAAAGGTTTGGCAATTGTCAATGCTATAAAATTACCCATGCATATAACTTGTAAATAAATATATATATATATATATAAAATCCACTTCCTTGTTCTTTTCATATTGATCTATTTGTGTTTGTTGATAGTTAAACTCACAATAAAAAGAAAATTTATAAAATATTAATATATAATTCAAATAAAAGATACAGACCAAAAATAGAAAATCAGTAATCATTGACTGACTAGCTGAATAACTGATCAAATAAGATTATATTTCCAAAGTGCTAAACATAGTGCCAGACACATAATAGGTGATTTTTTCATAATTATAACTCTTTCATTGACAGAACCCATGCCTGAGTAATTTTTTACAACATTATCCCTTGCACTCACTTCTGTTCTAACTTTTCCCCTTCCTCTCTCCCCTCCCCCTCCCCAGATGGCAAGCAGTTCCTATACATGTTAAATATGTCACAGTATATCCTAGATACAATATATGTGTGCAGAACCAAACAGTTCTTTTGTTGCACAGGAAGAATTGGATTCTGAAGGTAAAAATAATCCGGGAAGAAAAACAAAAATGCAAACAGTTCACATTCATTTCCCAGTGTTCTTTCTTTAATAGGTGCTTCTGTCCATCATTGATCAATTGAAACTGAGTTAGATCTTCTCTTTGTTGAAGATATCCATTTCCATCAGAATACATCTTCATGCAGGATTGTTGTTGAAATATATAATGAATTGTTCCCCAGATCACTATTGATCAAAGAAATGCAAATTAGATAACTCTGAGACACCACTACACAACTGTCAGAATGGCTAAGATGACAGGAAAAAATAATGATGAATGTTGGAGAGGATGTGGGAAAACTGGATGCATTGTTGGTGGAGTTGTGAATGAATCCAGCCATTCTGGAGCGCAATCTGGAATTCTGCCCAAAAAGTTATCAAACTGTGCATACCCTTTGATCCAGCAATGCTACTACTGGGCTTATACCCCAAAGAGATACTAAAGAAGGGAAAGGGACCTGTATGTGCCAAAATGTTTGTGGCAGCTCTGTTTGTAGTGGCTAGAAACTGGAAAATGAATGGATGCCCATCAATTGGAGAATGGTTGGGTAAATTGTGATACATGAATGTTATGGAATATTATTGTTCTGTAAGAAATGACCAGCAGGATGAATACAGAGAGGACTGGAAGACTTACATGAACTGATGCTAAGTGAAATGAGCAGAACCAGCAGATCACTATATATTTCAACAATGATACTGCATGAGGATGTATTCTGATGGAAGTGGATTTCTTCAACAAAGAGAAGATCTAACTCAGTTTCAATTGATCAATGATGGACAGAAGCAGCTACACCCAAAGAAAGAACACTGGGAAATGAATATAAACTGTTTGCATTTTTGTTTTTCTTCCTGGGTTCTTCTAAATCCAATTTTTCCTGTGCAACAAAAGAACTGTTCGGTTCTGCACACATATATTGTATCTAGGATATACTGTGACATATTTAACATGTATAGGACTGCTTGCCATCGGGGGGGAAGGAGTGGAGGGAGGGAGGGAAAAAGTCAGAACAGAAGTGAATCCAAGGGATAATGTTGTAAAAAAAAATTACGCAGGCATGGGTTCTGTCAATAAAACGTTATAATTATTAAAAAAATAATAATTTTTCCCTTCCTAATAACCCTGAATGAGTAAATGGACCCAGAAAGTTTCTGGGATAGCCCAGGGTTACAGAATATGAGAGAGAAAGAAGAAGGCTAGCAATAGGCTTGCCAAAAATAAGATGAAAAGAATGAAAAGATAGTCATTGAAGCATTTTACAAGTATTCATAAATATAGGAGAGACAGAAGGAAATATGGAAAAGCAATACAACTTTGAATGTTATATGTTGAATTTATTGATTTTATTATTCAGTTGTTTTTTAGTCATGTATGACTCTTTGTGACTCCATTTGGAGTTTTCTTGGCAAAGATACTGGAATGGTTTGCCTTTTCCTTCTCCACATTTTTTTAAATTTAAATTTTATTTTATTTAATAATAACTTTGTATTGACAGAATCCATGCCAGGATAATTTTTTTTTACAACATTAAACCTTGCACTCACTTATGTTTCGTTTTTTCCCCTCCCTCCCTCCACCCCCCCCCCAAGATGGCAAGCAGTCCTATATATATGTTAAATACTCCACATTTTTTTTTAAAAAGCTTTTTATTTACATGGGTAATTTTTCAGCATTGACAATTGCAAATCCTTTTGTTCTAACTTTTTCCCTCCTTCCCCCCACCCCTTCCCCCAGATGGCAGGTTGACCAATACATGTTAAATATGTTAAAGTATAAGGTAAATATAATATATGTATACATGTCCAAACAGTTAATTTGCTGTATAAAAAGAGTCAGACTTTGAAATAGTGTACAATTAACCTGTGAAGGAAATCAAAAAAGCAAGTGGACAAAAATAGAGGGATTGGGAATTCTATGTAGTGGTTCAGAGTCATCTCCCAGAATTCTTTCACTGGGTGTAACTGGTTTAGTTCATTACTACTCTATTGGAATTTACTTGGTTCATCTTCATTCTCCACATATTTTTTACAGATGAGGAAACTGAGACAAACAGGGCTAAATGACTTGTCCAGGTCCACAATCTAATGTTTAAGATCAGATTTGAGCTCAGGAAGACAAATTTTCTTGACTCCAGGCCCAACAATCTATTCTCTGTGCCCACCAACTGCTGAATTTATTATATAACTAACAGGAGAAGCAAGTTGTATGAAATAGAGGCTTACAGTTCCATGCACAGTCCTTTCTATTCTAGTTTGTATATGGAAGTGCTCGATTTATTTCATGTTTATTAAGTTAAGAATAAAAAGTAAAATTATGAATCAATCAATAAATTAACATTTATTAAACATCTAAAACATGCCAGAAATAAAGGAAAACAAAAATATGAATATTTACATCATGTAGTTGTAATGTAGCTACGTAGTAAAAATGAAAATGTAACCTAAGTTATTGTACAGGTTTAGTGCTATACCAATCAGGCTATTAAGGAGTTACTTTATAGAGAAAGACATAAAAATAGCGAAATTCATTTGTGGAGCAAAAGGTCTAGAATCTCCAGGGAGATGATTTTTTAAAAATGAATGTAGGGATGAATAGCATTTTCAGACTTCAAATTAGATTATGAAGCAATAATCATGAAATATATTTGGTACTTATTAAAATAGAAAGGTGGAATAGAATAGATAAAAGAGTATCAGACACAATTAAGCTCAATAGCCTTTTGTTCAATAAACCCAAGAATACAAATTACTTGGGTAAGGATTCCCTATTCAACAAGAATTACTGGAAAAACTGGGATGCAGTCTGACAAAAAAAAATAAATAAACCAGCATCTTACACCATATACCATAATAAGATCTAAATGGATGATCAGCCTAAACAGGTCACATTATTTAAAAAAAAATTGGAGTTAAATAGTTAAATAGGTACTGTTCTCAACTGTGGCTATTAATAAGATTTTTGAGCAAACAAGGATAGAAGGGGTTATAGAAGGTTCTAAAAATTAGAAAATATTGAATGCATGAATTTGGAAAGGTTTTGTATAACAATATCAATGTAGCTTGGATAAGAAAAAAAATATTGATTAGGAATATAGCCTAGCATTAAATACCTCTGAAGTAGGAAAACAACACATATATAGTGACCACTATGGAATGAAATGGAAATGGAATGAATAACAAAATGAAATGAAAGATCATGTGTGATAATTAGATTTGACTGAGAAAAGGAATGAGAAAAGGATATGATATTCATGACCCATAAGGAATTAACTCAAATAAATAATAATTTCCTAATAAATAAAATAAATGAAATAAATCAATAGTTCTCATACGATTTGTAAAATTTCACAAAAAACTGCCCTAAATCAATAGTAATGATAATAAAGCAAGTGCAAGTTTAAATAAATACCTCTAGGGTTTTTACTTCACACTATTCAGGACTTTTAAAACTTTTTCCACTTGTGACACCTTTTCATCCAAGAAATTTTTATGTGAACCCAAGTATATAAGATTATATAAAAGACATAAAAATCAAACATTTACTGATATAAATCATAATTTTGTGACTCCTACATTCAGTTACAAAGACCCCAAATGGGGAATGAAAAGCAATTTAAGAAGTTGAGCTCTATACACTATTGATGAGGCTTTTTATTTGTCTAACCATTCTGGAAATATTTAATATTATGCAAACATAAAATATAATACAAAAATGCTTTATTTTTACTTCACACTGTTTGACTCAGTACTCCCACTCTGTGTATGTATATATGCATATGTTCATATATAAATACATATATATAACATACATAATCTTCATATACATATACACATATACAGACATACATGGCAAATGCTCAAATAGTTCTGTAATTCAGAAGTGACTTCCAAATGATCTAGAGCATTAGAAGGGTTATCCTTTCCAAAAGGATTCTATTTGACTCATCAATTTCTTTCAGTGAGCTTTCAACAGTTCCATCTAACATTCTGAAGGTCTTCCTTCTCATATCAAGAGAATACCAGTGGACTACTATGACTGTCCAGTTCGCATCCCTTACCATGTGACCAATCAGTTTTTATTTTCCTTCATGATTTCTTGATGACATCACTTCCTTCTGTTCTTTAGAGTTCCTCATACATTATATGTTTCTCTCTGCTCACATCCATTGGTCATCTTTCTGTTATACTCTGTATGACATTCATTTTTAATTACTTAAGATATTATAGTATTATGTGCATCACTTCCATATAGCTATACCAAGAAGAATATACCAAACATTTATAGCAGCATTTCTCACAATGAGGAAAAACTGGACTCAAATTGAGTGATAATTAATTGGGATGTGATGTAACTAAACCATGGCAATATATGAAATAGAATATTATAGTGCCATAAGAAATGACAAATAGAAATTTAGAGAAATGTGGGAAGATTCATATGAACTGATACATGGCAAAGTAAATAGAAGTAGGAAATCAACATACATAGTAACCACTATGGAATAGAAGAAAAATGGAATAATAACAAAATGAAATGAAAATCATATATGGTAATTAGGCTTAGCTAAGAAAAAAAAGGAGAAAAGGCACCTTTTACTTTCTTTCTTTCTTTTTTTTTTCTGAGGCAATTGGGGTTAAGTGATTTGCCCAGGGTCACACAGCTAGGAAGTGTTAAGTGTCTGAGGTCGTATTGGAACTCCTGTTCTCCTGACTTCAGGGCTGTTGCTTTATCCAATGTGCCACCTAGTTGCCCCCATCTTTTACTTTTCAACAGAGAGATAAAATGATGGGTATGAAATTTTGCATATCCTATGGTCAAAATGTTTGGTCAACTATTGTTTTTGTTTAATTGTCTTTTCCTTCCTTCCTCTCTCTCTTCTTTTTTTTCTTCTAAAGAAAGACAAGCTCCTTGAGTAGGGGAGCAGAGTGGGATACATTTGAAAATGCTTGTGATAAAAAATAAAATATATTCATTAAAAATAACAAGTAGAAAAGAGAAGAAGATTTTGGGGAACTATTGCAGATTTAAAATTTGCAATTTTATTATGGAGCTTTTATCATAATTGACATTGGAAAGCATGAAGACAGCAATTAAAATATCTTTTACTTTCTAAATCTAACTTTAGGTATAGGTGAAGACAGCCAGTTGAAAAGGAATCTACTTTGAAAGGACAAGTTGCTGAGGGCTTTATATCTGCAAAATTTGTTCAAATGCTAAATTGTTACCAGCTTCTTTTAAAACAGGTCTATTGAAAATAGATTTTGCAGTGATGATGGTGAGAGAGAGAAAAGAACAAAAATACTAAGATGTGTCAGAACAATGCTATTTAAAAATGATGTTGAACTTGATGTATTTTGTTTTCACCAAAATGTCTGAAAACCTCTTGATTCCTTTTCATGTCCAGTTTAACTGGTTATATAGACAAACATCTAAGATTATATAAGAAAATCTCTAATGAAGAGGGTTTTCTCTTTAGGTAAGATAAACTAATTTTTAAAGAAAACCAATTACTTTGTCTACCAAAGAGAAAAGTTGTCAGAAAACCAGATTAGGGAATTGATTTATAATATGAATTTCTACTAGGATAGATCATAAGTGTAAACAGTTGGTTGAGATCAGAACAAATAAAATCCTAAGCTGGAAAACATAGACCTTAGTAAGAAAAAAACAGGACAGAATCAGCTTAGTGTTGACATATAGTTGTATACTTTAGAAATCATTGTGCAGGACTATGGTTAATACAGGTGGGTCAGACTGTAGATAGCAATCAAAAGGACAGAGTGAGGACAGGTAGAAATAGTAGATTAGTCACAAAGACAAATGAATCTAGTTGATGTTTCTGTGATTCCAAGGGAGAGGCATTCCAGTACCCTGAACAGCTACCAGGGAACACAATTTTTAAAGCAAGGAATAAAGACTGGATGAGAATAGTCTTTTATCTTTAGAAGTCTGGCCATATCTAAATGATTTCACCTATTTGATGAAACTGTCTAGTGGGTAAATGGGATTCATCCTTTTTAGAGATGCAAGTGGCAACAGGGAACATGTCACCTCCCAAGAACTTTCATTCTCTGGATCAGAAGCAGGGGGGGAGGAGGGGCGGATATTGCTGCTTTGACTTGGGATTTGGTATAGGTTTATTAGAAAGATAACAGAATTTTCAGGTTGGAAAAAAAAACACAGTCCATTTAATATCTAAAATTTCCCACATCCCTGTTTTCCCACATTCCCTCCAACATTCCTCATTATCTATCCTTCATGCTTTCCAATGTCAATTATGATAAAAGCTCCATAATAAAATTGCAAATTTTAAATCTGCAATAGTTCCCCAAAATCTTCTTCTCTTTTCTTCTTGTTATTTTTAATGAATATATTTTATTTTTTATCACAAGCATTTTCAAATATATCCCACTCTGCTCCCCTACTCAAGGAGCTTGTCTTTCTTTAGAAGAAATAACTCCCTATTTTATCCAAGGACTAATTATTCATTCAGCTTTTAAAGAACTATTGTAAAGGGAAACCCCCATTTCCTGAGGCAAGACTTTCCATTTCAAACATAGTTATAAATTTAGGAAGTTTTTACTTTCAACAAGAGTAGATTATCTCCATTTGCTGATTTTAACCCATTGATCTTCATTTTACCCTGTGGAACTCAATATCAAATCTAATTGTTCTTTTTCTACTTCCATTAAAAAAAAAGTCAAACTTCAAAATTTTGGAAGCAGTTATGGCATCCATACCACTGTCTGACACAGGTCAGCATTTTTCTCTTCCTTCAAGATGCTTTTTGCTCTTCATTTTTATTTGAATCTATTTTTCTGTGTTTTTAAGGTTTGCATCAGTATCTTCTTTTTAAAATAATTTTTTCTTAAGTGACTATCTTTTTTCTCTACCACCTACCGCTCCCATTAAGAAAGAAAATAAAATGCCTGTCAAAAATGTAGTCAAGTAAAACACAGTTGTGTATTGGCCATTTATAAAAATATTTTTCAGTTTGCACTCTCTGAGTCCACCACCTGTCAGGAGGTGGCAGCAAGTTTTGTCATTCTTCGTCTAGAATCATCATTGGTTATCACATTGATCAGAATGCCTATATTTTTCTTTTCTTTTCTTTTTTGAAGGCTTTGTGACAGGAAGTTTTTTTAAATAGCTTTTTATTTATAAGTTATATGCATGGGTAATTTACAGCACTGACAGTTGCCAAATCTTTTGTTCCAATTTTTCCCCTCCTTCCCCCCACCCCCTCTCCTAGATGGCAGGATGATCAATACATGTTAAATATATTAAAGTATAAATGAAATACAAAATAAGTATACATGTCCAAACCATTATTTTGCTGTACAAAAAGAATCGGACTCTGAAATATTGTACAATTAGCCTGTGAAGGAAATCCAAAATGCGGGCAGGCAAAAATATAGGGATTGGGAATTCAATGTATGGTTCTCAGTCATCTCCCAGAGTTCTTTCACTGGGTGTAGCTGGTTCAGTTCATTACTGCTCCATTGGAACTGATTTGGTTCATCTCATTGCTGAAGATGGCCAGATCCATCAGAATTGATCATCATATAGTATTGTTGTTGTTGAAGTGTATAATGATCTCCTGGCCCTGTTCATTTCACTCAGCATCAGTTCATGTAAGTCTCTCCAGGTCTTTCTAAATCATCCTGTTCATTTCTTACAGAGCAATAATATTCCATAATATTCATATACCACAATTTATTCAGCCATTCTCCAATTGATGGGCATCTACTCAGTT
Source organism: Antechinus flavipes (assembly GCF_016432865.1). NCBI lineage: Eukaryota > Metazoa > Chordata > Mammalia > Dasyuromorphia > Dasyuridae > Antechinus > Antechinus flavipes. The sequence goes on along the minus strand of NC_067399.1, from coordinate 161,920,490 downwards.
TTCAATTTCTGGCCACTAAAAAGAGGGCTGCCACAAACATTCGTGCACATACAGGTCCCTTTCCCTTCTTTAAGATCTCTTTGGGACATAAGCCCAGTAGTAACACTGCTGGATCAAAGAGTATACACAGTTTGATAACTTTTTGAGCATAGTTCCAAATTGCTCTCCAGAATTGTTGGATGTATTCACAATTCCACCAACAATGCATTAGTGTCCCTGTTTTCCCATATCTCCTCCAACATTCCTCATTATCTTTCCCTGTAATTTTAGCCAATCTGACAGGTGTGTAGAAATATCTCAGAGTTGTCTTAATTTGCATTTCTCTGATTAATAATGACTTAGAGCATCTTTTCATATGGCTAGATATAGTTTCAATTTCTTCATCTGAGAATTGTCTGTTCATATCCTTTGACCATTTATCAATTGGAGAATGGCTTGATTTCTTATAAATTAGAGTAAATTCTTTATATATTTTGGAAATGAGTTCTTTATTAGAACCTTTGACCGTAAAAATATTTTCCCAGTTTATTGCTTCCCTTCTAATCTTGTCTGCATTTGTTTTGTTTGTACAAAAACTTTTCAATTTGATATAATCAAAATTTTCTATTTTGTGGTCAATAGTGATCTCTAGTTCTTCTTTGGTCATAAATTCCTTCCTCTTCCACAAATCTAAGAGGTAAACTATCCTTTGCTCTTCTAATTTATTTATAATCTCATTCTTTGTGCCTAGGTCATGAACCTATTTTGACCTTATCCTGGTGTACGGTGTTAAGTGTGGGTCAATGCCTAGTTTCTGCCATACTAATTTCCAATTTTCCCAGCAATTTTTGTCAAATAATGCATTCTTATCCCAAAAACTGGGGTCTTTGGGTTTGTCAAACACTAGACTATTAAAGTTATTGGCTGTTTTGTCCTTTGAACCTAATCTATTCCACTGATCAACTAATCTATTTCTTAGCCAATACCAAATGGTTTTGGTAACTGCTACTTTATAATATAATTTTAGATCTGGTACAACTAGGCCACCTTCATTTGATTTTTTTTTTCATTAATTCCCTTGAAATTCTTGACCTTTTGTTTTTCCATATGAACTTTGTTGTTATTTTTTCTAGGTCATTAAAATAGTTTTTTGGAAGTCTGATGGGTATAGCGCTAAACAAATAGATTAGTTTAGGTAGTATTGTCACTTTTATTACATTTGCTCGCCCTATCCAAGAGCATTTAATATTTTTCCAATTGGTTAGATCAGACTTAATTTGTGTGAAAAGTGTTTTGTAGTTTTGCTCATAAAGTTTCTGATTTTCCCTTGGCAGATAGATTCCTAAGTATTTTATACAATCAGTAGTTATTTTAAATGGAACTTCTCTTTGTAACTCTGTTGGATTTTGTTAGTGATATATAAGAATGCTGATGATTTTTGTGGGTTTATTTTGAATCCTGCAACTTTGCTAAAGTTGTGGATTATTTCTCATAACTTTTTAGTAGAATCTCTGGGGTTCTCTAAGTATACCATCATATCATCAGCAAAGAGTGATAATTTGGTTTCCTCATTGCCTAGTCTAATTCCTTTAATCTCTTTCTCAACTCTTATTGCCAAAGCTAGCATTTCTAACATAATATTGAATAGTAATGGTGATAGTGGGCAACCTTGTTTGCTCCTGATCATATTGGGAATGGTTGCAGTTTTTCCTCATTACATATGATGCTTACTGATGGTTTTAAATAGATGTTACTGATTATTTTAAGGTAAAGTCTATTTATTCCTATACTCTCAAGTGTTTTTAATAGGAATGGATGTTGGATTTTATTAAATACTTTTTCTATATTTTTCAAAGTTGTCTTTACAATATTAGAAAATGTTATTTTTCTTGATAATCCAGAAAAGGAAGAGTTATTTTTCAAATCCCTTTACCTTCTTTTCTTTAAGGGGCTCTGGCTTGAAGTTTCAAACATGACTTTTTAACAAAAATAAAAATAATATATACTTTATGCAAATAATTATATAATTCTTCCTGATCTTTGTGACTAATCTACTATTTCTGCCTGTCCCCACTCTGTCCTCTTGATTGCTATCTATAATCTGATTCACCTGTATTAACCATAGTCCTGCAAAATGACAAAGTAAAATTTTTAATCCTTATAATTCTTTGTGTGGGCTGGAGAATTACTATATCTAATGACTTTGGGTGTGTTTAGGTTTGGAGTTGGCATTCACCACACTTAATTTGCTTGTTAGAGGAGTGAGTTGTGAGAATTCCATAGCAGAGACAAAAAGTGAGGAGACTAAAAAGGCAGATGGCAGAGTAGAGATCACCGGATTTGAAAGTTAAGGATTTTGGAAAAGGAAGGAGAGACCATAAAGAACCAATATGCCTCCAACAAGAACAAGTTGTGTTAAGTATTTTCTTTTTTTTTTTTTTAAGAATTATTAAACTTGGAGGTATAGTACAAGCTACACTGCTATTGCTGTAGTTTACCTAAATGTTAGCTACATATTTGATAAAATTTTTCTTGGCATTCTTCTGCTTGGAAAAGAGAGGGTAACGTGGACTAGATGAGAAATGAATATGAAATTAGTTTAATATTTGGACTTTAAGAGTAATTATTAATGTTTCATCATGGATTAATTATGATCTCCATTGCGGGAGGGAATATTCCTATTGAGAAGGTCAGAGATGCAGTTGAGCATCACAATAAATGTTGCAATGATTCTAGATGAAATGGTAAAGTCTGAATTGATGGCCCATCACTTTTTCTTTTTAATGATCTTTTTGACTTTTCAGGTGACTCTCTTCCCCTTTCCATTCTTTTTATACTATTAGAGTTTTATCTGCCAAGGAGTAAATCGTCTCCTAAACTAGTTCACATTTAGGTGCTTATGATGGGTTACTATTTCACGTTTTCCCAGGAGTACTTTCATTTTAAAAATGTAAACCCAGTGCTTAACTTTGGATAAAGAAATGGATCTTAAATGATGAAATTTTAAATACTAGGGTAACCTAGTTAATTTATTATTTTTGTGCTAGAGTTTCAAATTTTGAGCGATTCCCATCTTTTAGAACCTCAAAATTATGTAGGCAGTTGCTCATTCTTATTTCTCATAAAGATCAATTCACAATTTTTCAGACTTGATGTTGCTGAAAGAAACTTTCAACTTATATTTGTGGTAGAAATATGGTATGGTAAATTTTATTTTGGGTGGGTTAGAGAATAAAGGGCATTGTAGCATAGTTGAGGTATCATTGTAATATTATGATATATTCCAATAAATTTGAGAAAGCTTGGGGAATACATATAGGAAACAGAACTATGACCAGGGGACACTGGAATGAAACATCCATCCAGGATTATTTTTTTAAAACCTACATCATCAAACTTCACACACTATCTGTTGAAAAATTGGCTAAGCATAGCTTGTAGCTTCTCATGCTCTGTTCCAAAACTGTGACGATCTGTTTGCTGAAAAATTTCTGAACAGTGAGCTCACTGACAAGGAGTGTTATAAAGTTTATTAGAGGAATTAAACCAACTTTCATCTCATCAAACTGATCATATGATAGAAACATTTAAATATTGATCAATTCTAAGATTATATTTTATTTAACTATTTACATACTTAGGTCCCCTTCCCCTACATGTTTATTTTTTAATCATGGCCTTGGAGAGATAGAAAGACACAAAGATTACAGGGTCATAAATTGGAAAAAATAAGTACAAATCACATTTACAGCAAATCACTGACCTTCAGTTTTTTCACTAATAAATTGGAAAAGTATTCTTTATAAAACTTATCTTACAATGTTGTTGTGAAACTTAAAGGAGATAATCTGGGCTCTTTTGGAGTAAATATACATTATCATTATTGTTAGGAAGCCTGGTTTCTAGTCTCGGTTCAATTAACAACTTGGTGGATGACCTTAACAAAGTCATAACTCTGTGAAAACACTTTTTCCTACTGAGAAAATAATATTGTCTCTAGGAGATTCTTTTCCCTTGCCATGTAAAATGAAGGGATTGATCTTAGATTATCTTTATATTTTCTTTTAGCACAAATAGTTTATGATATATGATGGTAATATGATCCCTGCCCTATTCACCTCGTAGGATTATATCTGGGAGGATAAAGTTAGATCATATATAGGAAAATGCTTTGAGAAAAAAAGGTTTAAAAATAGGAGAATATACAGAGAGGAACCAGAAATGTGCCTCTGGGTTGCTGAGAAGCTAAGTCTTGGAATAATTCCTACAGAAAAAAGTAATTTGAGACTTTTAAAATGTTATGCTGCTCTTCATGGTTTAAGGACTCAAAGAGAAACAAGAGGGATTATCTTGGAAATTCATTTCTACTGGCTTATAACAGCCATCTTTTTGAAGCTCCATTTATAGTTCTGTCTATATGACAAATTGGGCTGCACATAATTCATCGACTACTTTAAACAAACTAATGAAAAAAAAATTGTACTCTGAGCTGAAATCCATTTGCTGACTCACTTCTTTTGAGAAATAGACTGCTATAGTGAAAAGTGTCCTGGATTTGGATGGAGTCAACAGAGACCTGAGTTTGAATCCCATCTTCAACCCTTAATAAGCTGTTTGAACACAGGTACTTAACCTAAATGATGTCAAATTCTCATAGCTATAAAGTAACTTCAGGGATCCTTGAATTCAACACACCCAATGACCAAGGATTCCTTCAATAAATTCCCTAGAGCAATCAGCGCTCTGCTTGAAGACCTCTGGTGAGAGAGAAATCACTAATTCCTATGTCAGTCCATTTTGTCTGTGTCAAAAAGTCTCTTTTTTTTGCTTAGTCTCCTTCTATCAAGGCCAAATCCATCTCTCGGTCAACTTCTTATTGTCCCTACTTTCATCCTCTGGGGCTAGAAAGAACAAGCCTAATCCTTCCTCCAGTTGATTGATAGCCTTTCAAATACTTGAAGAAGATATTTCCACTAAGTAGTCTTTTTTCCAGACCGATTGTTCCAATTCCTTCTTCTTCCATTGCCTTCATCCATGATATAATTTCTTTTAAATGTATACTCACCGACTTTCTGAGTTGGAAGAGACCTCAAAGGCTCCACACTTAGAGGCTCATTTTATGTTTTTCTCAAAATATAGTGCTTAGAATCAAACGTAGTACTCCAGAGGCATTTGATCAGTCAGTCAATAAATATTTATTGTCTACTATGTGCCCAGTATGGTACTATACAATGCAGGTACAAAGAAGAAAAAAGACAGTTCTGTCCTCAAGGATCTCACTCTCTAATGGGAGGGGGGACATGCAAACAATTATGCACAAAACAAGCTATATATAGGATAAATGGAAAATAATCAACAAAGGAAATTCTATCTAGATAGAATTGAGGAGGATCAGGAAAGCCATTTTGAAGAAGGTGAGATTTTTGCTGGGATTTAAAGCAAGTCAGAAGAGGCAGACATGATGGAACATATTTCCAAGTGTGAAGGACAGCAGCCAGTGAAATGCTCAGACTTAAGAGATGGAATATCTTGTTTGAGAAACAAAAAATGAGGTCAGTGTCACAAGATAACAGAGTACATAGGGGTGGGAAGTAAAAAAAAAAGACTGCAGAGAGGAATGAAGTATAAGAAGACTGGGGGAAGGCTTTGAATGCCAGAGGACACTTGATCCTAGAAGTAATTAAGGGGTAGCTAGGTAGTACAGTGGATAGTATGGGAGTCAAGAAGATTTGAGTCCAAATATATCCAGACACTTTAGTAGCTGTGTGACTCTGGAAAATCACTTAACCCTATTTGCCTCAGTTTCCTCAACTATACAGTGATCTGGAGGAGGAAATGATAAACCACTTCGATATTTTTGCCAAAAAAAATTCTCAAATGCGATCCTAAAGAGTCAGGTGTGACTAAAGTGCCTGAAGAACAACAAGATGTACCTGGGAGGGAGAGGTGGTAGTGATACTCTGGACAATTTAGAACAAAGAATTAGAAAAATTAGAAAAAAAAAAGGATCTGGGAGAAAATAATTAATTCAGCTTTAGACACATTGAGCTTAAATGCTCTAACTTGGGTAAAAGATAAGCTATTAACTTCTGTCATTCTGGATGGTATAGTCCTTTTACTGCAGCCTAGGAAAGCATTAATTTTTTTTTGATTTGGTTTGTTTTTTTAGCTGTCATACTGATTCGAATTGAGTTTGCTGTCACTAAAAACCACAGAATCCCCCCCACCCACCCAAATCAACAGAAGTCTAACTGTGCTTCCTCTACATTATACTTAATTTTTTTAAATCAGTAGAAATAATAATATATTGAGAATTTACTTCACAAGTTGTTATGAGGAACAAATGAGAAAATGATATAAAGTATCTTGTAAAGTTTAAGGAATTATATAAATAAAAGCTGTTATTATTCATTCAATTCAGTTCATTTAGTATCTAATCAGAATTTAGCACCATGTAGTTACAAAGAAGCATAGCAGTCACTATATTCAAGTGGGTTAGAAGCTGATTAAGGAGAACAAAACCTTATAATTCAATTCAGAATTTATTAAGTGAAAGGTCCCTTGCCTGACCTGGAAGTAAGAAGACAAAAAAGAACACCAAAAGCAATCCTTGTTCTCTAGAACTTTACATCCCACTGACATTTATATCTGTACATAATAAAAGTTTAATAAGAACACAAAACAATATAATAACTCAAAATAGCACATAATAGTTGCCAATTGAATGGCATAATCATCAAAAGAAAGGCAGTATAGGTAGTGGAAAGAGTCTTGGATTTTGACTACTTGAATCAACTTCAAGTCAGCTATATCTATTTGGATAACATTAAGAAAAAAATCCTGGTTTCTCTGAGCTTCAGCTTTAGGTAAAATGTGAATAATAGCTCCTGAGTATCAAATAAGAAAAATCATTTGCAAAAATTGATTTTTAATATGGAAATACTATGTAAATGTAATATATAATTATCAGTAAGTGCTATAGGAATCCAGAGCAAAGAGATATCACTATGGCTTGGTATGATTAGGCAAGGTTTCATTAAAGAGGAAGGTTTTGAGTTTAGCCTTGAAGGAAAATAAGAACTCACAAGGCAGAAAAGGGCAAAGAGAACATGGGCAAAATTTGGAAAGAGGACTACACCTACTATTTTCAGAGGTCATTGAGTACCTCAAACTACTCAAGGAGTAATTCAACCCTCAAAAAGAATTGGGGAAGAAGAATAAGCAAATTTATACCTGGAAATATACAGTTTTACAAATATCAGTGTAATAATTTGGCAACAGATAACAATTAGTGCTGAATGGGATGAACTGAGTGAAGCCTTCTCATAAGAATGTGGCCTCAATTTATGCTCTAATTTTAACTTGGGACTTTGCAATAACAAGTTGTACTAAAGCCTCAGTGTTTGATTATCTTAGATAAATATATATTTCTTTCCTGTTCCCCTCTGACCTTTTCATTAGTATTAAATTCCTAATATGATAAAGAGTGTGTCATTGGCTAATATTCTTTGTCTCTGGGTAGATTAGAATCAATATAATCCTGACTCCCAGACAATGGGAAAAAAAGATCAGAAGGGAAGGGGATTCCGAGTCAGGGTCTATATAATCCTGTGTTTTGTAGTTTGCACTTTGCACTCCTCCACTGAGACACCTTGTCTGTTGGGAGTTGCTCTTTCTTGTGAAATCATAGTAAATCCATTTTGCTTTTTATCTATAGAATCTCTGATTTTAATATGGGAAAGGGTCAGTGTCCTCCACAGTGCCATTATTGAATGAAGATCCTCTTCATTACCACTACTTACCACCTCCAAAATCATGATATCCTTGTTATAATCTGAAGGGGCCATCTTGTCTCTTTTAAGGACATGAGGCCTTAATGTTAAGAACAATGGCCACTGTATCAGTTATAAAAGTGTGATTTCTGTAGTGCCTCCAATTGCCAGGACGAAATTTAGGTATTTGAAATTTCAGGTATTTGAAAAAAAGTATCATAGAAGCACTAAATTTCAGAAAGCATTTAGCCCTATCCATATCTAAGAAAGAATATCCTGGTCAATATAGCATTAAAAAGTTCATTCAATTCTGCTTGAACACCTTCAAGAAGGGGGAAACCTATTTTGCTTCCTGAGGAGAAAGTCTTCACTTTTGGAAAACTCATCATTAGGAAGTGTTTGTCTTATCTCAAACCTAAAATTATCTCTACAAATTCCATCCATTTCTCCTAATATATTGCTTTCTGAGGCATGGTAGAAGAAATCTACCCATTCTTCTACACGATGTCTCCCCAAGAGCCTGAAGACAAGTTATATCATTTGTTCCTCCCACCCTGTCCTCTCTAGAGTAAAAGTATATATTTCCTTATTTATCCTTATATGGTGTGACTTTGAGGCCCTTCACCTTGCTCATATAAGCCTTATAGTGATCTTGCTAAAATATTTTAAAACAGATCTCTCCTTTCTAACAAAATATTAACTTATGTAATAATATTTATGTAATAATATAAGATGTACAATAATCCCAAAAGGTAAGAAGCAAAAATACTGTGTTTTAAATTTTTTTTCCTACTGTGAATACTGATCCTCAAGACAAATTAAATGGTTTTCCTGTCAAAGGCAGAGTTTGAATCCAGACTAGAGGGTGAGTGCTTGTTAGGCAAAACCATGCTTGCTGTTCCTCTGACTTTGTCCCTATGTGTATATTTGATAGCTAGTATATTTTTCTCCAGCACTGCTTTTTTACTACTAATATTATAGGGTCCCTTATTTTTGGAGTGATCTGATTAACACCTTTGTCCTTGGCAAAGCAGTCACCTGCTATCTTTGATGCTTCAAGGGCAGTCCCCAGTAAACCAATGTCATAGATCCATCTGACAGTGAAAAGTATCTTTGGTCTCCTAACATTAAAACCAGCTCCTTTGCAGAGAGGAAAGAAACAAAAACTGGGAAGCCATGCAGATGAGACATTCATGGAACGCTGACTGCTTGTAAGTGGGGAGCCAACCTGCTTTTGTTGACTACTTGATAGAAGGAATCCATGCTTGTTCACCTTCAGTGAAGCTGAAGGAGAAATGGAGGTACGTGGAGGCGAATAGCCATTTCTTTTATTATTCTGCTGCTTTTATCAGCCCAGTGTTCTTGAGGGGATGCTGATGGCAGAGAACTGTAACTGTGACAATGCAGAAAAGAGAGTGCTTTTAATGGGGCTCTGATTTTTATCCCAGCATTTTTTCCCATAAGAAACCCCGAGTGGTCAAGGTTAAAAGGACATAGAAACTCTCTTTTTAAAGAATGTTCTTTATGTTTACCAAAAAATTGAAATGGCAAATTTTGGATCCAAACTCTAGGTGAATATCATGCATTCTGTAATGTGTGGGATTTAGACAACAGATAAGTGAGATATTAAGTGGGGGAGTGGAAGGAGTGCTGATTTGGAGTCAAAGAACTTGAGTTTGAATCCCAGCTCTGCCATGTGATCTTGGGGAAGATGCTGAATCTTTCTGGACCTCAGGATGACCTGCCTGTTAACGTTCCTTCAGCTCCATATCTTTTTCTGTGATTCTATACTTTATACATATAATTCAACTAAATAAACATTTATTAAGTGGCTACTATGTGCCTGACACTGTGGGGGCACAAATGAGAAGGAGCTGTCCTTCAGGAGTTTGCATTCTATTGGAGGAAGACAGTATGAAAGGAAGCTGGAAAGGTGGGTTGCAGGGAGAGTGATGTGTCTTTTTCCATAGCATTGAGACCAAATAGAGCTGCAGATAGAAAATGAAGTGAGCTGCAAAGTTCAGGTTGAGCACTCTTGAAAAGATGGCTTTGGTCAGAACTGAATGTTCCATCCTGCTACCTTCCAAGAAGAGGAAGCTGGAGAAGTTGAAAAGATGATGAAAACTCAAGGAATGAGATTAAAAATGAGCAATTTATCCTGGCTTATATTAGCCATATAGTAATAGCAACAACAACAACAACTAACATTTAAAATATAGAATTTTAAAGTCTGCAAAGCACTTTGCAATATTGTCTCATTTTATCTTGACCATTCTCACCACTACCTCTGGGAGGTAAGTGCTATTCTTATATTTATTTTTTCAGATGAGGAAAGGTAGAACATGATTAAGTGACTTGCCCAGGATCACACTGTAAGAATTAGTTGGTGGAATTGTGAACTGATTCAACAGTTTTGGGGAGCAATTATGCCCAAAGAATTATTAAACTGCCTATACGCTTTGTTTCAGAAATATATCACTCCCTGGTCTACTTCCAAAGATGATTAAGCAAAAAGGAAGAAAACCTCTATGTTCTAAAACATTTATAGAAGCTATCTTTGCAGTGGCAAAGAGCTGAAAATTGCAAAAATGCTTATCAATTGGGGAATGACTGAACAAGTTGTGCTATATGATACAGAAAGGGAAAGATTTGCACAAAACAATGAAGAGTATTTTGTGCAAATCTTTCCATGTTGTTCTAAGATCATTAAGCTCATCATTCTCATCATATCTACGTATTTATATCTATCTATATCTGTGTCCAATGATAGCCATCTTGGGGAAGGGAGAAGAAAAAAGAGAACAAAAATAAATTTATATAAATAATTTTTTTCAGCATTATTTCTTTCTTTCTTTTTTTTTTTTTGAATTTAATTTTATTTAATAATAACTTTGTATTGACAGAATCCATGCCAGGATAATTTTTACACAACATTATCCCTTGCAATCACTTATGTTTCATTGTTTACCCCTCCCTCTCTCCTCCCCCCCCAAGATGGCAAGCAGTCCTATATATGTTAAATATGTTGCAGTATATCCTAGATACAATACATAATTTATGTAAATAATAACGTTAATAGATATATTAGAAAAAATTGCAAGTTGTACATAACAGATTTGCAGTTTTATATGCAATCATCTTTTTATTATACTATGTTATAGAAATTTTTGTTTTATGTGAAAAAAGGTGCCAGAGGCCAGCTATGAAATTGGATCTTCTTAAATCCAGGCCCATCAACCTATGTTGCCTACTAGGCTTCCCCTTATGTTGGGAGGGAATCTTAAGTGATCTCTCTCTCTCCCCCACCTCTCTGGTCTCTCAGCAAAACAATACTCAAATTATCATAGATGGATCTTCATAGATATAGTTAGAGACATCATACTAGAAAAATAAAAATTCCATTTATGTCTTGGAAAAAATAGATCTAATCTATGTATATAATCTATATATCACAAAATTAAAAAGTTCTTTCTGTTGTCTAATCTAAATTTTTCCTACTGGAATCCAAGTCTATTTCTTTTTATCAGCTGTTCCTTGTCACTAAGGCAGCAAGCAATACTTCTCTTTTGAGCTGCTGAATTACTAATGTCTATCTTAAACATAGGATATATATTTCCATATAAAAAACATAAACAATTTGTCCTTGTTGAATCCCTTGAAATTACTCTTTGATATTGGCTCTTATATGTTAAATTTTCTATTGAATTCAGGTTTGGTTGAGATAGAGTTCTGAGAATCTGTAAGATCATTGAATATCCATTTTTGGGGTTCAATATTATGATTAATTTTTAAAAAATGATTTAAAACTAAATGTAAAATAAGAAAAAATAAAAAAGAAAGACAGAAAAGGAAAATAAAATTGTCATGTGCTCGGCAGAAAATCAGAAAGGATTCAAAATATGTAACAATAAATCTCCATTTCAAGAAAGTATACATAATAATAGTAGGGATTATATATTCATGAATAACCATCTATTTTTTGCTTCCTTGTAGGTTATTTAAAGCAGTTCTTTCATTATATTTAGGAATTAAATTTCTCCTGGATCTTTTCTTCCAAATATGTGCAACTTCTTTCTCAGTACAGCAAGAAGAGCAATCTCTTGACACTGACAATGATCTGTTTTGTCCCAACGTTCATTAGACTGTCTTAAGCTCTTCAGAGGAAATGTGCTTAGGAATTAAAGAAGTTTATATAATATTACAAAAAAAGATTCAGGAAGCACATGCAAAGAACACTATGTGGGGCAGCAGGGAATCTGAGTTTCACTCCCAACTTTGCCATTAACTTGTGTGTCAAGTCACTTAAATTTCCTAAACACTAATTTTCTCCTAGGTCACATGGAGGCACTAAAACTTTCCCTGCCCATCTCATAGGTTTCTGGTTAAGGTTTCCAGCTTAGATAAAATATGTAGGACAGCTCTGAAAAGCATAAAGTCCCTTATAATTCTAAAGGTTCTCATTATCAACAAAATAAGCCAGGGTAGTCTGGTCTCTCAGAAACATGAGGAAAATGCAGTATCATTGTGGGACTTCTTTGGTCTCACTAAAAACAAGACATTTACCATCCTGTGTGTGAGTGATTTAATTCCTGAGTGAAATGAATCAAGTCTGTTTCTTTGTAGAATAGACATCCTTACATGAAAACATTTGTAATATATCAAAAATCATTATAGTCCTTTCCTTCTATCCAGTTTATTTTCTTTTATGTCAAACTCTCCTAAGATCCTTATGCAGATATTGAATATGGGGTAGGATTCAACATTCCTCTGGACGGACTTCTGCATTTTCCTTTCTTCCTTTCTTACCTTTTTGCTTTCTTTCTTTTCTTTTAAATTCTGCCCTCCCTTCACTCCTCCTTTGTCTTTTGAATTCCTTCCTAGCGCCTCACAAATAGAATATTTTTATGCATGATCACAAGTCACTTTCTGCCTGAAGCAGGTTTCAGTGAATTTATATTCCTACAATTCTTCCCGAAATCTCCAGGGATGGACAAATCTTTGAGGGGAATGGGTCACTGACAGAAAGAAACAAGATCTGAATAAACATTCAGCTGAATCACCTATTGTCAAATGGCAATTGATAGGGAGAGACTTTAAGAGGGGCACTGTGGCTATGCATATCTTACACACCACATTAGGATTATTGATAGAAAGCTTACTTTCTCCTAGCTCAAAAATGAGATTTTCAGTATTAATTAATGAGGAATTAGTTAAGCCTCATGAGGTTACCATTCTAATAAAAAAGCCATGTTGGAGCACTAATCAGGACCAGTTTTGAGTGTGTTACTGCAATTTTAACAGACATTTTAAATTTAACAATTAGGAAGCATGCAATGTTATTTAATAGACCTAATTTGATGATGTAAAATTGTTCATTTCATGTAAGCCATTCATCTCCACTGACACTTAGAGAGACTTGATGGGCAATTGGGGGAAATGACTCTGATCAAAGGACCCACTTTGGGTTTGATCATAGTTTTATTGTGGTCATCTGGATGTGAACATATTGGAGGGATATGTATTTTATGTAGTCATATCTTCTTTCATATTATTGGTAATAGCTAGCATTGATATAGGGCTTTAAGTTTTACACAGCACTTTACATATATTAACTCATTTGATTCTCACAATAACTCTGGGAGGTAGGTTCTATTATTATTCCCATTTTACAGCTAAGGAAATCAAGGCTGATCAGAATTATGATCTAGTGAGTGCCAGAATTAAGTCTTCTAACTCCAAGTCCAGTGGTCTATCCCATGTACCACTTAGCTACCAAAAATCTATATTCTTTTGTTTTTCTCATAGGAGTGCACTATAAGTATTTCTTGAATTCAATAGAATTGAAATTCTATTCAGTTAAATTCAATTGAATTGAAACAGGATTCACAAAACAATATTTGCATAATATAGAGTTCTATACATAGTTTTTCAAGTCTTTCTTAGTCCCTTAGGTTGGTTTGCCCTTGATAAATACATATATATTGGCAAAGTAAAAGGATCTGATGTCTGAAAAATCCATGAAAATAGCAATAGGAAAATAAGACTTTGAATCAAAGACAGAAACTATATGCTCTTCAGAAAACTTCGAAGGTCATGGAATCATAGATTTAGATCTAGAAGGGGTCTTGGAAACTATCTATTCCAACATTCTTATTTAATAAATAAGGAAACAGGTCTAGAAAAATTTAAGTGATTTGCTCATTTACACAGATGGTAAATGACAGAGGCAAAATCTGGAATAGGGTCATTTGACTCCAAGGCCAGTACTCTAAAACTATTGACTAAATAGTTATTTTAATATCTGAGCCCTTGGGATGCCAAAGTCTTACTAAATTCAAGACTTTATGGAAGGTTTTTTGGTACAGTAGGATGAACAGTGATTTTGGAGTCAGAGTTTATTGTTGTTGCTATTCAGTCATTTCAGTTCTGTCCAACAATTCATGACCCCATTTGGGGTTCTTGGCATTCAGATCTGCATTGGGCCCTGCCTTGGGTAGTCTATTTAATCTCTTTTTTTCCTCATGGGCAAAATAGGAGGGATTGGTCTAGAGAACTTCTAAGGTTTCCTGAGCTCTAAATTCATGAGATCTTGGATCCCTGAAGGTCATTTTCCTTCAAAGTCAGCAAGCAAGACCCATATTTCATGGTCTCTTATAGTCCAAGTAACTGATGAATTATCTTTTGTATTGAATAAATAATATAGTAATATTTTTTGATATTTTGTTTAGTTAAATTATCTTTCAATTGATTTTGTTTAGTTAAATTTCTTTCTTTGTACTGTGAACTTCCTTTGAATACCTTTTCAAATAACTCTAGATTTTTTTTGCTGATTCAAACTTTAATTTTTTTCCATTGTTTTTACTGAAGCTTTTTATTTTCAAAACATATGTGAGGATGATTTTTCACCATTGATTCTTGCAAAATTTTGTATTCCAATTTCCCCCTTCCTCTCACCCCCTATCCTACCTGGTAAGTAATCCAATATATGTTAAACGTAGTAAAAATATATGTAAATCCAATATAGGCATGTGTATTTATACAATTATCTTGTTGCACAAGAAAAATCAGATCAAAAAGGGAAAAATGAGAAAGAAAATAAAATGCAAGCAAACAACAACAAAAGAAGTGAAAATGCTATGTTTTGATCCATACTCAGTTCCCACAGTCCTCTCTCTGAGTGCAAATGGTTCTCATCATCACAAGGTCATTGGAATTGGCCTGAATCATCTCATTGTTGAGAAGAACAACGTCCATCAGAATTAATCATCATATAGTTTTGTTGTTGCCATGTATAATGATCTCCTGGTTCTGCTCATTTCACTTAGTGTCTCCAGGTCTCTCTGAAATCATCCTGCTGGTCATTTCTTACAGAACAATAATATTGCATAACATTCATATACCATAACTTATTCAGCCATTCTCCAACTGATGGGCATCCACTTAGTTTCCAGTTTCTTGCCACTACAAAGAGGGTTGCCACAAACATTTTTGCACATGTGGGTCTCTTTCCCTCCTTTAAGATCTCTTTGGGATATAAGCCCAGTAGAAACACTGCTGGGTCAAACGGTATGCATAATAGATTGTTTTTTCTTAAAGCCACCCTGTTAGAAGAATCTAAATATTGATGAATTTTTTTCTGTCTCTGATGTTTCAAGGAATACACCACACTAGAGTATCTCATTCTTCTTGATTACTCTACAAGAAAACTTGAATTGTGAATATTTCCAATGCATCCATTGATGCATATTGGTCTGAGCTAATTCAGACTTATTAAAGTCTACCATAAAATCAATGGAAATGGTCCATCTGTCCCTTCAGTCTACACAGAGAGAGCACGGTACATCATTGCATAATGATGCTAGAGAGGCATGATTTGGAATTAGAAAAGAAGTCCAGATCTTTCACTCATTGTAACCTTGGACAAGTCCTTTCAGTCCTTGGCTATATATCCTCCTATGTAAATTGTCCTTATTTTAAAGCACTCCAAGTTACAGATTTGTTGTTAAGGTCAAATAATAATAATAGATAACATTTATAAGAAACTTGCTAAGTGCCAGGTATTGTACTTATTGCTTTATAAAAAACTATCTTATTTG
Organism: Antechinus flavipes; assembly: GCF_016432865.1. Lineage (NCBI taxonomy): Eukaryota > Metazoa > Chordata > Mammalia > Dasyuromorphia > Dasyuridae > Antechinus > Antechinus flavipes. Next base: position 161,904,643 of record NC_067399.1, on the reverse strand, counting down.
ATGTTCACAATAACTCTAAAAAATAAGTGCTTATTTGTCCTATTTTACAGACGAGGAAACTGAAGCAAACAGAAGATAAGTAAGTGGTCCAAGATCATGCAGCTAGTAAGTGTCTGAAGATGGATTTGAATTCAGATTTTCCTGCCTTCAGACCTTCAGGTCCACTGTAATACTTCGCTCCCTAAAAGTTGCATATGTATGTTTTCATAATCCATGAGTGCTACAGAAATGTGGACTATTATAAGGGAGAGGCAGCATATGATAGGTGGATAGAGAGATGGACTTGAATCAAGAAGATCTGAATTTGAATCATATCTCTGATACATCCATCAGCTTTAGGCTATGGGAAAATCATATTTTTCTCTAAGTCTCAGTTTTCCCATCCATAAAATTGGATTATAATAATATGTATAGTACTTTTCTCTCAGTATTATTATAAAATTCTATTAAGGTAAGTGAAATGCTGTGTCAAATTAGAACTCTTAAAGCCAACATCTTTTTTTCAGTTTTTAAATTTTTTCTAATAATGATAGCATTTTATTTTTCAAAATGTATGTGAAAATAGTTTTCAACATTCATTCTCGCAAAACCTTGTATTCCAATTTTTTCTCCTTCCCTCTGCACTTCCCTCCTTCCATAGAAAGCAAGTAATCCAATATAGGTTAAACATGCAATTTTTCTAAATATATTTCCATGTTTATTGTGCTACACAAGAAAAATCAGATCAAAAAGCGGAAAAAAATGAAAAAGAAACAAACAAACAAACAAGTAAACAACAACAACAAAAGGTGAAAATACTAGGATGTGATCCACATTCAGTCCCCATAGTCCTCTCTATGGATGCAGATGGTAGAGCCAATATCTTTAATAAGATAAATGACATGCAAGTATTCCTATTGAAAAGACCATGGTACAGTGGAGAGAATACCAGCTCTGGAGTCAAGAGAATGAGTTCAAATTTGACTTCAGATACTTAACACTTGCCAGCTGTGTAACTCTGGGCAGGTCATTTAATCCCAATTGATTCATAAAAAGAAAATAAATAAATTGTTTAAGAAAGAACCAGAAGTTTCAGAGAAAATCTAAAGTTGAACTAGGAATGGAGAGAAACAAAGAAGTAAACATAGATGAAAAATAACAATGGATCAAACAAAAATTTATTGCTTACATTGAAATATTGGGAGATATTACATTTTTCTTTTCTGAACCCTATCATTACTAGGATTTATAGAGGAAGTACAATGAGACAAGGTGTGGAAATGGTTTTGTTATGTCTTGATGATCTTATAAGAAAAGAATGTAAAGAGAAGGGAAGAATACATTGAGGAGGAGAAGGAAGGGGAAAAGTGGCTAGGGAAAAGTCTCACATAATTAGGGTGCACAAGTAGACATCTATAAAACAAGGAAAAGTGACATTTGCACTCACATCTAAAATGGTCAAAACAAAGAGTAAAGAAAAATATTTCATTCAACAGAGAAACAGGAAGAAAAGAAAAGAAGATAGGAGAAGAAATTAGAGGGAGGGTAGATTAAGAGAAGGATTAGTCCTAAGCAAAACAAACTCCAGGAATGAACAAAAAGTATTTATAAGTCTTTTTGAGGTGGCAAAAAATGGAAATCTGAGTCTATTAGAATGATAATTACAACTTATGACAATATGAACTGCAGAGAATGATGAAAAAGTTTTATGAAGAATGAAATCTCTACCATCAGACCAATTCCCTAATGACGTTAATATAATGGTGGGCATAAAGGTAACTGGCAAATATAAAGTGGAAAATATAATTCAGAAATGACAGAGAGAGATTCCTCAGAAGCTTTACTTGTACATGTCATGAATACTTTCCTCAAGAAGAGATCCAAGAAGTACAAGATATCACTGAGCACTGAATATTATAAAAGTGAGATTTAATCTTTCTTAACCAGTAAGGTAAAAATACCTTGGTTATAGTGTAGGAGTCACTTCTGAATCAGCTTTTTAAATTTTGTCAGAAAATCAACTTGTTAGAGCAGAAGCTACAATCAATATCAAGTTGAAAGAGAGAATAAAGATGGGAAGATGAAACTTCAAGTAGTTACAACTTTAGCCTAGAATATTTAAACAAACAGTGATGCTAAAAAAAAAATTAGGAGGAGCAATGGGTAAAGGGGGAAAAGGAACTTTGATTTTTATTATCACTATATAAGACAGCCAAGAGACCAGTTTACATAGGAAGTTGCGAAAGGTCATGGTAATTTAGAGTATAAATTCCCCTGAAAATGTAAAGACAAGATGACAGAAGACTATGAACAATATAATCTCACCTAGTCTTGAAGATCAATGTGAGAAAACAAGGGACACATAAGCAGAAATCTTGGTGTGTGGCTCAACTAAGCTCATTGTCTCAAGATCTTTTATAGAGAAAATTGGAAGAAAAGCAAATAAGACAAAAACTGGAACAGATCTGCTAATATTTCTAAGTAGTTCCTTTTAATAATTTATGATAGCTAAAGTTCCATTTTGGAAACTGATACTAAGAAATGTCATTTGAGGAAATGAAGGAGAGTTGAGTCAGATCAGGCAAACATAGAAGAAATCTGTCCCTGACATTACACAATTTTGACAATAGTGAGGATAGATTTTAAAATATCTGAACATGAGGAAATCCTTGAAAAATCCAAACTCGTGAATGATCTCCTCCAAAAGATGATTGAGAAGATATCAGTTGCCTACTGACAAATATAGAATTGTTACTCTAAAGTTGGAAGGAAACTCGGGTCTTTTGTCTAACTCTATTTTTAATAGATAAAGAAATTGGGGATCCAAATTATTTGTTCCATATGACCTAGCAAATATATTTCAAAGGTGGTATTTGAACTCAGATCCTTTAATTTAAGATCTAGTGTCTTTTTACTGTACTGTGCTACTTATTTCTTATCCCAATAAAGTCTTTATAGACATAATTTATTCATGTGTCAAAAGTATCCTTGTTGAAAATATGAGAAGGGAAAAAATAAGGTTTCAGAGATAATTTTCTGTGGCAGATTGCATCATAATAGTCATGCAAAAGACTGACTTACACAGAACCTGATTTTATTATTCACTGATTATTTTAAAAGCATTTGGTTCAGTAAAGCAAAATATGACCTCAAAGATTTTCATTTTACCAAGTAACTCAAAAAGTTAGACACAACTGAATGACTGAACAACAACGAATATAAAAGGAATATGTACTCACTAAAGTTGTTCTTCACTGTCATGGAATGTGTCCTGCAGAAAGTTCAATGAAAGAAATTCTTGATAAATATGATGTAGTTGAAATACTTGTTTTTATAGATCATATTATGTAACTAGCACTGTGCTGGATAATACTGTAGAACTCATAACATTTCCAGATCTTAAAGTAAGTCAATGGAATAGACTAGGCTTGGGAGAATTAGAAATCACAAAACTCAATAACCTAGTGTTTATTAAATTTCAAAACTTAGGGAACAACTCCTTAATGCCATTAAAAGTAGAAAATATCTAAAAGAAATTAGATTTAGATACAAGCACTTTAAACCATTTTCCATAAGAAATTAAAAGTAGATACATGTCCTAAATATCCAAGATCATACCATAAAACTTGAGGAAATAAAATATTTATCTTTTGCATTTATGAGATGTATTTTTAACTAAACAAGAAAAAAAGGCAATTACTAAAAACAAATTAGATACTTTGAATGACATGAAATTAAAAAGTTTCTGCACAGAGGGAATTAATGCAACTAAGATAAGAAGGGAAGTGGGTGGATGGGAAAAAATGTTTGTATCAGATATCTTTTATAAGGAGTCAGCATCTAAGACATAGACAACCAACAAAAACATAGAGAAAGAAAATCATTCCCTACCTAATAGACAAGTAAATAAAAGGTCTCAAATAAAGAACTGCAAACTATTAACTACAACATGAAATAATTCTCTAAATCACTGACAGTAAGAGAGCTACAAATCCAAACAACTCTGAGATTTTACCTTATGTGCTCAATTTGGAAAAGAAGACAAATATGTATTAATAAACAATCTTGAAGGTGTGTGGAAACATAATGTGTGTACTGTTGGTGGAACTGTGACTTAATGTAACCAAGAAATTTGGAAATATGCAAATAAAATAATTAATATGTCTGATATCTTTTGAGCCAGAGATTGCCCCACTAGACACATATCCCAAGGAGGTCATTCATAAAAAAGAAAGGTTTTACAGACAAAAACAATTTATAGCAGTACTTTTTTTACCATCTAATAACTGGAAACAAATATTTGCTCATCTATTGGGATATAGTTTCAGAAATGGTATAATAAATTAAAAATGTGGTGAATACAGAATTATGAAAAGACATATAAACTTCAGAGTGAAGTAAGCAGAACCAAGAAAATAATATTTTTAATAAATGTATTATAAATGAAAGAATAACAAAAAAATTGAAAATGAATATTGCAAAATTAGAGAGAACAAACATAGCCCCAAAAACAATTATGAGAAGTTATCTTCTTTTAATCTTTAGCAGAGATGAGAGGCTCACAGGCATGTAACAGTGAATATTGTCAGATTTTTTTCAATATTTAATTGGTTTTACATATTTTTTCATTTTCCTCTCTTTTTATTTAAAAAAAAATCTTTGTTATATGGGATGGCTTTCTGGGAAAAATTGAAGAGAGAGGATACAGGAGAATATTTCAATGATATAAAACAAACAATAACAAAAAATTATTTCAAAAAAAAAGATAGTATAGGAATTTTTCAATGTGATTGAAGATTCTTTAAAACACATTGATCTAAATGTGATAAATGAAATATGAAATGAGTAAGGAAACAAAGATTCAATCTTATAAGCATATTGATTTATTGAGCAATTCATGGCAGTGTCCCACAAATTGGAACCAGGCCCCTTTCTCAACTTAAAGTTAAACCCCTAATGGAGGGGGAAATAGACTTTTATACATTAAAAACAATTAATCAAAAAAGGCCAATTAATTAAAAGGAAATAATACAATATTAGGTAATATGATTTCTAATTGGAGGAAAGATTGGGAACTTTCCAAGTTGGGAAGGATGGATCAAACAGATGTAATTCCCTGATTTCAGAAAAAGATGTATTCCACTACCTCAAGTATCTCTAAACAATCAAAGGAACATAGAAACAAAAAAAAAATGGTTGATCAGTATAGGGCCAGTTTTCAGATAAGTGTAAATTGCTTGGGAGGTGTAGTTGTAAAAAAAAATTCTTTGTATCAATCGTTGGATTTGACTAGGTTTTAGGTTATCATTATGTAAGTTTTTAGTTTAGGATCTCTAGATAGTACATAGAGATGGTCCAATTTCCCATCCACACAGGGTTAGGTTCAAACAGCATGATAAAGTCTTTTTCTAATTCCCACAATTAAATAAAGTTTTCTTACCAAATAGAGTATGGATTAGATCCCTAATTGAATAAAAAGGAATTGAACTAGCTTCAGAATTGAGTCACAAGTTAAATCAGTATGGTTTACTCAGTTCCCACAATTAACTACTTAATGTCCTAATCCTCCCAATTGTCTCATGATAATGCAGGAAAATCCAAATGTAAGAAAAATTCTTATTTCCTATATAAGGAAATGAAATTGAATGAGCAACCCACTGGGTTAGTCTGTCAGTGCTCATATTGTAAATGGATGATGATGATCTTGGTCCTCAATGTAATTAAAGGAAGCTTAACTGTATTTTGGGAAATTGTACAATACTTTCAAAGACTCAAGCTACCCCATGACAGAGAAAGCATATCTTCTTAACACTGGTATTCTTTCTATAAGTTTGTCTGGCTTTCAGTCATGAAACAACAAAATAACTGAAGAATAAAAATAGTTGGTGACCCAGATAACACTAGCGATACAAAGCATATTATCAATGATATATTCAGGAAATGGAATAAAAGAAATCTAGAAAATATGATTGGAAAAAGAATGAGGGATAACTACCAGGTAGTTCAAGTGATGATTTTTGCTATAAACAATGTTGAGACTTACAGGATGGCTCACAGCAAATCATTTACTTAGGCCTTAATATGAGTCAGGTGCTGTGCTAAACCTTACATTTACAAAGAAAAATAAAAACAATCTTAGCCTTAGGGATATCACCATCTAATCAGAAAGAGAGCCAGTAAATAAGTAGGTACATAGAAGGAGAGGTAGGTCATCAAGTCTATAAAATTTTAGGTTTGGAGTCAAGAAGACCTGAATTCAAGTCAGTCCTCAGACATTTACTAGCAGTGTGATTCTGAGCAAGTTATTTAACCTTGTTTGCCTCAGTTTCTTCATATGTAAAATGAACTAGAAAAAGAAATGGCAAACTATTCCATTGTCTTTGCTAAGAAAACCTCAAATGGGGTCAGTGAAGAAATAACTGAACAATAACAATAACCCAACATTATATGGGAGCCAGTTCCTATGGGCTAAAGAAAATAAATTGTTAAACTTTTAATGTAAAAATTTACACTTTGAAATGGGCAAGAACTACAAATTTGGGTTTGGCTTATTATTTTGTTGATTGTCTAGGCTTTAAAAAGTGATGAAACATAATGCACATCAATCTTAAAAGTGTGTGGTGCTTTTTGTAATAGTTTTTTATTTTTCAAAATATTTGCAAAGATAATTTTCAAGATTCAGCCTTGCAAAACCTCATGTTCCAAACTTTTCTCTCTCCATCCTCATCTCCCCCCTCTCCTAGACAGCAAGTAATATTCTAAACATTTTTTGAGAAAATTTTCTTAAACATTTACCAGTATATGCCTGCAAAAAGAATATAGATTGAGTTGATGATAGTGATCTCAGAGGATAAGACATGAGTTGGGAGGCAAGGTAACTAAGAAAGGATGTAAAGGGAAAGAAAGGGAATCTTGAAGGAAACCAGAAAAATAAAAAAAGTAGATGTGAGGAAAGAGAGCAATCTAGACATGAGGAACAGTCAGTGCAAAAGCATGGAGACAGAAGATGCAGTACTATGTGTGAGGTACATCAAATATTGCAATGGAGCTGAATTGTAGAGCATGTGGTGGGGAACAAAGTGTAGGAAGGCTGTAAGGGAATTTTTGTAGACATAATTAGGATGATGTCATGATTTCTTACAGTTCTGTTCATGAATATGTGAATAGTAGCAAGGCAGGTAGATGGTTGGAATAATACAGGGTTGGAATTTGGCCAGGTGTGATCAATTATGGGACAAGAGGAAAGGGCTTAGAGAGTAGAAAGTAATGGAGAAAGGCTTTGTATTTTTATTTTTATTTGTATTTGTACTAGACCAAGTATTGACCTAGATCAACATGGGGTCATCATTACAAAACTGGCTATTCAATGATGAAATTTTGGCCATGGAAAACCATAAAACAAAATAAAATACAATATGGCCTGCAATCCCTGTGTGGATTTAAGTTAGGAAGCTCAAGAAAACATTAGAAACTGAGGCATCCAGATGGCACATATGATTAGCCTAACACAAACAAAATGACTACATAAGAGTAGGTTTATTTAGCCTATAAAGGTACAGCTTATACAAAGACAGTGCAAATATACACATTAGTAGTTCTGGTTCTAATACAGTTAAGTGTTAAGATCTCTTATCTATCTACCCTTCCTCCAGAGAGATGACACTTATTATGAGGAATGATTATTGGAAAAGATCCCCCAAATATAGGAAAATGTCAGGTCTAAGGAGGCATTGAATCCCTTCTGCTATGTGGTTTTATAGATCCAGCGAACCATTATCTACAAAACCTGAATTTATGCATGGAACAAAACAACCTTTATGCTCCAACTGCCTGTATAGGAGAATTCCCTTTGGACATCATTTTCCAAGTTGATAAGACATTTTGGGTCTTGAAATTTATTGATGGAACTCATAAATGTTCATCCATAAAGTTTGAGTTATAGACTAATCCTACATCAAATCCTGGACATCAGACAAACAGAAAATCAAAGCCTTGAGCAGTTTTTCCTCTGCATCAACATGTGTAAGGAAATGTGTTATATAATTGTAGCTGAGTTGTGCTACCCAACTTTACGAAAGTATGAAAATATCTTTGGGATGGAATTAAGCAGGAAGAAATATACTTAGCCTGGCCATTGTTGTGTAGAATTTTAGTAATTTTGATTGCTTTTGGAAAACTACCCAGATTCTAGTGAGTTTCTGAGATTATGAAAGGTTATAATTTGGGATCCTAGAGAGACTCATAAAAGGTAGGTATGCCATCATATGCCTCCCTTTGGGTGTGGAACTCTGGGAAGATAATCAGGAGAGTAATGTATTTGTGCATGTGCGTATGTATCTCTGTGGGTGTGTATTTTCTATTCCCATGGGGACCCTGTGTATGTGGGTGGCTCTATTTAGTATCTCCCTGCAAAACAGTCTTCTCATCTTCAATACTACAAGTCTATGAGGGCACAGATTTTCTGAGATATTATAGGGCTCACATTTGTGATATGGTAACTCTGCCCCCATCAACCTTGGTCAATTTGGAGTATGATTTGACAACCTTGGGTGGAATATCTGAGATCAAAGAGGTCAAGGATTTTAGGGGAAATAAGAGGAAAAAAGGTTTTTTTTCCCCTATGAAAATGTTGATCTAAGTATCTTGATAATATTCATATTGAAAACTTGAGTGGAAAATATTGTGCTATTGAAATTATTCCAAAGAGCATCAATTCATATCCAGACAAATGCCAAGATTCTATAAAGCATGATTTGGGAGACTTCTGGAATAAAGAAAAAGTTTTAATATATTCTATGTAAAGGAATTTTATAGCAGCTTAAGCATCACAGGGCAGATATCTAAAAAAATGAGCCTGTTTGTTGCCACAGTAACTTTTTCCCATCGAATTATGACAGTCACATATATTGTATATATTTCTTTAAGCTTTCTATATAAGGTATCTGGCACCAAAAACTTCCTCCACATGCAAGAAAAACAAAGAATTCATGAGGAGAGTGAAAAGAAATTACCTCCAGTCAATTGGGAGTACCATAATTTGAGTCTTTTCTTCCTAGAGAAAATGCTTAAAGACGCAATAAGATTTTCCAGAGTGAAGCAAATTGAAAGAAATAGATGATCCATTCATGCAATCCTAGTTGCATTAATGGAAACATAGAATGCAGGACATAAGTCACATATGGAATATTATGTTGAAACCTGCATGCATGCTTTAGGAAAAACTTTGACAAGGAGAATTGTCAGTGAACAAGCATTCATTAAGTTCTTGCTAAGCCCCAGGGATACAAATAAAAACAAAAATCCCATAGAACTTGCCTTTAAGAAGGAGACACCATAATGGAGGAGATAATATATACATAACTAGATACATATATACATATATATGTGTGTGTGTGTATATGTATACACACACACACACACACACACACACACACACACAAAATAATTGAAGATAAAAGGCACCAGCAAAAACAATAGTTTTGTAATTTCCTCCAGTTGTTCTCAGCAGCATGGGGTATACATAGAAGGATGAACAGGATAGTGAAGTGTTTGAATATCATTCTATATGAAGTTTTATTGAAGAAATTGGAGTTTAGCTTAGAGAAGAGAAGGATTAAGGAAGAACATCATAGTTATCTACAATTATTTAAAGGGTTCCACATGGAAAAGCAATTAGACTTGTTCTGCTTGGGAGAAACAGAATCGATGATTAGACATTGCAGAGAAACAGATTTTTGGTTCCACAAAATGAAAATTAAATAAAAATTCAATAATTCAGGGAAAGTTATAGTTGAAGTGGGATAGAAACTAAAGCTAAGGTTTCTATATCCTCTGTCCATTTTGTTAATTCCCACCCCCCTTTCCAGATCCTGCTCTCTTAAAAATATGAAATTAAAGTAGTAAGCAAGTAATTAAATTCTTAAATGAGAGTCTCAAGGCTGTAATTATATTAACACTTCTTTTCTTGAAACTTCTGTTGATTGAAAATGGGCAATTTTGGATATGCATAATATAGATGTGGAAAATGGAAGTAATAAAGCAATTTTAATGGGTGTATAGCTAAATCTCTCTGGACTTCAGTTTCCTTATCTATAAAATGTGGAAGTGAGACTAGTTGAATTTTAAATGTTTTCTGATTAACTTACAGACTCAGGTGTGCCAAGAATCAGGATGAGTGCTGGGTATACAAAGAAAGACAAAAAGCAATTCCTGTTTTCCAGAGCTCACAGATTATCTAAAGAAGAAAATTTCTTATCATGTGTTCCTAATCCTGATGAAATTATAGGTTCAATTTTTTTAAAAAAGGTAATGAGATTAGTTTTATATAACTTTTAAAATCTGAGAAAAAAATTTACTCATAATATTTCATTTGAGCCTCAATATAATTCTGTGAAACAGATGTAGCAGACATCATCCTTCTCATTTTCTAGGAAATGGATGCTTATACATGATTATCAAATGTTGATGATAAGATTTAAACTCAGGTTTCTTGATTATAAGTCCCAACACCAATCCACTATGCCATGATGTTAGAGGAAAATATTTCATAATGATTAATATTTTGCCATGATGCAAAGGTGGTTCAGTGGGCAAAGAGCTGGATGTGGTATCAGGACAACTTGAGATGGAACTTAGCCTCAAACTCATACTACATGTATTCCACAAAAAAGTCATTTTAACTCTGTCTGCCTCAGTTTTCTCACATGTACAATAAAGACAATAATAATACTGACCCCTCAGAATTATTGTGTAGCTGCAATGAAATTAACATTTGTAGAATATTTAAAAAACATTAAACATCACATAAATGCTAGTTATTGTGAAAAATTACTTATTATAATAAAGATATCCTCTAAAATTCATTTATTGACTCTTTAAATGACTGCATAGTTAGTTCTAGGTAAAACCTACTTGCCACAAATTCTAATGCTTGCTTAACTATTATTCTTTAAGGTAAATTAATCTTTTTGAGAATGATTCTAAAACAATCAATCTTTTTATATTAATCAGCTGAAAAACTAAAGGATTCAATGAGAAAATGTCCTGATAAAATGCATTATATAACATTAGACTTATTAAAATGATCTGTTTAACAACTTGCAAGGGCATGCATGGTCTCTGTCTCAGTTTCCTCCTTGATGAAATGAAGATAGTTTTATTACCTTATCTCCAAGACTGTTGTAAAGAATAAATCCTAAATATTATTGAGAAACATATGGCCATGTAGAAGTGTTATGTAAATGCTAAATAACAAACACGTGTCTCTCTATTTAAAGGTGCTCAAGGGAAAACATGTCAGTATATTTGTGTTTTGGAGTTTTTTTTTCCATTTGTGTCACTTGTTATCATCATCATTATCTTTGATTTATGAGGCATCTTGTCTTTGTCATTCTGTGATAGTTTAAGTGCCAGTATTTTCTGGGCCTATTCATATGGCTATTTTTCTGGTACAATCTGAAAATGAACTGAATAAGGAAAGAAAATCTTGTTGTAAATCTAAACTATCCCAAATGGACTAAATTATCCTTTGACATAGCAATGATTTCTACTGAATTTGCTGCTGACTATTTCTCATTCACTTTTCTGACCTACAGATTTTCCACCATCTTCTCTCACTACTATATAAGATTATTGGATTTGGAGTCAGAAGGTTCTATATTGTCCAAATACCCCGTTTTCCAGGTAAGAAACTAATGTCCAGAGAGAATAGTAACTTATACAAGGGAATAAACCATTGACAGAGCCAAGATTTTGATCCAAGAACTTTGACTCAAATTCTATTGCTCTTTCTGCTATTTCTCATCCTCACACACCTGTCATCTTGTTTTTCACAGCTCCATTCAAGTCCATGTTCCCAGTGGGGCTTCCTTTGACTATATCATACCTTAAAAATTACTCTCCTTTCAACTTCTATAAAAATCAATGCTCCTATCATTTAGTACTTAGTGCCTAAGTGACCATTTTCTGCTTCTGAATTTTCCTTTTCTTTACTGCATCATTTGTTAACAATACTTTGGGACACATATCCTGCTCCTAACCTTACATTCATCTTATCCTTCTGCAATATAACTGGCAGGACTTGGATTAACTCCTACACAGTTCTAGTTTATTTCCCAATTATGAAGTATAAATGCCATGTGAGTAACTTTCTCTGCCCACCCTTATTGCTAGTAACTACAGTTCATTATGTCACAGTCAGCAGCAATAAAAATAAAATATTTTATCATGCTAACAGACATCTTAAAATAAATTATCTTTGACATTCTCTAGAATCTAGAGATGAAACTCTTGGTGAAAAGAAGCCAATGTGGGGGCTGGAGAACCATACGGTGTGTGGGAAGTAACAGATTGGCAAAGGCATTTTCATGTATTTTTGTGCAAAGAGATGTGGCCATAGATTTTGTAACACTTGACATGAGCTTGAACTGTAATATCTGACTTTCTCCAAATCATTTCAATGACGACATTCAGGAGGAGGTTTTGAATTCTCAGTATATTATAATACCTTTTGATCATAGTTTAATCCACTGGGGAATCTGTCTTTGTGGAATTCTGTATACCATTTACCTTTAACTTTTAATTTCATGTGAAGTATCTGCCAAGTGCCTGGAATATAGTAAGCTCTTAATAGATACTAGGTGATTTACTGATTATCCAAACAATAGTTTGGATTTGTGTTTTCTATAGGAAAATTCATTCATTCATTCATTCATTCAATCATCTATTCAGTGAACAATCATTTATTACTTTAATATTATATACAATGTTTTGTGTTGGCTGTAGAGGAGATAAAAAGATTAATAAGTCATGGTTCTTACTAGCAACCAAAATACAGATGCAGATAATTGTGATGTAGGGTAGAAAGTGATGTGCTTAGATGGCATTAGGTACAATGGGAGAGTAGACTGAAGAAAATACTTGGTATGACATCAATTTGAACAACAGTTACCTCTTTGGACCTCGGTATATTCATCTGTAAAATCAGAGAATTGTATTAAACCACCTTCTAGCTCTAAATGCTTTGAAAGTACTATAAAGTAAGAGGACTAAGAGGTTACTTTCAGTGGTGGTAATGGCTTAATCACTAATAATGGGCATATCAACTTAGGCCCTCAAGGATGAATAGGATGTCAACAGGTAGTGAAGGAAGTTGGTGAGAAGGCATTCTAGATATAGGGAATAGCATGAACTAAGGCAGGAAAGTACAAGATGTATTTGGAGAACAGTTTGACAGTAATATAGAATATGGAAAGGTAGATATCTTGGAGTCAAATTCTGGAGGCCTTAAAGAGTAAAAAAAAATGGGGGGGGGATTCCTTAGGCAATGGGGAAGCATCAAAGATTATTAAGTTATGTAGTAACATGATCAAATTTATGTAAGAAGATCAGTCCAATGGCAACATACAAGCTATTTTAGCATGGGAAGAGATTAAAGGCAGGACATAAGTACATTAACTCAAACAAAAATAATGAAGGTGGGAACTGTGATTGAGGGAGAAAAGATGATAAGGCATGGATATAAAATATTTTGCAATTTTGATACAAAGTCCAGATAATAAAATAGAAAGAAAAAAATTTTAATGAGCCATAAGATTTTCAAAAGTCTGTAAAATAATTTCCTGCTCATAGAATTCTTGCAATATTTAGATGTTGCACTTCAGATGGAGAATCAAGACTTTCATTAGAACAGAATGAGAGCTCTCCTTGGTGCCAATATAAAGCCACTGCATTTGAGCAGTTCCAAGCAAAATGATACTACATATCCATATGCCCTGGAAATCCATACGCCCAATTTTGTATACTAGGGCTCATTAAGAAAGTTCATTAAAAATGGACCCCATTTCTGCCTACTGAAATATATATGTGTATATGTAGACACACATACATATGTATATAAAATATACACACAAACATATATATGCATTTTATATACACATATATAATATATGTGTATTGGTGTATCTCTTGATAAATGTTGAGTTCCTTGAAGGAACTTCTGTTTTGATTGTGCTTTATATTTCTAGCTCCTAGTACATAGTAAATGTTTAATAAATGTTTGTTAATTGAATTTAATTACAATTTTATATGAATGAAACATAGACATATGAAATTATTTTATAGGATCAGAACTAAAAAATCTTAGAGATCATCTCATCCTATCTCATATTTTACAGATAATGAAACTGAGGTAAGACTATTTAAAGTGATTACTTGAAACTCACATAATTTCTTATTGCTAATATTCTGAAACCTACCTCTTTTTTCTGTATCAGTCTCTCTCTTTTCTATATCTCTGTGTCTGTCTGTTTCTCACTTAGTTGTAGAGTTACTAGTGGTTGGGGTGGATAATAGGCTGACAGTCACTCAGAGAGTATGCTGTGGACTCTGACACAGAGATTAAAAATAGAACCAGTGATTACATAAAAACCAATGGGAAGACAATAAGCCATTGGATCCTAATCATGTCTCTCTTCTCAATTCCCCTGCCATTCTAGGAAGAAAGAGTGCAAGGTATGGCAATAACTGTTCACACCACAAACTGCCAATCATACTTTAATATAAACAAGATGAACTGATTAATACAAATTGACAATTTAAAAAGTCTTTCGTCTCGATCAAGGATTCTTAATCTGAGGTTCACAGACTTTGCAAAATTTCAATGGGTAGGTTTTTGGGGGAATGTGAATAAAATTCTTATTTTTACTAATCTCTCATTGAAATTTAGAATTTCTTTCAAATGAGCATAGGAAGTATTTTGAAAAGAGTTCCATAGTCTTCATCAGCCTTCCAAAAGAGTCTGCTTACGAGCCCTTATTCTAGATAATCAACATGCTTTTACTTGGCACAATGGTAAATATATCAAAGAATATAGAAAACACAAATTGTAATTCTTTCCCTGAAGATACTAACAATCTAGTTGGGAAATTTCAAAACAGATACATGAAATAATAACGGAAGATATAGGGTCATATATAATTTTATGTTGAATTTTGTCATAGTCATTGAAGGACTGTAAGAAGTCAGAAAAAATAGACAAGTCTGGGTTAAGGTGTTCAAGGAAGTCAGAAAAAATAGACAAGTCTGGGTCAAGATGTTCAAGGAAGACTCATATAAGAAGAGGAACTTGAGCTGATATCATATAATGAATAGGTTTGGGTAGGCAAGAACATTACTCTTCATGACTTCTTGACTCTCCCCTCTCACTTCCATGCTAGTAGTCAGTGACTGATGTGCTAATGGCAGGGATTAGATTGTTGAAAAAAAGGGAGGGAATGATAGGATCTGAAACTGATTGAGTATAAATTAGGTAAGATGACCACTTTTCCTAAAGTGAATTCAGGACATTTGACTCAGTAAACTCCTAAAAAGCAGGGGTGTCTTTTATCTTTCTTTTTATCCCAAATATTTAGCACAGTGCCTGGCACACACTTAATTAATGTTTATATATTGACAACCTAAGACTATTCCTCTTTAAAAAGCCTCAGAAGGATGTTCTTTTATTGAGATTCGAACTTCTACCAAATCTGAGAATTATAGTCAATCATAGATACTTACATTCTTCAAATGAGATCTATTTGCAAAACACTTAGCAGATAATAGGTGATTAATAAATGTTCCCTTCATTTTCCCTTCAATTGATAAATCCACACCAGTCCAAAAAGCCTTTAGGAAGTACATGTGTGCATGGAATTGTGCTAGGTGCTAGAGATACAAAGTCAAAATAAAGAATAGTTTTTGTCCTCGAGGAGCTTATGTTCTACTGGGAAGATGCAATATGTAAGCAAATACACAAGGATATGATAATTTGAGGATGGAGAGAACATTAATAACTATAGAAATCAGGAAAATCTTTCTATGGAGATAGCAAAAGCTCTCATCAGCCTGGGTATGGGTACACCTTAAATCTAGGCACATCACAACTCATCACTGCATGCCTTTTTCTGTGAGAATTGTGTCTGTGTCTTTCTATCTTATACTGTTTTTCTTACTATTTCATAGGTAATAGTACAGCCTCCAGGATATGCATTTATAATCTCTCACTTTGATCATATGACTGTCTCTCTTCCTTTTCTGCTCATAAAGGTTCGTGGTGATGGTTTCTTTTCATACATAAGTCATAATTGGTAATATATTCTTATCTACTTGCCCTCACTAAGCATTTTTCTATTAGCCTTTGGGTCATCTGCATTTATGAATCTTCTGAGATTTGAGTCTTCCATGATTCATAGCTTAATACCATAATGAAAGAATATTGCTGTTAAAAGGTAGGTTTTGAGAAATTAAAACAGACTAGGTGCCCATAACTATATATAGCTAACATTTATATAATAAATTTGGGCTTGCAATGTGTTGTACATTTATTATTTTTCTCTCTCTCTTTTGGGAAGGCAATTGAGAAAAAGTGACTTATACAGGATCACACAGCTAGTAAGAATTAAGTGTCTGAGGCTGGATTTGAACTCAGGTCTTCCTAATTTTGGGACTAGAGCTCTATCCACTCTGCCATCTCTCTGTCCCTGTACAGTTGTTGTCTCATGATCTTCACAGAAAACTTAAATGGTAGAGGCTATTATTTATTTAACAGATGAGGAAAATGAACTTGAACAAGGTTAAGTGACTTGCCCACATACCTAGTAAATATCTGATGCAGAATTTAAACTCAAATCTTCCTAACTGCAGATTCAGCATTCTATCTACTATGCCATTGAACTGTGTCATTTGAAGGAATGGCTAAACAAATTGTGACACAGAAATGCAACTGAATATTATTCCCCTTTTAAAAATGATAAATATGAAGATTTCATAAGAGAATGGGAATAAGCCAATAAAGCTGTTGTAAACAGACCCAAAAACCAATCTATGTAATGAGTATAGCAATGTAGATGACAGTCACAATAAAACAAACTTAACTCGGTGAGTTTGATCAAGCCAGGTCCTGGAGAGGAGTTGAAATAAAAAGTGCCTCCTTCCTTTCATTGCAGAGAAGGAAAAATATGGTAATGAAATATTGTATATAATATTAGATGCTATTTGCCCCCTTTTTTCTCTAATCTTTATTAAAAGGAAAACCTAATTAGATAGCGGAGGGAGAATGATATAATCAGAAATTAATATGATATAAAAATTAAAATATTAATGCCAAAAATATGAATTTTCAAGATATCAAGAAGGTAGAAATTATTGAGAATGTCACATATATTCTCAAAGGTTGTACAGCCCAATTTTCTTTTCCCATTTAACTCTGGGTCCAGCTTATTGCCCAGGCATGATGAAATTTAGGCAGCATAAAACTGATTCTGGAGAACTGGGAGGAGTGGCTTTGAGTCTAGCATCTGGAGAGTTCTCAGAGAAGTGTAATATTGCCAGTACTTCAGATTCTCTCCCTTGTATACAATGTGGAGTCAGTACCAGGTATCTCCTCTCCTCCCAACCCACCTTTGTTAAAAAGTTATGAGCACCTACCATCCAAATTGAAGTCTGTAGGAGAGTAACTAAGTACCTGGGCAAAGGGAGAAAGCAGGGGGGTTGCTAAGAGCAATGAGATCTCAGTGCCCATAATCAGCAGGGTTCAAGGAGGCTTCAGAAGTTTGCAAAGCAATCAAGTTCTTTCCTTTGACTATATATTCTAACTTGTAAAAAGAAATCATATGAAAATTGATCTATGATAGAGCATAGACTAGCACAGAAAGATGGAAATATATAAGATAATTTATATAACAAAATAGCACAAGGGATTGATGAACAAAAGATACAGACCTAAATGGAGTCATTTCTATATGATCCTGAAAAATAAGGTTACTTTTTAAAATTCCCATTCAGTGATCCAGGAATCCATTAGATCTACTTTTTCCAAAATTCTGTTCAGATTCATAATTTTTGTTGGAGTCACATACAGCCATTGTCTTCAAGTCTGTATTTTTTCCAACTCAGTTATCCCTTAAATATACAAATCATACATATATTTACTATTTGTATTGTTTTATTATCTATAGTACTTTTGTCTTTTCTTATTTGGTTTTTGATTTAAGAACTAAAACAAGCATTTTGGTAACATAGTACATGAAACTGCAGATGTACTATGCACAACTTGCTCTTTCAAATGTACAACAAAATTATCATGAAAATTCTTTTTTTAATAGTACTTTTAAATATAATGTATTTTTCATTTGGGAAAATCTGCTGTGATAGAATTTATTTTTATGTTAGTCGTTTAAGTTGATTTTAGTTAAAGCATGATACATTTTATTATAACCTTTCATTTTAATTCTTTTTATGTCTTCATGTTTTTTTCCAGTCCTTTTCACAATTTTCTTTTGTCTTTCTGGCATATTTAACTTATTAATATTCAGGATTATAATTGTATTGTTTTCTTTCCATCAAATCCAGTTATAGTATGTTTGCTTTTCAAATTAAGCTTGCAGCTTGTTTTGCTTCAAATAATCTCATCCTATTCTATTTCTCCATCATAGAAAAAACCTACCTTCTCTCCTTCCAATACAAATGCAGATCTTAGTACTGTATCTTGTCTTAAAAATTATCTTAGGTTCCTGCTATTTGCACAGATTTGATCCCTGATTTATTCCATTCCCCTTTCCTCTGATGTCCACTTTATACTTTGAATCTTTGATTCTACTTTTAATAGAAATAATATTTTTTCACATTATCATTGCCTCATCCAGACAAGAGGGTGAATTATGAGTTCCTCTTAACATTCTCTCTCAATCCTCAACTTCTTTGAAATGCCCTCACCTGTGACATCCTAAAAGCAAAAAATACTTAGCTATTTCATTCCCATTTCATACTTTCTTTTATTCTATGTCTCTCTCTAATTATCATTCACTGAACAGCACTTTTCTCTTTGTTCCTTCAGTGACTTTTGGGTAAAGTGAGTTTTCTAAGGTTCAATGGTTTTCTCTCTGACATTCAACTTGCAAAGTCATCACATAATATATTCATGCTACATGGCCTTTAAAAAAAAGCCATTGCTGAGTTCGCTTTTCACTGACACTACTTTTTTCTTCATATATGACTCTCATTGTTTGAAAATCAGTAATATATTTCTTTCATTTAGCATCAGATGAATAAGCTAAAGTTTATCTTTTTGATGTGAATTTTTTTTCCTTTACATTTCAGGACATAATTTTTAGTTTTTTCTTTCTTTCATGAGGATAATTAGCCCCGCACGATTAAAACCGCCACTTCATAATGTGTAAACTGCCTTCCTCTGGAAGCTTATCAAAAAAAATAAAGATTCATTTCTGTATGAATAAATTTAGGCTTCACTTCTGACAGTATCCTGTGGATTTTTAATCAATCTGCAGCAAAATGTTTGGGCTCATTGTCTAATCATGTTTTTCCTGAGAGGATGATATTTCTTAATTCTCCTGAAGACCTTTGTCTTCAAGGTCCGTTGATCTAGCCTACAGTTATCTTTTGCCATATTTTGATTATGCTAATGTAGTTGCTGGAACTCAAGTGCATTTTTTCTACTTCATATCTGGTATTATCCTTTTGAATATCTGCTATTAAAATTATCCAGTATTTGCTCTAAATTATGGATTCTCATTCATTTTTCCAAGTTCTTAAAAAGCTCTAATTTACCTCCTAAAATCTTTCTTTTATTAGTGCAGTAACCTTCTCATATGTTGGTAGTTTAATGACCATTTCTGAGTCTGTTAATACAATAGTATTCTTTTTTTCTTATCAAGACTATTCCTTATTTTATTCACCTCATAATGTTGATTCATTGTATAAAGTTCTTTTTGGAAGATTCCTTATCAATTTCTTTAGTATCACTGATGATTTTTCTGTGAAATTTTCCCCATGGCAATTTATTTGCCTAATTTTAAGTGGCATATTTCTTGATGTCTGGAAATGAGAAGAAGCTGGATCTGAAGTCACTTGTTCACCTACCTTTGGTTTCATTAATAATGAAAATATCTGTCTGTTTGTCTTTCTCTCTGTTTATCTAGCTTTTGGTTCCTCTTGTAACATAGCCATTTGCCTTCTGGATCAAGATCACATAATGGCAGAAGTATTAGTTAAACTGTTTTCTGTAACCAATTTTGAAGCTGTGATTCTCCTCCATTGATCTCCAGACTGTATCAGACCTCTTTCATGCTTCAGCTCTTCATCTAGAAGCCTCACTCCAGTCTTGAAATTCATAATTATGAGTATTCTCTGGCCCTGTGGCCTCTCCCTCTGATTGAATGGCTCCTGCCCTAATCTCCATTTCAGAAGGGTTTGTAGTAACTTGCTTTATTCCTTTAGTAACTTTGGAGAGAATGGTTTTGGTGGAATGACAAGGTCAGAAATCAGATTGTGAAGTGTTTAGCAAAAAATGAGAAGAGAGAAAATGGAGGTAACCATTATTGTGTATAAACAAGTAGGATCAATAGTGAGGATGACCAATAAGATTGTGTAAGGGAAGGTAGAGGGAGAGGTAAAAAATCAAAAAATTATGGTCACACAAGGAGATTTCAAAATGTTTGAATATGAAGGTTGGTATATTTGTGAATAATGGCAATATCAAGGGAATGACCTTATTTCCATGTGTCTGAGGAAGGGTGAAGGAGTAACTCATGGGAGATATGTAGATTGAGAAACTGAGTGGTTAAAGTATTCGAGAATGAATTTTAAAAATTCTCATTTATTTTCTGTTACACTATCAATAATTCAGTTCCTCACAAGAGCCCTATGAATAGGAGATGACATGAATAACTTTATCTCAGTTTTACAGACAAGGACATTGTTTTAGAGGTTTAATAACTTGATTTATCTTAGCAAGAATTAGTCATTGTTGGAGTTGGGATTTGAACTCTGGTTTTCTGATTCGAAGTATACCATATTATAATGTCTCTTAAAGTATTGTTTCTATGAGTAGCAGCTTTCTCTTTAGATTCTTTATCTTTGACAGCAGAAAAGTGCCAATTGTTCAATGAACCACTGTCAAATGTCTAATGACTAAGTAGAGTCATTTCACTTGACTTGTTTTTTTATTTTTTAAGATTCTACAGAAACTTTGCTGGTGTGTGTACCCCAAAAAGGTACTTGGAAAGATTGCCTGAATGGAGAAGGATAAGGATCCTCCTTAGAAGGATAAGAATAGGGATGGGGACTGGATCAGAGCTTTCATTGCCATAAGAATTCCCCAACACCAGTCAAAGCCATCAAACCAAAGATCAACACCTTTCTGCATTTTAAAGTCTTAAGAATTTGCACTGAGAACTGAGAGCACAAAAGACTCATCTGTCAGAAGTGGGACTTGAACTTTGACCTTCTTGGCTCTAAAGCCAGATCTCTGGGAATCATTCCTAGTTGCCACTCATAAATAATCCCCCCAAAATGCAGAACACAAATTAAGAATTTTCAGGAAAGAGAAAACTTGTAGGGGTTTTGGGGGAATGGGGGAAAAGAGAGAGAAGAGGTGGTTTTTAATTCTCCTTCATATCTCCCCACTTTTTCCCACTTGGATTTAAAAAAAAATCTTAAAAATATTTCTTAAAATTTGATTTCTTCATGCTAAAAAACCCCTTGAGTGCTGCCAAAGCTTCTCTGAATTGAATAATCATCTGTTTATATTCTTAGGGAAATCACAAGTTGTCCTTTATCCTCCTTATTAATGTTAGTCATGTCAGTTGGATTAGTAGTGCTTTACAAGAAACCAAGATTCATCATCAGATTTATTACAGAACGACTGAGCTGAAAGTTGGTTTACAAA